>NC_140072.1:31645302-32847428 GCF_964194135.1 Talpa europaea | reverse complement strand
TGCTACTCCATTATTAAATAATTTCATTAATGCGTTCATAAAATAATATAATACAGCCAAAGCAGATTAGTCCCATAGGATAAGTTTGGAAAGGGAATTCAGAGCCTAGTAGCCTAGAAGAATTGGTATTGTTATAGAAGATTAGGGTTTTCAGTCAACTTTTTCCATAAAAATGCTTCACTTTTTACAATGTAGGAGGCAGCATTAGATGTTATCTTCAAGATAACAACTCTCATTTCTGTGATCTATTCCATGTCAAATCTAAGTAAAAGGATTTTTCATTAAGCTAACATTAAATCAAAAACACCAAGAGCCTCTTGACCATAGTCTCAGTCGAATTCAAGTTAATAGTCCTAACCTCAGTGAACCTAGAAGATTTTCTGAAAGTTTCAATCATCTGGCCTAAACACATCAGGTCTCCCTGCTAATACAGGACTTGTCTTTGAATATGCACTTTTGTGTACTTTAAGTCATCAATTCCCAGATATTTTGTGGGTAAGAAATATCATAGCTTGACATTGTTTTAAAAACTTCCAGTTAAATATTTGTTCAGGGCCTCCCCGGTGGCGCAGCGGTTGAGCGCTGGGTTGCGAAGCTGCCGGCAGCCTCTGCAGCGCTGGTTCGTTACCAGGCTGCCGAGTGAGGGTCCCACATGGCACGCAGACCTCTCCTGCTGCCCGCTGCTCCCCTCAGCAGTGTACTTCGGTCCTTCTGCCTGCTCTGTTCCCCGCCCTGGCTCTGGTGAATTCTCTCACCCTCCCGCGCTTCTGACTGTACCCAGTGCTTGTATAAATAAATAAATAAATCTTTAAAAAAAAAAAAAAAAGAGCTTCCTTAAAAAAAAAATAAATATTTATTCATTTGTAATTCTTTGATATATATTGAGCTACTAGTAACTTTTTCTGCTTAGATCCTGATGAGACCCACCTCACACTATCAGCACATAGTTTGTCCACTCATTATTAAATTAATTAAGCAGAAAATATTCAGTCTTGCTTAAGCTCAATTTACCAAAGAGAATTATATATCTTTTTAGCTTAGCCATTTGATAAAATCTATTATGTTTATTGTATTACTTACTATAGCATTTTCCTAGGTAATCTAATATTTGTCATCTCCTTACTAGCAGTAATTGATATTTTTCAATTGAAGCCGGATTCTCACCTTATTTCCTTATTCAATGATACATTCAATTTCATTTTAGTCTTCCTTTTGTTCTGAATTTTATTGACAGAGAATAAAAATTTTTAATGAAGAATGAGCAATTTAAGGAAATAATCATGTTCTTTGATACATTTAAATAAGATGGTTCATTTTTGAAAGTCTTGACCCTTTACATTTTAAATTTTCAATCTAAGACTGTAGAAAGCAGCAAGGTGGCAGTTACTAAACCTAAGTAGTCCTGGCTATGGGGCAGAGAGGTAGTGTCTCTTGCATCAGCGATTCATTTCCTGCTTCACTCATATCCTTGCTTTGTTTTGTTTATTTTTTTGGAATGACTTGGCTGCCAGTCTATATTTACATAGAATGGATTCATTGCCTTTAATTATTATGCAAAAAAATTTAATGAGTATGCACTTGTTGAAAATTATGATCCTTTGTACTTAATGACTTAAATAACCCTGATTTGCATTATATCATTCAGTTTTATGCAGATTTACAATAGATAGCAACATTGATATGCTATATACATATAGTGATATATATATATATAAATATATCTCTGTGGATATAATTGTGTATTTTAAAAAACAAAATAAATGCATTATGATTGCATTTTTTTATTGATGGATAGGGTTCAGAAACATTTTAATGTTAGGACATGCATAGAAGTTAGTTCAGTTTGTTTTTTAAATAAAAAACTCATATTGTACTCATCTTATGAGTACCTCTTCAATTTGGTGCATATAAAATGAAAGCACCATAATTTAAGCACCATAATTTAAGGGATATTTTTTTCATGGTTTTTACTGTTAAAAATGTTGTAGTGGGCCTCCCCTGGTGGCGCAGCAGTTGAGCGCTGGGCTGTGAGGCTGCCCGCAGCCTCTGCAGCGCCGGTTTGTTCCCCGGCCCCCAGTTAGGGTCTCACACACACACACACACAAATGTTGTAGTGATGATCTTTTTATATGTATATTTGTTACCAGGTGGAATAATATTTTAGCATAGATTACTACATGGAGAAATAAAGAGTAACAAGCACGGGTATTTTAAATTGTGGTACAAAATGCCATGTTCTGAGAAGATCTTCTCTGATTTTTGTGCCTCCCTATGACAGTGTTTCCCCACATCCTTACTAACAAGTAGACATCATGAATCATCTTAATATTTGTCAACCTGGTAAGACAGAAATATCTTACTGTTTTAATTTGCCTTCCCATAATTTCCAATGAGGTCAAGAATTTTTTCATTCAGTTTCTTTTGAATTTTGTCATTTCATAACCTTTCTCCTTCCTTTTCTACTCAATTATCAATCTTCTTTTTGATTAGAGAAGTTCTTAATATAATCCATGTCCGTTTACTACTTGTTTCTACTTTTAAAGATGGCACCTTTTAAAAACCAACTCTTCTTTCTCTGGAGTTTTTGTATTTTAATATTAGAGGTCTAGTTATAGACACTATTTTCAGATGTGATTGTTATTATTTGCTTTGCCTTGTTCACAGGTTGATTCTAAAATCTAAAATCCAATAAACAGGGTTTACAATATTATGCTTATGTAAGTGTTCACTATAAAACCAAATAGTATTTTTGGGCTTTAGGAAAAGAAACAGAATTTATTGCCACTCAAAGGAACATGATATCAAAAACAAAGGTCTCTCTCTCTCTCTCTCTCTCTCTCTCCCCGCCTCTCCCCACCCTCATGTCTCAACACTGGCTCAAAAATCATAATGCATTTTAGTTTGCTTCATATATAGAAACCACTAATGTTTTGGTAAAATTTTTTCTTTAACTCTCATTTGAAAACATTACTCTTGTTAACAGTGGGATAGAAACAAGGTTAATCAAAATTAAAATAAACTAAACTTTGAGGTATTTGACTTTGATTTTATATGCCTATTATTAGGACTCATTTGTCAAACATACAAAGTATTTTTTTTTATTAAAAGATTCTTAAGATTATAGATCTGGAGATAAAGATGGAACCAGAAGGGTTAAAAAAAGCATACCAGGATTTTCAGTTCTCATTGGCTTTCTTTCAAGGATTTCTCTTTAATTTCACTCATACATGTGAGGATATCATCAGTAAGTTCTCAAAATCTGGTGTTCTGGTAGAAATTAAGTGACTGTGGCATTCCCATTTAAAGGAGAGTTTTAAATATTGAGTGGAATCCCACAGAAGCTATTCCTTTCTTGGCGGGGCATAAGGAAAAGGTATTCGGAATTGTACATTCTTCCCAGGTGGTCCAGAAAAATGAGATTTTTGAAAAAGCCACTAAATCTCTTAAAAAGGCTAATCATTACAGCAATGTGGCTATTATTTGTCACAGAATGATGTAGAGTAAGGCCTTTCAAAATCAAGTATTTGTCCCATTTAGAGTTATTTTAAGATGCTGGAGACTTCCTTAGATTTTTTTTTTTTCAGTGCATCATTATTTTTAAAACAATAGATTACATGTTTACAAGTGGCAGGTAGGGCATGAAATGGGAATGCCAGCTTTAGAGCACAGTTAGTGGAAAAGTCTTTCTAAAAGTTCTGCCCTGAAAGATGAAATAAACTAATATGCTGATTGAATTCATTTGCTGAAATTTTATTCTCTGGTTTCCCTTTGCTGAATGGTCCACTAACCTTCTTTACTGCCTTGTCGATTGAAGACCCTTGCCAGTATTCTCACACAGGATCAGTGCTCATCTCAAATAATTTTCTTGCTTTAAACCAACCAACAAACCAACCAACCAGCCAACCTACCCAGTCACTCTGAATTGAAATTCACTGTTCTTTTGGGTGGTTTGGGAATTTTGTGCCTTTTGTCCACAGCATAAGCCACACATCTTAACCCTGGCATTAATGTCCCCTAAGAATAAAGCATGGATTACAAATTTAATATCTAGTATGTTATAACTCAGCATGATTATTATCATCCTCTGTTAAGTAAATCTACAAGCTATGCTGAAGGCTGGGTGCACTTAAATAGCAGTCATAAAAGTTATACTTTATGAAGCTGGAGTGATTGTCATGGGTCTAAGTTTATGTGCTTATTAAGTCTTGGACAAGCTACCAATAAATATGTGGCTCAGTCTTTTGAATTGATACCAAATTAGTAATCCAGGGGAGGAGTGGGAATCGTTGATGATATACTTTAGGTAATAAATAGCTCATTTCAGCATGTCCTTTGAGGTTAAATACTGGGGTTGACTGTCATTTAAATAATAGAGTAGCAGAAATGAAAATATTTTATGTAAAAATAAGTGGCTGAGACTACTAAACTAGTTTTTATGGGAGAAAATATGTATTCTCTCATAGAGACCACTGCTGATAACTTTGAAAACAACCTGAATAATGGATTGACTTATCAAATTTTTATGAGTTGACATTTAGGAGTATTTTTGATTTAAGGATAACAGTTGAAAGGTGATTGAATTTCATGTTAGAAAAAATGGAGGTTATGATTTTATGCTATACAAGATTATGGTGATAGAAAAGAAAATTATTTGAAATTATAGAAAAAATTGTTTACTTTTAGACATCCTCTGGAATGGTTGAGTTTGAAACATTATGTGAAAATAAGTGACCAAACACCATATATTCTACCAATTTCCCACACATGAATTTTACCCTTTTAAAAATACTTAAATATACCCACAGTCTTGATGTTGTATCAGAATTAATTTAGCTACAGGTATTTAAATATATTATGGTAGTTATTTATAATATTATTGTAGATGTTTACAAAATATGGATGTCTCAGCAGGGGTCAATACTCATTATGGTTTATGTGACTGCCCTGCTGAAGTTGTGAGGTCCAACCTATGCAGTCATATCATAGCCCATCTTATCTTCCCTTGCTGATAGCCTCTTGTGTGCAGTAACTTACCTTCTGGACTTTGGATGCAGTCGTTTTGTTATAGGGCAGGGACAGTGGCACCCCAATACCCCAAACCTGCCTACTCTAAATAGGTTCTGCCATCCGCCACATCAAGATAAAACATACAAACCCATGAATGGAAAGAAACTTTAATACAATTAGTGGACATTACAGACAAGACAAAGAATAGAGTCTTCAAATCTAGCACCTAACGTTACCCATCCCCTCATGTGTAAAAGCTCCCAAACAGGATTGGCCCAAGGCAAGGCCTGAAAGCCTGCCACAAGTCTGAAGCACCTTCTGGTGGGGACCCAAAAAGAAGGGTCAGAAACAGTCAGACAGGTCTGGGCGGAGAAGAGCAAAATCAAAATCAAGATAAAAGCTGCCTGCTGTGCCATGTCTCAGCCACTGCTCCCCTCAGCAGTGTATTTCAGTCAGTCTGCCTGTTCTCCCTACTCTGTCTCTGGTGACTCCTCATACCCTCTGCACCTCTGGTCTGTACCCCAGTTCTTGTATGCATAAATATATCTTAAAAAAAAAAAGCTGCCATTGTTAACCTCCCCGCGGGTCTCTCAACCACATCTGTTTCAACCAGTCCATGACCAAAAGGCAAGTGCAGTTTCTTCACATGTCTCTGCTCCACATGCCTCCTGCAGGTCTCCTTCTTGCTCTCCATCCTGCTTCCTTCCTTCTCCAGTCTCTTCTCTAGCTTCTTGTGCCTGCTCAGCTCCACTTTTCTTTGGGAGAGGAAGGGAACCTGGAACCTCCCCTTTTTCTGGGGACCTATTACAATTCCCCCTTTTAATTTAAGCGCTTATGTTTTATCTTGATGCGGCAGATGGCAGAACCTATTTAGAACAGGCGGTTTTGGGGTGCCTCTCTCCCTACCCTGTAACAGTTTTGTTGGGTTGATACTGGGAGTGATGACAACCATTTTGAGAGCTTGATGTGACAAATTTGTAGATTAAAGGAAATTTGCATAGGCCTCCCCGGTGGCGCAGCGGGTTGAGCGCAGCACTGTGAAGCTGTCCACAGCCTCTGCAGTGTGGGTTCGATTCCGGGCCAGCCAGGGAGATACCCATATGGGGCAAAAGACCTCTCCTGTCTCGCCCACTGCTCCTCTCAGCACTGTATCTCAGTCAGTCCCCCTGTTCTGTTCCCCCACTCTGTCTCTGGTGAATCCTCTCACCCTCCTATGCCTCTGGCCTATACCCCAGTTCTTGTATAAATAATCTTTAAAAGAAATTTACAGAGGATAATGAAGTGGAGAGAGAGATTTCAAGATCTTGATTATGTCATTGTAGTACTAAATTAACCCTAGACTAATCTCCAGATTCTTGTGACCCAATAAATGCTTTTTTCCTTTTTTTTCCTTTTTTTTAATTTTTTACATCATTGTTCATTTTTAAATAATATTTTCTTCCCCCCACCACCTCAGGTGTAGTCCCCATAGTTTCCTTCCCCAATGCACCCGTGCACCATCACCTCAATCCCCTGTGCTCTTCCCTCCCTCTGATCCCTCTCCCTCCTCCTCCCCTGCAGTATATATCAGGATGTCTGATTTATATTTGTCCATGTTTGCTTTGTTGTGTTTTGTACTGTTACTATTTTTTTACACTGATGTCTTATTTGTTCCCTATATTCCTGCTATAAGTGAAACTATCTGATATTTTTCATTTTCCTTCTGCTTATTTCACTGAGCATAATTCCTTCTAGTTCCATCCACATTGCTGCAAATGCCATGAGTTTATCTTTTTTGATTGCTGAATAATATTCCATTGTGTATATATGCCACATCTTCTTGATCCAGTCATCTATTTTTGGGCATTTGGGTTTCCAGGTTTTTCCTATTGTAAATAGTGCTGCAATAAACATGGGGGTACAGCTGTTCTTTTGAATCAATGTTTTTGTGTCCCTAGAAGTGGAATTGCCAGGTCGTATGGTAACTCCAATTTTAGTAGACTGAGGAACCTCCAGACAGCTTTCCACAGTGGTTGGAGCAGTTTGCCCTCCCACCAGCAATGTAGGAGAGTTCCCTTTTCACCACATCCTTGCCAACATTTGTTGTTGCTTGTTTTTTGTTATGTGCCATTCTTACTGGTGTAAGGTGGTATCCTAATGTGGTTTTAATTTGCATTTTCCTGATGATAAGGTATGTTGAACATTTTTTTCATATGCATGCTGGCCATTTGCATTTCTTCTTTGGAGAACTGTCTTTTAAGTTCTTCTGCCCATTTCTTGACTGGATTGTTAATTTTGTTTTTGTTGAGTCCTGTGAGTTCTTTGTATATCTTTGTGGTTAGTCCCTTATCAGTTGACTGGAGTACAAAGGTTTTTTCCCAGTCAATGGGGTGTCTGTTTTGGTTAGTGTCTCTTTTGCTGTGCAGAAACTTTTCAGTTTGATGTAATCCCAGGTGTTTATCTTTTCCTCGACTTTCTTTGCTTTGGGTGATGAGTCTTTAAAGATGTTATTGTGATATATGTCTTGTAGTGTTTTACCTATATTTTCTTCTATAATGCTTTTATCCTTTAAGATCCATGTAGTTCTATTTTGTTGTTTACTACTAACAGTATTCTAAATGGCACAGTGTATATTTTCTTCATATTTTTGGACTTTTCCTCCCATGTAGGCTAATATTTGCCCTATACATAATTTTAACATAGCATTGTTTACTAGTAGAAGTGGCATGCCATAAAACACTTTTCGTATGGAATTTGTTTCATGTATTTATGGTGAGAGTATAGTAATACTGGTAGCACTTGAAAATATTGTAACACGAATTTCAAGTTCTGTGAAATGTGAAAATATGTGAACATGGTTTTTTATTAATAGCCTCTTTGGTCCAAATCCCACTTGGCAGAATCTACTGTTTTCCCCTTGAGGTATATACCATACCATAAGAACCTATGGCAAAGATGTATTTGACAATTTGAAATCTTCCTTGCAACTCCCACATGAAATTACTCCAACTCAATGAGGTTAAGAACTTCTTTCACTTATTCTTCTAATTGTATAATGTCTTCATTAATTGGAACAGCTCAGACTGTATGGTTTCTGGTGGAAGGGTCTGAACCAACTGATTTTCTATTTTTTCTTCCTTCCACATTATTTTTAAGAAATGTGTATCTAATCATTTTAAGAAGTTTAATATTTTTTAATTTAAGTTTTGACTTTTCAGAAATAAACAGGGACTCAAACACTTAAGAATACATAAAGTTTAACATGATTATATTGTATAACTAATGTAGTCAGTCATCATCTTTTAATTGGTATGAAACTCTTAGGTTTATGTAAGAATGACAAAGTTATCTTTGTTTACTTAAATTATTTAAAACTTCTGTTTTCAGTAATTAAGATCTGTGTGAAGCAGAGATATATTTATTCAGTTTTAAAAAATATGTTTATTCCTCATTGTGTTGGTTCAGGTTACACTAAACAGACAGGTACCATCAAGCTTTTAACATCAATCTCTTACTGAATCTGATCTTTCATTCTCTGTAGTACATGTTCTGTCCACCAGGGAACATTCTCTTGCATGGGAAATGTCCTACTCATTCCTTATGACTCAACTTAGGGTATTGACTTTTGCGTAAAGATTCTTACCTGTCTTCCCTTTTCTTACTGTGTAAGATTGTGTATATGACTAGTGTTAGTGCTTAATAGTATACACTCAAAAATAGCTTGTACTTCTTTTCCAACTAGACTTTATCCTTGTTGGGGTGGGGATATGGTGTTAGTCATTGATATTTAGTAGATTATATTTGTTGGATAAGTAAGAAAAGTGGCCCCGTTCAGGTCCACTCTGGATTCCTATATTATGCAAAGTCATTTTGACTAATCAAAATAACTATTATGTATTTTAGCTGCACATACACTATCCTTTTAATAGTATATGAATGGGGATCAAATTCTGGATAATTGGAATGTTGGCATTTGTGAATTTACTCTCCCACAAAAACAAGGAAAATATTACAAAGCAACAAAACCCAACCATTTCAGAATTCTCAAAATCAACCAAAGACACAGAAAAAATTGAAGGCTATTTATCCAAGAGAAATGATAGAATTTAGGTAAAACAGTGGGGTCTTTGATGTTTTAAATTGGGGATTATTCCCTTCTCCTCTTCTTGCCCAGCTCAGTGGCATGGTAGTTAGTGGTAGCCTTGTATTCAATGAGGACAGACATTGTTTGGAGCTCCGGTAAATTTTATACCCCCAGAATACAGCTAATAATGTTTTTTCAAATTTGCAGCTCCTTGAATGTTCTGTTTCTAGGGTATCATGGCTCTTTGATTTGACTTGGAACTCAATTTGGTGAAACACTCTATCTCCAGGATTTACTGAAAAAAGTAGTAATCTGCTTGCAGTATCACCATTGCCTAAGACTGTGATTTCAGTTGGGATAAACAAGACTCCAAGTGGTAATTTAAAAGGGCTATATAACATAGCAAAGTGGGCTTTATCCCAAGAATATAATGTTGGTTTAACATACTATGTTTATATGTGTATGTATATTTATGTATACATGTGCATATATATGACTATATATGGACAAAACTTCATGGTCATCTCAATAGATGGAAAAAATAAAATATAACACCTTTTCATGTTAAAAAACTCAGAAACTAGATATAGAATGTACCTTCCTCAATTTGATCAAGAATATCTGCAATAAACCTACAATTAACATCATACTTCAGGACCTCCCCGGTGGCGCAGCGGTTGAGCGCTGGGTTGCAAAGCTGCCCGCAGCCTCTGCAGCATCAGTTCGATCCTCAGCCGCCTGGTGAGGGTCCCACATGGCACGCAGACCTCTTCTGCCGCCTGCTGCTCCCCTCAGCAGTGTACTTTGGTCCATCTGGCTGCTCTGCTCCCCGCTTTAGCTCTGGTGAATTCTCTCACCCTCCCGCGCTTCTGACTGTACCCAGGGCTTGTATAAATAAATAAATAAATAAATAAATATATTTAAAAAACCAAAACAAAAAAATCATACTTCATGTGAAAGCCTGCATGCCTTCCTTCTATCATCTGGAGTAAAACAGTAATACTTGCTCTATTCAATATTGTACCATAGGTTTTATGTAGGGCAATTTAGCCACAAAGAAAATTAAAGGCATCCAGATTTTAAAGGAATAAGTAAAACTATTTGTATTTGTGAAAGTTATTATCTTATATATAGAAAATCTTAGGGGACCATGAAACATTTTACCTGATTAACAAGTTCAATGAAATAGCAGAATACAATATCAGTATACCCAAAATAATCCTATTTTTACATTTGATCAATGAACAATCTGAAGATATTAACTAATTCCATTTATAATAGCATCAGAAAAACAAAGAAATTTAACAAAAACAATGCAAGACTTGTACATTGAAATCTACAAAACACTGTTGAAAGAAATTTTAAAAAATTGAAATAAGTGGAACGATATCCCTTATTCATGGCTTAGTTGACTTAATACTATTAAGATAGCATTGTTCCCACAATTGATATACACATTCACTGTAATCTCTTTCAAAATATTTTGCAGATAATTCCTTGCTGATCCTAACAATCATAAAATATAAAAGCTGAGAATAACCAAAAAATGTTGATCAGTAAAATCTATGCTGGAAGTCTTTATGCTTCCTGATTTCAAAACTTACCACCAGGATGAGGTAATTTAGACAATGTAGTGCTACAGTAATTATAGACATAGATCAATGGAATGGAATTGATGTTTAAAAGTAAGCCTTTACATTTACAATGAATTAATTTTCAACAAGGGTACCAAAAAACTTCAGTGGTGAAAGAATAGTCTTTTCAAAAATGGTGCTAGAGAATTGGATATGCACATTCAACATGATGAAGTTGCAGCCTTTCTCATATCATATGTACAAATGAGCTCCAGAGGGATCAAAGTCTTAAGTATAAGTGCTACCCCTACATAATTATTTGGTGAAAATTTAGTAGTAAGTTTTTTTTTTTAAAGACTTATTTATTTTTATACAAGAACCGGGGTGCAGGCCAGATGCATGGGAGGGTGAGAGGATTTGCCAGAGACAGAGCGGGGAACAGAACAGGCAGACTGACGAAATACACTGCTGAGGGGAGCAGCGGGCAAGACAGGAGAGGTCTGCTTCGTCATGTGGGATTCTCGCCGGCCAGCTGAGATTGAACCTGTGTTGCAGAGGCTGCGGGCAGCTTCGCAGTCCAGTGCTCAACCACCTGTGCCACCAGGGAGGCCCAAAATTTAGTAGTAAGTTTTTATGGCTTTGGGTTAGACAATGGTTTCTAAGATATGACACCAAAAACAAAATAATAGGAAGAATATTTAAATTGCCTATCTTAAATGAAAAACAGTATAATTTTAATTCCTGGGCAGTTATTTATTTCTCTGTTGTGAGAGGAACTCTATTAAAAGTATCTCATCATCACCACCAGAAGATGTTCAGGGACCAGGCAGGCTTTCAGTAATTGCCCTTCGTTGAAAGAGATATGACTGGGACTAATCCCACACTTATATGTAAAATAAAGCACTGGATCTCTCTCAGATACTCAAAGGACAAAATAAAACAATTCCAAGTGGGTCTCCCAAGGAACAAGAATATCTACTTTACAACACAGAATACTTTGCATATGTAATATGCTTCCTGACATCACTATTGTAGAATTAAGGGGGAAAAAACTCACTTTTATCTTTTTTTTTATTTTAAGATTTCTGTATCAAAGAACTGGAGTATAAGCTAGAGGTGGGGGAGGTGAGACAATTCACCAGAGACAGAGTGAGGAGCAGAACAGGCAGATTGGCTGAAATACACTGTTCAAGGGAGCTTTGGGCAAGACAGGAGAGGTCTGCTGGGCCATGTGGGTCAGCTCCCTGGCCAGGGATTGAACTGTGGTGAAGCCTCAATAGTTGTAGCTTGATAGCTCAACCGCTACGCCCACCAGGGAGGCCCATCTTTTTCTCTGTTTTTAAACAATCAGTTACTTCCCAGGATCTTGATTGAGTAGAAATGTAATCAGATTGACAACAGGGGACGAGAAATGAGTTGCCTTTCTCATTTAGTTTCCTATCCCAACCGGCAGTGTTTAATGCCAGATGATTCTAGGAGAGGCTTAAAACCCTGTTAGTACACCCAGTTGTCCAATCTTACACAACAGTAATGGCTGGTGTATGCAGTGGTAATGACATAAATTAAAAACCAAGTTAGTAATCTCTGCATGAAACCTGAGGTTGAGAGACAGTACTCTTCTCAACAACGACCCCTTTGAGTCAGCAGCAACTGAGGGCAAACTCAGTGCAAGTGGTCATCATATCCTCTTCTTTGTAGCCTCCTTTTTCAATATCTAAGGGTTTTTACCCTTACAGTTTGATCTACTTTTGATCTTTCAAATACATCATTCAAATTTGTACTAAAAGATTATTCAAGTATTTCTGCAATTCTTGTTAAGCTGTTGGACTCTGTAATGTCCAGGGGTGTAGTAAAGCCTTCACATTAATTACTATGCCTTGCATATAAAGAAAAGTTCCCTTTTATTAGCTTTAAATTTAATATTATATCTTATGCTTCTCATATAGAGACAAATAGGAAAAAAAATTGCCCATTATTTTGAGATGGACTTTTTCATGTCATTATAGTTTTATGATTAAATACCATTAGTTATTTTTTAGTCTATCATTTATTGCCTTATTTTCCAAAAATACAAAAAGTATACTAAAAAAAAAGTATTGCTGCATAGCAAACCACCACAGAACTTGGCACCTTAAAACAATGATGATTAGGGCCTCCCTGGTGGTGCAGGGGTTAAGACACAACCTATGAAGCAATCCGCAGCCACTGCAGCACAAGTTTGATTCCTGGCCCACCAGGGAGAAACCCACATGGTGGGATAGAACTCTCCTGTCTCACGCGCTGCTCCCCTCAGCAGTGCACTTTGGTCCGTCTGTTTGTTCTGTTCCCTGCTCTGTCTCTGGTGAATCCTCTCACCTCCCCCCCCCCCCAACCCCTGCATCTCTGGCCTATACCCCAATTCTTGTATAAAAATAAATAAATCTTTAAAAATAAAAAAAAAACAAACAATGATGATTAGGAATTTAGACTGGGCTCAGCTGTTCTGGCCACTAGTCTGAGTTGTGTTGCTGGGGTAGCTGGTGCTAGCTAGCTTGTGATGCCTCATCTTGGGTTGCTTTAATGATTGGCTTCTCTCCATGTGGTGTAATTCTCCAGCAAGCTTGCCCAGGGCTAATTTGGTAATCAGCTTGCCAGAGTGGGAGAGTAGGAATGGGAGAGCACAGTCTGTCAGCCTCTTGAGCTAAATGCACCCAAACCCATCAGAATGGCACAAAACTTATTTTCACTGAAGCTATTTGAATGGGATATAGAAGGCTTTCTTGAGTTTTTCTCATCTGATTAAAGGCAGAATTTTCTGAGAATGAAGATGCTGTAAATTCCTCTTTTTCAGGGAGATTCCAGCCAGTAATGAGACTGACCCTTAGCACTGGGACGGGAAATGATAAAAACCATCTCTCTCAGAAATTGCCATATCTTCTCTTAGTTTTCTAAAGGAGTTCTATCTCCGTTTGCTTCCCCATTAAGATGGTATATAATCTTTACTAGTAGCTGTTTGATGAGTCATTCCAATTGGTGATTTCACATGCAAGTGCACCTAAAATTTTCTTCAGTTAATCTGTCTTGTCAATTTGCAGACCCCCAATAAGACCTACTTTCAGAACTGACACAGTATTACCTTTATCACATTGCATTGTTAAAATAAGCCTGAAGGCTACCTTGGATTCAAGGAGGAGAAAATAAACTTCACCTCTTAACAGGAAGAACTATAAAATATCATTACCATTTTTCCAATCCACCATAACATTCCTAGTATAAAAATAAAGAGAAAAAAAAATTGGATGAAAATATTTTTACTCTTTCCACCCATATTTTTTTTCCACCCATATTTAATGATAATGCCATTGTGTGCTCATTAAGTTTTACCAGATTTTTTCTATGTGCCATTTTTTATTTATAAAAGATAAATGTGTGTATACCATTTTTTTGCCTATATTTTTACTTAATGCATTGTGAAAAATGTTCAATACAAAAATTTATCTGCGATTTTATATTTAGTGCTTTAGTACTGGCATTTAATTCAGTAATCTATACCAGAACAAATTGAACTAATCTTTTATGCCTGGGCATTTTGATTATTTTTTATTTCCTATTATAATAAGGAATGCTATAATGAACATGATTATAGTTATATTTTGTGTTTGCCTTGGGTTTTCCTTGCAAGATAATTCTCAGGAAGTGGACATAAGCTCTGAAGATTATATATGTTAATAGTCCTTTTTTATAGCTTACTAATATATATAGCTTAAAATAATTGTAGAATCCTACTTCTCTGAACTCTCACTCCACAAAACTAATTACTTATAATAATTTAAGGTGTTTCATCTGGTGTTTCTATCTTTATTTTCTATTCCTATATTGGTTAATGTGCTTATATTCCCATTTCAAATGTTTTTTTTTCAATTATTTAATTAAAGTTCTAAAAAGTCATCATTATTTTCAACATATATTTCTGGAAGGAATTATAAAACTATTTATTTATAAAGATTTATTTATTCATGCATACAAGAACTGGGGTATAGGTCAGATGCACGGGAGGGTGAGAAGATTCACCAGAGACAGAGTGGGGAACAGAACAGGCAGACTGACTGGAAGACACTGCTGAGGGGAGCAGCGGGCAAGGCAGGAGTGGTCTGCTGTGCCATGTGGGATTCTCGCCCGCTGGCTGGGATTGACCTCGTGCTGCAGAGGCTGCAGACAGCTCCACAGTGCGGGGCTCAACCAGGGGAGGCCCTAAAACACTTTTAATATGGTCAGGTACATCAGAATATCTATCAGTTAACTTTTCTTGTATATATTCTTCCTGAGCTCTCTGTAGGCTTCCAAAACACCATAGTCATCCAACATCCATGTTTTTATTTTGTGCTCATATTTGATAGCTCTTTGACTTAGCTCTTTGACTTCACAATTTTGAAGTTTTTCCATTGTCTTATAGCTTTCGTGTTGCTGCTGAAATTTCTTGTGCCATTTTGATTCTTAATCTTCCCTATTGACCCTTTAACTTCTCTCTAAAGTTTTTAGAATGTTCTTTCTTCCAGGTGACTTGATGTTTTATGATTACGTGCCTTGATGTATAGGGGTTTCAATCTTATCCCCATATATGCTTGTTTTTCCCCAGCTCAAAGATTCTAAGTTTGAACCTTTCTAGAACAATGCCCTGAATATTTATATATTTTTTTAAACTGGAGGTGTGCTTTTGGTTTGAGGATTCCAAAGAGCTGTTATTGTATGCATAAACTTTTCATGCAAAAAATGTTGGTCACATAAAGGACACATTTTTAGGGATATATTACTAATTATCAGCGTCCAGTTTTATGATTTTGATGTTTGGACAGTGACAGATTTCTAAGTTGAGATTTTGCAGATTCTGTCATTTTTGAATTTGGTGGTATATAAATATAATATTACATTAAATGTTATAGTTTATGTAAAGGCTAATTTACATGTAAAACAAAAATCAAAGCAGAAGAGCAATTTCCACGTCAGCTCTTTTCTCTTTGTTTCATTTAAAACATGACCAATTATTCTATCACCTTATTTATAACTGTACCGCTATTATCAGATTCTCAGTTAGTGGAGCTCATTGTAAGCAGAAGTTCTAATTTGAACACATAATTAAGAGACTTCTTTGGCAATAATCAAGTAATCCAGATGAGTTTGGACCAAGATGGGCAATATGATAGAACGCTGAGGAGATATATGCTTTGATCTCCATTGATTGGACCATGGGCAAATTTTCTAAAAGTGTACTGACTTTTTTTTTTTTCTAAAAGTCCAGGTCAGTTTGAGGAAGAAGTTGCTATATTTCTGCCTCCTTTCAGTTAGGAGCAGAGTTGCCTAAACGGTTCATCATTTAGTTCAAATCGTTATATTATCTCAATTTTGTGAGGATCTAAAATGTTTTGATGTAAAGTAACAATAACGTATACTAATCCATTTAAAATATATGGAATTCTATTTTTTAAAATGAGAGGTGGGTCCCAGGCTTGTGAGATGCTTGCTTTGTTGAAGTCCACTTTGGATGATAGTCAAATTGGTAATAGGATATTGATGAGGTTGAATAGAGATTTTAATAACACTTTGGGCAGTAATAAGATCTGAAATGCAGTGTTTGTTCTGGAGCAGTTCACCATGGCTAGAAATCTGGGTTATTTTCAGGCAGGACAATATCACTTGGTTAGGACATGTTAGGAGAGATGTTATAAAATAAAAGGGGAAGATGATGATCTATGATATCATAAGATAATAGATATAAATACAATCGAGTACAATGAAAACTTAACCAACATTAATTCAGCATTGACCCATCCTACACAGCATGTTTGGTTTGTACCACTATATTGTTTTTCATGTTGGCTGGTGTTGCTCAATCATAAATGCCATCTGAATCCTAAAGAGTCAGTATAGTATGAAAAAATATCAATCACTTGCCAAAAGTGAAGGTTCATAATGTATCTCTTTCAAGTGTTCACTTTCCAAGAAGGGATAAGATTCCCATCCAAGCAAGCTGAGGAAGAGATTTGTCAAGTGTTTTGTCGCATTACATTTACTTCATGATGAAAACAAACTGTCCACTGGGTTATAGTCTTGTATGGAATGTTCTTTGGCAGTAGGCTGTGAATGTTCATGTTTCTGTAATCTGGCAATTTATGATAATGTGAGTTGTCCAGAATACCTGATATGGTCTGATTCAGAAAGCATCAAATGAGACTTTTCATTCATGTTCCTTGATTTACACTCAGTATCTATGTTAAATATGGGGACGTTGTTGGGTGTGGTTATTCAAAGACAGATGTGGCCAGTGAATAACACTAAGCAATATTTATAAAAATTGAATGATTAAAAAGTTATTATTATAGTTTGATATAGTCCCATAAGTTTAGTTTTTGCTTTTGTTTTCCTTGCTATTGGAGTTCAATCCCCAAACACAGTTGTAAGGCTGATGTCAAGAAGCATATTGTCCATGTTTTCTTCTATGTATTTTTTTGTTTTCAGGTCCTGTATCCACATTATATTAGTTTTTGTGTGTGGTATGAAGTGGTCTCATTTTTTTATTTTGCATGTGGCCGTCATTTATTGAAGAGACTTGCCTTGCTGTACTGTAAGCTTTTGGTTTCTTTGTTGTAAATTAGTTATCCATTTGTGTGTGGTCTTGTCTCTGGGCATTCAATTTCATTCTGTTGATCTGATCTGTGTGTGTGTGTGTGTGTGTATGTATTACAATTCCTACCAAGCTGTTTTAACTACTCTCTTTTTGTAGTATAGTTTGAAGTCAGGGAATGCTATAGCTCCATTTTTGTTATTTTTCCCCCCTCAGGAGTTATTTTGCTATTTGTCATCATTTATTTTTCTAAATTTGTTTTCTGTTCTGTGAAGAATGCCTTTGGAGTTGCATTGAATTTGTATGTTGCTGAAAGTATTATCATAAAAAAACTCACCCACAGAAGATTACATTTTACATGATTACATCCATATAAAATGTCCAGGTTAAGCAAAGCTTTAGAGGCAGAAAATACATTAGTGATTTCTAAGCGCTGAGGTAGTGGGGGTGAATGGAAGAGTTGGAGGGCAGTGGGAAGTGGCTGTTAATAGATAAAGGTTTCCTTTTGGAATGAAGTTGATTGTGTAGTGATCACATAACTCTGAATATTTTGAAAACCATTGAATTGCACAAATTCCTTGTTAAGTGGGTGTATCAAATGCTGTGTGAGTTATATTTCCATAAAGCTGTTAAAAAAAAAAAAAGAATGCATCTAGTGGTTTTATTCAAAATCGCCAAAAACTGGAAACAAAATTTGACAACAGGAGAATAAAGTAATTGGGGAATATTCATACAGTGCATTCTACTAATAAAAGCAAATGTACTCCTGGTACATACAACAATGTGGATGTATTTCAAAAACATACTGAGTGAAAGAATGCAAATGCAAGAGTACATTTTGATGATTGCTTTTATATGAAGTTTTGGGCAGACATAGCCAATCACTTGTTAAAGAAATTAGAACCAAGACAGGGATTGAATAAATTATACCACGGAGCTTTTTGATGAGTTCTATGAACTGACAGAGGTTTGGGTTACGCAAATGTTTACCTTTTTGTTTTCCAAAACTGCCTGATCTATTCAGTTAAAAACCTACAGGGCCTCCCCGGTGGCGCAGCGGTTGAGCGCTGGGTTGCTAATCTGCCTGCAGCCTCTGCAATGCAGGTTCGATCCCCGGCAAGGGTCCCACATGGTGTGACAGACCTCTCCTGCCGCCCGCTGCTCCCCTCAGCAGTGTATTTCGTCACTCTGCCTGTTCTACTTTCTGCTCTGGCTCTGGTGAATTCTCTCACCCTTCTGTGCTTCTGACTGTACCCAGTGCTTGTATTAAAAACAAAAAAACAAAAAAACAACAAAAAAAAACCTACACAATTTTTTTTATAGATAAAAAATGACCAAAGTATCCTGTTCACTTGTCTTCTCATAAGCTTTTCTTCCTTATATTTGGTCCTTTGTGAACTTGTCACATCCCCAAAGTAAGTATGAGAAAGAAATACTTTCAAATAGAAAGTAAAGTAAGTTGAAAAGGAGGAGACAAAAGTAAAATGATGCCACATGGAAACATAGTCAAAAAATGTATTTCTTTTGAGAACTTTGTAATTTTTAATTTTAAACTTTTGTCCAAGTATCTTGGAATTTGATTTTTATTGTAGAGATGCAAATGTTTCCTCATAAAACAGGAAGGTGTGATTCTCTTTTAAGGAGAAACAAGGACTTAATTTCCTACCAATAGGAATTCTATAGGATACTAAATTTTAAAGTCTAGGTTTTTCTTAAACTTAATGTCTAGGTTTTTCTACCACTAAGAAGTAATAGAGATAAAAAGGTATATAGAGAGCAATACTGTTTGAGGTTTTTTTTTTTTAAATTCTTTATAGTTTGTCATTTTTCAAAGTGTAATTTCATCTATTATATATTTAGTTTTGAACACAATTTTTAAAGGCCTTAAATCAAATAGGCATTTATTATCTGAGCATTCTATTCACCCAACTTTAAGGATGCACTTCAGCTGTTAGTATTGTAACCAAATGAATAGCAAGGCTTATCAGAGATTTAAAACCCTTGATTCAAAAGTTTAGGTGAAAAATTTTTGTAGGTGATAGAAAGCATCTTTGTTTTGCTCATTTTACAAATGTTTATTCTATAGCTGTTCTGTGTTTGGTACAGTTATAAGAACTGCAAATACATCTATGAACAAAGATAAAAACCTTCCCTTTATGAAACTTTCTAGTGGGGAGAGGAATAAAATAAATGTAATATATAAATAAATTTTATAAAACTGGAATGTCTTAGATGCTTGAATGAATGAACAGAATAGTTAAGGCCTGGAGTGCTGATGGTGGGTTGAAAACTGTATGTAGAGACCAGGATAAGCCTACCTTAAAGCCAACATTTGAGAAGTGACATATTTGAATATTAGGGAAAGCATGATCCAAATGGAATATTAGCATTGAAAAGTCTCAAGATGAAATCATGATGGCATATGTAATTATCAGTTAGGAGGCCAATGTGGTTTGAGTGGAGTGGGTAAGTGGAGAGAGTGGTAGGAGTGATTGGAGGTGTAATAGGGTAATTTATTGTGTAGGGTGGAGTGGAATAAAATATCCTTTGATGAAATGGACAGCCTCAGGACATGGCTTCACCAACTTTTCATTAGTTTCACCTTGCTGCATTACTTTAGGGAGGTAATTGGGAAGCAAGCAGACCAATTATAAGGCTATTACCATATTGATGAGAGAGGGTATTAGTTTGGACCCAGGCAGTGGTAGTGGAGGTGAAGATACTGTATTGTGCAGATGGAGCAGGTTTGTCATTGGTGATGGTGGTAGTAATGATGGGAGTAATTGCAGACACATTTGAGCATGTTAAAATTGCACTCAAGTGTACTTAAATTAGGTAGTTGGATATATCATGAAGGTCAGGGGAAGAATCTGATTGTGATGAATATTTGGTACTATAGGCATGTAGATGGTGTATGACTGGATGAAATCAATGGTGGAGAAAATACAGAGGAGAGCAAAGCTCCGGGGCACTTTCTTGATCTCAAAAGTAAACCGATAGTGTTCTGTCATTAAGTGTTAGGCTTTTTGTAGGTATTTATTATTAGGTTAAGGAAGTTCCCCACTGGGAACTTATTTTTTTTTTAATCAGTTGATTTTTTAATAGTTTTGTACCTATTGAGATATTTTTTATGTTTTTTGTTAATCGGTTAATTGACTTTTTCCTTTTTAAACCAACTTTATATTCTTGGGACAAACCTCACATCCAGATGTTTTTTTTCCCCTAATTCCTTTTATGCTTCTATATCAAAAAATACCAACTACTATAGATCATTGAAGGAGGGTTATTGTCATAACCCTGTTGTGACAATAGATAATTGTTACTATTAGATATTGCAATTTTCTGGATAAAACATGAAACTAGATTATCAGGAGATCTTTCAGTCACGTAAACTTTCAGTTAAATACTCAAATGAGCGTAGCACCCTTGGAAGCAGCATGATTAATGTTTCTTAGCATAATTGGTAAATGATATTCAGCTTTGGAAAAATCTCAGTCTTTTGAAATATTTGGTTTTACTTTAAAAATATATCCAATGATATGTTATTATCCACTTTCTCCAATGGGTAAAGAAAATAGAATGTTAGCAAAGACTAAAGTATCTTACATTGAGCCATTCTTAACAGTATGATCTTAAAAAATGACTGGTATCTTATTCTCAACATATAAAAAAATCATAATGTTTTAGAGCTCAGCTCAGGCTACTAAATATTCTGAATGTATTGCTAAAATATGCTATTTAATTAAGCCATATAAAATACTTATTCTCTATCAATGCCATGAAGAAATATTTTTATCTTTGATGAAAAAAATAAGTACCTCTCCAACTGAATAGTCAGTGTAATCCAGTATTGAGCACTGGGGTCATATATTCACACTTATTTCTTTCCAGACCCACTGAAATATATGTTGTATACTCAATTTGATCATTTTTGTGTGTGCTGTTTCCTTTAACACTGAATTAGGAATGATTGATCAAAATCTGTTCTTTGAAAAGGCAGTGTATGGAATGACATTTAGGAGAAGGTTTTTTATTCCCTTAGCAATATCCTTTCTTGCTATATATGCAACTGATGCTAATTGGTACTGGTCCCAGTGTGTCTTTCCTTACATTCTAGCTAGTGGGTTTTTCGTATTAAGGTAAAAAATTACTTGGCAAATCTCCCTTGTGTATGAGTTATACCTATGTCAACAACAGATTCATATACTAAACACAGTGGTTTTGTCCAACTATAAATTTGAATGTCCATCCTATACCTGTGTGAAAGAAGTTTTGCTCTCACACTGTGTATTTGTTACATTTATTCCCTGTGGCTATTGTGACATAGTACCACAAATTTCATGGATTAAAACAGCACATATTTATTGTCTTATGAGCTTTAGCTTCAAAATCACATGCAAAACTTATTAAAATTCTCAGTTTTGGCTCAGTGAGTCTATTAAGTTCTAAACATTTAAATTTCTAATAGATTTCCAGGTACTACTGGTCTTGGGACCACATTTTGAGTACTCTTCAATGGTGAGGAGTGGTTGATGTATGGCTATTCTGCAAGAGTCAGCCTTATGGCATTTCTGGGCCTGGGAGTCTGGAATTGCTTGTGGTGAACAAGTAAATAGGGGAAGTTAAGCATTGTGTTACTTGGAATGGTAAGATTTGTGGCTGTGACTGTGGCCATGGCAGTACCAGCACCAGCAATAGCCCAGACTTCTGTAGTGTAACCTTTGTAACAGAGCATTTTGAGTCCCACATCTCATGGGTCCATGTGATCTTTCTCATTACGCTGCCCACACTCCCAATCTTGTTGGGAAGTAGACAACTGTATAATCTGTGAGGCTGAAAGGAGGACGTTGGTATGCTCAACTTGGGCCATCCTTTTGCATGACTGGAGAAGGGCTGATCGCTGCTCTGCTATTGCCTCACAGGAATGGCCTCACCTCTGTGCAGGGAGGCCTGTGGCTACCCATCTATGGAATAAGAGGACTAGTAAGTCTGTTTAGGGAGACTACTCCATCATCTAAAGCTACCTTCTCCAACCTAGCTTTTCAATAATTTTGGTAATTTGCTCCATAGATCTTTGATTCCGGCAAGAAGGGGAATGTTCTTCCAGGCTTAGCATCTAGGGCAGACCCTTCAGAGATTTTTTCAAGTCTGATTCTCAGCCTTGTGCTGATTGTATATTAAGCTTTTAATTGTTCTTCAAATAAATTCCTTTTGCTTATTGTAAAGTCAGTTTTAGTTACTTTAAACTAAGCACCAGAACTAATACAATCATTCAGTCCTTGTTCTGGACAAACTTCATTGGCTTGCCAGAAGTGTGGTCGTGTTTTGTTTAAAAATGGCTGAAATGGCTGCACATTCCTCTTCATTATAGACAAAGCATGAGGGAATGATTCACCAGTCCAGGAAAACCCAATATTCAGATAATTATAATAGTACTTTGTATTCCCACTCCACTGTTCTGACTGTTTATGCTAAATCCTCATATTCACAGACTCACTTGACTGAGCATGTACAGATTCACTTTGTTGTCTTCCTGGAGTCAGGTTCAGCTATGTTTATGACATTCTTATGAGTTGTATTTTTGCAATATTGTTCTCACACTTACATTTATTCACCCATGCACAGTTTTAGAGCTGTTGTTTCATTTGGGAATATTGGTAGCATGGTGCTAGACTCTAATACCAACAAAAGTATAAATTACAACTGTAAACAATTTCATTGTCATGTGAGCACATTGGCTCAGACTGACTACATGCTGTCAATAAATATCAGCCAAAATAAACAGACCAATATTGTCTTTGAAGCACTTCTGTGACCTTTACAGACTTAACAGTTACTAAGAATCTCACAGGGATTCTGTGAAAATCATTATTAATCTTATTGCTCTGGTTATCTAGTGCCTGTAACATACTACTGCAAAACTCAAAGCCTTAAAACACCACCAAACTACAGCTTACAGTTCTGTGGGATGCACTTTGGTCAGATCTGACTGGTTGAATCCCGTGGCATTGACTGGGATCACACAGTGATATTCAGTGGTGATACCGGACTAAGCTGGAGGGGCCAAGATGCTAAACTAACATGCATGGTACTTTAGTGGGAATGGCCGGAAGGTTGGAACCAGCTGACCCTGTGCCCCCTTTCTGTGTGACGTATAAAACAAGGTAGGTGAGGTGGTTTTCTAACAGAGTGGTGTAGGGATCCAAGAGTGACAGTTCCAAGGGGACCCAGGTAGATGCTTTAAGATTTTTGTAACATACTTTGAGGTTCCAAAAGCCACCCTTGCACTGTATTGACAAAGTAAGTCACTAAAACCATGGTGGCTTCAAGAGTTGGGTAAATTACACCATCTCTCAGTGGCAGAAATGTCAAACATATTATGGCCATTTTTAGTCAATGTTGTGAATTTTATGAAATGAATGTGAACAACAGTTTTGTTGTATTTGTCTCTGAAATAAATTGCCTGTGGACTTCTTGTTAGAGCCTTTGCATCACCATTGATTCATGAGAACAGATTTATCTAGAAATTAAGGGTGGTTCTTAAAAAAAAAAAACAACCCAAAATATAATCTCTAGGTCTACAGAGAGTCTGTGGTATAAAGATCAATGTGATCTTGGGGTCATATACCTAGAGTTCAAAGCCAGGTTTTAAAATTTTTTAGCTATCCAATAAGCAAATGACTTAATTTGTCTACTTTTTTATTTTTAATTTTCTCTCTTTTTTTTTTTTAAAGATTTATTTTTATACAAGAGCTGGGGTACAGGCCAGAGGCATGGGAGGGTGAGAGGATTCACCAGAGACAGAGCAGGGAGCAGAACAGGCAGACAACAGAAGTACGCTGCTGAGGGGAGCAGCAGCCGAGACAGGGGAAGTCTGCCGCACTATGGGATTCTCGCCTGCCAGCCGGAATCGAACCCGCACTGCTGAGGCTGCAGAAAGCTTCACAGCATGGCACTCAACCCACTGTGCCACCGGGGAGGCCCTAATTTTCTCTCTATATGGAGAAATAATACTGCCCACCTGATCAGGCTGTTTTGAATATTAAATGAGAAATTGGAAGAAAAGCATTTAGTATAGTGAATTTAGTATACATGGTATCACTGTATGCATTTAACTATAATTATTGCTAAATTTATTTAAGCTCCTCATTGTTACTGATATTGGGCATTTCTTTAAGAATAGCAGACACTGGGCCTCCCTGGTGGTGCAGGTGGTTGAGTGCAGTGCTGTGAAGCTGTTTGCAGGCTCTGCAGCGCGGGTTTGATCCCGGCAGGCCGGCGAGAATACTACATGATGCAGCAGACCTCTCCTGTCTTGCCCGCTGCTCCCCTCAGCAGTGTGTTTTGTCAATCTGCCTGTTCTATTCTATTCCCTGCTCTGTCTCAGGAGATTCTGGCCTATACCCAAGTTGTTGTATAAATAAAAAATCTTAAAAAAAAAAAAAGAATAGTAGGCACTTAGGAGACACACTATTGAAAGTGTGAGTCTGAGCTTTTCAGTGAATCTTTTATGCTGCTAGTTAAGTTTTGTTCTTGGTTATATTGTTGCATGAAATTGAGGATGAAGACAGCATTAGGCTATGTAGACCCTAGGACTGATAGACCCATTATTTCCATCTCCTTATTATACTCTATCTTTTGAGATACAGAAACCTGACCAAAGCAAATAAAAACAAAGCACACTCCAGTGTTTCAGGCAAATTCTATGTATTCTCTTTTTCCAATATGAGTTCAGTCTTGTACTTTTTTCTAGAGGTAGTAAAAAAAAATCTCATATTAAAATCTCAAAAATTTTTGTTCTAGAGTTTTTAGTATCATTTGGGTTTAGATTGGGCATAGCGTGTGACACAAATCTATACAAATACTGGCTTAAGCAAGATAGAAATAGTCTTCCATCTCACATAGTGTGGTCGTAGGCAGCCCTGAGTTTATACAGCACCTTGTATTTGATGGACTCAGGTTCCTGTTGTCTGGTGGCTCTGTCATGGGATGACATTTGCTCCTTGCTAACAGGAAAGGGAAAGGGAGGAGAGAAGAGTGTTTCTTGCTACTTTAAAAACACCCTCTAGAGGATACAAATGGCACTCTTTTAAATAGCACTCTGAGGTTCTTCCTGACATCAAATACCTGGTGGATTGCCACATTAATTTTCCAGTTCTCCAAACATAGTGTCCTATAATTTGATTCAATTCTAACCTTATCTTCCAGGAGTTAGTGTCAGATCCCACAAGACTGCCCCCATTTTAGATGCCAGCAACAAATGAGGTGCCAAGCCTAACCACACTTCTGTCTGATCAACTAGAAATTCATAAATTCTCACAATACCCTTCAGATTTGCTAATTAGCTAAAATGATTTGCGGAACTCAGGAAAAACACATTATATTTACAAGTGCATAGCCAGGTACATAAATTGAGCCCCGGGAGGGTCTTGATTGTGAAGCCTCTGTCCCTGGGGAGTTGGTGCACCATCTTGCAGGCACGTGGATGTGTTCATCAGCCTGGAAGTTTTTAGAGACCTCAGTCTACATCCCTCCCATCCCAACCTCTCCTCAGAAGTCTTGATTAGAAATTCCAACACTCTAAAAAAACAAATTTGGTCCTTCTGATTACCTGTTCCATCCTAAGGTTATCTAGGTTACCTCCCTACTCACCTCAACCCCTCATTAGCATAAAGTTAGATTTGGTCAAAAGAGACTCATGAGTAAGTAGCTATTGGGTAGTGAAATTCTGTGGTGTGCTAAGATAGAAAATGTAAGCAAAGGTATTGAGTATCATTTATATCATAGCTCAGAAATTCTGGTCTTGATTTTTTTCTTTGCAGTTCATCTATTTCAACTTCACTACTCAGAATTTCAATGCTTTACTTTCTTTGTATCAGTTTAAAATATTGCTTTGTTTCCTTATATTGGAAAAAACCCTTGGGAACTATTCCCACCTTAGCAGAGCTAGTATTCTTTTCTCCACTATAACTTGTCAAGTCAGCAGGATCAACTTGATTCACAATTTTATGAGCCACTTTAGACAATTTAACCAGATTATTTCTCCAGAGAACATAATAATGAACTATGTATTCATGTATGACATCCTTTAAAATTATAAGGATAAATAACAAAAGTAATGTCTTTTCTGGAGTTTTTTTTCCTGATCCTCAGTTGGACTAACAACCATAACTCCTGTAGGTCTCAACAGAAGCATCATCTTTTCTGAGAAATTGCCCAGGATTCTCAAGTCATACTCTTCCCCACACACATCAAAATTTTGATATCCCTGAAACTGGACTTGGTTCTCTGTGTCATGTTGTAGTTTAATTGACAACAATTTATATTTCTCAGTAGTACAGAATAATGGTACTTCTTATGTTTGGTGGATTGTTAGGTTTGATGAATTATGTACATATACATTTAAATATAATGGAAGCATAACTGAAAACATTTCCAGCTACTTCGCTTCCTGTCTTGTAAACTTCTTCCCCAAATAACATAGACCAGTAAAAATAAAATAAAACTACACAAAAATCAGTCAAAATTACTTGAAAGGGCCTCCCTGGTGGCGCAGCAGATTGAGTGCAGCGCTGTGAAGCTGTCCGCAGCCTCTATAATGCCGGTTCGATTCCCGGCCGGCCAGGGAATGGCGCAGCAGACCTCTCCTGTTCCTGCTGATCCCCTCAGCAGTGCTTTCAGTCTGCTCCCCACTCTGTCTCTGGTGAATCCTCTCACCCTTCCTCACCTCTGGCCTGTACCCCATTGCTTGTATAAATCAATAAAATCTTTAAAAAAAATCCATTAGGTAAAAAATTACTTGAAAACAAAGAATGTCCAAGTTTCAAAATAACTTCAAATGAAAAATTAAAAAAAAACATTAAATCACTGTGAGTAATCTCTTGTGTTCCTAGCCTCCTGCAAGGCATTGTGGCAAAAAGATAGTCTTTTAAAAACTGCAGCAAAGAGCAGGAAGGAAGCTAGTAACTGGCCTAAGGTTTGTCTAATATTGCCTGCAGAAAGAATAAATACGTGATAAATCTGAAAATAAGAAAGTATTTAAAGAATATCAGTGCATGGTCTACAAGGAAATGCTTAAAAATGTCTGATCTGTTTCCTTGTTTCCCCTTTTTGCCTTCTTTTGGGAAAAATGCAACAATTTCTTATATCTAAAATTGAAAAATTCTTTGAAAGACAACTCTTTCCCTTTGTTAAAACCCCTTGATAAAGACAACACAAGTAAATACTACCATTGTTATTAAAGGCTCAGTAATACAGTATAAAGTTTTATGTCTTCCACAAATGGTTAAGTTTTTACATTGAAGTTTAGAGAGACACCTTTCTGAAAGGCTATCTTTGACTTGAGACATGACTAGATCTTTGCCAAATCTTTCTGTTTTCCCTCCAATACTTCCACAATAATAAGAAAGAAATATGTTTCAAAAAGAAATGTGAATGTGTCTGTTTGCAAGTTTAACTACCTGGAATCAATAGTTCCAAAAACTCACTAGGTTTTGATAGAATTTATATTGTCAAAAAAAAAAAATCCTCTAGTTTGTTGTAAAAGGGATTATGACTACTCTAGCCTTAATATAATCTTTGACTCTCATACATTATACAGACAAGACTTTCAATGTCCTTTACAGATGTGGTCAAGAAAAAATAATGAACTAGAAGGACGTAACAGTGTATAGGGATAAAAGGCATAGAGAACAGTAGATTATTGGCAAAACCAGGACCTAGTAAGGAACATATTTTATCCCAAAGGAATGCTCCCTTATGAGAAAATCTTACTGGCAGGATTTCAGAATTGCTATGGGTCAGAATTTCTAGTGAAGATAGTAACTATGTTAAAGGAGAGGCTGTCTGTTATAGCTTTAATTCTAACCCCCTTCACCCATCGAATGTTGAGGTCTTAACCTCCACCACCTGTGAATGAGACTTTTGAACAGAGTCTTTGAAGATGATTAAATCACATATGGTCCTAATCATAGGGTTGTGTCCTTTTAAAAAAAGAAGATTTTTGGGGCCTCCCCGGTGGCGCAGCGGCTGAGCGCTGGGTTGCAAAGCTGCCCGCAGCCTCTACAGCGCCGGTTCGATCCCCGGCTGCTCCCCGGCCACCGGAGGAGGGTCCCACATGGCGCGCAGACCTCTCCTGCCGCCCACTGCTCCCCTCAGCAGTGTACTTCGGTCCTTCTGCCTGCTCTGCTCCCCGCTCTGGCTCTGGTGAATTCTCTCACCCTCCCGCGCTTCTGACTGTGCACAGTGCATGTATAAAAAATTAAATAAATAAAATAAATCTTAAAAAAAAAAAAAAGCCACTGAGGACTGTGACTCCTCCTTTAAAAAAAAAAAGATTTTTGTAATCCAGTCAAAAAATGGGCAGAAGAGCTAAAAAGAAACTTCTCTGAAGAGGAAATGCAAATGGCCAACAGACATATGAAAAAATGTTCAACATCACTTGTAATCAGGGAAATGCAAATCAAAACTACCATGAGATAGCATCTTACACCAGTGAGAGTGGCACATATTAAAAAAACTAGCAACAGCAAATGTTGGCGAGGTTGTGGAGAAAAGGAACTCTTCTACACTGTTGGTGGGAGTGCAAAACTGGTCCAACCACTATGGAGAGCTGTGTGGAGATTTCTGGACCTACTAAACATAGAGCTTCCATATGATCCAGCAATTCCACTCCTAGGTATTTACCCAAAGGACACAGAAACATCAATTCCAAAGAACACCTGCACCCCTATGTTTATAGCAGCACTATTTACAATAGCTAAGCTCTGGAAACAGCCCAAATGCCCAAAAATAGATGACTGGATCAAGAAGATGTGGTACATATATACCATGGAATATTACTCAGCATTCAAAAAAGATAAACACATGCTATTTGCAGCAACATGGATGGCGCTGGAAGGGATCATGCTCAGCGAAATAAGCCAAAAGAAAAACAAAAATACCGGATGGTCTCACTCATAGCAGGAATCTAGAAAACTTAATAAGGGACCAGGAAAATGAATAACTATAAGAAAATGAAAATCAAAATCAACAAAAAACTATGAACCAGAGACACTTTTTGGGGGGTAGGGGCCGGGAGGGGAGGGATTGGGGTCAGAATGGGGGGTTTGCAATTGTATGGGGGAATATAAAAATAAAATTTATTATTAAAATTAAAAAATAAAAAAAAAGATTTTTGGATAGAGACAAACACAAGAATGATGCCACTTGAAGATGAAGGTAGAGTGTGGGGTGATGCATCTCCAAGCCAAAGAACACTAAAGATTGTCAGCAAACCTCTAAAAGAGAGCATAGCAGATGCTTTCAGACAGTCCTTAAAGGGAGCAAACTATTTCATTACCTCCAGATCTCAAACTTCTGATCCCCGGAACAATGAAACAATAAATTTCTGTTCAGTCAGCCAATTTGTGGTACTTTGTAATGGGCAGTCCTAGTAAATGAGAAACTCTCTGATAGTTTTCATTTTCTCTCTGAAATATTTGGCAGAAGCATACTCTGAAAATACAGGGGCTGGGGTGGGGGGCAGAGGTGAAGTTGGAGGTTTGAAAAGAGGAAAGAGGAAATAGAAAAATATATTTTCCTTTTTCATGAAGTAACATTACATTATGATGTAAGTTTCAGTTCATCATTGAAAATCACCGTGTGTACATATTACAAGTTCCAATGTAGTTAGCAATCGAGTGTTGATTTGGACCACTAAAGTCAAAATCTATCCTTTACCGTATTGACCCTCTCCCCTCTTTACCCACCCCTCCCTCCTTCTGTTCTGGTAACTACTAATTTGGTCTTATGGTACAAAAAGTTATTTTTGTTTTAGTTAATTCATTTGTTTACCAAATATGAAATCAAATAGTGCATGTTTCCCTCTGTCTTATTTTACTGACAATAATTCCCTTAGGGTCCATCTATGTTGTTGCAGATAGCAGAATTTAATTAATTAATTAGTTTTAAAAGATTTATGTATATATACAAGAGCTGGGGCACAGGCCAGAGTTGGGGTGGGGTGGGAGGTGTGTGTGTGTGTGTGTGTGTGTGTGTGTGTGACAGGATTCACCAGAGACAGAGTGGGGAACAGAACAGGCAGACTGAATGAAATACACCGCTGAGGGGAGCAGTGGGCGAAACAGGAGAGAGCTGCTGCACCATGTGGGTTGCTCCCTGGCCAGCTGGGGATCGAACTTGTGCTGCAGAAGCTGGGGATTGCTTCATAGGGCGGTGCTTAACCCCTTGCCCCACCAGGGAGGCCCCAGAATTTAATTTTTTTAAATGGCCAAATAATATTCTGTTGTGTATGTATATCACATCTTTTTTATGTATTCACCCATCAATGGGTACTCAGGTTGTTTCCTGTTCTTGACAATTATAAATGTTGCTGCCACAAACATGGGAGTGCATATATATCTCCAAGCTAGTGATTTGTGTTTTTATTTTATTTATGCATCCAAGAACTGGGGTATTGGCCAGAGGCATGGGGAGGAGTGGCTGAGAGGATTCACCAGAGATAGAGTGGGGAACAGAACAGGTGTATTCACTGAAATACACTGCTAAGGGGAGCTGCTGCACCATGTGGATTAACTCCTTGGCCTGGGGATCAGACTTGTGCTGCAGTGGCTGCCAATAGCCTCATTGTCCAGAGACTTAGGCCCTTGTGCCACCAGGGAGACCCCAAGCTAGTGTTTTTGTATTTTTTCAGGTAAATTCCAAGACATTGGCCAACTGGATCATATGGAATTTCTATATCTAGTTTTTGGTATATAATCATTTTTCACTTTGGTTAAATTTATTCCAAGGTATTACTTTCTTTGATGATTTGATTTTTTCCCCCTGATTTCTCTTAATGCTAGTTATTTCTGTATAGATATAAACATTGAAATAACACACATAAATAAAACCAAAGTGTAAAAATCAGCCTATATATCACAGGCTTGTTTTAGCTATTAATACTACTTTTATCAGCATGTTTTTGGAGCTTTCTCTCTTCCTTCACACTTTCTGGCTCACTTTTGTTTTACAGTTAGCATTTTATCAAGGACTCTATGATTGTGTGTGTGTATACACATATATGTAATTTTAAATGAAGCAGCATTTCATGGACATGTGAAGTATTTCCAGTTTTAATATTGTATGCATGGGGGCCCAATCCCCAAATTCATTTTTCTCTGAAGTTATCTCCTATGCTGAAGTCTTTTAAGTGGAATTTGCTGGATAAGGCACTTTTTGAAATGAGAATACTCAGGGACAGAAAGATTTTTCAGGTGTCACAAAAAATATAAAAGTTTGGTTAGAATTCACAGCCAAGGTCTTCAAGTTTTTTTTTTGTCTAGACTCCTAAATAGTTATTTCTTAATACATGTCTCACTGGAAAAGTTCCACTCACAGTAGCAAATTTATATAGTCTACTGAGGCCACAGTTTTGACAGAGCCTTGAATTTTATTTATTCTAATCACCTGCTAGAAGAGAGAGGTAAATCTTTTGGTGGAGTAATTTCTTATGACATTTTGTGTTTATATTTTAAAAGATGATAGAAATCTAGAAGAGTTGCTTATGAGCCTATTTCAGACTGAATACATGTGGAGCTACTCTGTGGCTGCCTTTTGATCATTTTAATGGCAAGCTACATGCGGAAACATAGGCCAGATAGTCAGGGTTTGCTGTTGGGTGAGGAAAATTTGGAGAGGCACCATGAAAATTTTGTTTAAATAGCAAGTTAAGAATACTAAGGAAACTATATCAACAGTTACTCACTGACAATGAACTGTTTATTTTATAAAATTAAAAAAAAAATGAAGTTGCTGTTGCTAAGGCTGTAGATGTTGATATATGTGATTAGTCATCTTTCGATCTGAAAAAATTTGCTTAATTTCCCCATTTTATATAATGTCTACCTATGCTTGTTACAATTTTTCTTTTATCTTGTCAGCCTCCGCCATTAAGCAGTGAATACTTTTCAAATTTTGCCTACATTTGTGCCCCTCCAAGAGTCCAGCACAATCACAGAAGAGACCAAGGTCTTTAAATATCATGGAAGTCCAGATTTGAGTTCATAAGGCCCATTCTTGTCCTCTATTACAGGATTCTTTTCATGTGACCTTTATAATTACCCCATTTAAAGTCTGGCTTATTTATGCGGATACAAAGAATAAGTTTAGTTCACCCTGGATTAGACATTTTAAATGGAAGATTTAAGTCATAATTGGCATAATCAAAAATCCAAAAGTTTATTTGTCAGAGACTTTCTTCCTAATTATAGATATGATTAAGTTATGAGCTTTTAATCAGAGCCTGGTACTTTTCCTGTAGCAGGCAGACAAGATACTATCTTTTTTTTTTTTTGTACAAGGTTGTATCTTATTAATTTTCCTTTCTCATACCAATCATACCAAGAAAAAGATAGTTATAGTATAAAGTTATGACAAAATTTTCTGTTTGAGGAAACAAAACCCAAACGCCATCTTAATTAATTTGGAGAAGAACTCATGTTTTATAGCTGCCAGGTTTTTGTCTTTCCTTTTCCTAAAATTTTCAGCACAATGAGGTCATTTAAACTAAATATATGGGGCCTCCCCGGTGGCGCAGCAGTTGCGCGCTGGGTTGCGAAGCTGCTCGCAGTCTCTGCAGCGCCGGTTCGATCCCCGGCTGCTCCCTGGCCGCTACCCGGCCACCGGAGGAGGGTCCCACATGGCGCGCAGACCTCTCCTGCCGCCCGCTGCTCCCCTCAGCAGTGTACTTCGGTCTTTCTGCTGCTCTGCTTCCCGCTCTGTCTCTGGTGAATTCTCTCACCCTCCCGCGCTTCTGACTGTACCCAGTGCTTGTATAAACAAATAAATCTTTAAAAAAAATAAAAATAAACTAAATATATGAAGAGAAGCAAGTTTTATTTATTCATATACTTGAATACTTTGTTTTGTTCCTTCTCCCGCCACACAATTTATTTATCAAGGGACAAAAAAACCAAGAAAATTAAAATTGAAATTGACTTGCCTTACAAAGAAGTAGTAATTAAAATTTTCTTTGCCTGAATTACTTGTACTTCTAAAAATTGTCAAAATTATTTTTCAATTATTCACGTTCCCTCATGGAGGCTTTCTGTAATCAACACTAAGAAAAGGTTTAATGAAGTTACGCTGCTTTACTTTTAGTGGGAACCATTTTGTTGTGCTGCCAGATGCATTTCCCAGTTTGGAGATGAAGATGAACAAAATCAGTATTAATATGGCCACTGACTTTGCCAGTCATTTGTTATAATTACTTTCTCTTTGGAACCTGTGTTTATACCCTACCTAGAGAAATTAGAGAAATGTGAACAATGTTATTTTTAAGAGAAATTAGAGAAAGAATGAACTTTTTTTTTAATCCTAAATTTGTAATTTTGCTTAGATTAACACAAGTTGGGGATAGGCACATGAACATTGAGTTCCCAGCATACTCTGCAATGCTCCAGCTGTTGTAATGAAAGAGTATAGGCTTTGAAATCACAGGCTTGTTTTGCTTTTTATTGACTGTTCAACCTTGGATAACTTATTTAATTTTTCTGAGTTTCATTTCTCTCATCTCTAATGTGGGGATGGTATGTTTACCTTGTAGACCTGGCTAGAGGATTATATGTAAGAAATACAGCATTATCTGAGCGGCATCTGGCCAATAGTATGTGTTCACTAAAGGAATATTGCTCTTTTTTAAGTGATTAACTTTACACAGTGGCATTGAGTTTGCAGTAATGCAAAAGATGAATTTTTCCCCAAAGCTTTCTTTTTAAAAATTTGAAATGCTTTCTTTATGGTAGCAGGAAAGATAGTTGAGACACACAGAAACACTTATTTCTCTTTGTCCTATTCCAATTGTCTGCAGCTAGTATTTTAAACTAGAAAGCGTAATTAGTGACTTGATGCTTCGGGATGCTATCTATTACATTTATTGTGGAAAATGCCAGTTTGTTAGTTTTAATGAGATCCTGTCTAATGATTACAATCATTCTTACATAAAAACATTGACTGATTTTTTAGGTTCTGGCTGCCAAGTGAAATTGAGGAACATTAATATAAATTGATGATCACTGAGAACTGAATCAACTTAAATGATTTAAGTTGATGCGCATAGCAAAATAGTATACTAATTAATGTATTAATGGGTCACTTTAAGTTTTAGCTATTAACTTTAAGCTGTGTTATAGCTGCTGAAAAATATATTTGATGTATGGTTTAAAAATTTAGAAACAAGTATACATATATACAGGAATTAAGTGACTGGTGCATGATTTCTGTCTGTTGAAGTAGGAAACTGCAGACAAGCAATGTTAAAAGTCTAGAAAGATCCAGGTGATACTTAGAGTTGTAGATATTAAAATGATTTCACGTTTTGCTTTTTCTAGGATACATGCAGTTACCTGTGGGGCCTAAACTATAGACCCATATGGACTATTTCAGCCATTGCTCTAGATACCTATATATATGTATTTGTAGATATGTGCATATACATAGTTTAGTATACACACATTTTCTTCTTCAGCCAAGTGGACCTAGAAGCAATGACTCCCTAGTAGTGATACACACATTCAATGCCCAGAACTTAACTTTAAATGTCATTCCCCAATAAAAGAAATCAGGACTCCTTGGAGAAATAACTGATTCTGGGGTTGGAAAAGGAACATGTAGGATGAAACTGAGCAACTTTTAGTGTCAGAAATTAAAGATGCACAAAAAAGAAAACCAAGCAACCAAAAAAAAAAACATATTGATGGAGGCATATCAAAGGCTCACATGGGTCAATGAAAAGCCCTCCCAGTAGCCAAAGCTAAATCATTTGAGCAACAAAATAAAGTAGGACTGTATCCCAAAGTACACAATAAATATCCTTGCATTCATACTGATATAAATAAATGATTACATAAGTAAATAAAAATTGACAAATATCCCATATATAAGAATTTCAAGTAATTAATGTGCTAACTAAATCTGTCCTTGAGATGTGAACATAACTAACTCCTCACACTTTAAGCAAGGGTTGTGCATAGTGACTTTCTTCTCAAGAGTGTAGAAGGGAACAGGAAGTGCACCTAGTAGTAGAGACACATGACATAAACCATCTCACCACAGTCAAGGTCAATGCCAACGGTGAGAAGTCATGTTGATAGTGTATACTCTTGATATGATGCAGTGTAAGTGGTGCTTTACCTGTGCCTTCCTTTCTGGCATTCATAACCCTGTTCAATCAAATTAGTAGGAAATCATCAGACAAATCCAAACAGAGGGACAGTCTATAAAATCCCATAATTCCTCAAAGCTGTCAGTGCCCTAAAAAATTCTGAGAAATGACCCAGTATTGGAGAAGCTAAGGAGGCATGAATAAATATAAGGTGGTATTCTATATTTATGTTTAGGAATGGAATCCTGGAACAGAACAGGGATATTAGGCAAATATTAAGGAAATATGAGTAAAATATGAACTTCAGTTAGTGATAATGTATATTTAACTAATGTATTAACCTGGATACATTAACCAGGTCATTACTATTTACTTGTATCAGATAAGTGGTGGTCAGATGGAGGAGCAGCTTGCATATTTGAACTGATACCTTTTTCAAATGATATAGGCATTTTGTAATTTTTTATTTGGCTAATATTCATAATTTTCAAGTTTTTAAAAATCTAGCCTTTGTTCTCTTTGTTTAAATAACTTAAATTTTAATGAGCTCCTTATTTGATAACATTTTCATAAGTTATTTTTGCAAAATGAATAAAAGCAAATACCCTCAACACCATATGGACAATTTCTTTCTTGCAGAATTTTGCAAGTAAAACACAGATGGAATGTTTGAGTCCACTCTGCCCCAATTCACATGTGGAAATTTATACTATCATATTCTTCGTGATAGTAGGGTGGAGTCTTTGGGAAGTGATTAGATCATGAAGGTGGGAATAGCTTCCTTTAAAAGAGACACTAAGCATACCATACTACCTCATCTTTTCTAATTTGATAATGTGTGATTTGTTATTTTTAAATAAGATTTTTTTGCACTTTCATAAATATGTCCATTCTGTTAGGATTTAACCTAATACAGGTTTTTATTTGCATTTCCACCTTCACTTTTTTGTTTGCCTTATTCTCTCTAATTGACTTTTTAAAGTCAAGGGTACTCACCAATGGCAGGAGTTACAGTCAGAGAAGGTCTTGATGACTTCCAGTGTAGCCATGCTCATTATATACAAACAAGTCTAGTGTTTGTTTTTTTTAAAGATTGATTTATTTATGCATACAAGAGCTTGGGTACAGGCCAGAGATGTGGAGGGGTGGGGAGAGGATCTACCTGAGAAAGAGTGGGGAACAGAACAGGCAGATTGATTGAAATACACTGCTGAGGGGAGCAGTAGGCAAGACAGGAGAGGTCTGCCTTGCCATGTGGGTTTCTCCCTGGCCAGCTGGGGCTTGAACTTGAGCTGCAGAGGCTGTGGATTGCTTCATAGTGCGGTGCTTAACCCCTTGCGCCACCAGGGAGCCCCCAAGTCTAGTGTTTTTTTTTTTTTTTAAAGATTGATTTATTTATACAAGAACCAGGGTACAGACCAGATGTGTGAGAGGGTGAGAGGATTCACCAGAGACAGAGTGGGGAGCAGAACAGGCAGACTAACTAAATACAATGCTGAGGGAAGCAGCGGGTGAGACAGGAGAGGTCTGCGTGCCATGTGGGACCTTCACCCTGCGGCCAGGGATCGAACTGGCACTGCAGAGGCTGCGGGCAGCTTCACAACCCAGTGCTCAACTGCTGCGCCACTGGGGAGGACCCTATATATGAATGTTTTCCTGTTTCTGAAAACGTTTTATTTTTTTGTATTTTTGTAATACTGTACTAGAACGTTAGGTGGGTTTTCGTGTTCTAGTATGCTGAGACATTTAACTTATTCCTTACAGTTTACTACAAACTCTAAACTTCTTCCTACCTTTGCTGGAACTCAGAAGTTTAACATCCATTTCTTTGGTGGTCTTTGAGAGGTTTAAGTGCAGATGAAAGGAGTCATTTTTATGAGTTATACCTAGGTTGGAAATGTCTTATATATTTTGATTCTATGGTTTTGTTTCCTTCCTTACACACATTAAAAAACCCAGGACGTTTTAAAAATGAAATCTTAGACCCAATTTATGAGGAAAAGAAGTGAACCAAGGGGAAGCAGTGATGCACATATTTTTGCACTCTGCACTATATATGAAGGACTGTTTTTTTTCTTTTGGTCATGATACTACCATTTGATTTCTTCAGAGGATACTCTAATGTCTTTGGATACGTTGTATTTTCTTCTCTACAAATTTCTTTTATGGATCTTAAGATGCTTTATATGTATTATTAATAAGTAGTACAATTCAATATTTATGTGTCCTCCACATTATATAAGTCAGAGTGCATATTCTTTTGCATTTTCAGTTTTATAGAAAACAATTTTAATTTTTCCACTTCACTTATCCTCTCTCAATTGCCCATTGAAAGTTTGGCCATTCTATTAAGCTTCATTCAATTTTCTATTATAAATTTCACTTTTCTTCAAAACCCTTTCTCCAAAGTCCATCATTTATCATGTTATTATTCTCTGTACAGACACTCATCAATATTTGAAAGCTGCTATATTATGAATTTTGGCTGCCTGAGCTCTCCAACTTTGATATCTCATCTGGTCCACTTCAAGTTATAATTGCATCTGACCCTTCTGACTTTTCAGCAGACTTGGAAAGGAGAAATTCTGTATTAGTTTCATAAAAACTGCTTTACTTTGTTTTTTTTTTTTCTCATTAGTAAAGAGAGATCTCCAAGTCACATAATCATTTCTGTGGACTCCTAAACAAGGCAACATTTTTCAGAATGCTGGGTGAATTTTGGTAGCATATGATGAACCTCTGGAAGTTAATGTGGTTAGATTTATAAAGCTGAGCAGATGAATACCTGTGTTTATACTAATAATGCCCTTTTTCTGTATTATATAACTACATTGATTTCTAAACAGCAATCTTATTTTTTTTGAAAGGTTTTAAAAGCACCATTAAGGACCTCCCCTGTGGTGCAGCGGGTTGAGCACAGTGCTGTGGAGCCGTCCACAGCCTCTGCAGCACGGGATTGATTCCTGGCTGGCCAGGGAGATTCCCACATGGCGTGGCAGACCTCTTCTGTCTCTCCCGCCACTCCCCTCAGCAGTGTATTTCAGTCATCTGCCTGTTCTGCTCCCCGCTCTGTCTCTGGTGAAACCTCTCACTCTCACACGCCTCTGGCCTGTACCCCAGCTCTTGTATAAAAATAAATCTTAAAAAAAAAGCGCCGTTGAAATGTTCATTATAATAAAGTAGCAAACAGGAAAATAAAGCTATAACAAATAAAAGTACCAGTTTCCTTTCCAAGTAAATAGTTATTAAAACTTTGGAGTGTAATCTTTAAAAATTTTATGGCATATATATTTTTCTTTAAAAAGTTAAACCGTATTGCAAAGAACTGCCTTCTTTAATTCAGAAATATGACACTATTGGAATTTTAGCATAGAATGTTCTCTAAACTTCTAAGATAGAAATGACAACAAATGAGTTAATGAGGAACTTCATTAGGGACTATATGATGTTACTATGAAGATAGAACCTGTCACAACTCCATTATGCTACCAGGAGCCCAAGACTGTATTTGGATCTTTGGAGTTGATGTAATATGAGGTGAAATAGAACACCTTGAAAAGGTCAGATATATAGAGATGGTTGTGTGTTACATGTATGGGTCTGCAGACTTAAGTGAGATGCCTTGTAGGTGGACCACAGGAAAGCCTCTCTGGGTAACATTGGAGAAAGTATTGCAGTAACATATTTATTCTGTCTCACTTTATTTTTTAAGAATATGCTCACTAACCTCCCCTATTCAGTATAAACAATTTATGCATTCCTTTTATTAAGACTGGAATCTCTTAGTTCTGAAGAGCATTGTTTATACACAGCATTCATTATGCAAGTTTAAATTGTTTTTTATCAATCACTTAGTCTCCTAATTAAGAAAATTGTGCTATTTCATAAAAGATGAAGGTTCTTTTTCATTATAGATGTATGAAATATGGAGAAAGGAAATGAATATGATCAGGCATATCTCATATTTGTAAATTCCTTTTCTGCAATAGCAAATAACCACATAAAATTTTGTTGTGGCTAAGTTGATGCTTACTATAATTATATCATGTGCATAAGTTCATGGTGATGTCACTTATTAACTCTTAAGGATTTTGTGAGAAAAATTCTATTGGCAAGTGTAACCAGTTCTTTTATGAAATAAGAATGGAAATAAAATGATGCATCTCTCACTGAATCTACAGAGTTGTAGATTAAATATCTCATGACACTATACAGATAAAACCTTGAATGGTGACTGATTGAAATGAACCTAATTTTCATTTGGTACTTATTTTCTAATTATTTGACAGTTCATCAGTAATATTCTTTACAAATAACAGGGGTTCTGGAAGATAGTACATAGCTCAATACAGGTTAGCTACTGGAATATTTCATCTAGCATATTTCTGAAATATTTGGAAACAAATATATTAAGAGATTCAACATACAATTAGAAAGGATCAATTAATATTCAGTGCAGTGAATTGCTAGTGAAATTAAAAACTTGTTCATACAAAAATGAATTTGCACAAAATTTTAGCCATTCCTTTTCATGTTTTAATGTTTTTAAGTTAGGAAACATTGCCTGCAATATTTTAATATCTGTGAGGAAAGATTGGACTCTATCTCTAATGTACTTGTATCACTTTGAAGATTAGTGGAACTTAACTTTTTATGAGACGCCAATTATTGACACCTATAAATGGAGCTGGCTTTCCTGTCTGTTCTTTAAGGTTATTGACTTTGTATTCACCTCTGAGTCCTGTTCAGAGTACTTCCGAAGTACCATGAAGTTGTCAATTCAGGGCCAATTTCATATCCCCAAACCTTGCCTTGAATAAAGTATGTCTGGGTACTTCAGGTTAGATAGTTGGTCCTTGTAAACTTAAAAAATGTCTGGAATAAGAGGACTCCTCAAGGTTACAAGTAGGTCAGGAGAATTTCTTATCCTCCTAAAGTTTTAAAACTATAGACAAGATATATCAGTGAGATTTACTTGAGAATATATCATTATTAGCTATCATTTACTGGGAATACTATTTGCTCAATAATTCTGTTAGTAACCCTGTAAGGTAAAATATTCTTTAGGAGACAGGTGCTGAGAGTGATTAAGGGCAATCTTCATGGTTTCATCACTAGGAAGTAGCATAATTGGGATCAAATGCTTATTGAACTGAGTCTAAAGTGTATATGTATATCCATGCTACCATTTTCAAAGTGAGGAGGTATACAAATCAGAATAGTAAATGCCTAGGAAGGGGTAATGATACTATTATCATAATATAACAGGTTTCCTCTTTGCAGGCTAGATTGACCATGACTATGTGTATAACATCAAAGGAATTGCTAAATAAAAGTATGGATTTGAATTTATTTATATGAGAAGAAAATCCTTAGAAAACAATGCTTCTGCCAGCTAGTATTTGGTTCATAAGTTGCTGCTAATGCCATTCTGAGGCAGGAACAGATATCATAAAGTGACTGTCTGATCCCCAGTTTGTGTTTCTTTCTAGAAAATGTGGTTTAATTTGCTTAATTTGCCAGATATTTCTAACTTCAGATATTAGGGTATATACACATCAATTCTTTGAAGTTGTCCCTATGAAGAGCTCTTTTCTTCAGACACAAGCTTTATTATTCTAATGGTACAGTTGCTCAGCAGAAAGTTTTCTAGAGATAGAACTGTTTAGACATAGACAAACTACTTTTTTAAAAAATATGAGACAGGAACCAAGACAGTTCCAAAAAAGATGTTGACTCACGGGTAATCGCACAGTCAGCATCTAGCTCTGCACAGGGACTGAGAGCTCAATTCATCTTGTCAACGCCTGCCTGGTTTTGAAACTCATGCTTGTATGTGGAGATGAGCCTTATTGGTCAGATAGCAATTCAGTTAAATGAATTCAATTTGTTTCTCACTCTACTGATCTTACCTAATTTAATTCTCCAGGGAGGAAATTTTGGTAAGAACACTTTTGTAGCTTTTCCAAAGCATTTGGTAGGAGGCATTTCCATCCCTAGACTGAGGAAGAAGGTGAAGACGACAGTGGTCAGTTACATTCAGAAGAGATTAATGACTATGTACTTGTTTTAGTGGGGAAGAAATTCCATCACTGAGCACATTGTGAGATAAGAGGGCAGGTAGAAACTTTGCTGTTTTTGTGTATACCTGTAGTAAGAATTCAGACACTTAATTTCCTTTAATAAAGAATGATTTTTTTTTAAAGATTTATTTATTCATGCATACAAGAACTGGGGCACAGGCCAGAGGTATGGGGAGGGGGAGAGGATTCACCAGAGACAGAGTGGGGAATAGAACAGGCAGACTGACTAAAATACACTGCTGAGGGGAGCAACGTCTGAGCCGGGGGGGGGGGGTCTGCTGCACCATGTGGGTAGCTCCCTGGCCAGGGATCGAACTCATGCTGCAGTGGCTGCGGACAGGCTCATAGGTTGTGTCTTAACCCCTGTGCCACCAAGGAGGCCTTAATAAAGAATGATTTTTGAGGCATTCTCTTAAATTCTGCACAAGTATTGATTAACTTAGACCCTGCTTCCCAGAATGCTCCTAGTTTTAGTTTGGTTCCAAATAATAAAATTTTGGAACCAAAAGAATAAATTGCTTTAGTTAAGCAACAGAATTTTAGGGACACAACCGTTTACCTATATATTACACGCTAATAAAAAAGAAAATTGTTTGAACTTTAGATTTTAATTTCTCTGCTTATTTACATCCTGTTTTGCCATCTTATTAAATCAGGGATCAAATTGGAGTTAGTTGAATTTTTGCGTTGGTAGAAAGATTCCTGTAGAAAATAGCAGATAAATATGTGGATGTTAATTATACTTTTGTATTATGTTTTTTAATTGTTTTATCTTTGTAAATCTACAGTTGCTGTGATAAAATAACCTCTAGAAAATCAGTGTGAAGTAGCAAATGAGAAGTTGTGTGATGCCCAAGAAGCGCACATATTGGTAAGTGTAAGAATATCATTTTTTTCCTATCAAGTTATATGTATTATTTTTTAAAAATGTGTACTAAGTTGTTAGAACATAAGCATTTGCGAAGTTATTTGGACCTAACCTGAATTCATGAAATGACTAAATTTTCCTTTTGGTCTAAGGTGAGTATGAAATTACTGAGACATGAAAAGTGCTTTGGGGTTCTTTGATTTATGCCAAAAATTTAGATAGGATGAAAATATCCTATTGAGGAAAAATAGTTTTGAGGTTTGGATTCTTATTAACTATCTTCAGCATCCTTTTTCTCCAAAGAAACTTCATATTAATATTCTTGTCAAAGGCCAAATTGGAAAATTATAGTCAATTTGTCTTTAAATCCTATTTTAGTTCATTTTGGAGAGAGATGCAATGTCAGACATGTAATAAGCATTCATTTGTGGAATGAACTAACATGTTTGTGAATTATATTTAATCACAAAATAATTGTTCCAAATTATTAAAATCTTTTCAATTGCCATTAAATTAACTTTTATGATCAGAACACCCCAAATAATTTAGAGTATTGTTCAAATAACTGAGTTTCAACAAACAACCTATGTTCTCCTGTACATCATTAGCATATTGTTTTGATAATGGAGAACAAGTACCTTGGGTATGTCTTCACCTTATGCCAAGAGAAGTGATGCCTTCTGTCTATGGAAAAGTGCTAATTCCATCTGCTCCTGTCAAAGCAGGAATGGTGTGAGAATACTCATTAAAAATAAGCAAAGATGTACCCAAGGGATCAAAATGCAAATTACACAGGAATATGTAAAATAAAAGGGAAAACCTTCCTCCTCAGAAATCTGTTGCCTTCTACCCCAAAACATGCCCCATTAATAACTTTTTGTTTTGTTAGACAGGCTGTAGGAAGGTTTCCAGTGCTCTCCACCTTCTGATTTTCTTGTCCTTGTATACTCCCCACTCCTTCAATATGGGCGGCATCTGTAACTTGCTTCTAAACAACAGGATATGGCAAAGGTGATGGGATGTTAATGGGATAACATTACATAAGATTTTAACTTCTGTCTTGTTAGCAGACTCTCTTAATATATTCTTTCTTTGCTAGCTTTGATAAGGTAAGTAACCATATGGAGATTGCCATGTGGAGTGAATTAGGGGTTGTCTTGCCAATACTCAGCAAGTTACTGGGACCCTCACTCAGAAAACCTGCAAGAAACTGAATCCATGTAAAACTGAGAGATGGATCCTTCCCCCATCGAACTTCAGGTGAGACCCCAATCCTGACTGGCAAGCTTATTGCAGTTGCATAACAGAAACAGAAGCAGAGGACCTACCTAAGTCAATTCCTGATCCACGGAAACTGTGAGTTAATAAATATCTGTGATTTAAAACTTCTAAGCTTGTAATAATATTGCTGTATTGCAAAAGATTGCTAATATGTGTTCTTCCAGGAATACTCACAAATGGAATCACATTATATGAATGTTTGGCAATTTGCCTTTTGTATTCTCGGCAGGAAGGATATTGTGACCAAGAAAATAGCCATCACAATGGGTCTGCTGTTTCTAGTGGTTTTCATTTAGATGCTATTCGGTGAACAGAGAATTTGCAAATGGCAGGCAGAGCAGTTGTGAAAGAGGGTGTCTTTTGACCATGTGGTGCAAGTGGACTCCTCCTACCCTCAGGTAACAGGGTAACTCAATGAAACTTTGCACTGTCTCAGAAGTGTGGTTGAGAAGGGGCTAGAGTGTTGAATGTTGGTCAGCCCCACCTTCCCGTGTAACCACAAGAGAATTTTGGATGCTTTTGATCAGATAAGAGTAAGGTAAAAGGCAAAAGTGTTCTTAAAATATTTTCTTTTCCTGTTCTTCTAATATTTTGCACAATAATGCTACTTACTAGCAGTGTGTAGAGAAAATGAGTTTTTACTTTTCTCTCTGACCATGCACTGGTTTCTTAAGTCTCAAGATATTTCATTTCTTGATAAAGCTGTTTCCACTGATCCTGGTACATGTTCTTCTAGTACTTAGTCCAGTCATCTAGGCAACCAGTGTTGTTTCATGAGGTCTCAGGCCAATCTTACTGCTTCTGGGAAGTCCTTGCTGATCTTCCTGAACAGGTCAAATCCCACTATTTTAAACTCTCACAAAACCCTGTGTTTTTCCTTCATGGCACTTAGTACTTAGAATGACTGTAATATTGCATTTAATTCTGTGATTAAAAAATGTCTCTTGCCTTCATTATACCTATAACCTATATACTTATAGCCTATATATATAGACTATAAGAGTGTGTGTGTGTATATGTGTGTGTGTATATATATATATATATATACTCTTGCCTTCATTATACCTATAGCATATATATATATATATTTATATATAAAGCCTAGGTGAAATATATTCTGGGTGAATTTGGTTTATTCAATAAGATATTTATGTTTATCTACAAGTACTTTATTCTCACGGGGTGTTTTAAACAGTACGATTAAAATCAGGAACATGAGACAAATCTATCTCTTCTACTGCCTGAAAAATTTAGTAAAGGAAATCTTTCCTGAGAATTTTGTAGGTGAAAGTGTGAAAAAGGAGGGAAAAAATCTTTTCTTACAGAGGAGAAATACTATTGAGCCATGAAAGGGTTTCTATTGTGAGAGAAAATCTTGTATGACGCAGGGTATGTGCAATATTTTTCTTAATGTATTTCTTACATGAGCACATGTGAGAGGAACTTGATTCCCTCAGACAGGATGTGCTCTGTAGTTAGATTTTGTTTTTGTCTTTCAGTCTCTTTATTGCTAAACATTGCACTAAGAATTATTCTGGGAGCAGAAACTCTAAATTTGGTACCTTTAAAACAGGAAAAATGGAACAATCAGTAGAAAAATTTTTCATTTATTCATTTGGCAAGGTTTTACTGAGTGTCCACTCTACAAGAATGTATCATATGGTCACTGAAGAAGCTCACAAACAAGTGGGAACTTAGCAGTAACTGCATTATAAAAATATATAATAAAGGAAAACATAGGGTACTATGAAACTAGAGATTGGGCATATTTAATTTAAACTGGGAGGTATAAAATTTCACTTTCTGGAATGATGAATCCCTTTGAGTATCTTAAAGACTGAGAAGTTAGCCAGGCAAAGCATGGCATGGGAGGTATTGCAGAGAACAAGACAGGCTAGAGGCAGGCACAAAATGATACTATGATATGGAGCTAGTAGAGCTAAGATTGTAGGGGCAGATAAAATGGGGCCAGATCCATTGTCTGAAAGAGTTAACTTAGGTATGTTAGTGATTGCTTCGAATACAAAGAAATGTGATCTTGAGGGTAGAATGAGATTTGGGAATGTTAGAGTAATCCCAAGAGGCAGTGATGAAGCCATAAATTAGAGGACAGAGGAAATGAGATGGATTCTAAAAACACTTATATGAAATAACTGATAAGGCATTAATACTAATTGGACATAGGGAGTCCAGGAAAGGGTTTGATAAAGATAATTTCCTTCTATATAATTGGGCAATGAAGTGATTGGAGTTGCCAATCACCAAGACAGAATTTCTTTCAGTGAAAGAAAATGAGTTTAGCTTTGGATATCTATTAAGGAGATATCCATGTGGAGGTATACAGTTGACAGTTGGCTATGTGAGAATGGACTTCAAGAAAAGGGTTTAAGCCAGAGATAAGGATTTTTTAGGTTTAAAATTGTAGTTGAAGCGATCAATGAGGGCAAGATTGCAGTGAGATTGTGAGGAAAAGGGCAAAGAATGGAACTCTGAAAGTTACCATCATGTGAGAAGGATAAAGTAGTCTGTGAAGGAAATGGTGTAGGGAGAACCCATATCACCATCCCCCACAACTTCTTTTGCCTCCTCACTCATTTTTTCCAGGTCAGGTGGCCCAACTCATACCCACTTTCTCTAATGTTGGTGTCTTCTTCTCCATGTAAAATATACCTGTCTGCTCTTTGCCTTGTGGTATGAGGCTGGCCTCTGTCAGCACCATTTGACTGTCCAACTGTGTTGAAACCTTGTGAGTAATTATGTTAATTGAAGGTAGAGTTTTAATAGGCCTCCTTGACTACATATCAGTGGTTCTGTATTGGAGGAGGTTATTCTCCCCCTGCCTCAGGAAGACATTTGGCAATGTCTGTAGATGTTTTTGGTTGTTAAAAATGGAGGAAGGGAGAGAAACACTGAAGGATATTTAGCAGCATCCCTGGCATCTAGTGTGTAGAGACCAGAGAGGCTGCTAAATATGTTACAGTGCACAGGACAAACCACTTCCCCTAATAAAGAATTATTTGGCTAATGCCATAGTGTTGAGGTTGACAAATCCTTATCTAAATCATATTCTTCAATAGTGTGTATCAATAAAAATATATGTCTTTTTAATTTTTTTACATCATTCTTCATTAAAAAAAATATCTCTAGTTGTTTGGCTCCTGAATTTCTTTGCTTTCCGGTTTGTTTGAGTTTGGTGGGGAAGGGAATGGCATTATGTATCAGGTCTCCTAAAACAGCATCAAAAGTGGCCAGAGGAAGGAGAGAAAGCAGGAGAAGGGTGTGACAGAAACCAGGATGAGGATTCTTTAGTGCGAGGCTATCATGGACAACTGCTTCCAAAAGGTCTAGTGAGGCAGAATCTGAATGATTCTAAGATTTAACATCTGTGACTTCCCTGAGGACATTTAGAGGCATTTGGATAATAAGATAAGCCAGAACAGATTACCTTGAGAAGCAAATGAGTGATGAAGAAATGGAAACAGCCTGTGTTATGTTCTCTTTTTCTGGCTATTGAGGAGAAGCAAAAAAAAAAAAAAAAAAGGACGATAGCTAGAGGGGAGCACAGGAAGGGGAGAAAGCTGAACATGTTTGTGTAATAAACAGAATAGTAGAGAGGAGATATCTGAAGACCAGGCACCAAAGTGGAAAGGTGTGGGATAATGTTCCTGAGGAGATCAGAAGGAGGGATAAGCCAGAGCATAACTGAAAGAATTTGTTTGGCTTAGGAGAAGTAATTTCTCTTCTACAGGTATGAAGATATGAGAGCTTTTGAGCAGATGGGTTTGTAAAACAGAGGTCCTGCTGCAGTGGAGGGAGGAGGAGAGGCAGCTGCTGTTGCAAATCTCTGGATATCTTCTTTCCTGACCTTTTGACTGGAGGCGTGGGATGGCAGTAACCCTCCTTCCTGTTTCTTTCTTGCTTCCCATTACCAATTCCCTAAAACCATCCTTCTAGGTGTCAGGTTTCCTTTCAAAACTTAACATTTCCCATGTGTGATAAGAATTTATCCGCTGCCCTCCCCTGGCTGCTGAGATTCTTACAGATACCCATCTTAGAGTCAGATGCATCATAGCCAGTGTTTGGTCTTTGGTAATCAGTATCTCTTGCACCAGTGGTTCAGAAAGTATGCTTGCTAAATGTGATGTTGTTTGCATCCCAAGGTGTTGGAATTTCTATGAGTACTTTAATGGCCCATAGAGACAACAGGAGAGAACATTTGAAATAGGTGTCATACTGGGATGCCCAGGAAAAGACCACCCTAAAGGCAACCACCTGCTTCAGCTCCTTGCAAGAATGACTTTAGAATACTTTGCTCCACTGACTTGAATTTCTGAAGTACTCACCTCTATCCACAGCCCTACAACAAAGGGAGCTTGAATGTTTTTATTTGCATCTCTAAATTCTTGCAAGAGGTTTTAGAGTTATTTTAACCACTGGTAAATGTAATAAACAGAGATATTCAGATAGTGCACATTTAAGCTTGTCTTTCCTCTCAACATAAAAGTGCATGCTAATGGCTGCTGGATAATTAAAATTAAACTACATTCAATAGATAAACAAATTAAAGCAGAGCAAATTGTGTACACACCTCCCTAAGCAGTGCACACATTATCAGAGAGGGCAACTCTAATTATTCAGGGATATAGCTAGAGCTATTGAAGGGGCTATTGATTTTTTTTAAGATAAGAAAGTGTCTTCAGTATTAATGGATAGTATTTGTTCAGAAGCCAAGTTCTTTATAATAAAGTAGACATTAAAAACAAAATTAGATCAAAACAATCCAAACCTTACACACTAACCAGGACATACAATACTACCGATAATGATCTGTTTCTCTTATTTTTACATTTATTTTAATTACCAGATGGTACACAAACTTACTTTCTTTGTAAAATATCACAATATTTCTGGCCATCCCCAGTATCCATCCCTTCTCCAGAGGTAACTCTTGATAGCGGTTTGGTATCGACATTTCCAGATAGTATCTAATACATTTATTTTTTTATTAAAAAGGGTGTAATTTTTTATTTCAGTAATATTAACTTATAACGCTGTGTATTACCTAAGTGCACATCCCTTTAGATGTATGTGAACAATACCAGACACTTCACCAAAGCACCAACAATCTTCCACTAGTCTGTTGGGTCCCATCCCCCCTTTTCCTCCCCACCCAACCCCTCCATTGAGGTAAGCTCAATTTTGAAGCAGGTTGTCCCCCGGCCACCCAGTTTCCTCGCCCCCCCAGATTTCAAGGTTTGTTATGCTTTAGTTTTGTCCAATCCTTTGCTTTATTTCTCTGTATTCCACATATGAGTGAAATCATCTGGTATTTGCCTTTCTCTTTCTGACTTAACATAATCCCCTCCAGTTCCATCCATGCTGTCACAAATTCTAATGCATTTTAAATACATTTATCTATATTTACTCATGTGTGTTTTACACTGTTGTATTGTGGATCTTTGTTTGTTTTTGATTCCCAACATAAATGAGATCATTCTGCACCTACTTTTCTCTAAAATGCACATAACTTTCAGTAAATATGCCTTATTAGTTTTTTGATGATGTTACATGCAAATCTACTTCAATATTTTCTCTCATTTTATTTCCTTTTATTCCTAATTTATTTATATCAAAGTAATAAATTACCTTGATTACAAAATGAAAAGGAACATAAAAGGTTTAATAATAAAATACAACCTTCTTCAGTTCTAAGGTCGCCAGTGCCAGCCCTACTGGAGGCAACCACAGTTAGCATTTGTCTGGAATTATTTTCAGATGTCTAAATAATCTATGCCCATATCATTAATAATGAGTTATCTATTTCACACACTATACTGACTTCCTGCTTAATAGAACCTGATGACCTGTACTTACACTGTTATCTTCCCTCCCATCTTCCTCCAAAAGTTTCTTCATTGGCTATTTTTATAATTATAATTAAAGTACTTAAGCCTTTATTTGTTGTCTTATCAATTATGTATAGTTAATCTGGACTCCTGATTTTGTATAACAGTGATGCTACCTCGCTTTCCTTTTTACCCCGAAGACTTGTGACTTTCTTTCACTGATAAACATGGCTGGAAATCTTAAGAGAAAAAGTTCATTTGATATGTTCCTGTTCCTGCCACAGTGACCTTGGAATCGTGGTACCATGAAACCTTACTCAGCTTGATTCTCTCAGTGACCATGATGAAGAGAGCTGACCTTTCAGACTTAGGTTGAATATGTAGTGTGAATGAGAAATAAAATTTAAATCAGCAATTTTAAGATTACTTAGTAATTTGAAAGGTAATTAGTGTACCTGGCTAACTTATATCTCCAGAGAAAGTGGTAGAAAATAGACTTAATAATGTGTGTCATTTTCTGTTTACTGTGTATGATACAATACTTAAAGAAAGGCGAATTCAGATAAGAGCTGGCCAATATACAGGTAGAAATAAAGAGAATTGCTAGAATCCATACATTCAAGGTGTTATAGAGTTGGAAGAAGCAACTTCCTCGCAATATCAAAGAGTGAAAAACAAAATTGACAAAGAAAGGCTGATTAAACTCATATATGTGCCCATTAATTTATTGTTAAATCTTCTGAGAGGAAAAAGATTTCTCCTTCAATGCCTAATTAAAGAAATTATACCAGGTAAATCTTTTAAATTGGACAAAATTGTTCATGAATCCAAGACTAATTTGAGCAGAGCTCTCTGCCAATCTTTGTTGGACACATAGCAAAAACAGGAAATAAACATTTTTTTCTCCCTAAGCCACTGAGTTCTTCATTTTCCAAAGACTGTTATGTTGGCTTTAATTTCTTGTTTTCTTTTTCTTTTTTTCTGTAATATTGTTACATATATTTGTCCTGTGTCCTCCACAAGGGAATGTGAGAATCATGGATTTGTTTACTAATGTACCTATATTGACCATCTTTAAAATGCTAAGTTTGTACTAGACTTCAGGGAATCAAACCTAAGTTTTTCTTGTAGATTCTTGTAGAAAGTTAAACCTACTATGTTACCCTTAAGTATAGTGGACATTGGCTCACAAAGGAGGCTCAGCTCTCTCAGCATTGGAGGGAAGCTGTTAAAGAAGAATCCTAGAAGATGATGTACAATGAATTTTGAAGAATATCTGAGACTTGTATCTTGGCAGACATGATAGCATGTATGATGGAAGAAGGTATAAAATAGAAATCACTAAGTGTTTGTGGGATAGAAGAATGGTGATGGTTGGAGGCGTATTGGGATGACAGATCATTAGTATCTTATATGCTAAGTCAAGGATTTTTTTTTTTCCAGATCAAATCATGAATCACTGAAGAGTTTTAAATGTGAGAGAAATAGAGTAAAATTAGTCTTTTAAGGAATACACTGTGGCAACAATAGAGTGTGATTTAGAGGGGGCAGAATTGAGTGGATAGTGCCCTCAGGTAACAGCAAAAATAATGCAGTGATAATGTCAGTGGTGAAAAAGGGGAACATCTGAGAGATATTCAGGAAATACTTAGGAAATGTTACCACTGGGAATCATACTCTGGACTCTGAGATCTCTTCTACAGTTGTGGATAGATGAAAATTGTTGACTATGTCTAGTAAGGATGGAATATTAGAAGGGAAAGATTTTTAGGGAAAGAGAGTATCTTCAGTGTTATCTGTGTAGAGCTTGCTAATTATGTGTCATACAAGAAAAAAAATTCACAGATAACTAGTTTTAATAAGACTTGCTCCTAAACCCAAGGTCTAACCTAAAATGTAGATAACAGTCACCGTCCAAAAAATAAATGACATTTGTGTTTTGTTGAGGTTATATGGAAAGAGGGATAAGGGTAGAGAGTCAAGTGTGAAAGCCAGGGGGAATATAAATATTTAATTATAGATAACAACTGACTTTTATTGAGTACCTATCATGTACCAGACACTATATTAAGAGGTTTACATGTATTGTTTTATTTAATCTCAATTATATCCTATAAGACCATTGTTGCTACTAGTTTTATAGAAGAGAAAACAGAACCTCAGAGAGAGTAAGTTGGCCAAAGTCACAGAGTTGGTAAGTGATAGATTTGGGTCTCAAACTCATGTGACCTGATTTCAGAACCATCAGGTTTGATCGTTGCATTTAGCAAGTAAGGGATAAAACCAGAAAGTTATGATCTAGAAAGAGAGGAAAGTTTGGGTAAGAGGGGTGTACCAGAAGCCAAAAGAAAAAGATTTTCAAAGAAAATCTTTAAGAAATCTTTAAAAATCTTTACTCATAATCCTTAAGTAAAGGATTATGTGGTAAATATTATGAATGTTGTGGAGACATCAAGGAAGGTAACAATGCCTAAATGTTTTTGATAGCTGAGGCCATATTAGTGGGCATGGCAAATTAGAAACCAGTATAGTCAGTGAGTTCAACAGGCATTAGGAGTAGGGTGGACTTATTGGGTGTATATGGAACTGGTGGCCAAGGGATGCCTGAGATGGGTGGTGTGTGTGTTCATTTAATTTTGATTTTTTTAATGGGAGAGATGTGATCATGTTTAGAGGCCAATTAAACAGAATTAGTATAAAGGAAAAAGAAAGATATAAAATGGGGAGAATGGATCAGGAGAGCACATAGGAGCTAAGTTGAGGTAGAAGCCAGGGCCCTCCTGATGAAGAAGGGAAAGATTAAGATTCAAAGTCAGGCAAGTTTGTAGGGGAAGAAGAGAAAGTTGTGGTATTTCTCCTACAGATATAAAAACAGATTAAGAGAGGCAATTACTGTATACATACAAGTTAAACCTTTTAGGATTGATAATATGAAAATGTTTTCAAGTTACTTAATAGGTTTAGAAAAAATACCTGTGAGTTCCTTACCTAGAAAGGACATTCAAACTTTTTATTTTCAGTCTGTACCAGGGTTTTTGCTTGGGTAGACGCCAGTCATTTGCATATGAAATTGGGATAGTCCAGAGAAAGTACATGGGTCAGTCATGCCACAGGTTTTTATTTATTTATTTATTTTTAAAGATTTATTTATTCATGCATACAAGAACCCAGGTACAGGCCAGATGCACAGGAGGGTAAGAGGATTCACCAGAGACAGAGCAGGGAACAGAATAGGCAGACTGACTGAAATGCACTGCTGAGGGGAGCAGCAGATTAGACAGGAGAGGTCTGCCATGCCATGTGGGATTCTTGCCGGCTGGCCAGGATTGAGCCCACATTGCAGAGGTTGTGGACAGCTTCACAGTGCTGCGCTCAACCACCTGCGCCACCAAGGGAGGCTCCATGCCATAGGTTTTTAAATGAAATCAGCAGAAGTTTTGCAAGAGTAAAACCTATGAATTGCCTCTAGAAAGGGAAGTTATTTTTTTTTTTTAAACTTCTTTTTTTTTTTTTTTTAATAGAGGCATGCTTTATTTATTTATTTATTTATTTGTTTGTTTTGTTTATACATGCACTGGGTACAGTCAGAAGCGCGGGAGGGTGAGAGAATTCACCAGAGCCAGAGCGGGGAGCAGAGCAGGTAGAAGGACCGAGGCACACTGCTGAGGGGAGCAGCGGGCGGCAGGAGAGGTCTGCGCGCCATGTGGGACCCTCCTCCGGTGGCCGGGGAGCAGCCGGGGACCGAACCGGCGCCTCAGAGGCCGCGGGCAGCTCCGCAACCCAGCGCTCAACCGCTGCGCCACCGGGGAGGCCCAAGGGAAGTTATTTTAATGTCCCTTACTCTGGACACTTTTTTGTTGCTTTGATGCCTGACACAGAAAACTAAGAGTCTTAACTTAGGTTGTGATAACAAAATATCCTAGACTAGCAGTCTTAAACAACAGACATTTATTTCTTACAGTTCTACAGGCTGGGAAGTCCAAAATCACGGTGCTGGCATGGTTGAATTCTAGTGACAGTTGGTTTCTTTTTCTGGCTTGTACATGGTCACTTTATTGCGGTGGGCTGGGGGGAGCGGAGGTGTGGAGAGAGTATAAGGGAGAGGGAGATAGTGAACGTAATTATATCCCAAAGGTCTGATCTCCAAATACCATGACATTGGGGGATAGAGTTTCAACATATGAATTATTTTGGGGGAACACACATTCAGACCATAATGCCCTGTGATCCTAGAAGACTAATTTTCATTAGAATAACTCCTGCTCCTAGGCCTCCCTGGTGGCGCAGCAGTTAAGCGCTGGGCTGCGAAGCTTCCCGCAGCCTCTGCAGCACTGGTTCAATCCCCTGCCAGCCAGTGAGGGTCCCACATGGCGCGCAGACCTCTCCTGCTGCTCCCGCTGCTCCCCTCAGCAGTGTATTTCATCAGTTTGCTTGTTCTGCTCCCCGCCCTGGCTTCAGTGAATTCTCTCACCCTCCCGTGCTTCTGACTGAACCTAGTGTTTGTATAAATAGATAAATAAATCTTAAAAAAAAAAATAACTCCTGCTCCTTATGCTTTTTTATTATCCAGTAAATTAAAGCCCTGGTGATATAGATTTACTCAAAAGGGTAGAGGTGGTTTTATACCTTAAAAAGTAACTGTAGGGCCTCCTTGGTGGCGCAGCTGTTGAGCGCTGGGTTGCGTAGCTGCCCGCAGCCTCTGCAGCGCCGGTTCGATCTCCGGCTGCTCCTGGCCACTGGAGGACGGTCCCGCAAGGCGCGCAGACCTCTCCTGGCACCCGCTGCCCCACTCAGCAGTGTACTTCGGTCTTCTGCCTGCTCTGCTCCCCGCTCTGGCTCTGGTGAATTCTCTCGCCCTCCTGGGTTTCTCCCGGGCTTCTGACTGTGCCCAGTGCTTGTATAATAAACAAATAAACAAACAGACAAATAAATCAATCTTAAAAAAAAATAAAAAGTAACTGTAGTTTATTTGCTAAATCCATGTAAAAACTCATTTACCTTTTAAAAAATAACCTAACATCCTTCTTCTGACTTAAAAAAGGCATCACAAAATAGATACTTCTGTGTCTCTCTTCAACCCCTAAGCCTTCTGAGTCATCCCCCACCTTCTGAGCAGATCTGTTGCTATTGTTATTGTTGAAATTTTTCCTGTGCCCTCTCAGAGATTTTTTTTTTTCTCCAGGCAAAATTTCCTGAAATTTGAAGCAGGGACTTTATTAGATTCTGCTTGACTGTTATTTCTTTAGAAAGCTGTTCTTTCAATCTGCTGCTGGGTATAAAAACAGCATTCTAAATAGCTGAATTATTGAAAAGTTAGGTGGGGCCTAGGGAGCTGGAAAAGGTCCCCCGCAGAGGGTTGGGCTGGCATTTGGGAGGCAGTGCCTCTGGCTATCTAGTGACAGACAGGTAGCCCTCAAGGAAGGATGTTTTTCCAGCTTGTTGCCAGCAAATCCATACCTGAGTGATCAGTGATGAGTATGTTCCTGCCCCTAGATGACAAGGACAGCATCTGAAAATTTCATCATGCTACTTGATAGGAAAGGTTATATTGGAAGAGGAATTTAAACTGTCTTCTTACCCTCAGAATTTAATTGTTGCATTTATTCTGCCAGCAAGTGTTTTTCATCTCAGTTGAGGCTACTTTATTTTATTGTGGTAAATACCTAAAATGTTATGGCTATGATTTACTCCTGTCTCTTGGCTCAGTCTTTTTTTTTTTTTTTTTAAAGATTTATTTATTTATTTATACAAGCACTGGTTATAGTCAGAAGCATGGGAGGGTGAGAGGATTCACCAGAGCCAGAGCAGGGAACAGAACAGGCAGAACTGACAAAATACACTGCTGAGGGGAGCAGTGGGTGTGACAGGAGAGGTTTGTGTGCCATGTGGGACCCTTGCGGTGGCTGGGGATTGAACCAGCGCTGCAGAGGCTACAGGCAGCTTTGCAGCCCAGTGCTCAACCACTGCACCACCAGGGGAGGCCCTCTTGGCTCAGTCTTTAAATGAACACTGGGAATTACTTGTGGCTCAGTGTGAGGGGTTGGAAGGGCTTGGTGGGGAAAGCTGAAACTGAGTTTTGAGTCCAGCTTCTCCATTAACTAGCTTGAGATCAGTCACAAATCCTTTAGTCTGTCTGGGACTCAGTCTTTTACTCTATGGAAAAAGGAATTGGATTAGGTCATATTAAGAATTTCCTTTTGGGCACAGTTTTATAATTCCTGTGTATTTGAGGTAAATAAAGGAATCTTATATGAAAGTAGAAAACTCATGATGCGTTTTGGGAAGAAAAAAGCATGAAGCTAACAGAAATGATACTTGAGCTAACCAGAAGGGTAACTCTATTTTCTATAAGATTAATTATAGCAGGAAAACTAACTCAGGAACCCTAGTGTGTTTCATTGATTTTCTTCTGGGATGCCCATGTATGGTCAATGAGTGCATCATGTAGGAATGTATGTAATGGAATTAATGTGAATAAGTATCTATTTTTTAAATCTGCAATGAGATTTTTTTTTTGTTTCATTGTAGCTAAAGCTAAAAAATCATTCAAGTTAATTTACTGCACCTATATGCCCCTAAAATTAAAACTCAAACTAATTAGCATATATTCAGTGTTGCCCTTTCTCTGTCTAGTTATTTCAAAGTAAATTATAGGAGTTGTTAAACCAACCTTGTAAGGTATCCTATAGTTGGATTATACTGGCACATTCTTTTATTTTTTTATTTTTTTTAATTTTATTTTTTTGGGCCTCCCCTGGTGGCACAGCAGTTGAGCACTGGGTTGCGAGGCTGCCTGCAGCCTCTGCAGCTCCAGTTCGATCCCCGGCCACTGGCGAGGGTCCCACAAAAAAATACAAAATACAAAATACAAAATAAATAAATAAATGGGGCTCCTATCAATTTATTTAAAAAAATATTTTTATGCAAGAGCTGCGCTCAACCGCCTGAGCCACCATGGGAGTCGCTGGCACATTCTTTCAAAAGTTAATTGATCTCCATCTAGGCTAGTTCTTTTGAATTGGAATGGGTATCTATTAAGATTAATGACTTATTAGGCTCTTCTTCTCTTCTAAGAGGATGCTAGTCATACTTCTGCAAATGTATTTTGAGGTCTTTGTACCTTTACACAGCTTGAAGTATTGAATAGCTTTTCATGGGAGCATGCTACCAATCTTATCACTATGCAATAAAGTTAATATAGTTGCTAGACTCCCTGAACCTAATTCTGGTTCTACTCTACTGAGTGACCTTGGACAGATCACTTCATTTCTCTTTTTCATATTTTCCTTATCTGAAAATTAGAAATAATGGTAAGAATTAAATGGATTAATACATTATAAGAATTGGATACATTGAGAGATTAAAATGACTTAGGAAAGTGCCTAGCACATGACAAGTGATAGCTAAGAGTTAGCTCTTACAATTATTATTATATCATCATCACATCATCATTTTCTTCAAGATTTATTAATATCCAGCTAACCAAACACTATTGATGGAGGACTGTGTGTAAGAATTAGTTTATTTAATCTTCTAAACCTTCTAAATTTGTGCCATTGATCATTGATCAAATCTCCAGACAGCTGGAACCCTATATTGATATTTGTTGTTTTAGTCAGGGAAATTAACACACTAAGATATTAGTTCTTGTTCATGTCATGGTCTAATTCAGCTGACTAGGTCATGTTGGAGATACTCTTCTGATCTAACAGGCCTTCCATTGTGTGGCACTGCCATGTTAAACATGAGCCTGCAAGGTTACTGTGGAAGAGGGCAAGGTCTCTTTGCCTGAGTCTGGATGGGAGAGTATGTTACATTTCATTGACCAGAACCCAGTCACAGGGCCCCAACCTAATTTCTTATGTCTGTGTGCAAGAAAGGAAAATAAGGTTGAAGGAGATTCATTACTTTGACAGGGTTCTGTTCAAGTAATTATAAGTAACAGTTCAATGCCACATTATCTTTTTGTATAACTGCTATCTGGTAGTTTTCCTTTTCACATGTATTCCCCCTGGAGCACCAGGACTGATCTTAGTTTAAGAATAGTTGTACCTCTCCTAGGAAAAATGTAAATATTTTTCTTATGGAAATTGCATTGAGACCAGATTTCCCTTTGCAACTTGGCAGACTGCTAGAAAGTGTAGAGTCAAATTTCTTGCCTATCTGTAGCAACTACATTCTTTGCTCAATGTAATGCCCCATAGATTCGGTTTCCTTACATTGTTTCTTTCATAACTGGTTCATGTAATTTTTATTGTATCTTAAAAATCACAGTAAATCTTCTTTTTGGGAGGGAATGATGGGCATAAGTGAATAGATAAGCAAGCTCCTTTATGTAGAGCTATATCTTCATGGGAAATCATTATTTCCATTGTCTATCATTGTATCCATGGATGAAGCGTCTCCTTAAATCATTTGAGAGAGAATACTCACATCAGTAACAATTTGGTAGGTCTAAACCTCATTAGAAGGCTTATTAGAATATTTAGGGAGGAAGGTAAGGAGGGGAGAAAGTTGGATTCACCACCTGCATTTAAATAGTAATGTATTCATTCATTGCAATATTATTATTTTTAGAGGCATGTTTTATTTATTTATTTATTTGTTTGTTTTGTTTATACATGCACTGGGTACAGTCAGAAGCGGGGGAGGGTGAGAGAATTCACCAGAGCCAGAGCAGGGAGCAGAGCAGGCAAAAGGACCGAAGTACACTGCTGAGGGGAGCAGCGGGTGGCAGGAGAGGTCTGCGTGCCATGTGGGACCCTCCTCAGGTGGCCGGGGAGCAGCCGGGGATCGAACCGGCGCTGCAGAGGCTGCGGGCAGCTTTGCAACCCAGCGCTCAACCGCTGTGCCACTGGGGAGGCCCCATTGCAATATTATTAGGTTCTACCCTTTCTTCATATTCTCATAGATTTTATATTTATATCAAATACCAGTCTTTAAAAGAAGGGAGAGTCCCATCTTCTCAATGTCTCAGTTACCAAACTAGTTTTAGGTGTTGAACTGCAGGAACTGTTCTTGGACTTACGTAGGTATGTTCTTGGCCACATAAAATCCTGCTGTGGGCAGTGCCTCTACTCTTTTGGAAAAAAAAAAAAACAGATTGTTTGAATTATCCTTTCCCAAACATCATTTTTAATTATCCTTAGGAAGGATTTATTTCTTTCTCTTTTTCTGTTTTTTTTTTTTTTTTGTTTCTCCAGGGAAAAGTCTTCATTCTGTTCAGGGAAAGGCAGCAGTGTGTTAGAGAGGGAATGCCTTTCAAAAGGCAAGCACTTGTAAAGAAATTTTGTTTTGTCTTTTTCACTACACTATATATTTGGTGAATTTGAACTGGAAATTAGAAAAGACTAACTGACTTAGCGAATGCAGTTATGCAGATTGCAGAATTAGAGAGAGGACAGATTTACCTGAAAGATTAAACAGGCAAGTCTAGATGCAAGATGGTATATTTATGGTAAGTTTGTGTCCAGATCCAAGTTACATTGTCTGTAGCCTTTTTTTTTTTTTTTTTTTTGGTGGCTGGCCAGTATTGCTTTCTTCCAGATCTCTTATCAGTCAGACAATAGCCCCCAATGTTCCACACCTCCTGGTAATCAAACCCTTCTGTGGTGCCTCCTGCATTGTTCCAGGGTTGATCTACTTGAGCAGTGGCATAGGGAAGGAATTATGGTAATTCACTTGTAAAATTAGATTGTAAAAGACTGCAGCTTCCATCTTGGGTGCTGTCTCCCTCCCATGGGTCTCTTGCTCTAGAGGAAAGTGAGCTTCCTGTTGAGTAGCCCCATCTGGAGGCCCATATAGCGAGGGACTGAAGTCTCTCGCCAATAGCCAGTGAGAAAGTAAGACTTGTTAACAAACACATAGGTCAGGCTGGGAGCAGGATCTCTTGCTTCATTCAGTTAAGTCTTGAGATGATTACTGTCCTAGTTGACAGCTTGACAGCAACCTTGAAGAGAAAATCTGAGCCAACACCACTCTGCCAAGTTCCCCCCAGACTGTGAAGTATCAGACACTGTTGAAGATAATAAATGCTTATTGTTTTAGTTGACTAAGTTTTGGGGCAATTTGTTGTGTGGCATTAGATGGCTAATACAGATGCAATAGAATGAACATAAATCTTTTCTTCAAAAAAAAAATCAGGAAAATAAATCATTGGTTTCTTATACATTTAAAGATATCTGGTATTTCTTTCTGCTTCAATTTCTTTCCTCATTTCCACCTTAATAAATATACTTATCACCTGGCACAACAACGGAAATTAGATTCCTTACCAATGTTGAAAACCATTTGACAGTATCTTGGAGTGATGATTGAGGAGATGAGATGTCTCCCAAAGTTTAGTGTGAAAAGAGTTCCCTTCAACCAATCTTGTAGTGATGGTCATTAATAATTATCTAGGCAGCTCACTTTTCTATTTTTTTTAACTCCTTTTGGAGATTCAGAGAGATGTCTCCTATATTGGGAAGTAAACTGTAGATTAAAACAGAATCTGCTTCTGGTCTGAAGTTTGCCTTTTCTCTCCACATGTTCTGTTTGGTATTTCAGATAATGAATAGAAAAGACCTTTCAGGAACCAGATATTCTACCATAAATTTTGCTATGAGATGCTGCCAAGAAAAAAATCATGGAAGAAAGTCAATTTTACTTTCTCCTTTTTTGACATGTAAGAGCTGAATGGGAAATTCAGCTCCCTAGAAACAACTGGAGCCCAGATAAGTCTTTAATATTGCACTAACCTTTTAATTCATAATACAACTTCTTTTGCACAGCTTGGTAAACTGTAGTTTTACTTTTGTTATCTCAGAGACTCAGATAATACCCTAATTTAATAAAGTGAGAAAGAACTAAAGGATCTGTGATTTGTTTGAGGATCCCCAGATAGTTAGAAACATTTGACTTAGAACCCAATTTTTCTACTTTCATCTCTGTGTGTGTGTGTGTGTGCATGTGCATGTATGGATACATACATATACATATGTGTGTGTATATAGATATATATGTAATTTTTTCCACAAGAGGAGGCAATCAGTTAGTTGAAATCAAATCAGTTTCCTATGTATGTGAAGAATAGCTTTCATATATTAAGGATGATGCAAGATACGGAGATTCTGTTAAGTTTCTTAAATGGGACTCATTACTTGTCTGAGGTAATGAGTACAAGCTTTAAAAGACACAAAGAAGTTTGGACTACCTCATGGAATTTGATTACTATTTAATAAAATTCATTGAATTTAAAATAACACCTGCTAAAGCTGAATGGAACCTCTTTATCTTGGACAATATAGTTTTATCATATAATATGCCAAAAATATTCAGAATATGGACTTCAGTCAAGTTGTGTAAATGAAACAAACCCCAGAAAAATCACTTTTATCTGAATCTGCTGAATTTCTTTGGTCTATTTTTGAAGCACCTCTGCTGAAGTATGTCTAAAGGGGCACACATTTATTCATGGGGCTGTGGTTTATCAGCAGAGGCTACCTCCTATCCTAAGTGTGGTTAAAAGTAGAGTTAATCTTCATCTGGAATGTACCTTGTTTCTGTTTTATTTGTCCACGGAGGACATTAATCAGTGCTTCCTTGGAAACAATGTTCTGGTATATGAGTTAAAATTGTAATGAATCTAAAAAGAGGCACATGAATAGGTCTAAAAATAGATTCCTATTCAGCAAAATCCACAGCCCTCCCCTTTAGACACAATTCTCCTTGTTGACTGTCTAAAGTAGTCAAGGGCATGTAGCCACACAAGGAAGGGCTTTGCCCCATCTTGCATTGGTGCACATGTGGGCACATCCAACACCCTGTAAAACCATTGGTCTCTTGTGTGGAGTAATTAAACTGCCAGATTCTAACTGTGCTGCACCTTTCAGATTTCCCTAACATTAATTTCTTCATGAACCAAGGCAAATGAGCAATGGGAATTCTGATTAGTCTTCCCACGGCTTTCTCTATGGACTATCTCATGTCTCCCCAATGAAGGGAATGTTCTACAATTCTGTTGTGTGCATTCTAAATGAGTGTTTATCTAGTTTCTTAAAAGAAAGGAGTACTCCTAAATAGCATACACATAATTCCCAGTTAGACAATTTTAATTTTATTCATTATGCTAATGATCTACCTTTAAGTTTTGTTGTTTCCAAGTTGAATATCTTTCAAAAAATATTTAAAGAAATAATACCATTATTCTAAAATACCCACAACAGACTAGTATAGATTTCCTTATGTGCTCTGACTGGGTAGGTATTAAATGATTTCAGGGATGCATAAATGATGGATTCTATCATTTATGAATAAACACATCTGGAACTGAATGTATTGTTTGAATTGAAAATTTGCCAGGGTCACTACTGTCGTTGATTTTTGTCCAGATATGTTCTAACTGAGGGACTTTAACATCTGCTGCTCTACCAGATTCATTGAAATTTATGTGTCACGACTGTCTAGGTACATTCTCACTCTGTTGCTGGTTAGGACCTGGGTTTTACAGCCTTTTAAGTTGCTTATCCTGGCACGATGCCAGGGAACATGTGATAGTCACAGGATCTTTTCCTGCATATTTCAGTCAGGTCCTAGCAGTCCATCCCACTCCATATGCATAAATGCTCCCTGGACTTCTGAAGGGCAGCAGAAGATGGAGGTCCAGAATAGGAACTCATTTAATGTTTGTTCAATGAAGGATAATCTTGCAGAACAAATTGCAAGAGAGAGAAGTGAAACATTTGCTCAAATGTAATTATGTGGATAACTGTTTCCTGATAAAAGTTCTACCATGTAGTGAGGCCTCCATTTTGTATGTCTTTCTGAGGTTTTCCTCCATAGAAAAGAACTGGGGGACCTCCTTTGGTGCACAGGTGGTCGAGTGCAGTGTTGTGGAGCTGTCCACAGCCTCTGCAGTGCTGGTTAGATCCTGGCCGGCCCGTGAGAATCCCACATGGCGTGGCAGACCTCTCCTGTCTGGTCTGCTGCTCCCCTCAGCAGTGTATTTCATCAGTTTGCCTCTTCTGTTCCCCGCTCTGTCTCCGGTGAATCCTCTCAACCTCCTGATCATCTGGCCTGTACCCCAGTTTTTTAATAAATAAATAAATTCATGTATGCATGAATAAATCAATCTTTTTTTTTTAAAAGAACTAGATAGGGAGAAAGTCTTGAAGTCTTCTCAGAACTAAGGTACAAAACATGTAAGGCCCTTGGTGTAGGACACAAGATATCATGCAATTTTGGGGTATTTATAAGTCTTTTAATGAAGAGGCTCTGAAGCTTTCAACAGATGCTCAACAGATTTTGGACTTGCAGTGATCCAGAACCACTGCCATAGAGATTACCAATAGTACTTATAGAGAGACTTGGTAACTCATTACTAATGCTATCAGTGTCTCAGGTCCTGGAGTTGTAAAAAACACAATTAAATTTATATTATAAGTAGTTTGTTTAGAAATAGTTTGCTATTAGACACTCAAAATGCTATTTCTGTAAAAAGGTCATATCAAAGTAATCAAGAATTTTTCAAATGCCTCATGGTTCATACTTTTACTTAAACTCAGAGCTGACTGATTTTCAGGTATGCAAGTTCTTTACTTGTTCTATGCTCATGGACTCTGAACAGGGGTTGGCTCAGTGAAAATGAAGCATTTGCAAATTATGTCTTTTAGTACAATGGAAATGGAGGTTTCATTTTTCATTTTTTTCAGTCTAGTAGAGCTCTGGTCGCTCATGCCTGAAATATATTTTCTTTTGCAATCTTTTCTACTGACTAAGACTTCATGATAAAAAAAGAACCTTCTAGAATGCAGAATAAGTAGAGCACATTATGTTTCATCTTTATGATGAAACACAGACTTCTCATTAAAAGGCAAATCCTTCTTTTAAAAAAAGTTGAATAGGGCCTCCCCGGTGGTGCAGCGGTTGAGTGCTGGGTTGTGAAGCTGCCCAAAGGCTTCGCGGCACCGGTTCGATCCCCAGCTGCTCCCCGGCCACTGGAGGAGTGTCCCACATGGCGCACAGACCTCTCCCGCCGCCCACTGCTCCCCTCAGCAGTGTACTTGGCTCCTTCTGCCTGCTCTGCTCCCCGCTCTGGCTCTGGTGAATTCTCTCACCCTCCCGCGCTTCTGACTGTACCCAGTGCTTGTATAAATAAATGAATAAATAAATCTTTAAAAAAAAAAGTTGAATAGAAAGGCATTTTACAGATTAAATTTTAGAAAAACTGAAAAGATTTATTGGTTGTGAATTGGATGAATTTTCATTTTTTAAAAAGTTTTGATATGTATGTATACACACATACAGAGTAATAAAAATGAGAATTGGATGCTGGGCCACCTAGTGTTTGTATAGAACTTAATAAGCATTGTCTGTTTTCATCAAGGCATTTTAATTAATAAGCTGCTTAGCAAACATTTCTTCATTTTGTCATTCATTCATTCAGTAGATATTTGAAGGTCTACTGGGTGCTCAGAAGTTCACCTTTCAGCCCAGAAAAGAGACTAAATAAACCTTATTATGCTCAGGGTCAGTTTTGTCAGTGGAAGTTTCATACTAGGAAAGGATCTACTGTGCTATCTCCAGGGTATAAACTTGGTGCCATTACATTTTAGACTGTGACCATGGATGTTACCATACCACGATTGTCCTCAAATTCTTTTTTTTAATGATTATTTTTTACGTTTTAAAAAGATTTTAGTTGATGCTTTATTTTTTCTGTCCTTTTTTTTTTTTTTTTATTTTTTACATCGTTGTTTATACACCTGAAAGGGGAGGGAAGCAAATATTGTTCAAACTCCTTATTTTTATGAAAATAGTACCACTTCTTAAGATTGTCATGAATGCCAGTTAAGTCCTGCAAAAATGTTAATTGCTATCATTAATTTTATTATTACTAAAAACAGTGCTTTGTATTACTACTAAAAATATACTTGAGAGCACAGAAATGGGAACAATGAGAAATGATTCAGAAGTTTCTGGAAAGATAATACAGAAAATCTGCTATTTAAGATAGGTGGAAACAGGATGAAAAGACCTTTAAAGGAGCGCAGCTGCATGTAAATGCTTCAGTGCTTAGGAGCGAGGGTTAAGGCCATGGAGAGAGAAGCTCGCCAGAATGCTCGTATTTCCTGCATGTGTACAACTTAGTATTTTAAGTCTTTTATAGAACTCTAATTTGCCTTTTAAACACTATCAATGTTTTGCCTTTTAAAGCTGTAAAAAAAATAGTTTGAATCTAATGAGTGGTTGTCATTTGACTACTTTCGGGTGTCTACTCCTACCTAGCTAGTCTTCCAGTATGGATTGATTAACTCCATATTTCAATAAACACAGATTTTCAGTTAGAGAGATAATCCAGTCCAATTTACTTTTTTCCTCATGTTTATATCTAAGTATACGTTTTTCTATTTTTTTTTTTTGGAGTCTGGCTTTATTTCATAGAAAGTATTTCCAAATTATTCCTACTTTTAAATTTTATTTTATTGAGGTAACATTGCTTTATAAAATATTCTTTCTGTCAGCTTCCTTATTGAGCATTTTTCTTTTAGACAGTGTTGTTTTATATGATAAGTTCTTTTTATTTGCTATTTTGATTGAATAATGCCTATCTCAGTCTGTCACATTACCTTAAAGCAACAGGTTTATTGAAATATGTGAGTGTATGTATGTGTGTACATATGTATATCTTACTATTTTGCAACAGTTTTAAGCAAAAAACATTCAAATCTCTGAATATTTTGCAATATATTAAAAAAAAGCAGGGTACAGAAGTCACAATATGGCAGTGATTGACTAAAAACATAATTTAAAAAATTCTCTATTTCTTCATTCACCAAAATGTGCTGTCATTTCTGTTCAGGTAGTTGCTGTGACCTCTTTCTAAATTTAGCCCAAACTCTCCAAGGCCATTGACCTAGGATACTTGAAACTTGAATTGATAAAAGTAATGCATCCAATATGGCAAATGATAGTTTTCTTGTTACTTTGGGAGGCACATACATTTTGAATAGACCTGGAATTTGTGATAAAATCTTTACCAGTTAATGTTTTCAAAATCAGTTCTTATTGTCAGTATATTTGAATGCTTTTAGAGAATATAATACCCTTTCTCTGTCTATGTACAAAGGGATTCAGCAAGTGTTAGCTTTACTTTTCAGATATAAAAGAAATCAGGGTATTTCAGCTACTATTATTTTAGCAATACTTATTCTCATGTTTAATAAAATTCTTATCTATAAAACGCCTGCAAAGAATTCAATGCTATTAATCTAATTGAAACTATTTGATTACACAGAGATGAATGTTAAAATGGCTAATATTTTTTTGAGACAAATTTAATTTGCTTTTAAGTACTATAGCAAATGACATTCTTCTAGATTCTCTGAATGGTATTGATGTTTATGTGTTCAGGTGTTGCACAAATTAAGGAACTAAATCACTTTCATAGGTAGGAGTTAAATGTGCTAGAGAAGTCATTAAAGTAATTTACAGCTGATGATATGTCAAAGCAGTTTCCTATGAAATCCTACAGAGATGGGAGGGAGTATGAATCATTGAGAATTAAAGATTTTTCATCTCTAATTACTTTAGCTCTCTTAGGAGCCACACATAAATTTTTAATGTAAAAAATAGAGACAACAAACAGCAGAGCAGGAATATTACACTTAATGCAGGCTCACTTTTTGTTTTTCAAGACTAGAATTCTAAACTTGTATAATTGATTTTTAATGCCTCTTTTCTTCATTCATGAAAACAACACCAAAACAAAATTGTTCATAGGGTCTGTGATATTTTATTCATTTTTCCTATTCACTTGACTAAAATGAATGGTGAATGCCTAGAAAGCTCTCTGTGAATATGGGGTTTTCTTTTATTTTTAGTGCATGTTAAATAAAACCCTAGGCCAAAAAAAGCTTTTAGGTAGCCATGGATATGTATAGGAAGCTCAGCTATGTTAGTTGCCTTTATCATTTAAATTTGAGGTTTGCAGTGGGCATTTATTTTTTCCCACATGCAACATCTCATTATTCTCTGCATAACATCACCCCATTTTTTTTCCTCTTGGAAAACTGTTACTTGTTCTTCATGGAAGGGGCAGTAGTATGTGGCTTAAACCTGGCCAATCAGAACACTCTATTCCCACAACCACAGCTCCGGGACGAGTATGTGGACACAGCAGCTTTGTCACTATACAGACTTAAGATTGAATTTATATGTAGGAGAGTAGAATAAACATCAGGGAGGGAGGCCATGTCACCAAGATTTACTTATACCTCTGGGAAAGGGATCTAGATTTTAAAAGTTATTTCCTCAAAGAAGTTACCTTTTTCATTTATGGCAGTTTGAATTGGACTTTCTGTCATTTGCAACTGAAAGAATACTAACTAAAATATGCACCAAGATTTTGAGTTTGAAATCAAGAAATTACAATAGTAGTATGGGTTAAATTAGGTTAAATCAAAATCTCCCAGAGGCAGGGATTATTTTCCCTCTCTAAATATCATTTATTTGCAAATAAAATTTCTAAAACTTATGCCTAGGTGTAGGCATATATGAAGACTCATTCTGACAGTTATGAAATAAAAATTCTGACAAAGTAAGCCACTTTGTTTTCTGGGATAAATGATCTTTTTCCATATTGTGCTTCTGAGATGAAGACAAATCTAGGTTTCAGTTTTTCAGTGGACCTCCCAGTGTGACATTATCCTCACCTGCTGTGTCTAATGCCTGGAGGAGTATGGACACAGCCTGGAGGCTGGCCCTGCCTACACAGACTTGGAGGTACAGAGCTGGGTTAGCTATGGTCATGTGTTGTAAGTATGGCCAGAGAAGATGCCCAGAGAAGACACACCATAGTGATATGGTGGTCTGTGTGCAAATCTTAGGTTCAATAACCTCACAAATATGAGGTAGTTAGCTGAGCTGACTTCGTAAATCACTTTTCTGAAGATTTTTGAAGGTGCCTCTCACTTGTTGACCATGTGCTCAGCCTAATTGGTACTTTGAGGTCACTATGTTATTACTTGATTTGGTTATGCAATTACATACATATTTTTTCTTCAGCATTTGTGGTTTTTATAAGATTAAAAACTATCAATTTGGTCAACCATGTTGATGGTGTAACCTGAAATCTGCAATAGGTTTTAAGAATTAACTTTAGTGGTTGTAGAAAGGTCATTATAGGATTGTCAGGCTGTGTGAAATGATTAGCTCAGAGTCTGGCTGAGAAATAAGGATACCTGAATTTGCTTTGGATAATGGAAGGGATGGGTTTTCACATAGCACAGCAAGTGTTCAGCAGACCAAAAGTAAGAAAGTTTTCTAAAAGGAAAAAAAGGGGGCCTCCCTGGTGGCGCAGCTGGTTGAGCGCAGCTCTGTGAAGCTGTCTGCAGCCTTTGCAGCGCGGTTCGATTCCTGGCTGGCCAGGGAGATACTCAATGGCGTGGCAGACCTCTCCTGTCTCGCCTGCTGCTCCCCTCAGCAGTTTCTTTAGCCTGTCTGCCTGTTCTGCTCCCCGCTCTGTCTCTGGTGAATCCTTTCACCCTCCCACGCTTCTGGCCTATACCCCAGTTCTTGTATGCATAAATAGATCTTAAAAAAATAAAAGGAAAAAAGCCTTAGAGTATAGCAAATTTTCTCCATTTTATGATTGTAGGCAACTCTAGTAGCTGCTGTCTGTTAGTCTTACAACTCTTGATCACCGGGAAGGGCAACCAGAAAACTAGAGATAAGGGAAACAGCAGTCAACCTACAGTTTCATACTTAGTCAAGCACTTTAAAGAATGAGGGCAAAATTGAAAAAGCCTTAGACAAAGACTAGGAGAGTTTACTATCCACAGTACTTTATAAAATAAATAGTATTTCAGCAAGAAGAAAAGTGAAACCCAGAGGGAAGATACATTATAAATAAAAACATATTGGATGGAAATAAAAAATCTTGAAATTTAATCATCCCCCTGCATTGAAATAAAGTAAAACTAAATTTAATATGTTAACAAGATAGGTTATAAAGTTAAAGGTGATTAATATTTTAAGGAGGATCATATCAAATTGAGGAACTTAGACTTAAAAAAATTCATATGAGTATGTATATCTTAACACATTAAGAAAGTATTAAAAGAAAAAATTCAATCTTTAGTCTTCAAACACAGGTATTGTAAGAAACAAATTTTATCAGTCTTATCAAAGGTAGGAAGGAGAGAACAAAAGAAAGAAGTTAATGTTAAGTCAAAATTATAAAATGGATGGTAGAAATAGCTGTAAATGTATCAGTATTCACAAGTAATAAATTGATTTTTCTTTAAAGATTTATTTATTTATGCAAGAACCAGGGTACAGGCCAGATGCACAGGAGGGTGAGAGGATTCACCAGAGACAGAGTAGGGAACAGAACAGGCAGACTGAAGAAATACACTGCTGAGGGGAGCAGCAGGCACAACAGGAGAGGTCTGCGGCACCATGTGGGACCCTTGCTGGCCAGCTGGGATCAAACCGGTGCTGCAGAGGCTGTGGACAGCTTCACAGCACTGCGCTCAACTGCCTGCGCCACTAGGGGAGGCCCTGTAATAAACTGATATTTTTATTTCCACTTGTCTTACATCTGGATATCTCTTAACTGTTTTTGAAATATGGTAGGAGAAGAATGAATTACATATGTGGGATTCTCTTTCCTTAGCAGAACAGAACAGGAAGTTCAGAGATACATATCTATGCATATGAACATTTGATATATAATAAACATATAAATACATGCACACACACACACACATATATATATAGTTCCTTTTAAAGAAAAACTGCCCTCATTTTTGGAGATAAAAGAAATCTATCTCCTAACTTCTTCCTGTTATTAATGCACTTGCAATGATTAGAGGGTGATTAATATCTGCCAGATTCTATCATGAATGCTGGTCAGAATTTAAGGGAGAATTAACTGCAAAGAATACACTCTTGTGGCAAATGTGTCAGAGTCATGATTTACTAGCTGCATCTAGACTGATCCACATAATGGTTGGCAGAGTAGCCTGAGTTTTGAAGATTTGGCTGACTGTTCACCATTTAAAGGCAACATTATTAACTTACTTTTAGAAAAAGTAAATGTAGTTAAGTGGAAGTTTGGTTTTATAAGTAGAGGAGATAAGATATTGCTTCCTTCCAAATGTGCTTACACATACCATTCTGATGTTATGATTGAGAATTAGCCAAATTTTGGAATATTTTGGTATTATGACTTAATTACCTTGAACAGCAGTAAAAATTTATTCTCAAACAAATCCCAGAGTACTGATTTATTACAGACCGAATGTGGCCTTTGCCATTATCTTTAATACTGTCTTTAGACACAGTCAAGCAACTAAAAATAACAGTAACTATCTCTAGCAGAGTGTAAGGCTACTACCTTCAAGAGTTAGCACAGTATTGACCCTTAATCCAACCTGAGGATCAATAAGCAGATGGTAACTAAAAGTCATTTTAGCAATACTCTGAATTTGGAACCACTGCCTGTTTATTCCTGTAAGGAAACACATTTGGTACCTTGTGAGACACTTCAAAGACTATTTGTTTCTGATCATTTGTACCACTAACACCTTTCAGTGGTTTCAGGACCCATGAAATAACACTCTATAGAAAACTTAAATTATTTTAAGTGCATCTCTATAGTTTATATTAGATAGCAGTGAGTTGAAGAGGTCTTGGCTTCTGGTTATAAGTTTTGAAGCAAAGTTTGATTGTTACTGCCTATGTATTTAAAATATACACAATTGTCTTCTGTTTTCTGTCTTTGGAGAATTTTTATAATCAAAGCCAAACAAATCATAAACTATTCTCTTGCCAGTATGTGTTTATTCAACTGTTGTATATTACCTTTTGCATTCATTTATGTTGCATGAATGCATTTTTTGGTTTATCTATCTGGGGTTGTAATGTTCAAGTGTTATAGCATCTATGGTGGCTAATTATTTTATGACATTATAAGCAAGTGGTTGTATAACAAATGCTGTTTGAAAATCATAGCAGTGGTGGTGACTCTACATTGTCTTTTCAGTGGTAGTATAATTGATCTAATTTGGAGTTGGATGTGATTGGTTGGCCTATAAGCCTGGAAGTGTCTTAGCATCTTTCCATAAAATCAAAGAACTGGTTTTCTGCTTGGATGCTAACCAGGAAGTTATTCTTGCCAAAGAGATAACAGATAAACATCAGGCAGAGCTTTAGAATATCAAAGGATGCACAGAACCACAGTCTGAAGATGGGAAACTAAGTTGTCAGAAAAAGACAGATCAGATGTGTTTGGAAGATGGGAAAATTAATTTACAAGAAGACAGCATCAGGCTACTGTGTACTGAGGATTGGGGTGGGTCTACCTGACATCTGGAAGATAGGAATTCTTAAAACTTTTGGTGGATGGCAGAGTGGGTGGTGTGAATGGAAGACTATGTCAAGGAGAATTTCATGTGTCTGGCACATGAATGGGAAAGTGCTGTGGTGAAAAGCAACTTGCGTTGGCTTGAACTGGCAGGGACAACAGAGACAAGAGCAGATGTGTTTTTCCTGTGTGTGTGTGAAACTATCCTAGGCACATGTGGTAGCTGTGACTGAAAGGAAGGTATCTGTTACTCTGAGTGTTGACAAGATCTCCTAGGCCTGCAGAGATGACCAGTTGTGATGGCAGCAATAGCCATGTAGGAAGTAGAAGACGTGCAAGAGTGTTAAGGAATTTTTGTCTCACCATCTGTATCAGAGAAGGGGGAACTTGATGGGTCAGACTCATCTGACTCCTCAATATCAGCACACCAGAAGCTGAGGGTGGGGGAAAACAATACAAGAAATGGTGATGCATGCCTGATCTGTAGCTTATGTTTTTTCCTGCCATGCATCAGAGCACCACTGTTCTTCATATAACTTACAACTTGGCTTTATGCTATTTTTTTCCTTTTGTTACCTTGGATATTGGTTCCTTAGTGCTGAGTATTTACATGTCCTTATCATAATGCTAGAAAACTTTAAAAAAATGACAATAAAGAATTCCTCAATTTTGGGCTGTTCACGGGGACCTTCCACACTAGGTTGAAAAAGCAACCCCTACATTTCACTACTTTAGGGCTAAGAGATAACTAAAGTGTGATTGCAGGTTGCTGCCATATAATCTCAGTTGCGTTCATGGCTTCAGCAGTTATATAAGAGAGAAAGGGCACTGGTTGTTGCAAATATTGTAGTCGGAACAGTGCTTTGGGGAAAACCTCATGATCCAGATGTGGGCATTGGGCACTGGGTTAGAGGCCACCAGTGGTGCATAATGATTGGCCAGCAGAACTCATGAAAGGAGGAAGTCACTGCAGAAGTAGAATAATCATAGGGGGATACGGACTGGGAATTAGGGGAATGTGGGCCTCAGAGCCAGGTCACATATGCGTCATACAGTTGAACAAGGCACATCAGCTTTCTGCAACTCTTTAGTCCTTACCAGAAAAAGAGGAGTTTGGTCACAAATGATTTTCAGAATTACCTTATACTTTCTCCTTTTTGTAATTTCACTGTCGCAAAAGGGGTGAGAATTTAATCAAATCTTAAGAAATTTAGGATTTTCTTAGGAGGATATTCACAAAGTGGGAATCATATGAGCAGTTACTATTTGGGGACTCACTGTGGCTTGCCTTAAATTTGTGAGTAAAATACCAGAAGATAGATAATTGGAAATAGAAGTAATTGATATTATGTGCTGGAGAAGCGGGTGGAATATAATTGGATTTGGGCTGATGGTGAAAGTTGGTTTTGATCTTTCATAACTGTGGTTCTCTTGAATCCTTAAAGTTTCTTATGTGCAGCCTTTGGACAATATCATTCCCCAAACTTAGCAAAAAAAATGTTTAGAAAAAAAATTATTCCTTGTTCCTGTATCTTCATATTAAAATGAATGTAGCTATATCTAGCTACTTTAAGGTTTCCTATCCTAGAGACTGTGGTTCTCTTGAATCCTTAAAGTTTCTTATGTGCAGCCTTTGGACAATATCATTCCCCAAACTTAGCAAAAAAAATGTTTAGAAAAAAAATTATTCCTTGTTCCTGTATCTTCATATTAAAATGAATGTAGCTATATCTAGCTACTTTAAGGTTTCCTATCCTAGAGACCTTTGCTTTGTAAATAGTGTATAACCACCCCCTTACTCAGCCCCACAAGCATTGCTAACACAGTGCATGGAGAGAGAAAATGTGTGGATTACATAATATTTGGCGTCACACCAAACTGACAAAAAAGTGTAAATTTTCTGAGTTTGAGGGAGATGGAGTGTTGCTCTTCAGTGTTCTCATATGTACACAATTCTAATTTAAGCAAATTAGTAGCAGCACTGTTGTAAGAGGTTAACAGCTTTTGTGCAGCATAGAGGCTAAGCAGTTTGTTTGGTTTTGATAAGTCATTCCCATGTAATTAAATTTTTCTTATTATCGGCCTTTTTATTTTGAAGGCTATAAGCTAGTTAAAGGGATTATTTTGATTAAAATACTAGGTAGTTGTCTATTTGTACTTTTAATCAAGATTCCAAATGTTTCATACCTGACATTCAATTCAATAAAATAGTGAATGTGGAATATTGCATAAGCATGAATTTTCTTGCTATTTGTTTTCACAGAAATATTTCCAAGCACATTTGGAATTAGGTATAATTACACTAAATATTTAAGTGTCACTTTCCTTTTTCAAATCAAGGAACTTATCAATGGAAATGGGGTTAACTTCCTAGCAGTGCTTAATAAATACCTTTAGTAAAGAGAATATTATTTCTCAAGAGAAAGAAGAGAAAGCGCCATCTGAGTAATCACGAATAATTTTTCTTTTGCATCATCATGAGGTAACAAACAAGCTTTATGTGCTTGCTTGATAATGAAGATAAGTTATAATGTAACAGTGCCTAACAATGAGTTTTATATTAACTCATTAACCACTATTATTCATAATTGTATAATTGTATACTATTTGCAGGAGGTTTTGGGAAAAGAGCCACAGAAATTTCGGTAGGTGACCTTTTTTTTTCATCCTATACTAGATTTCTCTGAAGTTCTAATTAATAATATCAATGTTCCTTATTCTACCCATCCACCCACCTGGCACCCTGGCAATCTAGAATACACTTGGTCTGTCATAATTGGAGATTCATCTAGATGTTGTAATAAGTGGACATTTAAAACATCTTGAAGTTATTATCCCTGTAGACATAAATTACTGTAATACGGAAGTAGATTTGGAATCATGGCACCCCCTTTATTGCCTTCCATACTTAGAGACTTTAGATTTACATTGTCGAGTTGTATGGTTGGGATGGCTAATGATATTGTCTATAAATATATTATTATGTGAATCTGATTGAAGTACAAATAATCAAAGTGTGAATGTGGATATCAGATGTGCAAGAAAATAGGAAAAGATTGACAATAAGAACTATTAAAAGAGGGAAATATGTTGTGAACATTGCTAGGAGTCCAAGAAACAGGTTTGCTTGTTAAGCCTGGTATGTTACAGGGGTAGCTAAAAGGACAATAATAAATGACACTAGTCAAGACATCAGAAGATGTTGTCTAAGAGAGACATAAGAGAGAATAGGCTTATTCCCTGATGGTTTGTTACTCCAGAGAAACTCATGAAGATGTCTTAGGTTTTTCATGAAAGATTCATTCATTCATTCATTCATTCATTCATTCATTCATTCATTCATTCATCGTCAGTTTTTAATGAAGTGCCCAGTCTAAGCATTAGATAGATGTACTTAATGGGAAAAAATAGACTTATTATCTTCCAGAGATTATAAACTATAGAGGATATACACATGGTAAATAAGTAATGTGTTTATCCATAGAACTATGAATAAAATGAAGTAGGATAGATGGAATAGGATGTGACCCAGAGAGTGAGGTTTTATTGAGATTTTACAAAACTGGGGGGGGGGGGACTAGGAGTTCAAGAAACTCCTTGCTGAATGAGAGATATTAAGGCATGTGAATATTGATAGGAATGATGTTAAAAAGTGGGGAAAATTTAAAAAAAATTTAAAAAATGATAAACGTTAAAAAGCATGAAAGGAAAAAAAAGTGGGGAAAATGGAGGGTTAAGTAGTAAGCAGAGTTAATTAATGTAAGGGTGAGGTATACAGAGATCCTGTTTACCCCATTGATGCTGTTGGGCCATTGTGGCTGCTGTCATTTACACTGACTTTTAAAATTCTCTTTTAAATCAAGTGGCTGGCTTCCCTCACTGTGTCTTTTTGTTCACAGCCTCTATAAGATTTTTCTCCAGTCTAAAAAAGCTGTTCAAAATGCAGAACCTTGCTTCCCATCTCCTCTTTTTACTTCCCACTGCTGTTCTTGAAAATAATTGCCATGTATAGTCAATCCACAAAACATGAGAATAGGTAGAATCTTTACAGATTCTACATTATAAATTTAAGATTACAATCTCTTCATTTTCACAAATGCCAGAGATGAGGGTCTCCACTTTCATTTCTTTCCTGTGAAAAGGACTAAATTTAGCTGGTTGATTTACTTTTTATCATCTAAACATTAATTTTGCAAAGCAAAGAAACTTTTCCAGATGGACTTTAAAAAGATAATATATCTGATCCCAAAAGCCCCAAATCAGAGATAATACATTATGAACTTTTTCTGGGAGAGTATATTTTTCACATTCCCATTTATCATTTAGTAGATTTCCTCTCTATATACCTGCATTCCTCTGTATCTTTTTATTAAAGCAAAGCAGGTGTGTATCTTCAGTGTTTTACCATGCTGTGCAGATTATAAATGAACACTTAGAAACTTGACTCTCCGTCTTGACATAAAAAATATTGATTTCTCTTAATTTTTCTGCTTGTTTGTGAAGTAGATGAGTTTATTGGAAATAAGGACTCCTGAAGGTTGTATGCATAGGAGTAGTAAAATATTTCTGAATTGGTGCCTTACAAAGCTCTTGGCATGCCCCTAAGTTATTGTCATTCATCTCCTTAACTGCCTAGTAAATTCTTCAGTTACTTTTCCAAACCTTTCTCATACACATCCAGCCTTCATCCTCCTATCATCCCTTAGGTAACCTTGCCTACTTTTGTGCTTGAGAAGGTTTTGAAACCATCTTTGAAACCATTCAAATACTTCAATTTCCTTCTAAATTAAACTTATACTTTCCAGGCAAACCACAATGTTATAATATAGTTATACTTTTAGAACATTTCTAATTAACTGCTCTGTAAGCTATTTTGGGGGCATTTCAATGGCAGTTGGTGCTTTTTGGGGGGCCAGAATAAGCACTCTCTGTAATAAATTTGTTCAGTTTTGATTCTGTATTTTTATTCAACCAATGCTTACAATGAAGCATTTCAACACACCTTTATGTGTCTGGGTTTTTAACATTAATTCACTTTTTAAGACAGATTTTAAAGGAGTCAAGGGTATTTTATTGCTGATTTCTAGTGTGCTTGGGAATGCACATTATGTTGTAAATTAGAAGTATTCTTATACCAAGATTGAAAATCAGAGTTTTAAAAGCTCTTTTATAGTCCATGCAGGTAGAACATTGAAGATGTATGATTTGAAGAGAAGGTAAAATTTTAACAGTATTAACTGGAAATTTGGTTTATAATTGACCTAGGAACAAAATTTAGATTTGTTAACTCATTTACAAAAAGTTTTGAAAACCTACTGTGCACCAATCATTATTTAAGGCACTTGGATATACAACCATTTAAAAAAAAAGGGGGGATGAAAATCTCTCCCTTAATGAACTCATCCTTCTTGATAATAAACCAGATCAATAAATAAAATACACGATGAAAAAGAGCCAAGGAAAAATAAATAAAAGAGGAAAGGGGATATAGGTGTTGGCTTAGAGACCGAAACTTGAGTTTGGCTAAGGAAGTACTCATTAGGAGTACTTTAGTACTTTAAGTTTAAATTAGACTTGGTGTGTGAAGAAGATAAATAGCTTGCTTTTTAAAGTGAAGGCTAATAAATGAACAACAGTTTCTGTGAAAACATAGAGGCTGGTGTTTTCTTTACTCATTGTTTGAGGAGTGAGCGTTAGAAACTACAGCAGAGTGTGACCTTCCTGGGAGATTTTAAGCCAGGGGAACAAAGACATTATGTGTGTACCAGATCAGATTGTTTCTTGCTCATGGACTTGTGTGTGTTTGATTAGAAAACTGGTGACCTAGAAATGAATGTGAATTTGGACATGACCTTAGAAATAATCAAGCAATCTTGTGCAACCCTCCACTGTGTAAGGAGGGATTGGAATGCCCCCCCCCCCGCCCACCCATGCTTGCTGAGCTGAATTGGCCAAAATAATATCTGTGAAGACCATTACTAAACTCACATCTTTACCTGAGAGTGCTTCCTCCCAGCACCACCATTTGATGGTGGTCATTTGACAACTACTGTAAATCTAGAAGTAAGATGAAGCTGGGACCTCAGGAAAATAATCCCCAAACAACAGTTTCCCTTCTGTATTATTCCTGTTCTTTAAAAATGATGAACATTGGCATGACACTGATTTCTGAAGACTGTCACAATGTCACAAAACCTCTATAATAGAAGCGCTGGATCTCCTATTTCTTTTCACAAGGAAGTTGTTTTTTTTTCCTTCCCCTTTCTTTAAGTGGGTGGAGCAGCTAGTTGTCTTGTGCAATTGGTTTGGATTTAGCTATAGTGATTATTTCTTTGTACATTATTCAGCTCGAGTCTGCTCCATGACAGATATTTGTGGGCATAAGAAGGTGTACACGTGTACTTGAGGAGGACATGTTCAAGTATATTATATCCCAGAAACTTCTGTTAATGCAAAACACTCCTAAAGTTTGTAATTATGAATGTGAAAGTTTAGTCTTTTGTACACCTAATTTCATGGTTCCATAGACACTGGGGTTGGGATTCATAGCATTTTGGTTTGGTGAGCAGGTAAATTGTGTATGAAGTAAGCCTTTATTAATGCATCAAAACTGCTTGCTCTCTCTAACCTGCACATTGTATTATAGAGACAGTTTCAGAATTTGTAACCACAGAGGGCATCTTAAGAGAATGTTTTCTGCCAGGACTATAAAAATATTGCCAGGATGTTTGTAGGATCACAATCATGGAAGGTTGTTTACCTTGCCAGGTGTGTTTGGTACATATGTATGTGTGTTTGTGTACATGTGTGTACAAGTATATGCCTGTGCCTGAGCAGTATCCAATTATCTGAGCAGTATCCAATTATTTGTTTTTTCCTTTCTGTCTCTCATTGTTTCTGGAACTTTCTAATTCCTTGCTATCAGAGGACTTTATATCTTATAGACTTACAAACTACTTAAAAACATAAATACCCTTAAGAAAATTATTTTAGAAACATATTGATTTATTTTACCTGAGATTTTTTTTATATGCCCACTCCTAGGGAAATAATATTTTTAGTATTTAATTATTTTAAAGATGCAAACTGTGATTTCTCTAGTTAGCTGGATAAAATTAAGTACCAGATACTTCTAGCAGTAATGTTCTTTGAAAGATTCAGCTACCACAGTGCTGAGTGCTGCATAACTAGCAAAAGTGCAATAAAAAAGGTGTGGACTAGTTGAGTATGAATATTGTTAATTTCTTTTCATTGATTTAAAAAATTCAACTGTCCAAAGCATGTCTTCCTGCAGAATGTAACAAATACTTGCATTTGGTTCTGGTTTATATTCAGTGGTACACAAGTGGTGATTTTGACACCTAAGCAACTCGGTTATTATAAGATGATAAAGTTCCAAGGTCATTTGATTAAATTATATATGCTATAGTAAGCATCTGGAATGTGTGGTCCTATGTGTGGTGCTAGAGACACATACACAAATTAATGAAGCACTGTTGCCCTCAGCAGGCTTACAGACCGATTAGGCCTGGTGGGGTGACAGGAGAGTGCTTCTTGTCTTGTCCTTTTCTGTGTGTTCCAGACAAACGGATGTCTCCCTCATATACTCCCTGGCTAGTGTGTCTTAATTCTTACAGTGACTTAGATTGCTATATTTAGAATTCTTCTCTACTTTACTTTCAGCTTTCATTTTTAAACTTCTTTCTCATATTCTGTCATAGTTTCAAAGGGAAAATATCTAGTTGCTCTATTCTTACAGAATCCTTTCTGCTTGGAGGAATAATCATTCAGCACAGGGGCTGAATTTTTTTCAGGTATATTATCTCCATTGAACCATTTAAGTCCCTTTTTGCTCTCAATTTTTTGATCATTTCAGATTGTGTCTGCAGAAGACCCCATTATTGCCACAAACTCTTTAATCAATTCAGTGACCTTCATCACACTATAGGCAAAGACCCATAGAGGTAATTTGAGCAGAAGAGAATCCCTCATATTTGATTCGATGAAAGGATAAAATCACTCTATTCAACCCAAGTGACCCTATTTGGACTTTTTATTTAACAAAATCCTGGATTAGCATAGATTGTCAGTGACCATCCTTGCATAAGATAAAATATAATTACAGGGTAATGTTAACCTCTTGAAATTGGTTTTAGAGGGGAAAGACAGACAATTAGCTGGAATAAGTAAGAGAGGAAAGGAGGGAAAAAGTTTTATCATAGACTTTATTTTTAGTTTCTTTATTGTAGATGCTAAATTCAGATTTCTAAATGTGAAACAGTAGGTCTTGGTGCAAAATGCGTCATTTGTTTTACAGATGATGGAACAAGGGAATGCTCTTGGGTGTTATAACTATATAAATTTTCTTTCTTGTGGATTTCTAAATAATATAAGGCCCTCTGACCAAACATTTTTCCTTTGGGAAGGGGTATAATATTGTACAAAGGTTGGTGTTTTAGTCTGTGTTTATTCACAGATATATATATATATATATTTTTTGGTCTGGACAAGAGGAATTGCCTTTTAACTGGTTTCACCATCTCCAATTTCTCCAATTTCCAAATTTCTCCAGTCATTTTGACATTATGCTATTGGATTACTCTTTGGGAAACATATCATTCTTAAAATTTTGAATAGCCTCATGTTGTTTCTATAACTAGTGCTAAATATTTTATCCTGATATTCTCATTCAATTTACTCTTTAAAATATTATTTACAAATACTTTATTCTGTTTCAGTCAAATGAAACTACTTTTTTTCACATTCAATACAAAATTTCCTGTCTGTTAGTTCTTTCCTTCAATGCACTTTCCATTTTCCTAAAATGCACTTACTCTAATCTCCTTACACCAAAAACCCGTCTGTATTTCAAGCCTGAAAGTATAGAGTCCTCCCAGGATCTACTATATAAATCTCTTGCTTAAACTCCCAAATGTACTATATTTGTGCATTTTTTGGCATATATATATATATATATATTTACACACACATAACATATGCCTACACATTTGTATATGCAATGCATATGTATATTGTATATGCAATACACATTTGTATATACAAAACAATGTGTGTAAATATGTACGTGGTTTATGTCTCTAACCAACTTCACTAGAGTAAGCCTACTAAAGGAAACAATGGTATAATTTTCATCACCGTATAACTTCTTTGTGTACTCTTTCACACAGTAAACATCTAATAATCATTCTAATTTAGTGGTTGTATGAGTTTTGTATTAGTCTATTGCTAAAGATGTGAAATTAGGAGTAAAAGGAAGCTCAATATAAATAATTTTACTGTAAAGAGTAACTAAAATAACTATTTCCTGGGGAAACTACAGAAGAGGATATATGATAGCTATTATTTCATCCATATCAGTCAGAATTTCTGTCAGGATATTAAAAGGACCATGAAAATAGCTTTTGCAGTCAATTGGCAATCCTGAAGAACTTATTAATGTGTGATACAATTGAAATACTTTGGTCTGTATTCAAGAGAGATAGTTACCATATAAGACTGACATCAATGCATTGTCCCATTCAGGAGGGACAAAAGGGTTAGAAATCAAAGTCTACCCCAGCTCAGGCAGAGAGTAGCTCATTTTTCCTGGCATTAAATTGAAGGGTTAAGTGCATGTGTTCAATGCTAAAGATGCAGGATAAATAGATTTGGTTCCTTTGGAGAAGAAAAACAAAAGTGGGACAGAATGAATGTTTAAAATCAAATTCAAGAACATATATTGAAATACATAAAGATTTTAATTTATGAGTCACAAAAGCCATTTTGTACCTGGAAAATGGAGCCACAAAAATTATCTCTGAAACATAGCAAAGATTGCAGTCATTTAGAAAGTCATTTTGTAGGTTTACTTCAAATTTCTTAACAAATACTCAGAACAAGAAAATAAAGGAATAACATCTATAAGATACTCAAGAAAGGAGGTGAAGGATGTTATTTCATTGAAGTTATCCTTCAAGTTGGAGGACTGTAGGAAAAGTAAGGGACAGTAAATAACTCAGGGAATATAATCCCTTGAAGATCTTCCTAAAGAATTAACTAGACATTGAGCTTTATAAAAAAGTGATAGGGCCTCCCCAGTGGCGCAGCGGATGAGCGCTGGGTTGTGAAGCTGCCCGCAGCCTCTGCAGCACCAGTTCAATCCCTGCCTGCTCCCCAGCCACCAAGGGAGGGTCCCACATGGCGCGCAGACCTCTCCTGCTGCCCGCTGCTCCCCTAGGCAGTGTACTTCGGCCCTTCTGCCTGCTCTGCTCCCCGCTCTGATGAATTCTCTCACCCTCCCATGTTTCTGACTGTACCCAGTGCTTGTATAAATAAATAAATCAATCTTTAAAAAAAAAGACACAAAAACCTTATTAATTAAAAAAAAGTGATAAGGGATACTTTGACAAAGATATTGATAGTGAGAATTTTATATATTTAACTGTAGAGTGAAGATCTAAAACAGAGTTGTGGACAAGGGCTAAAGAAGAATTTGTTACTGTTAAATGCAATACAAAGGGGGAAATAACACAACTAAAACATGGAGAAAGTTGAGAGTGAGGGAAATTAAATGATATCTTTGGATATTATCTCAAGCTGACTAATTGAAGCTTTAGTATATATAAGAGATCAAAAATCAAGCATTACCAAAGACATTAATATTGATCATGAGTGCATGATGGAGAAAATAAAAGGGTGGCAAAGGTATTTTAAGTAGATTTTATTGTATTTGTAGCATCTCTGAATACTTTTTTGTCGTAATTTTGACTTTTGTGTCATGTAAATATTTTGCGTTCCAAAATAAAACTTAATCAAAAATGAAAAACTACATCAATCTCTACATTAATGTGAACTGAATTTAAAAAAGCTTAAGAATATTGAGAACATAGGTATGTAGAGAACATTGAGACCATAGATATGTAGAGAAAAGAATGATTTCAAATCCCTTTAAACATAATACTCTATGTAGTTGTGGCATATAATTTAAGGATGAAAAGAACTGCAAAGAAATATTAAGCATAATCCAGTACTACTATTAGAAGTAATGTTGATTATACTATTACACTTTACATGCATAAAATGTATACATTTTAGGGCCTCCCCTGGTGGCGCAGTGGTTGAGCGCTGGGCTGCGAAGCTGCCGGCAGCCTCTGCAGTGCCAGTTCGATCCCCGGCCACCAGCGAGGGTCCCACATGGCATGCAGACCTCTCCTGCCGCTCCCGCTGCTCCCTTCAGCAGTGTATTTCATCTGTTTGCCTGTTCTGTTCCCCGCTCTGGCTCTGGTGAATCCTCTCACCCTCCCATGCTTCTGACTGTACCCAGTGCTTGTATAAATAAATAAATAAATCTTAAAAAAAAAATCTTAAAAAAATGTATACTTTTTATACTTTTATACTTATATATACTATTATACTTTTATATTCAGGGGAATAATCCAATAATTAAATTGAGGTTGTCAGTGTATAAGAAAATAGGTATATGTATTGAATCAAATTAAATGAGTTGTTATTCCTTGGAGAAATTAATGGTTGAGAACTAAAGAAAAGAAGCTACAAAATAAAGTTAGGAACCTTTTGGTAGAAACCAAAGAAACACAGACAAAGGGTCATGGGGTCAAGCTTTAGGAAGTTTTCATTGATGAATTCTGGGATATATTGAACATCTAAAAAATAACTATAATTGAAATGCATGGAATAACTATCCATAAATTCACAAAAAGATAAAGTTTAATAAATGAGTTATTTGCATTATTGGAAGTGACTGTTAAGTCAACTCCTTTTGATACTTTGTAGTTAAAGAGAAATCATTATACATTTATCCTGACTCTTCTGGGGAATCTAGTTCAGGCAAGCCAAATAGCTTACCTCATGAAGAAAGAGTATCTCAAGAAAAATATGTTGTTAATAAATATAGCACTGGGGGCCTCCCTGGTGGCACAGGGGTTAAAGTCTCAGTGCTATCAGGCCTTTGCAAGCCACTGCGGCATGAATTCAATCACCAGTCAGGGAGCTAACCCACAACGTACAGCAGACCTCTCCTGTCTTGTCCACTGCTCCCCTCAGCAGTGTATTTCAGTAAATCTGCCTGTTCTGCTCCTCACTCTGTCTCTGGTGAATCCTCTCATCCCCTACACCTCTGGCCTACAGCCCAGTTCTTGTATGCATAAATAAATAAAAATAAACCTTTAAAAATATAGAACAAATGTTAAGAGAAATATATAAAAATATATTAGGTATTTTATTAATTCTATCACATATATATCACATTTGTAGAGAAACATTATAGGTAAATTTTCTGTTAGAAAATAATGTCTTTTTTACAAAGAAGCATTCATTATCAATCATTGAGGATCTAATACATGTCTGAGAAATGGTAGTTGTTTAATATTTTTGTATTATTTTCTTAAGCCAGGTTATTAATAATATTTATAAATGTCATTTAAGTATAAAATATCAGAACTGGAAGCACCCAAAGAGATCATGTTGTTGCTCCTGCCATGTGCAATATATATACAGGCATCACAATATACATACGTAAAATCGACATGCTTTTTGGCTCATGAGTAGCTAAGGGAAGTAAAAGAAATTCACCAATGTCTACGAAGCTAAAAAGTCATTGCAGCATATGAAGTTTCAGCTGATATTTTAAAAATACTAGGTGTTTCACTTTACTTACTTGTTTTTAACCTTCAGAAAATTAAAACATACAACTGGCCAATCTGGATTATTAATGAATTTTTTTTTCTGTCTTTGACCCAATTGATATTTCCCCTAGATTGATAATCAGATTTGAGCTGTGTGACTAAGGCAGTAGTTCAGGGACCAGGGCAAACAAGTGCCCGCTCCACTCAATAACCAGCAAACTAATTCAATGTTCCTATTGACTTGAATCTGTCTGCTTTATATCTTGAACCTATGAGTCTGTGACCTCTGCTGCAGAGATCTGCTGCTTCTGGGAATTTTGTAAAGTGCTGAAAGTTTCTGGAAAACTACCCTGTGTTTTGCAAAATAATGGAGAAAGAATTTCCTATCTACTTCCTGGAGCTATTTCCGATAATGGAAATGTTTTTATTTTATTTCCATTAATTTGGGGGAAACATCCTTAGGTATTTAGGTTCCTAACTATCACTCCATATCTGTTACTTTTTAAATGATTCATTGTTTGTCATGATAATTTCTTTTTTGCTCTGCATCTTAATGAAGTGTTTCATATTTCCCTGAATCTATTTTTTTTAAACAAAGAAGTATAAAAGAGAATATTTTGCCAGAACCTCAATCTTATTACTCTATCCATTTCTTAATGTGTTTAGCAACCTGACAATTAAGAAACTGGCCTTCTCTTTTATTGTCTCAGAAAATTAGAGAGATTTTCATCATGGTTAAATTGTATTTCTGAAAACAATTGAGAAGGCTTCTACTAATTTATGCAAAAAAATGTTTTCCTAAGCATTTGTGTATTCATTAGTCATTTAAGAAATAAAGAAATTAAATTTTTCTTCTTACCTTTCTAATTGTCCTTTTGAAATCTCGTGCAAGGCCAAGGTGAAGTATATCAGTGTAGCAATATCCCTGTGTCTTACCATTTAAATAAAAATACATACTTCTAGGGTTGTGGAATAAGAAATTTAGTGTTTTGTTCACTGACTCTCATAGCAGGAGACTTTTCCTGGAGGCTTCGAAACCCTTTTTGGATCCACAATTTCTTTAGATCCTGGGTCTTTATAGAAAGCAAGAAGTCTTAAAGTGGTTTCGAGAGAAAATAACCATTGTCCTGGGGTTTGCACTCATGTCACTGACTTCTCTTTGCTGGAACTCTTGCTTCTGATTCTGACTGAACTCTGAGACTTGGCAGTGTACCTGTTTGAAAAGATTTGCTCTGCCAGATGCCTTACCTAACTGCCTCTCCAGATCCCTCTGTACCTGTCCTCGAACTTGCTGTAAGGTTTGTGCTAAGAATGTGCTGTCTTGCAGGTTGGTGCTGTATCTTCTTCACTTGGTAAATATTTGCTGAATGATAATATAGACTGTAGTATAGTGAGTTTATCAGAGGAGAGTTGGAAATGGTGGGCTGTGGAGAATTTGAAAGGATTCCTAATGTTAAAAAACCAGAAGTGTTGGAGTAGATTCCCAGATAATCTTCCATTACATTTCTGCTCCTCTTCTTCTGTATTTATTCACATTGAGCTTAAGTAATTGTAGGTTAATGTAGATTCAGTCCTCAGAGCTATGTTCTTGTTGGTGCCCTACTTTTCCAGTTTCTATCCTTCAGTCCTCTTATCAGAATGATATGAATTCCCCTTACCAGTATAACAGTGAACTGATGATCACTTTCCTCTTTTTAAAGATATAGTGAAATATATACCCTGGGATGGAGGGTGAATTTTTTTTTATTGTAATAACTTTGGTTTGCATCATTCTTTTTTTTTCTTTTATGTATTTTGTACATTATTTTTCATTTTTGCACAATGTATGCATTTTTATCTTGGTTATATTCCCCATACAATTCCCATCCCCCTTATTTTGACCTTAATCCCTCCTCCCCCATCCCCTTTAGTGTGTCTCTGGTTTATAGTTGATTGTTGATTTTGATTTTTACTTTATTATAATTAGTCTTTTTCCTGGTCCCTTGTTTAGGTTTTCTAAATCCCTGCTATGAGTGAGATCATTGGTATTTTTCTTTTTCTTTCTGGCTTATTTCTCTGAGCATGATCCCTTGCAGCTCCATCCATATTGCTGCAAATTGCATGAGTTTATCTTTTTGATTGCTGAGTAATATTCCGTTGTATATATGTACCACATCTTCTTGATCCATTCATGTAGTTTTGGGCATTTGGGTTGTTTCCATAGCTTAGCTATAGTAAATAGTGCTGGTATTAGGAATATACGTTCTCTCCTCTCAGGTGCTATTACCACACTGTACCCACCATCAATACACCCACCCATAGTCTGTTCCCATAGTCTTGTGCTCCTTCCCCCTTGCTTTTATACATGTCCCTCCCTTACCCCTTCTGGTAGCAATGCAGTGAACATCAGTATGCATATATCCCTTTGAATTTGTGGTTTTGCATTCTTTGGGTAGATATCTGGGAGTTAATTGCTGAATCATAAGGTAGATCCATTTTTATCTTTTCAGAAACCTCCATGCTGTTTTCCATAGGGCTTATACCAGTCTATATTCCCACCAACAGTGTAAGAGGGTTCCTTTTCATTCATAATCTCACCAGCACATACTGAATGTGTCTGGCTTTTCTGATATGGGCTATTCTCACAGGCGTGAAGTGGTATCTTATGGTTTTGATTTGCATTTCCCTGATAAGGGATGTTGAACATTTTTTTCATGTGCTCATTGGCCACTTGTATGTAGTCTTTGGGGAAAGTGCCTATTTAGCTCTTCTGCAGAGGGAGAAATTTGGATTATGAGAAGTCCAAAGCATGATAAAGATGTATGACAAATCTAGACTTGGGGAAAAAATTATAGGAGTAATGCTTTCAGTGAACAGGATTGTAGGGTCAGGGAAGCAAGGAGAGAGGTTAAGAACAATGAGCTGAAGATTGAAAAACCTCAGTAGACTCAGTTTCCACTCCAGGCAGCTGTTTTGTTCTAAGTATGCCTACAGGAAATCATTGGGAGACTTGCTTCCATTTGAGTAAATGGTGGCTTTAGAAATGAGCTTTTGTGCTTGTTCTGCTGTTGGTACAGGGTTTCCTATAAAAAACATGTGTGCTTTTCTTAGACAATGGACAAAGGTCTACCTTCTGCCACCATGAAGGACCCTTTTTTGAGGCTCCTTTAGGAGTCAGGAAGTGTCTTTCTTTTTATACTTTTAACTTAAATGTATCATGTGGATTTGTGTGACTTAAGATAGGGACTTGTTTTATATTTTTCCTTTCCTTTCCTTCACCTTATCTCGAGTTAGCCTGAGACTGGGAAAATGAAAACCCTGGGGCACTTAGGAGCTTCTGCAGCCCAGACAGCAGGGGCCTGAAAAGCTCTCCTTTCTGTGTTTTCATGTCCTCTCAAAATGTCAGTTAGCACCTTTAAAATAAAGTCTGCCATCAAAGACATACTCTTCTTCTCCCTGTCTGGTGTGCCAAAGATAGACATTACTCTGTCTGTTTCAGTTCTCAGCTTCCTGTCATGTTTGGCAAAAATTTAATTGCCTCTCCTTTCAGAACAACTTGTATTTGTTTTCTTAGCTTCAGCATATCCTATAAAGGAGAGCCTTTGCGCAGGGGAATACAGTGTTTGTTTCTGCTGCTTCATGATTGGCTTCCCAATGTCTTTTAAATGAAATTTTGTGCCCAGAAAAGATGCCACAGGAGCCAGGAAGTATTGGTTTATTCGAGGGTGACAGTTCACATAGGAAGCCAAGTTGATTTTGGTTTAACTTCAAGCTGTATCTGCATTGCAGGCAGAAGCATGTTTTTCCTGCCTTCTAATACACTTCATATACTGCTAAGAATTGAATTAAATGACAACAATAACAATAATATTCACTCTCAGGTGACTTCTTTCCCAAACTTACATTCCTCCTTTTCACAAGGTCTTTGCCTTCTATCCTGGTGATTTTATACTAATCCTTCAAAAACTAGCTCAAATGTCATATGGAATTAATACAGCTTTCTTCTGTGTGGCCATGGCACTTGTCATATATTGCAGACAGTGCTGTCGTACTCACTGCATGATAGAAAGACTAATGGCACATGTACCTAACAGCTTAGCACACGCTCTCTCTAGTCAAGACTGAGGGTTGCTAGGAATGTGTGTCTTACCTTATTCATTCTCAGCTCTCCAACATTTAGCCCAGGGTTGGCTCTACAATGGTCACGTAAAAGCTTAGCTGTGCGGATAAATGTGAATGGTATTTTTGCACATGGGTCTTGCAATTCATACTACCTTTAAGTACTATAGCATTATATATGTTGATGTCTCAGACAGGGGAATAGAATGAAAGGAAACTGATTATGTAAGTATTTATGTGGAATCAAAGGGTGAAGAAAAAAGAGGTGTTGAGAATAAGTAAAGGGAGCTGATTAGCTGTACTCTGGAGTTTCGGTAATGTAGTCAGAATGTCTTGAAGTTTGTAAACAAAGGGAACGCTAAAGCTTTACAACTGAGGAAATGAGAGAATATATTTGGAAGAGTAAAATGATTTGCCAACACAAACAGAAGACTTCTTGAGAGGGTAAAGAGAGTTCTGATTTTTCTGTTGAAAGATTTTGAAGCAGAGATAAGGACACTGCCACTGGTCTTTAATAAAAAGGAAGTGTGACCTTGAATATAGAAAGTCACTTGGAAAGGTTACAACTAGAACTGGGAAGTCTCAGGAAGAAACTGTGTTGGAAATCCAGGTGAGGGATGAACTGTGCATGGCTCGCATAGTTAATACCCCTACACAAGTTCATACGAAGAGCGTCTCTAAATCCTTGATACCTGGCACGCCTCTTTGACTGTTGACTATGAAGCAGTGTGTTGTGGGAGGAGAGGCTCTTTCATGGTAAGGCAGGCAGATGGTGTGAGTTGTGATTCCTTTCCCTACACACATGAATGATATAACCTGGGGGGAAGTCACTACCTCTCGCAGGGCCCCAGTTGATTTATTTGTAATATAGGAATAATAGTATTCTACCTGCCTGCAGGGGAAGGATTGTGCTGAATGATTTATTGAGCTCTCCAGGTATTATAAAATCTGTTATACCTGTCTGAAAATCCACATTGTGTCAGTTAGTGTCAGACTTTCTTACATCTTTTGTTTATATTCTTTATTGTTGCGGTTCATGGTAGACTGCTGTCATCTAGCTCACATAGGTCATATGACCCGAGGGATGACTGCCGTGGAATGTCCTTGTTTGTAGCATTGACAAGCTACATTTAAGTGAGATGTGATGTATATAATTTGAGAGTTGAATATTAAAAGTTGAGTTTTCCTTAAGACCTGAAATGTATTGCATTGAAATAATATGTGACCATTTTGTAGTGGTTAAACACTTGGACAAATATAACTTTCTTTTAATTTGAAGAGCTCTTGGCTCTGCAGAACTCATCAGAGATGTGTCTAGCTTTCTGAAGATTTAGAGGTTCTAAAAGGTGAAATAAGAAAATTTTTTTAAAGATTTATTATTTTTTATTTATTTATACAAGCATTGGGTACAGTCAGAAGTGCGGGAGGGTGAGAGAATTCACCAGAGCCAGAGCGGGGAGCAGAGCAGGCAGAAGGACCGAAGTACACTGCTGAGGGGAGCAGCGGGCGGCAGGAGAGGTCTGCGCGCCATGTGGGACCCTCCTCCAGTGGCTGGGGAGCAGCCGGGGATCGAACCAGCACTGCAGAGGCTGCAGGCAGCTTAGCAACCCAGCGCTCAACCGCTGCGCCACCGGGGAGGCCCAGAAAATTTCTTAAGCTGTATTTTAACATAAAAATTCCTTTTAATCAAGTAATTTTGCACATAGATCTTATAGTTCATACTACCCTCTTTCCATTTCCACCTCTCTTAAAAACTGCAAATATGACACACTGTTGACAAGAGTATTATACTGACATCTTATATTTGTGATAAGGATTGAAAATGAAAAACTTAAGAAAATCTTAAGAAAATGAAATTCACCCCCTAGAAATAACTATAACAAGAACATTAGAGAACTTGATTGGAGGCCATTGCAATTAAATTTCTGGCAGTAGAAACATCAGAACAATTTAAAATAGAATAATTGAGTTAAACTAGTTAGATATGTTGGGCTGCAGTAACAGGTAATAGCTTGAGTTTGATCCCCGGTTAGGGAGCTAACCCACATGGCAGGGAAGACCTCTCCTGTCTTGCCCGCTGCTCCCCTCAGCAGTGTATTTCAGTCAGTCTGCCTGTTCTGCTCCCCACTCTGGCCTATACCCCAGTTCTTGTATGCATAAATAAATAAAAATCTTAAAAAAACTAGATATGGATTTTATTTTTCAATGGTTTTATTTTATTTATCTTTATTGAGGTACCACTGGTTTACAATACTGTGTATGATTTAGGGGAATGAATTCATACCTCCTCAGATGTATGTCACTATACCACTTTCACCACCAAAGCACCCATAGTCCTTTATCATAGACCATGGGGCGCCCTCTCCTTATTGTTCCCATTCTCCCTCTCCCTCTAGTAGATTCAATTCTATAATCATTTCTAGGTTTGCTTTGGATTAGTATTTTCAGTTCCTTTGCTCTCTCTTTCCATATTCCCCGTATGTATGAAATCATCAAGTATTTGTCTTTTTCTGACTTATTTCACTTGTATCCCCTCCAGTTCCATCCGTGTTTCAAATGACAAGAGTTCATCTTTTTTTTTTTTTCTTTCTAATAGCTGAGTGTTATTCTGTCGTGTATGTATACCACATCTCCTTAATCCACACCTCTATTGGGCACTTAGGCTGCTTCCATAATTTGGCTATTATAAATGGTGCTGCAGTGAACACAGGAGTGCACTTATCCCCTTGAATTAGTGTTTTTGCATTCTTTGAGTACTTAATGGGAGGTCATTTTCTATCCTAGCAAAAGTTTGAGTTTTAAGGATGATGAAGTCAGAGCCATATTGCAATGAGTTGAGAGGTTTATGCTAGTTAGGGCGAGATACTATTGATATATTTGTCTTTGGGGATGCTGGATTGTGAAAGGAAGAAGGTAGCATGTATAAGATTGAGGGTAAAAAATATTATCTAATAAGTAGTGATAATATATATTAGTATTTGATAATTGTGTGGGGGATGGAAAGAACTGAGAAAGACAAGACTATAGAATGGAGAGCAGAAGAAAACTCATCCTGTTTTTCTTGTGAAGTTGAAACAGTTTGACACCGTGCCTGGGATGGCTTCACAGTCAGCTCCAATTCTCCTGCCAAGAAGGGTGTGTGTAGATGCACATTTGAAATGTTCCCTGTAGTTTTGCTGGAGTTGAATACTCATTTCTCTTAAAGTAGCAGATTTGGTTTAATTTTTGGTAAGATAACCCTACATTTTGGATCGGGAAGGCATACAAAAAAAAAAAAAAAAAAACAAAAACCTGTGATATTATTCCTGTCTTTCCATTTTGCCTGTTCAGAACCTTGCTTTAAAGGGAGCAAGGGCATTCCTGAAGCTCTGTGCCCACATAGACTTATATGATTAACTGGCTTTTTCATCGCCTATATTTCTTTGCACAACCTCTTCTCTGCTTAAATTTAGAGGAAAGGGGAAAAGTGTATTACAGTTATGCCTTGAACTTGATGCTAACCAGTAGATGTCACTCTGGACAGTAGGATGGAGTATCCCTATTCTTAGCTGTGGTTCAGAATGGGCTGTGGTGTTTCTGCTCTCAACCACTTTCAAACATCTCAGAACTGACATATCTGAATTATGACATTCTCTGCATTGCCAGTTTTACTTCTATGTTGTGAAATAAGAGGGCTGGGAGATCTGCCATTTCATCTCGTTCTCATTCAGCTAGAATGCCAAATGCTTACACAGTTACACCAATCAACTAGGCAAGAAGAAAATGGTTCAGGGAAAAATGGAGGAAATACATATTTTAAAGCAGCATATCTGAATTCACTGCTCAGGGACATTAAATACTGTTGAGACTAAGGCAGATGGGAAGCAATACTTTACTAAGTGTATGCACCTAGACCTATGCAGGTGTAAGCTGACCTCACCCTACTTACATAGTATGGCGTTCCACTAATACCCTAAATCAGTGATCTCAGCCAAGATCCTGGAATAGGAAAAAAGGGAGAAATCTTTGCTCATGACAAGGTCATTGAGCAAATAGTAAATAGGAAATGTTAAGAAAAGGATGAATTTAGTTGGACAGATGGATATTTTTGTAGCTGTATATGATCATGCTGTGCATGGTTTTATTTCATATTTTCTGTCTTGCTGTACACAATTTTATTTCATCTTTTCTTTTAAAATTGTCTCTATGAAGGGTGTTGTATATATTGAATGTAGTATTGTATATACAGGTTTATAACATTCTATCAACTGGACAGAGTGAGAACTGAGCCTTACATGAACCACCCTCAACAATTAATCTTGGAAACTCACTTTAGCCTATGTAAGTCCTGCCCAAACCTAGGTCAAAGTTCTTAGTTGAACTTTTATCCTTTATGTGGAATTCCCTTCTGTCTCCTCTACTAAATATGTAAAACACAGACAGCTTTCAGGACCCATGTGAGATCCCACCTCCTTCCATAAAGAAACCTTAGTCAGGCAGTAGGGTTATTAAGAAAGGGAGGAACAAGACAGTACACATAGAAAGAAAGAACTTTCCTTGGGAAACATGACAAGGTTTGGGGGCTAGATAAAGGGCTCCGAGCTATGGGAGGGAAAAATCACTTCCAGGAGCTGTGATGGTGCACATTTGTTTTAGGGGGTTGGAATTGACAATCCACCTTGAATGCTGAGAAGTATGTGACTCTCCAGTGAAGAGTGAGGAGGAAGGTCTTTTTGGAAGAGAAGCCATAATGAAAAACAGAGATGGCAAAGTTCAAAGAGGGACAGATGGCAGTAAGGCTAATTTATCTAGAAACCAGATAGTGTCATTAAAGGCAAGGACTAATAGGATTTCCTACTCTATTCTTCCTCTCTGCTGAGACTGAAGTCTGCAGGAATCCTTAATAAATATTTCCTGCGTCCATGTTTCTTTCCTTTTTTAACATTGGTTGTGAGCTCACTATCTAGGCCATCTTCATGTTATCTTTAGATTATTTTCTTGAATGTGAATCAACATGAAGGTGTATGTTTAATAAAAGCAAAAAAAAAAAATAAGGGCTAATGTGTGTCTTCTCTGTATCTTATCGAACTTTGAGAGATGATTTCTGCTGTTGAACTCATTGGTATGGTATCAGCTCAAAATATATTAGGGAAAAAAACAGGTGTATAGAACTCAAAGAGAAAGGCTCTTAGATAAAGATGTAATCCTCTTAGATAATAGGAGGCAAAAGAGATAGATAATACTGCTCTAATTAAGGTTTTCTTGTATCTCCATTATAATTTCCTTTTTGAAGGGTTATATAGATGTTAAATCTATGAAATTGCCTTGAGTAAGTGAATACCTTTCAGTATTAGAAATAATTGTCTCTCTAATAACTATATTTTCAAAATATTATTTTGATGCTCTTATATTTTTCAGAGGTTAAGGACGCATTTCCATTTGCCCATGTTAAGGTGACCTCAGTACTTCACAAAATGAGAATAGGTGTGCTTCCAGGGGCTTTCTTTTAAAATTCACATTATTTTAATCTCAGAAATTAATATATTTGCTTACTTGGGAGATATCCTATGGAGCAATCTACAATTTATATCTGCAGGGAAAGAAAAGGATGACTTTCTATTATGTGAAAAGTTTTCAAACTAAATCTTCTACAATCCTCCAGGTTGATGCTCCTGCTAAATAATGCAGTGAGCTACTGGATTTTCTCATAGTTATAAAATCCTTATTAATGAAAACATGTTGGTACAAAGCAGAGGATTAATTGTTTGTTTTGAAAATTAAGGAAAGGGCATACAGAAGAGAAAAAAAGATATTAAATAGCATTATATTTCATCCTGTTTGGAATTAATGAGCATCATGATCACCTTATTTGAATTCCTGACCTTTACCATATTATCAAAATTCATTATGTGCAAAAAAAATCTATGGAGAGTTGAGAACAATTTGTTATGGAGCTAGGTGATGGGAGGAAATTATTGTGAACCTTTAGAAACTTTGTTATAAGGATTCTATGATGCCATTGAATTAGGGCACACGGGGAGTACTTTTTAGTATTCCCTGGCACATTATTTACTTGGTTGTAATATCAAGCTGCAACTATTTCCAGTCTCATATCATTTTATGGATGTGATCTATTTTAGATTATAGAGCATTTTGTGCTTATAGGAGTGTACCTGACCCTAACAGGTGAGACCAAAGACCATATTTTTTTCCATTTTTCCACCTTCCTATCACTGACAGAGTCAAAGTCAATTTAGCTTAGGAACTGGTAAACAAAAATTTATGAGGTAAATGTCAGGGCCCACTCAAATGTCAAGCATTTAAAACCAAAATGGCTAACGGTAAAACCAAAGCCACATTTTGGTCAAAGATAGCAGAATGAGGTTGCTGTGGCATTCTTAGTATTGTAAATTAATTCTTTTGTCTGAAACTTTCATCATTAAAAATTGAGGCTAGCACAGGTAAGAATGTCGACTATTTTCACTTGCACCCTTTCACTTTACGTATGAGTGCATTGCTTTTCTTCTCTCTACATACACCCGCAAAATTAGCAGAACCCTTACTAGTATGCTTCTGATTCCAATCTGAAATAGTTTTCTGAGCTCTAAGTGTAAATGCATATGAAAATTTCAATTTCATATTCTAGATGTAGAAAGGGGGAAAGAAAGGGGGGAAATCTAGATAAGAAAGGGGGAAAATCAACTATAAATTATCTTAACTAGATCTAAATTAGATTCAATATTGTCAGTTTCTTCATACAATGTTTTAGATGGGATGCTTCTTGTCATGATTACCCAAGAGCAAAAATTCAGACTTTCCAGATAAGAAAAAATTCTTAGGCAACTTTCTCAAGGGCTCAACAATATAAGGTAGAAAGGCTCTGTCATTACTATCTCTTTCATTTTTTTAAATTGACTTATATCATTGTTCGTATTTTGAAACCATAGGATTCCCCCCTTCAGGTAAAGTCCCCTTAGTCTGCCAGCTACCAAATCACCCAGAGTTCACCACCACAGTTTATTGTCTCCCACCCCGCTTCTCCACCTCCTCCCTTTCTGGATTCTTCAGCTTTGTAGTCAGCTTTCAGGTTCAGTTGTTAAGCTTGTCTTATCTGACCCTTTGCTTAGTTTCTGTGTATTCCATATATACGTGACACCATCTGATATTTCTCCTTCTGACTTATTTCACTTGGCGTAATCTTTTCCAGTACTATCCTTATGGAAGTTACACCTACCAAGAATATTAATATTTGCTCAGCTAATTTAGATGTGCTTCTGAGGCATGCCTAAGACAATAATACTACTAATACTTGGTTGCTACCTATGTGCAAGACACTGTTCTAATCTCTTAGCAAGTATTACATCATTATAGCAAAGTACTGATGTGTTAAATAATTGTATTATGTCATTCTCTGGGTGAGAAAACCAAGGTACATATCAGTCTTATTAATTCATGCCTTTTAAAAAAAAGATATTTAGCAACTAATTATCCTGACTAAGGTTGACCCAGGGCTCACATATCAGAGACTAATCTCATGTCTTAATAAGATGGCCATTTTATCTTGAGAAAAATGGGAAAATTTTGGTACATTTCCTGATGATGCCAAACTAATGGCAATGGTTCTTAATAATAACAAATTAATGTTGTTCTTTGTTCCAAACTGTAACATTAGTTTAATGTTTTAAATGCTCAAGTCAGCTTGCAATCTTTAACTGCAGGTTATAAACCTGAAGTAATGTGTTTAATAAATAATGTAAACTTATTTTTAAAGATTTTTATTTATTTATGCATACAAGAGCTGGGGGATAGGCCAGAGGTGCAGGGGGTGAGAGGATTCATCAGAGACAGAGTGGGGAGCAGAACAGGTGGATCAGCGGGCTGAGGGTAGTATCGGGCAAGATGAGAGGTCTGCTGCACCATGCTGGCCATGGATGGAACTTGTGCTGCAGTGGCTGGCGATAGCTGGGTAGTGCTGAGACTTAACCCCTTGCGCCACCAGGGAGGCCGTGTAAAATTTGACTTTTTGGAAAAAATAGATCTCAGTGTGTACTTTTGACCAAATTATATTAAATAACAACCTATAGACTTGATAGAGATATCTTGGAATAGAAATTTGAAACAATCTGTACTATGTAGAATTTAGATATTTCTCACTGATTTTTTTTTAAAGTTAGGATTCATCTAAATAAAAGGAAAATTGAAGTAGGAAAACAATTTGGGCTTGAGATTTCCTCTAACACAGAGTTTGTGTAGAGCCAATTTCTGGATAGCCTATTGAATGAAACCTCCTGATAGTTCTTTTGTGTAAGGGCGCAAAGGATGACTTTGTGCTTTAAATTCTGGGAGCTCAGAGTCCTGAATTCTAATTTTGTCTCTATTATGACTTTTGGCAAAGTGGGAAAGTTAAACTGTTTCAGTTCCTCAACCACAAGAAAGGAGGGAGGGAGGGAGGGAAGAAGGAAGTTATTTTCAAGACTCTTTTCATAATAAGTGGATGATTTTTTTCCCCTTATACTATGTAGAAAATAGCCTGCATCAGCCTTGACTTCAGTTTGAATGGGGAGTAACTAATCTAAAATGACAGTTTAAAAAAAGTGGTTAATGTTTATTGAACATTCACTACGAGCCAGTTACTGTTTTCAGAGCTTAGCATATATTCACTGATTTATCCCTTACACAATACTAAGTTATTAAAGGCATCCCTGAAGACTCTGAGGCATGGAGCGATAGGCAAACTTATTGAGAGTCTTGCTAATAAGGCTTGGAGCAGAGAGTCCCTAAGGCAGTGAGCGGGACTCTAGAGCCAGGATCCAGAGCCACAACACTTAGCCATCCTAAAGGAATCAAGAGCACGTCTGTGTTCATCTTCAGAAGGGATAATAGAGAAGATGAAGAAATACTTAATAACTGGAAATTCAACTCTAAATCTTCCTGGGGGCTACTTTATCACCTCCAATGATTTCTGGAACATTCTTATTTCATGCTTAAGAAAAATTCTGATGTAGTGTCATGTTGGCAGAGTTTGTAAAGTGTCAGGTTGGTGTTATAGTGCTACCCAGGGCTTTTCCACTGTCCAGTTCAAAGCAATATTTATATAAAACATCACAGGGATGAAATGGAAAGCCTTTCTCATTAGGCCTTGCAGGTGGCACATGGTATGTCAATTTTGAGACTGAATATGGTGAGTAAGAGAGGAAACAAAAGAATGCTACACAGATGAGCTTTTCTTTGAGGGAATTAAAAATACAAAAATAGTCACCTGCAGAACGTTTTGTTGGAGGCACATCCATGTATTGTAAATGACATCTTAATTTTAAACTACGTGCTATGTAGTTTTATTTTTTCAATGTAGAGATTTCCCGGTATTTATCCATCCTTATTTATAGATTATGAACTATTTTTTAGAGTCACATGGATTTAAACTTGAAAGAAAAATATATGGCCAGTAGGTTAGTCAGTTTTCTCAGAAGTGAAAGTAAAGCATGGCTCTCCTCAGTTTTCAGGTATCACTTCATTGGAGGACCTTTTTAATGTACGAATGGAGATCTACCTCCCCTGTTTCATTCCACCTGCTCTAACAGTGTGTCAGAGAATCTTATTCTTTGGGACGTTAAAAACATTCTAATTAAGCTAGTGATAAAAGTTTGTTCCATTAAGCGGAACTTTTGGGTTATCTATGGTGAGAAGATTCATTGCTATCACTTTGTTTTAAATTCTTCTTCTTTACCCCATTAGTGAAAGAGTGATTCTCACTTAATGGGTCCCAGGACACATTACACTGGATAGAAGACACTGACTGCAGTTGATTAATCCCATACATTTAATGCCCAGAGCAGGAGGGCGCCACATGCCATGCAGTGCCTAATGGAGGTTGTACTGGAAACTCAGTATACAGCCAGTGGCAGTTGAAAGCAGGTTTTGTAGCACTCGAGGCTGGAATGGCCCCTAGTTCCCATGGTAAGATGCGGTTGGTTTGTCTGAATGATTCCATGAGCTGAAGGGAGCTGAAATCCACTACTCAGGAGTAGATGAGACTTGCACCTGGTTTTTTGGCCAAGAGAGTTGCTTGGCTTGGGATTGTATCTGAAAGTGGAGTGCACGTTAGCCATTTGAGGCCTTTCTAGTTTTACCAGATGTCAAGGCAACACATAATATTGGGTCTTAACTTTAGGCCTCACTCAAACACGGCTAAATTCAACCATTGCACTTAGCATGTAGGCCTTTCCTCCTGTATTAGTTTACTTGGACTGTTAAAGTATTACACAGCCAGGGAGGCTTAAAAACAGAAATTGATTTTTCTCAGCCTTCTGAAGACTAGCTGTTCATGACCAAGTGCCAAGAAATTAAATTTCTGGTGAAGGCTATATTCCTATCTTATAGATAGCTGCCTCCCCCCGCCCCTTTTTCAACTATTTCCTTACATAGTCTTTCCTTGGTATGTGCACACTAGAGAGAGATAAACGGAGTGAGGAGTTTGTTGGTGTTTCTCTTAGAAGGGCACAAATCCTATCAGTCAGGACCTCATCCTTACAACTTTATTTAACCTTAATTGCTTCCTTTAAGGCCTCATCTCCAAATATAGTCACACTGGTGTTTAGGGATTCATCATATAAATTTTGGGAGACTACAAATACTCACTTCATGATACCTCCTCTTACGTTTTTCGATCTTCCTCATATTTTTAATAAGTGATTAATATCTTTTTTCCTGATTGTATCATGGAATATTAAGAGAACCTAATGTAGTATATCATACAATATAGATTATCTATCTGTTGAGTTGAACTAGAGGAATTGGGATTTTAATACATTCAACATATCCAACTTTCAGAATTTCTGAAGATTATTAGTTAAGCAAATATTTGTCCAGCACATTATAATTATAATGATGTTCCTTTGCCTCTACTCCTAGAAGGATCATTGAATATGGTATTAATTTTGTTTTGTAGCTATGATGTTTAATATTTGTCATACTTTTGCACTTCATTTGTAATATAGGGGTGATGATACCAATACTGTCTCTCTGCTTATGAAGATAAAATGAGAGCATGAATGTGAAAGTTATTCATAAATTCCAAATTATCAGAAAAATGTAAGGTAGGCGCTTAGAACACATTTTATATATTACAGCCACATTGCTTCAGCTGGATATTTGAAGCATCTGAGGTAGTCTTAAAAATGTCAGTTTAACAAATACCACATGATTTCCCTTATGTGAATATAGAGAAATAAAAGCAAAGGAACTGAAAAAACTAAACCAAAACAAACCCGATAACTGCAGAAGTGAGGTTACTAGAAGAGGAGTGAGAGAGGGGATGGGGAAAATTGGGGGAGAGGACCCAGTGCCCTAAGATGAGGACTATGGGTGTATTGGTAGTGGGAGTGGTGTGGTGACACACATCCGAGGAGGTGTGAAGCTATTCCTTATTGTAAACCAATGTTACCTCAATAAAGAAAAAAGAAAAAAAAAAGGCCAATTCCATTGTCCTGTGTTAAATTTACTGAGTTACAGTATCTAATGGGGCCCAGGAATCTGCATTTTAATAAAATCCCAGGTGATTCTAATGCATTAAAACTGAGTGTACTCTGTTAAATCAAAGTTAGTTGAAAGGAGTTAAATAAAAACATCATTTAGTGATATGTAACAATCAAGTTCACAAGGAGATATTAGTTTTTAATTGAAAACAAGCAAACAATAAAATTGAGCAACTTCCTACAAACGGTAGGTAGACCATCAATGCACTTGGCTTACACAGTGTACAGGCTCCACATTCAGAACTATGAATTTAGTGGTTCCCCAACCTGAATGATTTCAGAAACACATGGGACTTTAAATAGATGGATCCATGGGCCCCATTTCTGGAGAGTGTGATTCTGTAGTTTTGTGGCAGGACCCGAAATTCTGTTTCTCAAATGACGATACTAGAGATTCATGGGCAGACCATTGAGTTATGGTAAAACTAAATGGCTTCAAAGTTAATAAAATTCATATTTTTTCATAACAAACTTCTGATGTACATATCAATATCAATATGTTGAATTTTATAATATGACATTCTTTGGTCTTGATATCCTTTACTTCTGAGTCATATACAATGGTGTAAACCAATATTACCTCAATTAAAAACAAAATACAGCTTTAAAAAGTGACAAAGCTTACTTTAGTCCTTGTTTATTTTTGTTCAATGTTGGATTATGTAAGTCTACTTGGAATGAAGCCATTTTTTTGTTTTGATTTAGGATGTGCAATTGCAAGAGGAGACTAACAGAGCCTAGCAGTTCTGACTGAATGAGTTTTGGCTTCCAAAGTCTTATGGTTTTTATTTACTGTCCTCTCTTTGATCCTAGGGCTTGATGGGGATGGAACACAAAATCTATCACAAACCTATCTGAACACAAAGCCTATGTGGTGAAATAGATTGTTAATAATCTTGATTAAATTCTAGAGAAGTGAGTTTTAAACATTTCTTTAAACTTTCATTTACCCAAATACATAACCTTATATTTACAATTAATAATAATATTGGAAATATTAAATTATTTGTTAAGAATGTATCTAGGACATACACAAATTAATCTTATGGATTAGGCACACCACTGCTTAGTTCAATACTGAAACATGTCCATGGGGGAATATTTGAAAATGTTATCTGAAAAATCAGTCTGGTGAAATAATGTTTTAAAGAACTGCTACAGATTGTTGTATAAGCTATCATTGCATCTTCAGAGGTTTTCAACATTCTCTTGATTCTTACACTTGTTCTTGTCACTACCCTCCTTGAGAGAGGAAGAAATGGAGATCTAAAATGGGCCCATGGCAGAAATTGTAGTAACTCCTAGTTTTTATTAGTTCATTCCTTATTAAGATAGATGTAGGTACTGTAAGATATGTCGTCCATATATAAAAAGGATGCTACTGTTTCATTTTGTGAAAAGGAGTCTAGGGCCTCCCCGGAGGCGCAGCGGTTGAGCGCTGGGTTGCGAAGCTGCCCGCAGCCTCTGCAGCACTGGCTTGATCCCCGGCTGCTCCCCGGCCACCGGAGGAGGGTCCCACATGGCGCGCAGACCTCCCCTGCCGCCCGCTGCTCCCCTCAGCAGTGTACTTCAGTCCTTCTGCCTGCTCTGCTCCCTGCTCTGGCTCTGGTGAATTCTCTCACCCTCCCGCGCTTCTGACTGTACCCAGTGCTTGTATAAATAAAATAAATAAATCTTAAAAAAAAAAGAAAAAAGAAAATGAGTCTAATTATGTTGGATCTTGTGGGTATCAAGAGTCAAATTGTTTTCTACCTTCTCTGGTTACAGTTGTTTTTAGAAATTAATGTGCCTAGAAAAGATTGTTTCACCTGTGTTTCTCAATTGCAACCTAAGTTTCTTCCTCTTTGGTCAGTTGCTGGGAACATGATTGATGAGAACTTTACAGGTTTCTGAAAACAGAAATAGTATAAAGACCTCTGAATTCTCTTAGAGATTAATTTTAGATAAGGGCCAGAAAGTATTTAGACACATTAATGGAATTTACTTTATGGAATCAATGGTATATATAATGTCTTCTTGATGAGTATTCATTAAAAACAATGCAGAACATTGAAGCATAGACAGCTATTGTTTTGAGAGCTCTGGATAAAGCACAATCTCGCTTTATTAGCATACACGTTTTTAAATTCATTGGTTACTAATTCTACCATATATTTTTTTTTAAGGGTAAGGACGGTCTTAGTCACAGGATATTTAAGAGCCGCTTCAGGTAGAGAGGTAGTAAGAGAATTAGAGAAAGGAGTTAGTTCAGTGACAAAATTTTCACATTTTGACATTACCAGTATTCACTCTTTGCTAAGGTATTCTTTTATTATAAATACTTTGCTGTGACCTTCTAAATAATATGTAGTCAGATTTTAGTATTAATGTTTCATTATATAAAGTTCTATACACATATTTCAGAATGTGACTATTTGGAGTAAGGGGTAATTAAGATTACATGATGTCACTGAGGTGGGCCTTAATGTGATGTGACTGATATCTTTCTAAGAAGGGAGATTAGGATACAGACAAGCATTGAGAAAGACTGTAAAGACAAAGGGAGCCAGCAGCCATTCACAAATCAACTGGAGAGGCTTTAGAATGAAATTAACCCTGCTGCTATCTTGATCTTAGACTGCTAGCCTCCAGAATTGTGAGATATAATAAGTTTCTGTTACTTTGGTCACTCAGTCTGTAGTGTTCATTATGGTAGCCTTAGCAAACTATACAATTATGTAGACATAGTTAAATAGATCCTCTTTCTCACCTTGTGGGGGCTGGGAATCTCTTGAAATGTATGCAAAATATTTGTAGGAGCAGGGCTGGCTATATAATTTGAGTTTCAGTGTAAAATGAAAATTCAGGACTCTGCTTATAAAAGTAGAATAAAACTTACATTTTTAGAAACAGTAGTACCTTTAAGGTACTAAAATAGAAAGCTTTTTCTTTCTGTGGCTTGTCTTTTAACTTGCCATTTTTAAGTTCTAAATAAAGAAAAATGAAAATATTTAAATTATTAGCATGTATTTTACTATTCATATTTATATTGTGAATTGCAAGGTTTAAATGCAAATATAAAAGTATTATATGCAGAAACACTAATTTTATATGTACTAATTTTGTGGTTTGTTTATACATATGTATTTCATTCTTATCAGGGGAATAGAAACACTGCACAAAACTAACTTACCTGTCTTTACTTCACTGCTTGGTTGCCATACATTCTATCAACATGACCAGCTTTCTGACAGGTAGGGAAGGATCTAAAAGAAAAAAGAACTATGGGCCACCCTATCTTTTCCTTCTAGGTCATCATTTTCAGCCTAGTTCGCTGATCCTCTTGTATAGGAACAAGGATTCCTTGGTCATTCATATTTCTTAGAATACCATCTCCTTTCTGCATTTGAATTGAATTGAAAGCATGGCTGTTTGGAGTTGTTGGTATTTCTATTTGGTAATAGATATGCTTTACCTTGTCCTTGATTTGAGACTTCCCAGCTCCCACATATAGTGGGTTCACTGGAAGTCTGTGCTCATATGTTACTGGCATTTTACATGCAAATGTAATGGCAAGGGTAGCCATGAGTGCATCTTGCCTATTCCCCTCTGCTAGCGTCCCATTGTTGCATTGGGCGTCTCTTAGAAAACACAAGTTCAGAGATATAATTATTAATAAATCAAGATGACAACATGAGAGTATTAAACAAGCTTGAAAACCTTGAGTAAGGACCATGCTGAGGCTAATGCAGTCTGGATGTCTAGGTGGGTATGCACAGGCATGCGTGAATGCACACACACTGTAATACTTTCCACCAAGAAGATGCAGACTGTTTTTCACATTTGCAAAGCAGTGTCCGACCTCCCAAGAAGACACTATTTTAAAAGGATCGTAGTTAGAAAAGAACCTAATCATCTTGTAGGGAAGGTGGTAATAATCTTATTTTCTCTTTCAGTAAGAGAGAAGCTGATACAAAGGCAGGTAGATTGCTGGCCCACAGTGCATTCACAGTGCCATCATGTTTGGAACTACAATTCTGAAGGTTTTCTGAAAGGATATGAGTGTTGCTAGAATAGCTATCAACTTTATATATGAGGAAAAAGACATTCTAGAAAGGCTATTTCTCAAGAGCTTGTACCTATTTAAGAACCCATCCTCACCATTGTCCTTTAGGATTTAAAGCTAGAGGAGACGGGACTCCACGGTGACCAAAAGAAAGCATAGATGCTTAGTTTTTGAAAATAATGCTTTTGGCCAAAGCAGTTGTTGTACAGTGGTGAGTAACATCTTGGGTCACATGTAGCTGGCAAAATAAATTGCTTGCCTCCTGCCTCATCACCTCTGTTAGGCATTGATATCATGCAGTGTAAAAATGGGTGTTTTATTCAGGCAAAGGACACTAACATTTGTGTGCACCATTCCGGAGTCTTTGCTGCTGATGGATGCTGTGATGATTATACACAAATATTCATTCAGTCTGCTAACCATTTCTTTGTAATTGACAGTTTCTGATTCCTGGGCTCACTGGTGAATTGTATACTTGGTGCAGCCCAATAAAAGCCAGGAATGGGGTGTATACATTGCTCTGTCAGGCAGACACAGTTCTGGGAGGTTGCAGTCGTTCATTACAGCCTCTGCTGCATCATTCCACATGACTCTAGCCAGGACTTAGTTGCGTGAAGGATTACTTTCAAGTTCTAAAGTGGTTTGTACTCACATACAGACTGGGAGTGTTATGAATGTATGATACTCATAGTATTTTTCTTAGTGATTTAGTAACATGAAGATTTAAAGAAAATGTTATTAATCTATATTCTTAGGTTAAAACAACTTATTTACCATGGTGATTCTGTGTAAATGTAATTGGAGTGGGTTTGAGAGACAGCACAGTAACAGGAGGTGGTAAAATGCAGAGTTTCTACAGCTTCTGAAGTAGGAAGTCTGGTTTGGAAATATTTGGAGGTTACTGTTTCCCTCTAAAGTTTCAAACTCAATACAATGTCAGAAATAGTCAACATAATGTATCACTGCTATTCAACAAATGAAGCAGTCCCTGTTTACAATAAAAGCATATGGTAATTTAGAAACATCAAAACATATGCTATAAACATTCTGGAACTGAAATATTTGTCCAAAGCCTTGACTAATCAGTTGCATTTTATATGCTTTATCAAATATTCCTTTTCCTTATATGTCAGAAAATATAGATGAAGTATACAAATGAGTGCATGTCATCAGTGGTAGGGAAAGAGAGATGATGGACATAATGAAATACATTATTACACACATGCATTGCTTCCTGTCATTTAAAAAAATGGCAAATGCAAGTTCTGTGGTTCTTATAGGTGTCTAAAATTTGTGGAAAGGTTTACCAATTTTTTTCTTCTATTACTTGGTTATGACTTTAGTCCCTTTTCTTCATCTGCCTTTAGCCTGAACCCTCAAATCCGATGCTTATCATGGTCTCCCTCTTTCTACACATGCACTATGAGCTTGAAAAAAAGACCCAGGAAATATTGTTGATAATATATTTTTTTTCCTGATAGGGAAATCACTGCTTTATTGCTGTAATACTTTGTCTACATTTTCAAAGTTCTCTTTAAACAAGGCAATATTAGAATAGAGTGGCTAAGACATTCATCTTCAAGGCAAGAGAATCTGTATTTGACACCTGCATTCATGAGTATCAGGGTTTCTGAGTATCAGGGTTTCATCTCTGTAAAGGGTGCTAACCATTTCAAGTTCATACCTCATCAGATTATTATGAACATTATCTGAGTTAATATACATCCTTAACATAGGCTTGCATCACTTTACTGACAGATTTAATTATGGTACTAATACATAGATAGCAAGTTTTAACTTAAAAAAACTTGTAGGCTGTTTGAAAGTTTCCCAAAGCTTTCAGTTTGGTCTGCTCTATATAGAATTGCTTGACTTTTCACAATCTCATTCTATCTCTTGCTATTTCAGAAAGTGACCTTCAGCCTCTTAACCCCCTAAACATCTCCCCGCCTCTTATTTCCTTGATATGGCAATTCACTTTTTTTTCTCCTAAAGTATGATAAGATTTTGTTTAAGGAAGGTCAGGATTAGGTTTTGAACTAAGGTATGTGCTGTTTAACCCATTTGGAAAACCCATATTGAAAAATTCAGTAACACTCCTGGATTTTTGTTCTCTTAGCCCTTTCTTACGTTCTCTGTTAATTGCTTTATGTTTATTGTGTTTTTCTGAGATCAGCTAATGTAGATTATAAGTTTAAAGTACTATTTTAAGCACTATATACTTCAAAACCAAGCCAGATTTAGACATCAATCATCCATCCATCCATCCACACACCCCGCACCCCCCCCCCCCCATAAATGCTTTTTAGGCAAATAAACTATCATCAACCTGCCTCTTCTGGGAAGCAGAAGAAAGGAATGTAGTTTTGGGGGTCTGGGTTTTACTGTGTATTGTCATCCTTCTATCCTCTCCTTCAGTGTTTCTGAGTGTGCCATTTAGAATGTTTGCAATTATGTGTGGAGACCCATCTGAAGGCATTTCACATTGCTTGTTTTAAAATGTCTTAATGCTAATATGTAAACACCAACTATGGGAAGATTTCTCTGCTCTTAAACCTCAGCTGTTCACCATTTAAAAAGGGGTTGGCAAATGTTTCTAAGGGCCAGAGTCAGTTAGGAAGTATTTTAAACTTTTAAGGCCATTCTCAGTCTTTATTGTCACATAATCACTTCAGTTTTGTTTCTTTCTGTTTCAAGAACACTAATGAAATACAAACTACTTTTAGATCACTATATATACATATAAAAAAAGCCTTAAGGATGCATAGGCCTGTAGCCAGTTTGTGACCCCAATCTCCTGATCTTTGTCACTGTATTTGAATTGTTTATGATCCATAAACTCTTCCAGGATATTCCAAATACTGAATTCTATAAAATTTTTAAATTGTGGAAATTATCTAACAATAATTACAGAAATAAAGTTTGCCCAACAAAGAACTCAAAGAATATTTCTTTAGTAGCAAGTTCTGTTACTGTCATTGCTGGTTTAATGACAATCCTGTTGAACATAACAGTTTGTGACAGATGGCTAATTCATGGATGCCTCACCAATTAACCTGTGTGAATGTCTCCACAGGCCCAGAATAATTGTGTTTGTACTAAGTATTCCAGGTGGAGTTTTGACACACCTTTAGGGACACTTCTGGCTCCCCTGAGGGGATTCCAGGCTTGTCCCCTATGGGATAGGGCCTAGCATTATCCTTGAAGGACAACTCAAATGCATATCATCATAAAAGGTTTTCTTCCTGCTATCTCTTTTTTTTTTTTTTTTATAGAGGCATGTTTTATTTATTTATTTGTTTTTGTTTGTTTGTTTATACATGCACTGGGTACAGTCAGAAGCGCGGGAGGGTGAGAGAATTCATCAGAGCAGAGCTGGAAGCAGAGCAGGCAGAAGGACCGAAGTACACTGCTGAGGGGAGCAGCGGGCTGCATCTTCCTGCTATTTCTTAATATTTTGAGTCTCATGACAGCTGTCACTTTTATGTTCTTAATACCTTTCTGATTTTATAACTATTCAAATCCTATGTTTATCTTTTTCGTATCTAAGTTTATATAGGTGAAGTTGTTCTTTGTCCCTCACAAAGTAGGTATTCAAAAACATTGAGCTGAGTTCAAAACCTACTCCTAACTGATTTTTGTCCTGATACCTCTGTTGCCTTTTTTAAGAGACAAAGAACAATTCTGCTAAGTTATTTGGTGAGGCATTTTTCATTCAAACAAACCCTAAGGAGAAATGTCTTCCCCACAATATGCTTTCCCGGAGTCTGTATTCCCTTGGCTTGGTACATTTAGCTATTTTTGAATCAATGATGACTTCCCTAAGTCTGACACTTAAGTTTTTAGTAGTTATTTTTAGTCAAACTGTGTCAGAAAATGACTTAACGGAACTTAAAAAATTTCTTTAAAATGTCTCCTTCTGATTTGCAACCCATTGAAGTTCTTGCAAAAGAATATCCCTCTGGCTCAAATTTTCTGTTGGAATTTTAAAGGCCAGGAGAGTACTCCCTCCTGTCCCCTGCCCAATAGTTCTCTTCAGTTATCTCCCAAATGGTCACACCTATACCAAGTTGTACTCAGCAATGCACAGGTTTAGCTCCAAAGTGCTGGGATTCAATGAAGATTTACTTTCAGATGGACAAAACAGCATGTGGCAGAGTTGCAGGCAGATGGTTTGATTTTAGTGATGATTATGGTCAATATCCTCTACACTTTTCCTGATTATTTAACCCCAAGCTCTCACGCAGTCAATGAAACCTTAGGGAATTAAAAGAAACTAATATTTAGAAAAGATTTGATGGTAAGAGTGAAATACTGAGATGGTAAGAGGGAATACTGAGAGTAAGGCAGGGAGGTACTTACAGGGCATGGCTGAGGCCTGTTCATAGGACAAATTATTTCTTTCTTGATTTTTTTGAAAGTTGCCAAAAGAATAAATATTTTTTTTAATTTTTAAAATTTTATATATTTTTTACATCATTTTTCATTTTTGCACAATGTATGCATTTTCATCTTGGTTATAGTCCCCATACAATTCCCACACCCCCTTGTTTGGATCCTATTCCCCACCTCCCCCTGTAGTGTGTCTCTGGTTTATAGTTGCTTGTTGATTTTGATTTTGATTTTTACTTTATTATAATTAGTCTTTTTCCTGGTCCCTTATTTAGGTTTTCTAAATTCCTCTGAGTGAGACCATCTGATATTTTTCTTTTTCTATCTGACTTATTTCACTGAGCATGTTCCCTTCCAGCTCCAATTATGTTGCTGCAAATTACACGAGTTTATAATTTTTGATTGCTGAGTAATATTCCATTGTGTATATATACCACATCTTCTTGATCCAGTCATCTATTTTTGTGCATTTGGGTTGTTTCCATAGTTAGATATTGTAAATTGTGCTGCTATAAACATAGGGGTGCAGGTGCCCTTTTGAATTAGTTTCTGTGTCCTTTGGGTAAATACCTAGGAGTGGAATTGCTGGATCATATGGAAGCTCTATGTTTAGTAGGTCCAGAAATCTCCACACAGCTCTCCATAGTGGTTGGACCAGTTTGCACTCCCACCAACAGTGCAGAAGAGTTCCTTTTTCTCCACACCCTCGCCAACATTTGTTGTTGCTAGTTTTTTTTAATATGTGCCATTCTCACTGGTGTAAGATGGTATCTCATGGTAGTTTTGATTTGCATTTCCCTGATCACAAGTGATGTTGAACATTTTTTCATATGTCTGTTGGCCATTTGCATTTCCTCTTCAGAGAAGTTTCTTTTTAGCTCTTCTGCCCATTTTTTGACTGGATTATTTTCTTTGTTGTTGCTGAGTCTCATCAGCTCTTTGCAGATTTTTGTGACCAGTCCTTTATCATTAGTGTTGGGTGCAAAAATGTTCTCCCAGTTGGTGGGGTTTCTCTTTGTTTTTGTTATTGTCTCTTTTGCTGTGCAGAAGCTCTTTAATTTGATGTAGTCCCAGCTGTTTATCTTTGCCTTCACTATCACTGCTTTGGGTGATGTGTCTGTAAAGTACAAATCACATTTTTTGAGAGCATATGTGGAAAATTACAAAAATTTATCTTATCCAATTGATCATATACTAACAATTTACCAATTAAAAAAAAAAGTATGAGCAAGTGTTCTCTACCCTAGTGTATCCTTTGATATTACTTCCCAGTGTATGTAGCATTCAATTATCACAAAACCATGCCTTTAAATCTGAATCTCTTTACTATCAATTTAGTTTGGAGATATAATGGGTTTTGTCACAGTATACTTAGCCAGAGAAAAACTTCTTATCTTGTTTGTCTTAAATAATGAAATAGGACTGTCCTCAGTACTGTTAATGACTTAAATCCCTGTTTGGTGAGACCCTTAACATTTCCCTCTAAGGAAGCAGCATGTCAAAGCAACTGGAACCTCCATAGCATGCTCCGAATTGCCACATATTGTCTTAATTTAAAGATAAGGCAATGATATCATAATGCTAATAATAGCAGCAGCTACTAATGCTATAACACTGTACGCACTTAGTAGGTGCCTGTATATTTGCAAATTGTAATAATAATCATTTGTCTACCACTAAGTCCTAGGCAATATTCTAAGTGCTTTACATGCATTACTTTGTTTAACTCTGCAAAACCTTATGGAAGATATAGTACAGTTTTTCTCATTATGAGAAGTGGAAATGAGTCTTTAAAGATGTTACTGAGGCATATATGATGTAGTGTTTTGCCTCTATTTCCTTTTATATATTTTATGGTTTCAGGTCTTACGTCTAGTTCTTTAATCCATTTTGAGTTGGTTTTGTGCGTGATGTGAGGTAGTAGTTAAGCTTCATTCTTTTGCAGGTAGCAACCCAGTTTCCCCAGCACGATTTATTGAACAAAATTTCTTTGCTCCCTTGCATATTCTTTGCTCATTTGTCAAAGATTAGTTGACCGTAAATCTGTAGGTTCATTTCTGGATTTTCTATTCAGTTCCATTGGTCTGCGTGTCTGTTCTTGTTCCAATACCATGCAGTTTTGATTATTATGGTTATATAGCATAGTTTGAAGTCTGGGAGTGTGATACCTCCATTCCCTTCTTTTTTTTTCATGAGAGCTTTGGTTATTTGGGTTTTTTGGTGGCTCCATATGAATTTCCTCAATATTTGTTCTATTTTTTGAAGAATGTCATTGAAATTTTCATTGGAATAGCATTGAATCTGTGAATTGCTTTGGGTAGGATGGCCATTTTGATAATGTTAATTCTTACAATCCATGAGCAGGGGATGCCTTTCCATTTCTTTGTGTCTTATATTTCTTTTAAGTGTTTTATAGTTTTCTTTGTATAGGTCTTTTACCTCTTTTGTTAGGTTTATTCCCAAGTATTTGATGTTTTTTTTGTTTCAATAATAAAAGGGATGGGTTTCTTGATTTCTTTAGATTTATTGTCTGTGTATAGAAAGGCTACTGATTTTTGTTTGTTGATTTTGTATCCTGCTACTTTACTAAACTGATTAGTTTTTTTTGTAGAGTTTTTGGGGTTCTCTATGTATATTATATCATCTGCGAATAGTGATAGTTTGAGTTCTTCCTTCCCTATTTGGATTCCTTGCTTGTCTTTCTCTTGTCTTATTGCTCTGGCTAGGACTTCCAGTATTATATTGAAAAGCAGTGGTGAGGGTGGACATCCTTGTCTTGTTCCAGATCTTAATGGAAATGCTTTCAACTTTTCACCATTGAGAATGATATTGGCCATGGGCTTGTCATATATTGCCTTTATGATGTTGAGGTATGTTCCTCGAATTCTTTGTTTATTTAATGGATATTCCTTTCAGGTAGGACAAAGCTTGTCATACCAGTACTTACACAAAAGGAATTCAATGAGAGTGCTTTGGATGTCAGCTTGTATTAGCTTAAAAGTATGCCTCAATAGATATGAATCTTTTGTTGGGGCTCAGGGGAAAAATTCCCGTCCCTCTTGGTTCTTCTCTGATGGTGGAATAGTCAAAACCTCATAAGACTGGTGAAAAAAAGTAAGTTTAATAATGTAAATATGTAGAAGCTACAGTGATCATGCAGGTCCTGTTATTTGTGGTGGAGAAAGGGGTTAAAAGGAATCAACCCAAATGCCCAAAAATAGATGATTTGATCAAGAAGATGTGGTACATATACACCATGGAATATTACTCAGCATTCAAAAAAGATAAACACATGCAATTTGCAGCAACATGGATGGCGCTGGAAGGGATCATGCTCAGCGAAATAAGCCAGAAAGAAAAAGAAAAATACCGGATGGTCTCACTCATAGCAGGAATCTAGAAAACTTAAATAAGGGACCAGGAAAATGAATATCTATAAGAAAGTGAAAATCATAATCAACAAACAACTATGAACCAGAGACACTTTATGAGGGGAGGGGGGCGGGGGGAGGGATTGGGGTCAAAATAAAGGGGTTGCAATTGTTTGGGGAATATAAAAATAAAAAAATTAAAATAAATTCTAAAGAAGGGATGAGTTAATGTAGACTGGGATGCTGAGGAGAGAAGGAGACTTCACAGGAGGCGATGAGTTCATCTTGATTCTGAAAGGAAAGACATAGTTTTCAGATAGGGAGGACATGTTCACTGATAAACTCATACCTGGATGATACCCTCATCTCCCCCTCCAACTCAAATCTAAGTTATCCAAATGAGAAGCAATCATTTCTTTCATTAAGGGTAGGATAAAGAGGTTAGGGGAGAGGCTAGAGCTTCTTCTCAATCTCTGAGGCCTTCATTATTCTTGGATCAATGTTATCTGCATGTCAGAGCAAGTCTTCTTGCTGAGAATCTTTAGGTGGTCTGATTTGAGCACCTTCACATTATAACATGAATGGGAAACTTAAACCTCCCAAAAAGAAGTAGAAAAGGAGATACTAAGGAGGAAACAAATCAGTCACAAAATTTGAAAAAGTGTGAAATTAGCAATAATTAGAAATCTTGCCACATGCAAGATTTCTATATATATATCGTTTGAACTCGAAACCGGAAAACCACCTCTTGTTCCAAAAAAATCTACAGCTCAATTGCTACTGTCAGTGATTTTATTCTTGGGTTTGGTAATCTAAGTAGCACATTGGTTAATTAATTATATTTAAAATTACAATGATACTTAAAATTCCTCCCTTAAAAATTAGATTATTCCTGATGTTATGGAAATTCCTGACCTTGGCCAAGTCTCCTGATGCAATTTGGCAGTCACAAGTTTCTTTTTAGGGCTATAAAAATGTTCATAGATTATGATTAACATCAGGATACTGAACAGAAGATTGGTATAGCAATAAGAAAATGGAGACAAAAAGTTTATTATGACTTTGGGGAGGGAAAGGGTATTCTGGCTATGGGAAGCTATGTGAATCATAGAAAAAATCATGAGGGGGCCTCCCCTGGTGGCGCAGGTGGTTGAGCATCGCACTGTGAAGCTGTCCGCAGCCTCTGCAGCGCCAGTTCGATCCCCGCCTGCCGGAAACCAGCATGTTCCTAAGTTGCTCAGTTGTACTGTGAGGATTAAATATAGAATATAACATTGTCAAAGGTGCAGAATGTGAGGGTGGCCAACTGGTCCAACAAGTAATGATAATCTCTTTTGGCTCTTATATAGAAACTTTGGAAATAATGTGCTCATTGGAAAGAATGAATGTAGATAAGCAAGGCATCTGGCTCTGGTTTGATGGGGATAAAGGGAAAGAAATGTGGAGTAGATTTTGCATTTTGTGGAATGTGTCAAAAAAGAAACTCTTACATCAGTGACAATGGATTGACTTCAAAATTGTGACATGCATCGCAGATTATGTGGGTGAATTTTTCCTGTGAGCATAACCATTTTATATCTCCGGTTCACTCTTAAGTCAGTCCACTCGCGGTCCATTTCCTCTGTATTTGGTTTAAAGCTGAGGGCAAAGATAAAATCAGCTTAGAGAGGAAGTTGACAATTTGGTAAATAGCTTTGGCTGTTTCTCTTTCAGGCAATAGAAAATATGCCAAAGATCAAAGCCATGAATAATGCTTCTCCAGGAAATAAGTTTCCTGTTATTATCTCAGAGGGTCTTGAATATTCAAAATTGCCTACCAGATAGCCACAGGGAGACTCAGGAAGAACTGACCTTTCTACCTGCCTGAGATTTGGAGCTATGGAGGCCGCTTCTCTGTGCTGGATAACAGCAAGACTCAGCGAGGGGAGCAAGGACAGTGCAAACTAGTGGTCTTGATTTCTCTGCTTGTAGAAATTCCAGGGGCTCTTATTGCCTTCTATGGAACGTCTATCTCAGGTGATGAACAGAGTAGAAAAGATAAAACTTTATATGCTGATGAAATGATATATGGATAGAAAGGGCAAGACTGGGTCGTGTGTATTTTTATTTTAATTAAAAAGCATGTTGCTCTTTTCTGGATCTCATTATTAGTATTACAGTAATTGGCCTAGTGTATACATTTATTTTGCACAGAATAACTTAAACTGGTAACTTTTATTTTTCCTTAAGTCTATATCATCTTAAGTCTATATAATGTCTACCTCCCCTAATTTGGTTCTATTTTGTAATAAAATAAACTACTTCTATTTTCAATAGAATTGACTCTTTAGTTTATTGATAATTTGAAAAATTCATCTAGAGTATTGTATGCCCATCATTGTGCTAAGAATTATAAGACAGAGAGGGACTTGATATACAAAATTCCTAGACTTTTTAGATATAGTGGTTCTATCAGTTTTTATTTTGTATGCAATTAAAATATATTGTACATTTTGTTTGACTTTCCAAATACATTTTAGTTTCTGAGGAGTTAGTGTTTAATACTTAGGCAATGGCCCCTAAAACAGGGTAAAGTATCCAGTATGAATTCCTTTTGATTGATTATCCCCTCTGATCAATTTTAATTGTTCTGTATATATTGAGGTACAGTTACTATTTCTGTGCCCCCAGGGCATTCTTTTCTATGCTGTGTCTTCCCTTTTGAGCTGAGTCCTGATTCTGACTTCCGATGGAAAAGAGGTCAAATGAGATAGACTTAGAGAATGGGGAATTTTGAGAAAGCCCCGCAGAGCAGACTGAGCATAGCCAAGCTAACACCAGGAAAGAAGGATCACCTTGGGCCACCACCCGCAAGTGGCTATAGTGTCTTCTGCCACGTCTTCATAAGTGGCAACCGTGGCCTTTCTTTGATTCTTCTCATTTTCGCTCACTCAGTGTCCAGCACTTCAGTGAGGCCCATCAATACTGCTTTCATCATATATCCCCCCCCCCCCACACCACTGAACACGAGCACTGTAGTTCAGATCCCTGTTCTTCATCGGCACTTTACAATAGTCTCCATACTATTCGAGTCTCCATTCTTGCACCTTCTTCACAAAACAGCCAGTGGTCTTTTAAAAAACACAAAGCATTTTCTGTTACTTCTGTGCTCAAGCATCCTTTTTTGACTGAACATCATTAAAATAAGATTCCCACTTCTCAGCAGGAAGCTTGGTCTACAAGGTCCTACATGAACTGGCCCTTGGCTGCCGGTAGCAACCTCATCTTCTGACCTCTCCCACCCCTGCCACTTCAGCCACTCTCTCCTTGCTGTCCTTGGAGCACACCAGTTTATTCATACAACAGAGCTTTTGTGCTTGCTATTTCTTCTGCTCAAAATCATATCGCTAGGTTTTCAGATGGCTGTGATGCTTACTTCATTTAGTTCTCTGCTCAAGTTTTATCTTCTCTGAGAGGCCTTGGTGGTTCACACGTTTGAATATATGCCTAGTCATTCTCTTTCTCTTTTCCATGCTTTATTTCTTTTACACTTTTTAAAAATTGAAATAGCATTGATTTACAACACTTTTATGATTTAGAGTAACAGGCTCACATGGTGGAGGATTATGATGGAGATGGTATGGTAAAATACATCTGAGATATGTGCTGTTCTTTTAAATTTATAATACTTATATCTGAGATTATAGTCTTCATTTGCTTACTTATGGTTTTTCTCTACTAGAAAATAAACTAAATGAGGTGGCGGTTTTGTACCACCACCTTGTTATCTGGTGAAATACAAACATGAAGTTTTTTAGAACTAAAATTTGAGTTTGTTCCTGACAAAGTGCTGTGGTAGTTGATGAAAGATATACTACTGCATCAGTTTTAGCAAAGGCCAACCCTCCAACCAGAATCAAAAGTCCAGTGAATCACTCAGTACATTTTCTTCTTAATAACCACTAAGAGAAAATGAAAACTTGTCATTTTGCCATTAAAGCATGCACATTGCTGAGGTTTCCATGGGCTTGCTGTGCACACGTATCTTTTAAAATGAAAATGTTCTTTGTGTTAAGAGCATGATCAAGGTAGACTATAGCAGGTTGTCACTGCAGTAGTTGGTATGTCAGTAATTCTTAATCTAAAAAGAATTTCAGTTTTTAAGATTTAACAGGATACCTCCAATTTTACATTTATTGTCATACTTCATATGCTCCTATTTTGGAAATATTTACCAACTGTGCTGATCAGACTGCATTTAATTCCTATGGAGAAATGGTCTAACTTAAAATTTGTGGTCCTCGGGAAAGATAGGAATTTATATTTTGATTTCAGAGTATTTGAAAAGCTTGATTATCTACCATGGACGTTTGTATTTTTTTTTTTTTGACATTTGTGTTTCATTATTGCAGGCAGTAAACAGAAAAGATGACTTTGCATGTTTTTCCCTGTGTCTTGATCAATGAAACCAGCTTAAGTTACTTTTTCAAAAGAAATAGTCACACAAAATCGATATAAAGAAATAAATTGGGTCTATTTATTCTTCTTTCCTTACTACAAGAATATATCTGACCTTGGATATAAAAACAAAGATATTTCTTTGCTGTTACTTCACATGGAGGAATTTTCAGTTTCATTTGGGGAATGATTAGATGTGTCTTCTATTGCTGTTACAACTTTCACTTTACTGGGGGTACCCCCAAGTAAGCTGGAGCAGGGCTTTTCAACTAGAAAATAGTGATGTGAAATGTATGACCCCGAGATGCATGATCCTGGGCAAATGTTATCCTTTTGGATGTCACAGATTGATTTCTAAATTTTACAATGTTGAGGTTACTCTAAATAGACCACTGAGAGTACCTATATATAATAAAGATCCAGATGAAGTTTTTTATTGGTTTGCTTGCCTGAAATGATGGGAAACTACCATCAATAGGTCAATTATTTGTGCCTGAAATTTTCAAGGTAGAAAATGCCTAAAAAAAACTATAAAAAGGGATCTGAAAAGGGACCAATATTCAGAATCCCTTGAAAACATGGGCCAAGAGAGGAAAATGTACTTTCAAACTCTTGGGCAGTAATAAGCATTAAAGTCAGAACAAACTGTACATTATAGAAGTCACACAGGACAGAAGAATAAGCAGCTGGTGGGGGAAAGGTAGGGGCTGTTTGTTAAACTGACATTTGTGGCTCAGTTTTACCAGCATTCCCAAGTAGATTTAGAATAATAAAGGAAAAAAATATCACTTTTATGTGTGATTCTTTTGATTAGTGCTTTCTAAAGTTATTGGAGGTAGATCACAATGGGAAAATTGAAGCAGGTCAGTAGTTCTCAAAACAGAACCTTTCATCATTTAGCTTGGCTGGGCTGGACTGTAAGTCTTATTGCCATGAAAATTTCGTGTTTGGGAGAAAATGTCCATGTCACTAAGGCAGCAGGGTATACCATTCAATAAATTCAGGGCTCTCTTTTGTCAGTGTGTAACACTGAGGATAAATTACAATAACCAAGACTTGCCCCTTTACTAAAACCAATCTGCAAGCAGAATGAAATAAAGACTCTTGAAATCTATTATTTAAGGCACCTAAATGGCTAGGAATCCACGAGTAGGTAATTCCAGATTTGGCATCCATAGATTCTACAAATGTCTTCTCTATACATAAGCAGATTTGCACAAATTCCATGCAGCTAAAGAATAGCAGAGAGTCACAGTGTCATGTCATTGTCTTTCGCAGGAGCCATTCTTCAAAGCTTTAGATCCAGTGTTTCCCTTTCCTGTTAATTTGCGTGGCTGCTTCTTGATGGTGGTGATTTTCTGTGTATTATGCTTTGAGTGATTCATTTTTGTAGCACTCTCCTCCTCTTCTTTATTTACACAGATATTGCTAAGCTCAGTGACATTTGACTGTGTTTTTACTTGCTGGGTCATGGAATGCAGAAGCCATGTGTGTATTATTAAGTGCATCTATGAGTGATGGTCATGACATCATGTCGAATCACAGGGTCAGCCTCTCTCATCATGTCACATCACATCATGGTTGACATAGACACACAACTCAATTCTGAGCTCTAGGAATAATTGGGGACTGTCACAGCAGTGCTTTCAGACATAGGCATGAGAGAAGGCTGACCTCTCTGTGCTCTGTGTTCTGCCACTGCAGATACAATCAACTCCGTTGGAAGTTGTGTGCATGTTTATTAATATTTCAATGAAAAACAAAGCATCTGTACAAGTCAGGAGTTTCCTTTCTGCATTTCTCTCATGATCATGAGGCAGTCCTCTCCTGTGTTTATTGTTGTTGGTAAGATCTAATTCCTGGAACCAGGTATTACTCGAAAGGATTCTGTTGATGGAAAGAGCTGTATGATAGTTATTTGGGGCTTGCAATGTGACAATTAAACTAAAGCTATTCAAGAAGAGCTAGACGAGGCCATGGAGTGATTATTTCTGCAGTGTCTCCATTGTAAAAATCAATCCAACCTGATACATTAGGCTTCTGTTACTTGATGAATTGAAAGTGTAAATCCATAACCAGTAGCACTGAGTACTTCCAGCTTTTAATCCTGCCTTGATTATGAATTCAGTTCCTGAATATAAATCACCAGATTCCCTTTACTTGTATGCCTCCATCCTTCCCAGGCTTTCCATTTCAGCAGTTAATAAAACAAGAAAACAAATCTGAATGAAATAAGGTTCTAGAAAATTAATGTACATAGTTCATATTATCCAAGTAGTTCCTTTGTAGTGCTCCAGTAATACTGAGGAACCTACAATAATGGTAAGAGATGAACATGTTTACTCTGCTGTCATTAGATTCTGAAGCTATCACCAATGGAGAGATAGGATGGCTTTTTGTACAAACTGTTACCTGCCTCCATGGTAAACTTAAGGAGTGTTGGAAGCTTTACCATGGTCATCAAAGTAGTTCACTTTAATGAACACTGGGAAGTTTTCTATATTTCTTTTAGCCCCCACCCCTGCCATTTGTAGCCTTACAGCTCATTTTCCTCCCAGTATATAATGTTCTTCTTTATGTTACTCTTTCATTCACTATCAAAACTTTCTCTTCTAGCTATGCTTGACTAATGTGCTATTCTTCTCAAGAAATTTAATAGGAATTAAAAACTTAAGCTTAAAAATGAAATAATGGTCATTGGATAAGTGAAATGCATGCTAGGAAACAGGGGGTTAAATTGGTTAACCCTGGAATTTTAAATATGATCAAATGGTCTAGTCTACTTTTTATGTAAGTTTAGCCTTGTTCTGTAACATGACCCCAAAGTATTTACATTGCCATTATTTGATATTATTCATACCATCTCTGGCAGGGTGTTTTTTTTAACATGATATTATGAAAGAGATCTCAATATTCATGGCTAATGTCACCACTAGTCAAAATATTCTAATGAGAACTTAGATTACACACATAAAATATTGTCTCGATGAAGGGCACTAATAATCCTTTTGTTATCTGCATTGATCACACTGCGTGTGGGACATTGGGTTCATGTTTAGATACCATTCTGTATGAGTGCATTGTGGATCATTTCAGTTGGATTATAAATAAAAGATCAAATTTACAGATGTCAACAAAGAAACATATTTGCTTACCTTTAGGACATAAGGTTTACTGCAATAGATCAAACAATTTCTGGAAAAGTCTTTCTGATGTGAGGTAGGGGTGAGGTTTGAATGAGGTTAGAATTGGCATGGGGGTCAGAATGACATAAGTATGAGGTTGGAGTAAGCATGGGATATACACTGGGTGGTGTTGCAATGAGTAAGGGTGAGCTTGGGGACAAGTTTAAGGTGTTGTGGGGATGGGAAGAAGTCATCGAGTAGTCTAAAAAAGCCCAAGAAACACTCTTAAGATTTTGTGGATTGACAAATCCCTGTGAATACAGGACCCAGTTCATGCTAGTCAGCAAAACATATGACAGTCAACCTAACAGCAAATGAAGTCAACTATAGCTGATTGTACTGACCTTTTTATTTTTTTTTAACTGTTCATTATATTCAGTTATTTGACATGTCCTTTGCCTATCACTAATTTCCCAAATACTTCTGTATTTGGGAAACAAGAATTATCCAAGTTATGCTTGAATAAAGTGGAAGATGTATAGAAAAAAGAAAAATTGGGAAGCTATTGTTCTTACCACCTAATAGTTGAAATGAGGGGCATAATGTGGAAGAAACATTGGACTTGGTCTTCACTTCACCAGCAATGTTACAATGGGTGTGTGGAAATTGTGGAAGGTATTTGAGAGAACTTTGTAATAATGAAGGCCATGTAATGATGGAATAAACACCCTTATAATCTGGGAGTGTGTGTGTGTAAAAAGAGGCTGGGGGGCAGTGTATTTCATCAGTCTGCCTGTTCTGTTTCCCGCTCTGGCTCTGGTGAATTCTCTCACCCTCCCGTGCTTCTGACTATACCCAGTGCTTGTACAAATAAATAAATCTTGGAAAAAAAAAAAGAGGCTGGGGGACTAAAGTCAGGAATGTCATCAGAGGATCTCTACGTCCTTTTAAAAACTATGATTCTGTGAAGTTTTGATTTTTCAATCATTTTAGCTCTAAAATTTCTTCTTGGAAGAGATCACTGAGTTTCTATGAGATAAAAACAAGGTGAAGAAATTAGTGTCTTATTAATTAACTTTTTCCTTAGTCATTATCTTCTCTTGACTGTTAAGGGAAACATATTGAGAAAAATTGAGGAATTGATCAGAAGATGCTCACAAATACATTCTGTTTTCTGCTGGATGAGAAATATCTAACCAGGAAAAGGAAGATTTATAATACGACTAACAGAGTTTTTGGAGCATTCTTATTTGATGCTCCCCAAACTATTACTGACCATCATTTCTTTGTATTTCTATTTTTGCTCATTTAAAAAAAAAACAGTTTGAAGCTCCAGCTGCTAAGCCAGGAATGCTCATTTTCACTGGCAACATTTTCCTCTGTTGGCAGAATCCACAGGCAATTGCTTTGATGTTTTTTGGAGTTACATTTGGTGTCTGTCATAGTTCATGCAAAGATAAGCTGATTGGGTTGTCTAGTTGGTCCCAGATGCTTTTGGCTTTAATGCTCCATCAATTCTCTTTGAAAATGAAGTCCTGGGCCAATCTCATCTCTCAAGGGACATTTGCAGATGACTTGTTCATGATCAAAAGGCAACATAATTTCCTGATGCCCATATGCTTTCTCTGGAACTTCTTGTGATGCCCTCAAAACTGATGTTTCTTATAAGTGGGCAACAGATTGTCATTTAGAAAAGATTTGAACTTTAGAAATATTTCCTAAAGAGTTTCTGTAAGTAGGAGTCAAAAGGTTTGAACTGGTTTTTAAGAGCTCCAAGGAATATGTTCTAGAACATAGAGCTATCAAAATCACCCCCCTACATGAAACAAAACCAGAATTTATGCAATTTACAATTGCATCATGATTACAGTAGGTAGGGATTCATAGAGTAGACGTTCTCTCCATTTTTCAGATTTTTGGTCTTAAAGGTAACATGATTTATATATTCCTAGGCAGATTTATTTACAATAATTTTGTTTCAAGAATTTCAAGGAACGAGGAATATTAGTGATATGGTCTTAGACAACATAGATTTTTTGGAACTTAAGTTCTAAAAATTGACAAAAAATAACCAAATGACATTTTGAATTCTATCCTGCACCCTGTGTGCTATACCCTTCTCTTAGGGTCACGCCTTAAAGACAGATGAAGATCCTTATGTTTTCTTCATTTGTTTTCAAGAAAGACATGTCCATGCAGAGGAGAGGCTGAGCAACAAGAGAGCTCTGAGAATGAAAATCAGTGCTTTTTTGAGGCGGTCTCAATGGAACACTATCACACTTAAATAATAGGCTTTTTTCAGTTGACTTTCTGAGTCTTATTCTTCCCGTGACTTTCAAACTATTTTTTACTTTTGGCGGGGGGAAGAATATTTGTACTAGCCTTGTGTACTGCTTTGACTGAAGTGGATCCTTTCATATGTGAAGGCAGAGGTATGATAAAATCCTTAATTATCACAGAGGAATAGCACTCGCAACCCTGTAATAATGCTTTCATTTACATAAGGGAGAGAGAGAGATGAAGGAGGACAATATAGATCAAAATGCTTTTTGGATAGTTTCAGGGAACAAATCATTTTTCCATCCTTTTCTAGCTTAAACAAAGCAATTGGAATTACATGAAAAGCCCAGAAGTACAAATGGGGAGAACAAAGAGCCACCTGTCAGCTACCTGTTCTTACCACTTCTCTAGTCACAATTCAACCTTCGCTCTCCAGGGTTATGAGAGTGTTAGATATTGTTTGACAGATGTGTATGTCCTGTATGTGGTCTTCATTAGGAAGGAAACCAACAGACTGGAATAGTGAGCCAATCATAATGATAAATTTACATAGTACTTTTTGTACATGATCTAATGTATTTCAACAAACCAGTTTGATATTACTAGCATTAATTTATAAAAAAAGTAATTGAGGCTGCATCCATTGCCCAAGTTCATAGACTTGGTAAATAACAGAGCTTGGATTTCACTCAGCCTGACTCAGAGGTGATGATAAAATATAGCTCTTCCCAGTGCCTCTGTTTTATTTCTGATGGGCAAGATAAATTGCCTTCTCAGTGTCATAATTGTTCTTTTGCTCAGCAGGTACCATTTAGATTTCACTTGTTTAAGTGTGCACTTGAGAGAGCTTCCAAACCATTACCTATCTCTGCTTCCCAAAGATATATATCTCAGAAGTAAAAAGAAAGGTTCAAATGCATGAAAAGTAGGTGTCACTTCCCTATATCTAATTATCTGTGGGCATCTCTTTCTGGATATTTTACAGGAACCTCAAATTTAGGAAGTCAAATATTAAGAATTTTTCCTTCCTATTCTGATACTTCTGCTTCATTTCTTCCTATATTCTATGACTGCATAGGCCTCCACCCAATCTGCTAAACTCTAAACTTAGGATTCATTCTAGAGGTCTGTCCTTTAACTTTCTCTTGTCTGATCTCTCTTCGTATTCCTACAACTAGTGCTGTATTTCAAGGTCTATCCCTTTTTCCACCTGGATTATATAATATTGTGCTGCTGATCTCCCCATCCACAATACCTCTTTAATCCAGACTCTCACTATTAGAGACAGAACTATTTAAAAATAATGTGGGGTTTTAGTCCCTTGTTTAAAATCTAACATGGAAGGTCAAATCTACAGTCTCATTTGCTTGCCATTTTCCAGCTTTCCATTGTGTCATGCCCTTTTGGCATCCCAGTCTGAAGGCAAACATAACTACTTGAAATTCTCCAAATTTATCATTTTCTTTTATTTTTTGTAATAAGACACATTTTGTCATGCCCTGCTCATTCTCCCCTATGTTCACCTAGGTCTTCCTACTTGTCTTACAGGATTCAACTCAAGAATAAACTCTTTAACAAAATTAACGTGCGTGTGCGTGCACGTGTGTGTGTGTGTGTGTGTGTGTGTGTGTGAGAGAGAGAGAGAGAGAGAGAGAGAGAGAGATCGATTTCCACCCAAACATTCTCCTTCCTGCCGCCTCTCTGTAGTCAGATGCCTATCACTGCAGGCAATAAGTAACTTCCCTCCTGCCCACCCTCTCTCCCCCACCTCTGCCTTCCTCCCTCCTCATTTTCTATTTCCCTTGTCTACATTGTAATTTCTGGCAAAAACGTTTGTCTTTTTCCTCTTAACAGCACCAAGGTCTAGTACAGTGCATGGTTTATAGTCAGTTCTCAGAAACTTTCTTGAAACTCGTAAGTTGAGAGTGAAAGAAAAAAAAATCTTGAGTCCGAAGTCTCAAAAGGACATCAGATTGGCAATGATTTAAAGGCATAGATAGAATGAACTAGTTTAGATCTTACACAATTTACATTTATTGTAGTTAAGAAGCTGTGTGTGTAGGAGGACCTGTATTTACTCTACAAAGATACTCTGAAAGTTCCTTTTCTAAGTATTTCTACATGAATTTTAATTTTTTAATGAATGTACCTAAATGTGGGTCTAGAAGAAAATTGCTTAGCCTAAAACAGTGGCAAAACAATGATATCATTCCTAATAAAGTGGGTGAGTTATATTAACAAGAACTTGGCTCTAATTAAAGCAGTTGATAAAACTTATTTTCTCATGTTTATTACAAAATTATATAACATGAACCAGTGTAATGGCAAGCATCTCAGAAAATTAAAAATAATTCATTAAATAAATGAGATACAATTAAAGCAAAACATTTTAGAAAAATCAAACATCTAAAACCTGGTGCGCTGAATTGTCGGTATACATTTGCATGTGTTCATAATTTATTTTCCCCAACTCTCTGTATTTAGCTCATTTGAAAATCATCTATGAGTTGCAGCTGTTGCCAAGTCATAAGTGTTTCTATATTCTGAGATAAGAATCAATTTAGATTCCAGTGCCCAAAAACATAATCAAGTTGTATATAAACTTCTTTGCTTCAGGGCAGTGTGGTAATTGAGAATGTACGATCAGAATAACCTGGGGTTTGTAAGAAATCATATGCATCATTCTTTCTTCCTTTGTTTTTTCCATAAACACTCTGTATTAAGCGTACCTTTTACAGTCCACTATTGGATAATCTTTTTTTTTTTCTTCCTTAGCTTCATGTTTGCATGGTTGGAGTAAAGAGCATATTGTCTAACAAATGACAATTTTAAACTGGAACTAAGCAAAAACCAAGGCATAAACACCATTTTCCCATGGCATTTCCATATTTGGGATATCAAAGATTATAGTGCTTTTACGTCTTTAGTGAGGGCAGATGGGTTCTGCCACTCAGATGTGTGGCCATCTTACCTCACATAGGGCTTTGCATAAATATGGATAAGTTGTTTTAATTTAGTAAATGATTCTCAGGCACTGTTAGAATCACACTGATTGAGTACAGTCTTTCAAATCGTATTTGACCCAATTGCATTTGCTAACATTTGCTGATGGTGGTGACAGTGCCCCAGTGGTTTGTTGTTTATACTCTATTCCACATATGCTGAGCCTACTAAGCACATTCAGAATTTCTGAGTAATTCTCCCCCCCCCATCTATCTCCTTTCCTTTTCTTTCTTTCTGCTCTTTTCCCCTCTCTCATGTACTAGATTGGTCAATCAAGTAATATCCTAATACTCAACAACTGTTGAGTTCCTCAATACTCTGCCTGTAACTTAACCATCTATGCCATTTTTTTTTTTAAGGAAGAAAACTATGCCCCTGTTGAAAATTCTTTCTACCACTTCCCCCTCTTTTCCTCACTCTGCTATCCCTCCTCCCTCATGTGGTAGATGTTAGCATTTATTGAATAGATATTAAGTGCCAGATGCTTTAATAGTTACATATTATTACATCAATTTACAAAGCCACCCTGTGAAACAGAATCAATACCTCTATTGCATCCATGAGAGAGAGAGTCCAGAGCAACTTGTCTAAAGTTTAGAGCTAGTAGGTAGATGAGCCACAAACAGAATCTTGTTGTGCCTGACTTAGTCTGTTCTTTTATTGCTTTTTAAATTTACTTTTAATTTTCTCAATATTTTAATTTAATTTAAAAATTCCAAAAGTTTAGAAATCAGGACACTGAACTTGTTACGAGAGCTTTTTTTTTTTATGGTTATGACATCTTTAATGTAGGTTTGGATTTCAGAGAAATTACTTTTCAAAATGAATTTGTAGAAAAGTGGGGAGTGCACATGTAAAAGTGATTATTTCCAGAATTCAATTGAATGCTTATACTTACATAATTAAAACAATAATGGGAACATAAAATATTTTGATGGTACTTAGGGTTTTCTTCTTTGTTTTAGAGCAATAGATTCCTTTAAGGATCTATTTAATAAGAGACCTTTACAAATTGAACAAATGCAGAGTTCTCTCTCCCAGCTGGACTAGAATGTCAGCTATCTGCACTCATTTTGAATGATGGGATTGTCATTTAGGTTGGTATTTGAAATCAAACTATTGCTGTGAATTTCTGAATTACAAAGTGAGAAGAGAATGGTTGATTTATTAGGCAGATAAGGAAATTATCTTCCAATCCTTTCCCTTAAGTGTCTTAGTTTAGAGGTCATGAAGTATTTTTCCTAGTTTTCAGCAACATCAGATGACTTCTTATTAATTAAAATAATTAAAATATTTTCTCTTTTCCAAGTAGTGGATATTTACTCAGATCCCAGTATGTACTTAACACTATGCCTGATGTTATGGAGAATATAAATATACTCATGAGATACGACATTTGACATCAATAAATCTACAAGCCAGTTTGGTTTATATTGTAAACTATGTAAACTATGTAAGTAAAGTTCCACCTTTCTCTGTGGAAAATTTTTGTTTTATTAAGCAACACTCATAAACTCAAACATAAAATGATAAATATAAAAACAATGGTTTCCCACTCTCACAGTGTGATACTAACTTAGCGGGTAATCTAGGTTGCAGCAGTTCCTAATTGCAGCAGAACCTATCTAGAAAATAGTTAAAAGTTTCTAATATGGCAAAGATGCCTTTGAGTAGTAGGATACTGTAACTATAATTTTAACATTCTTATTATTGAAGGTATATATGTGAAGGTGTGGAACAAAGTAACATGAATGACACAGAATAGTTTATGAAGAAATTCATGCAAGAAGTATCTCAATACTATATCATGAAAGATAATAGACATGTCACCTATTCCTGTCATCATAAGACTACACAAATATTCATAATCAGATTTAGAACTTGGATCTTTCACCTTCCTAATAATTAGTAGGTAAAAGCATATTATAATAGCTTGGCTGTTATCTTGCTTGTTGATGGTATATTTTAGATAAAAGGTTAAGAAGTAATTGTTAGAGTGAAAATTGAATGCTTATACTTTGTTACTTTGAATGCTTATACAATTGTTAGAGTAATTGTTAGCCATGAAAAATCAATGATAAGAAAGAGAAGGGAATATACATATTTTAAAATGTAAAGGTATTGGACCACAAAACTTTTGTGAAAACTTTCTGGTGTGGGATTGATAGATCACATTGCCTATTCCCATAATACTAGTCTATATCATGAGGTTAATAAATATTCCAAATATTTACTTATTATGCTTCATAGCATTCACAAATTATTTTTTCTTTTATGGGCAGATTGTTGGTTTAGAAAGTCTGGGAAAATCATTACTATTTATTCAGTAATACTTAATAAACATTTTAAAATATTCTCTAAGTTTTGTCTAAGCTTAGATTAGAAAGTACATAAAATTCAAACATATTTAGTTTTTAATTGATTTATACTATGTATATTTATACAATTGTTGAAATCAAGCTACTTAATTATGTTAAAAATCAGTAATATCAACAGTATGGCATTGTTTTAGAGAAAGAGGTATAATACCTAAAATGGCTTGTCACTTAACCTGCACTTTATTTCCCTATTTCTTAGAATAGAGAAGCTGACCTTGGCCTCTGCTGTCTCTTGAGATTACTTGAAAGAAACAAAGGCCTGATCTGCTAAGGTCACCCTAAAAACCCATTAAAAATGTATTAAAGACGTGAGTTAGTAGAAGGCAGATAGAAAATATAAGTATCCAAATAGAAAATAGGATATTGTGGTGTAGCAGGAAACATAGGTGTATAGCCATGAAAAATCAATGGAAGTAACTCAAAAAGGCAATAAATCTCTCTTAAGGAATATCGTCGTATTTTTTGAGCCTGCAACTGTAACCCACATTAAAGTTTTTATCTGATGAGTTAAAAGTTCCTTGCACTTTTATACCTGGTAACAAATTAAGAGTGTTTTCTTCAGTGATTGAGTAAAGTAGATGGAGAATTTTTCCTAAGGAAAATCATCCATTAAAGCATTATGTCTTTGCTGTCGTAAAAGCAAGGAACTATATAATTGGTTTCTAGTTTTTATGAGGGACATAATTATGTGACCCCACTGGTCATTTCCCTTTTCAATTCCATGATTCGGAAGGAATAACTATCCCATAGCCCTTATCTCCAGATCATAGGTGTATAATTAGGCAGGTATTAGCTTAAATTCTGTTTGAATCAGAAAGTGTATGAAAATGATTATAGGATAAGGTGGTGTGTGTGGGCTGAATGTTATGTGTACTAGTGAAGTCTAAGAAAACTTTCAGAATGTCTGCAAATTTTGTCCTTTTACTCAATGACTGAAAAGATCTACTTGTTTTGCTTAATGTCGTTGGTGGGTCCTTTTTTATTTTTGAAAGGATCAAGAACACAATTTCTAGGGGAAACAATTTCAGAATTTGTGTCTAAATGAGCATCTAGAGCTTCCAGGAGTGTGTTACCTCTCATGCTATTTCAATTGTGTGTATAGAAATTGTGTCTCATTAATTTTTGCTACTTGTTTATTCCATGATAACCATTCAGAGAGCTACTGCAGTAAAGGCTGTTTAGTGTTGGAAACATTTATTTTACAAATGTGATCTCTTAAGAGGTAACTCAGCACTTTAGAAACTCACTTGGTGTCTAAAATTTCCAGGCGGCTCCAAGGTGTTTCTAAATTACTTTGGATCACATAAATTTGGTGGCTTTGAAAGTAATGGAGTGAAACCTTCCAAATAGTTTGACAAAATTGGCGATGCTTCAGAAAGAAGAGAGCCAAATGGAAATGTCCCTGTGGAAAATGTACTGCTCAGGCAGCTGTAATACAGTGGATGATGACAGGACAAAGCATATCATGTTTTCCTTCTATATCAAGGCCGGAGAGCACAGGTTTTGTGGTTCTTTTGTTATGGACCAATCTTGTACTTCATATTGACAGCTCTAATTTAGTTACATGAACTTAATAGAGTCGCTACACTTTCGGTTTCCTAGCCTGAAAATAACCTAGGTACTTTTCCTCAATATAATTAGAGTTATATTGACGTTACTTGTGAATCAAAGATGTAGTGACTCTACATACTATATATTGTTTTGACAAATACAGCTATGGTTCTTAACTGAGATTTTGACAGTGAAATATAACAACTATGTTTCTATTACATGCTGAAGTTATTCTACATAAGCAGTTATAAAAGGTTCTATTTTCTATCCTATCATTTTATGGCAGAACACTTACAAAGTTTTATTTCATATTGTATCTTGGCATGTAATTTTCAAGAAACCTTTTTTCAGTTCTTATAATCATTAAAGGTGAGATATATTTTCCAGTTATCTTATTATATCTAATAGATCACTTACAACTTCATTTTTGGAGTGTAAAGTTTCTAGTTCTTTTTTAATCTTTATATTTAAGGGGAAAACAAAGATTCATAGTTTGTTTCAATTTTTTTGAACAGTCCAGGAAAGTAAAATAAATGGTGTGTGGCCTGAAATTGAATTTCAAGACTAAATGAAATTTTGTATAAATTTAACATTTTCTACTTCAGAGAATAGAAAGGTTCTATTCTAGTATGTAAGATGATTTATTTGTGTGTTAAACTTATTTTGGTAGGGGGGCAGGAGGTGCAGTGCAGGGTGACAAGAAAGGATAGATTTGATTTTATTTTGTCCCTAACATGGCCAGAGTGTGATTTCCTGCCTTACTTAGGGAAAATTGACCTTAGTGAAAACTGGGGAAGGGGTTTGATGACCTCTGTATTGTAGTAGAAATCAATGTAGACCAAATGAGTGATTTTTTTTTATCCTATTCTTTTCTTATTTGAATTATATATGTTTTTGTGCCTGCTAATAATTTAAACACCATGGAAACTTTCCATAATTCTCCTCCTCTATCTTTTAAAGGGAAAGTTACATACACCCTCAGACATGCAAACGTGCACACATCCTGCTAGTTAGAGCTGTGTTTGTCACAGATACTGCGTCTGCTGCCTCTTGCTTCCCCCCTCCTCCCTGAGCTCTAGAGGCCATGGCTTTTGGCTCTTTCTAGTTCTTTTGGCAGTTATATATCATCTGATTAATGTTTTTATAGCTGCTTCTATTTTCAGATATTATGCTTCCTACTGTATGAAAGAGCTAGCTAACCATATTATCTATATTTCTCTTTTTCCTGGTGTAGTTTTAAAATATTTTAGTTTCTGTCATTTACTAATATATCTTCCATTGGTATAATTAGGACTTTTTCTATCAATAACAGAAATTGTTTCCACCCCTAAGTGTTGTTCATTTTTAGTCATAGTTGACTATGGAAAGTTCAAAACAGAGTTATTTAGCAAGCTTCTGTGTAACAGGTCGGCTATTTATTTTTGAATGGTGCTCTGTGGGCCACCACAAGCCCTTCAGGAGTTTTCATACAAACAATGGTGTTTTTTTTTTTCCTTCTGTGTCAGACATTTGAGATTTTATTTAAAATTGAGATAGTTTCTAAGTGACTTAGGTTCTAGCCCAACCCTTCTAGTAACTTGCTAAGTCATTTGTGCTCTCTAAGCTTCAATTTTCACAACAGATCCCAACAGTGGGATTTGTTATTTGTCTGTTCTCATTGTCATTACAAAGTACCACAGAGGAGGTGGCTTAAACAACAAATTTCCTCATGTTCTGGAGTCGAGAAGTCCAAATCAAGGGTTGGTTTCTTTTTCTTGCCTTGTAGATGGCTGTCTTTACTGTCTCCTCATATGATTGTCCTTCTGTGCAGGACTATGTTTTCTCTTCATAAAAGAACACCAATCATATTAAGTTGGAGCTCACACTAATAACCTTATTTTAAGTTATCTCTTTAAAGACCCTATATCTGAATGCAGTCACAGTCATTGAATGATCATTCATCTTTTCACTGTGTCTTATTTGTATAATAGGTATTACTGCCTCTGAATCTTTCCCCCCTAGCTTTGGGTGCTGTCAACCAAAAAAATTTCATTCATGGTTTGGCACCAAAGGCTGTACCTAATATTAGTAGTAAAAGTCTAAACATGAAGCAGAGGCTTTTGAAAACCTAGCCCAAATTGTCCAAAATGAAATCAAGTCTTAGCATGAGCATTTGGGAGGGACTATGGCTCACATTTCATCCTGTAAATAAGGACAAAGCAGTAGCATATTCACCATACCTGGAGTACGAGCCCAAATTTTACCCTGTCATAGCTGCAGAAAACCAACCTTTAATATCCTCTTCAAATTATAGGGCTGCTTATATGTTCTGCTTTAGCTACATCTTGAAAATCTAAGGTGTCTATTAATACATTTGCAGGCATGAATCTCTTGTTGTAACTACCTATCCAGCAATGAAGAAGAATTCAGCTATGCAGAGGAAATCTTTTTTTAATTAAAATTTTATTGATTGGTATTCATATACAAATATTATTTGAATTCTAGGAGCACACAGGATTTCCTTTCTACTTATTTTCAACCTCTTGTTTATAAAAGAAAATCTTATTTTTTATTCAGTCTGATAATTTAAAAATGGAATATTTAGTTTATTAGCCTTTAATATAATTAATATATTACATGTGTGTTTAAGTCTACTATCTTTCCATTTTCTCTTTGTCCCAATGACAAAGAGAAATGTGAGGAATCCCTTTAGGGATAATATTACGTATAATATCACAGTTTTTTGAATTAATATCATACTTCTTTACACATAATATAGCAACCTTAAACAGTATTATTCCATTTATCTCTTCCATCACTTGTAGCATATGTATATATAATTTCTAGATATTAGTATGTAAAAGTACAGTGCTACTAGTTTTGCTTTACATAGTCAAATGATTCCCTTTCAAAATAAGGAACACTTTATTTATCAATGTGTTTACCATGTCCAGTGATCTTTCTTTTTTCCTTCATTTGGGGCCCCAACTAACCATCTGGTTTTGTTTCCATTCACTCTGAATACCACCCTCTAAGTTTTCTTGAGTTCTGGATGTACTGTTGACAGATTCTCTCAGTATTCCCTGATGGGAAAACAACTTTGATTTCGTTTTTATTGTGTATATTTTTGTGACAGTGCTAGTCAGATGGGATTAGAAGGAGACTGACTCAGCACTTTTCCTGCATGTGTACAAATTGGGATTTAGGGCGGGCAAAACCCCTCATACGAGAATCCCAATCAGGCAGATCAGCACTTTGCCAGGTTCCCTGGGCAAAGTATATCCTTAATTTGGTTGTGCAGATGAGCAAGCTGTGGGTTGCATCACTGTTTGGCCACTACAGGCATGAACTTGGTTTGTCAAGGTCCCATGTGCTGTGTGGTGGTCACGAGCCACCTCAAACTACTCTGTTCCAGTTTGTCTCTTTGTGGGAACCCCTACTCTGTGCTATGGGAGATACAGAGTAGGGGTTCCCCCAAAGAGACATACAAAGTTTGGGCTAAGGCCTGCTGTCCCCCTATATTCTCTTTTCCCACTGGAGTAACTAGAGAATCAGGGAAAACCTCTCTGTGCTGCTGTACTGGTCTAAGGGATGGACACATTTCTCTTACCCTTCCAATGCAGTCCATTTGGTTGGTAATGTGTAGGGGGATGCTTCACCCACATGTTCTAGGATTCTCGCAGTAATGTCTTGTTCTTGAATAGTTCTTGTGAAAGGGAGTGAAGACAGGAATGACCTATGCACCATCTTGGTCCCGAATTTCTTCATGGGAGGATATTTTAATCTGTGTTCAACTGAAAGAATTAACATCTTTAGATTTTCCCTTTTTTTGGTGATATGCTTTATAAATATTTAATCTCTGAAAGTTCTTTCTAGTATCAAAAAACTATGTGAATTGCCATTTCTTTGCTTTCAAAAAAATTTAAGCTAAAATATATAATTTTTGTCTTATTGGTTGACAGTGTTAGTCTTTTTCTAAAACTGACCCAGACTTGCTGAGAGTTCAGAATGACTGAAATTATTTTTTTTTTTTTGAGTGTCCTCACCTTTATTTTTTTTTTTTTTATAAATTTTATTGTTATATTCCCCATACAATTGCAGCCCCCCATTCTGACCCCAATCCCTCCCCTCCCGCCCCCGCCCCCCTAAAAGTGTCTCTGGTTCATAGTTTTTTGTTGATTTTGATTTTCACTTTCTTATAGTTATTCATTTTCCTGGTCCCTTATTTAAGTTTTCTAGATTCCTGCTATGAGTGAGACCATCCGGTATTTTTCTTTTTCTTTTTGGCTTATTTCGCTGAGCATGATCCCTTCCAGCGCCATCCATGTTGCAGCAAATTGCATGTGTTTATCTTTTTTGAATGCTGAGTAATATTCCATGGTATATATGTACCACATCTTCTTGATCCAGTCATCTATTTTTGGGCATTTGGGTTGTTTCCAAAGCTTAGCTATTGTAAACAGTGCTGCTATAAACATAGGGGTGCAGGTGTTCTTTGGAATTGATGTTTCTGTGTCCTTTGGGTAAATACCTAGGAGTGGAATTGCTGGGTCATATGGAAGCTCTATGTTTAGTAGGTCCAGAAATCTCCACACAGCTTTCCACAGTGGTTGGACCAGTTTGCACTCCCACCAACAGTGCAGAAGAGTTCCTTTTTCTCCACACCCTCGCCAACATTTGTTGTTGCTAGTTTTTTTAATATGTGCCATTCTCACTGGTGTAAGATGGTATCTCATGGTAGTTTTGATTTGCATTTCCCTGATGACAAGTGATGTTGAACATTTTTTCATATGCCTGTTGGCCATTCGCATTTCCTCTTCAGAGAAGTTTCTTTTAAGCTCTTCTGCCCATTTTTTGACTGGATTATTTTCTTTGTTGTTGTTGAGTCTCATCAGCTCTTTGCAGATTTTTGTGATCAGTCCTTTATCATTAGTGTTGGGTGCAAAAATGTTCTCCCAGTTGGTGGGGTTTCTCTTTGTTTTTGTTATTGTCTCTTTTGCTGTGCAAAAGCTCTTTAATTTGATATAGTCCCAGCTGTTTATCTTTGCCTTCACTATCACTGCTTTGGGTGATGTGTCTGTAAAGATGTCTTTGATGTGCAAATCACGTAGTGTTTCGCCTATATTTCCTTCTATATATTTTATGGTTTCAGGTCTTATGTCTAGTTCTTTAATCCATTTTGAGTTGATTTTTGTGTATGGTGTGAGGTGGTGGTCAAGCTTCATTCTTTTGCATGTAGCGACCCAGTTTTCCCAGCACCATTTATTGAACAAACTTTCTTTGCTCCAATGCATAGTCTTTGCTCCTTTGTCAAAGATTAGTTGACCATAAATCTGTGGGTTTATTTCTGGATTTTCTATTCGATTCCATTGGTCTGTATGTCTGTTCTTGTTCCAATACCATGCAGTTTTGATGATTATGGCTTTGTAGTATAGTTTGAAGTCTGGGAGTGTGATGCCTCCATTCCCTTCTTTTTTTTTCAGGAGAGCTTTGGCTATTCGGGGTTTTTTGTGATTCCATATGAATTTCATCAATAATTGTTCTATTTCTTTGAAGAATGACATTGAAATTTTGATTGGAATAGCATTGAATCTGTATATTGCTTTTGGAAGGATGGCCATTTTAATAATGTTTATTCTTCCAATCCATGAGCAGGGGATGTCTCTCCATTTCTTTGTGTCTTCTTCTATTTCTTTTAACAGTGTTTTATAGTTTTCTTTGTATAGGTCCTTTACCTCTTTTGTTAGATTTATTCCCAAATATTTGATTTTTTTTGTTTCAATAACAAAAGGGATGATCTTTTTGATTTCTTCTTCTTCAGATTTATTGTTTGTGTATAGGAAGGCTACTGACTTTTGCGTGTTGATTTTGTATCCTGCCACTTTACTGAACTGATTGATGAGTTGAATTAGCTTTTCTGTGGAGTTTTTGGGGTTCTCTATGTATAATATCATATCGTCTGCAAATAGTGATAGTTTGACTTCTTCTTTTCCTATTTGGATTCCTTGGATGTCTTTCTCTTGTCTTATTGCCCTGGCTAGGACTTCCAGTATTATATTGAAAAGCAGTGGTGAGAGTGGACATCCTTGTCTTGTTCCAGATCTTAATGGAATTGCTTTCAGCTTTTCACCATTGAGAATGATACTGGCTGTTGGCTTGTCATAGATGGCCTTTATGATGTTGAGGTATGTTCCTTGTATCTCAAGAATTTCAAGGGCTTTTATCATGAATGGGTGTTGCACTTTGTCGAAAGCTTTCTCAGCATCTATTGATATTATCATATGGTTTTTATATTTCTTTTTGTTGATGTGTTGGATAACATTGATTGATTATCGGATGTTAAACCATCCTTGTGCCCCTGGAATGAATCCAACTTGGTCGTGGTGAATTATCTTATGGATACATTGTTGGATTCTGATAGCTAAAATTTTATTGAGGATTTTTGCATCAGTGTTCATTAGGGAGATTGGCCTGTAGTTTTCCTTTTTTGTGTTGTCCTTGTTCGGTTTTGGTATTAGTGTAATGTTGGCTTCATAGAACGTGTTTGGTATTGTCCCTTCCTTCTCAATTTTTTGGAAGAGTTTGTGAAGGATAGGCACTAATTCGTCTCTGAATGTTTGGTAGAATTCATTTGTAAATCCATCAGGTCCTCGGCTTTTATTTTTGGGGAGGTTTTTGATTACCATTTCAATTTCGCTAATTGTAATTGGTCTGTTTAGGTGTTCTATTTCTTCTTTATCTAGCTTTGGGTGATTGTAGAGTTGTAGGAATTTGTCCATCTCCTCTAGATTGTTAAACTTGTTTCCATATAACTGTTCATAGTAGTTACTGATTATTCTTTTGATTTCTGCTGTGTCCGTTGTGATTTCTCCTCTTTCATTGATGATCCTGTTTATTTGTGCTTTCTCCCTTTTTTCCTTTGTGAGCCTGGCTAGGGGTTTGTCTATTTTATTGATTTTTTTCAAAGAACCAGCTCTTGGTTTCATTGATCTTTTGGATTGTTTTTTTTAGTTTCAATTTCATTTATTTCTGCTTTGGTTTTTATTATTTCTTTTCTTCTACTGGTTTTGGGGTTTTTTTGTTGTTCTTTTTCTAGATCTTTGAGCTTCGAGATTAGGTTGTTTCTTTGCGTTCTTTCTTGTTTCTTGATGTGAGCTTCTATTGCTATATATTTTCCTCTTATTACTGCTTTTGCTGCATCCCATACATTTAGGATATTGGTGTCCTCCTTGTCGTTCAATTCAAAAAATTTTTTAATTTCTTCTTTGATCTCCTCATTAGTCCAATGGTCTTCCAGTAGTGTGGTTTTTAATCTCCATGAGGTAGGAAAGTTCCTTGCCTTCTTTTTATGGTTTATTTCTAGTTTGATGCCTTCATGGTCAGAAACGATGGTTGATATGATTTCAATCTTGGTGTATCTGTTGATGTTTGTCTTGTGCCCCAGTATGTGATCGATCCTGGAGAATGATCCGTGTGCGCTTGAGAAAAATGTGTACTCCGTTTTTTTGGGGTTTAGTGTTCTATAGATGTCTGTTAAGCCCAATTGCTCTAGGTCTTTATTTAGAGCTTTAGTTTCTTTACTTATTTTTTGTCTTGTTGATCTATCCATTGTTGATAGTGGTGTGTTGAAGTCTCCCACTACGTATGTGCTTTCTCTGATGTCTGTTTTCAGAGAGGACAACAGTTGTCTGATATATTTTGGTGCTCCTTCGTTTGGTGAGTATATGTTAATGAGTGTTATTTCTTCTTGAAGTATTGTCCCCTTGATCATAATGTAGTGACCATTGGGGTCTCTTTTTATCTTTTTGAGTTTGAAATCTGTTTTATCTGATATAAGTATAGCTGTTCCTGCTTTCTTTTTTGGTCCATTTGCTTGTAGGATTGTTTTCCATCCTTTAACTTTGAGCCTATTTTTATCTTTTGTAGCTAAATGTGTTTCCTGGAGACAGCAAATGGTTGGGTTTTGTTTTTTAATCCAGGCTGCAACTCTGTGTCTTTTTATTGAAGAGTTTAGTCCATTTACATTTAGAGTTAATATTGATATGTTAACATCTGTATTTGCCATTGTGTTTGTCTTTCCTTTGATTTTATTTATTTATTCTTTTAATAACTTTTTTTTTTTTGGCCTTCTTTCATTGTTATTCGTCGCTCTGAGGTTCTGGCTTTAGGACTCCTTGTAGTATTTTTTGGAGTGGGGGTTTAGTTGCAATGAAATTCCGGAGTTTCTGTTTGTCTGGGAAGGTCCATATTCTTTCTTCAAAGAGGAAGGAGAGCTTTGCGGGATAGAGTATTCTTGGTTGGCATCTGTTTTCTTGGAGTCTGTTGACTATGTCCCTCCACTCTCTCCTTGCCCGTAGTGTTTCTTCGGAGAAGTCTGATGTCAGCCTGATTGGTTTTCCTTTGAATGTTATCTATTTCTTCCCTCTTGCCTGCTTCATTATTTTTTCCTTGTCCTGGATTCTTGGGAGCTTTACTATTATGTGTCTTGCTGTATTTTTCCTTTCGTCGTGGAAGTTTGGTGTTCTTTTTGCTTCTTGTATATCAATTTTCTGCTCCTTCTTCACATTTGGGAAGTTCTCTTCAATTATCTCTTTGAATATTTTCTCTGTTCCTACATCTCTCTCCTCTCCTTCTGGTATTCCTATAACTCTTATATTTCCTTTCCTCATGGAGTCAGATAGTTCCCGAAGTCTTTCTTCGTTCTTTTTCCTTCGTACTTCTCTTTCCTTTTCTGTTTTGGTTCTTTTTATTTCTGTGTCTTCAAGATTACTTATTCGTTCTTCCATTTCATCTATTCTGCTTTCATTGCTTTTCCCAGAATTCTTTAGTTCTTCCATTAATTCTTTGATCTCCTGCATTTCTTTTACTTCCCTCTTTAGGGACTCAATTTCTTTCTTCTGACCATTGTTTTCCCTCTCTAGGGACTCAATTGCATTCTTCTGATCGTTGATTATTTTTCCCTTATCATTGTTTTCCTTTATGACTTCTGTCAGTTTTTTAATCACGGCAATTTTAAATTCTCTTTCTGGAAGGCTCAGAAATTCTTCCAAGTTATTGTCGTTGCAATCTGGGGGCTGGCTTTCTTTTTGTGGTGTGCTTTTTCTCTGGAGAGTTGCTAGGTTGCGTGTGGTTCTTCTCCTCCCTACTGTCTGTTTTCTAATTTGCCGTATGCGTTGGGACACTGTGTTGTTGGGACTGGCCGGCATCTTGGGTGGGCTTCTCTGTTCCCCTCTCGTTCTTCCAGGAGTCATCTGTCAGTTTCAAGCAGCCTTTACTGGAGAAAGGTCCCTGTTCTAAAATGCCGATGTGGGGACACACTCCCCTGTGCGCCTGGTCTGCCCCGGCGGTGGGTTCCTGCTCCCCTCTGGGCTTGGACTGCAGGCCAGAGGGGGTCTGGCGTGGGCGAACTTCCCCCGCTCACCTCTGGCTCCTGAGGAAGCCTTCTGCAGGTAGTCTTTACTGAAGAAATGTCCCTGTTCTAAAATGGTGATGTGGGACACACTCCCTGCGCTTCTGGTCTCAGGCACACTCTTCTGCGCGCCTGGTCTGCCCCGGCTGTGGGTGCTCGCTCTCCCTGTGGGCTCAGACTACTTGTTCGGAAGGGGCCCGGTGTGGGCTAACTCCCCAGCTTGCCACTAGCTCCTTCAGTAGCCTGTGCTGGGGTCAAGTCGCTAGGTGGCGCCAGAGATCTCTCCTAGAGCCCTTGGGGAGCTGATTTTCCACCCCGTGGGACAGGGAGCAGAGCGGGGATGGTAGGGTACACCTCAACGGCTTTGGGGTGCTGTGTCTGCCTTGTGCCCCACCGTCGTGGGGAACCCACGCCCCTAATTTCGTGCCCCGGGTCTCAGTTCCAAAGCCCTCAGTTCCAGGATGCAGGCTGTAGCCCAGATCAGTGGCGCGGGAATGGCGCCTTTTGAATCTTGCTCCCCTGCCTGGGCGCCTTGTTCCTGCTCACTCAGGGAGGGCCTCCGCCCGGGTCGACTGAAATTATTTTTATCCATTGAAAATTCCCTCTAGAGATAGAATTTCACCCAGACAAAATGTCAAATCTCACAGCAACAGTAAATTAGTGGTGGAAAGAACCTACTATGTTATTGCATCCATCCAAGTGGTAAGGGAGTCATGTACCTGACAGTACGTTATTTGGGTATATAATTTATCTCATAGCAACCCAGGAAAAACTTCCAAATGCTCCTACAAAGTTGTCATATGTCAGAGTGACTTAATTTTTACCTTTTTTAAAGCCTTTATCTAATGTGAAGAGTGTGAATTTATAGATTAGTCAATTTGAGTTGACATGCAGAGTAAAAGGGAAAGAACAGTGGGGTGGAGACAGCAGGGCTGAAAGGAGAGGCAGGGTTTTGATCCTACTGCCTGTCTTCAGTGCCACACTGTGCCATTTACTGGACATATATTTTTTTAAAGATTTATTTATTTATGCCTACAAGAGCTGGGGTACAGACCACAGATGTGTGGGGGATGAGAGGATTCACTAGAGACAGAGTGGGGAACAGAACAGGCAGATTGACCAAAGTACACTGCTGAGGGGAGCAGCGGGCGAGACAGGAGAGGTCTGCTGCGCCATGTGGGTTGCTCCCTGGCCGGCTGGGGATCAAACTTGTGCTGCAGTGGCTGCAGACAACTTCATAGGTTGCATCTTAACCCTCACGCCACCAGGGAGGCCCCTACTGGCCATATTAACACACATCCAAGTGCTGAGCATAATATACACATTCAATTAATGTAACCCGATACTTATCTTTATTCCAGAATTTGATCAAAATTTACTTTTTATACCATATATATGGATACATACAGTTATTGTAGGGAATCTATTGGGAATGTTAAAAAAAACATGCTTTTGTAATCTATAATAGTTTTAAGATATAATTATTTATGAATGTTAATACTGCCAAAAAGTGGACATAAGTGACTATTGATTCTGTAGTGGTTACCTTCAGTTTTTTTCTTTTTAATATCTTTTACAATACTCCTCATGTAGTACTAGAAGACAAGCTTAAAATGAATTTTTACATAATATTTCTGAAGATTTCTGAAAACACAGTTTTATTGTTCTTGAATAAATTATTTTTTCTTTTTTGAAAAATGAAAAGACTATAGCTCTTACACTTCTGGAGGGCACTGTGATCCATAGTTGACTTGAGCCCTGTCTTTTGTTAACCTAGTCTACTTGAGCTATAGGTCTGCTACCCACTTCCTCTCTCATATCAGAGGGAATTTCAGGGGACTTGACAGTCACCATTTTATCCTATAGTCAAATTTAGAATTTAAAGCACCTAAATTATTCCTAACCTGGGCATCTCCAAGATCCCTCTACTTCAGCTTCAGAGGAATTCACACACACTCCGCAAGAAGAAAGACAAGTCTGCCAGTTGAGGATCAGATCTCTCTGATGGAAAAATCACTACTATAAATCTCTCCCTCTGTGTTCCCATTCAGGACAGTTTTCTTTTATTACATTCTTGTGACTTCTTTGCCAGCCACTAGCCTTTTCTGGTTTACGGACAGTTATGTCAAGTTCTTGAAGATGTAGAGGTTGAATGAATATGTTGATTGCCTTTAAGTAACTAATAATCTGAGTTATTCTGTCCCTGAGTTTCTGCTGTCATTGGCTGGCCTCTTTGGAGTGACATCTTTTTCCATTTGACTTCTGGTTTCCAATATTTCTAACTACAACTTTGAGATACTGACCTCAACGCTATATAGGCCATAAATACTGACTATTCCCAAATGGGTATCACTGACCTCCTATTTCCAATGAATTCCAGATTTTTGCATGCAACCTCCTAGTCCTGATCTCTTGACATATCTCAAAATTAAATTCTTTAAAAATGGCCACTTGATTCCATCTCCTTCAAAGCTGCTCCTTTTGCAGTTCCCATCTCACTAATGCCTTTGTAATAGCAATGCCTTCTCAGTAAATACTTGCACAACAGAAAGAAAAAGACAACAAATCTTGAATCTATCTTAATTTTTCTCTTTGTATCAGTTATTAAATCTTATTGCCTCTAATTTCAAACTACCACCCTAACCTTAACTATGGTTTTACAAGCTTTCTGTTGCTGCATGGTAAATTTCTACTACTCTTACTGCCTAAAACAACATTTTTTTTTTTTTAAATCTCAGTTTCATTAGTCAGAAATCTGGGTATAGTTTTACTGTGATTTTGCTCTTGGAACTTCTCCAGGCTCCAATTCAGGCTGCTATGAGAAGCAGTCTCATCTGAGGCTCATTTGTGGAAATATTTTCTTCCAAATGCCCTCAGTTTGTTGGCAGAATTTATTTACTTTTTGCTGTAAAATGGAGGCTTTACTCTCTTGATGGAGACTTCCCTTCAAGGTCTCCTGCTGATTTTTCCCACAAGAGCTTCATGGGCACTTACTTCATGGGGAGGGGGAAACTCTCCAGTGGTTCTGCTAGTGAGATGAAGCCTTATATATATGATAAAATAATTGCAGTAGTCATACCCCCAACACTGTTGCCATGTAACATAACCTATAGCACAGTCTCATTGGTTCTAAGGGCAAAGATCATGGGCAAAGGATCACTGAGTATTAATTTTAGGGGTAGTATTAATTTTAGGGGTTCTGATACATTGCTATCCCTTGAATAGATTTTTGAAATAGTCTTCTCTTTCCTGCTTTTTCCTTCTCCTACCCTCATTCAAGAGTAGATTGAGCTTTAAAAAAAAATAAGCCACGTAACATCATTCCTGAGTTCAAAACCAGATTAAGTTAGAGATGAGTTCTTTAAAAAGTTTACATTCAACTCCCAACAATCTATCTGCTTCCTGGTGCTTAATCAAGTCTCCTCCAAGGTCTAACATTTTTATTAAGTTCTCATGAGTGAAATCCTTGAAAGAACAGTGTCTGAGTTGCCAAACCTCTGTAGCACTTCACTTTTCAGTCAGCTAACCCTGTGAACATACACAACTATAAAGGAGAAAACCAGTTTTCTTAAAGTTTCTAACAGAGCAGTAAATGGAAATATATGAATTTCTCAAGAGAAGTGCAAAATAGGGAAAGGGAGAATTTTTTTTTAAAGATTCAGTTATGCATACAAGAACTGGGGTATAGGCCAGAGGTGTGGGGGGCAGAACATGTGGCTCCACCGAAACACACTGCTGAGGGGAGCAGCGGGCGAGACAAGAGAGGTCTGCTGAGCCGTATGGGTTGCTCCCTGGCCAGCCTGGGATTGAACTAGTACTGCAGTGGCTGCCAATCACTTGATAGTGCTGTCTTTACCCCTGCACCACCAGTGAGGCCCGAGAGGGAGAATTTTAAGGGCAAGAAATTAGCACAAGGCCTCCCCGGTGGCGCAGCGGTTGAGTGCTGGGCTGCGAAGCTGCCTGCAGCCTCTGCAGCACCGGTTCAATCTCCGGCTACCGGGCAAGGGTCCCACATGGCACGACAGACCTCTCCTGCCGCGCCTGCTGCTCCCCTCAGCAGGGTATTTCGTCACTCTGCCTGTTCTGCTCTCCTCTCTGGCTCTGGTGAATTCTCTCACCCTCCCGCGCTTCTGACCGTACCCAGTGCTTGTATAAATAAATCTTTAAGGGGAAAAAAAAAGAAATTAGCACAGAACTTGAGAAAATATCATAAAGCACACAAAGTTCAATTACATGTAGTCTCAATGACAGGGACTTTTAGAATTGACTACGAAAACCTGAAAAAGGTTTTCAGGATGATAAAGGATGTGTTAAATAAGGTTTTCAGGATTGATAAAGGATGTGTTAAATAAGTGTTTTTATAGTTAATCATGCAAGGGAATTATATTAGAAATTAGTTGTTATTAGGTCTGGATTGAAGATGGTGAAGAAAATAAGAGAGTGGCCATGACACAATTAATCCAAATCTGTGATGAAGCAGCTACCTTTGTTCTTCCTATTTGTATTCTATCTGTGAAACCAGCCAGAATCACCTTCTGTATTATAAAAGCAAATCATTAAGGCAATTAACCTTTTGTTTGAGAATTTTGTAAGTGCTACTATTGAAAATTCCACAGAAGGTGGTTACATCTAGCCACTTGAACTAAATTAAATTGTGGTGGTCCCATTTCTTGGAATAAGAGAAACTAAGAATTTTCTAGTGTATTTCATTTGAGTAAAATGAAGCTAGCCAGGAAATTGATTACAGATTTTAGTTGGTGACAGAGAAATTAGTCTCTACCCAAGAACCTGGACCCTCAGCTGGGTAAGAGGTTGAAGGAAAATCATACAAGTTAGGATCATTAGTCTTGGTGCATCTTGGTAAGCTGTCTTACACTTCACCTTATACCTTTATTTTAATTGAAGATTTGCCTCTTGCTGTGGATTTTCCTGTGTAGAGGTGAGATGGGTTTGCTTAATTTGCAATGGACCAAAAGAGAGCATTCAGTTCTCCATTAACAGATGAACTAGTGCAGAAAATTAAGACTCTTCAGGGTTTCTCTGCACATGGATGATCATCAGCTTAATTCTATCCTAATAGTTGTAAGGGTAATATGAAGCATGGAGTGACCAAACAGGATAATGTAGAGGGATGAAATGAGGCTTTAGGGAGAGAAAATGGGGATGTCCTAGCTTAAAATGCCACTACCAGGATTACTGTTTTAAACAGCAAGCTAATTTAGAACTGAGTTCTTTAAAGAGTTTGCATTCTACTCGCAAAAATGTCCTGCTTTCCAAATGCCTATAACCACTTCTGCAAGACCCTGCATTGACAATAATTCTGCTAAGGACTTGATTTCCCTATATTGCCTTTCATGCAATCCACTGTCACGAACATACTACATACTTCAAGGTTAATGTTTTTCCTTTTTATGGGCAACAAGTATACAGACTATGAGAGAGCAAAGTGGGAGTAAAAAGGAGGAAAGAATATAGAAATGCAGGAAGAAACAACACAAAAAACCAAGAAAGTTGGTGGAATTGGGGGGAGAAGAATTTAAGCCACAGATTATCTGCTCCTTACTTTTTAGGGAACTTAAATTGTTTTTGATCTCACTTTCCTCATGTATAGTAAAGCTTTGCTAGAAATTATTTCAAATCTGTATATTGCTTTGGGTAAGATGGCTATTTTATTTGAAGCTTTAATTTCTACCTTCTGTTCATAATTTTATTTCTCAGGACACTCAATTGGTTTTCTGAGTGTTCCTGTATATCTTTGATCAGCTTTTCTGTGTTTTCTATTTCCTTATGATAATTTTGATCTCTGTACCTGATTGGAAGAAAAGATCTCACATGTCTTTGTTGTTAGAGTTTGGAAAGTGACATATTCCCTTGATGAATAAGGTATGTGTGTTGTATTGTCCATCTGCCCATTTTGCTCCTTAGCAGATTGCTGTTTTTCAAAAAGTATCCTTATTAGTGACAGAGGGTGGAGAACATTTACTTTTCCCAGAAGGTGGTGCTGTGAATCCCCCCACCCCCAAGCTTTGCCCTGGCTTGCTGTGATTTTGGAAGTTTAGTCTTTCTGCGCTTCTCTACGTTGTATATTGGGAAGAACTGATCCTTAGCTGCTGAGTTGATGGCTAGGAGAAGGACCTGGAGGGGTTTAATCACTAGTGAAAGTTGGTGGGTGGGGGCTTCCTGTGTTGCAGCACTGTCTATAGACATCCTGAATTCCACACTGCTCTCTGTAGGCGGGGCGCTGTCCACATGCCTTTCAGGGTCAGCGCCAATGCTGAGGGGGCTAACAAGAGGGCACTATCCCCTTCACTGGGGATTTGGCCTGCTGGACATGCACTAGTTCTTCCACAGCTCTCTCCCTGGTCCTATGTGCCTCCATACCATTCCTTTTTCCCTCCCCCAGGGCTGCCAGCAAAATACAGGTACACAGCAAAGAGGTGCGCACGGTGGGTTCACTTCCTAAGGCTATAGCCTCTAGGCTTCTCTTTCCATCCACATTTTGGAATTGAATTTCTCTTCAGTTTTCCTTCTGGTGGAGTCTATGCTGATCTTGATGTGCAAGAGGTACACCATTGTATGGAACTCTCTAGGTTTAATGCCTTTCTGGATAACTTTGTTTATTCTCCCAGAACAAAGCAGGGAAGCCCCTCAGATGTTATCTTAGTGCAGACAGGAGATGAATATCTCAAAAGTATTTGGAATGTGAATAGCCTTCAAGAGGTGTCTATCCTTTGGTATTGTGTAGCTTCACAAAATTATTATATATGTCTGAACTCTAAACAATATGAACTTTTTAGCCTCTAATTAGATGAGTATTTCAAATCAGTGTATTCTACAATCAAGCCTAGTTTGAAATAATGTGATGGTCACTGTAAGAAAGTCTCCCAGCACATTCTGCCTATCTGCTCCATTTTGATCTTTCATAGCCAGTATCCCCTTCTCTTTGGTTTAAGAATGGCCAGAGAAAATATAAATCTCTCCATTTGGCTCAGGAGATAATGGGAGGATACAAGAAGAAAACATCATAGAAGGAAAGAACAGTTCACTAAGAAATATTTGCCTACCTCACAATTTTTCTTCCTGTTGAAGATGTTCTTGCTCAGGGGTGATGAACTTAAGGAGAACATGTGTTAACCAAAAATTATAGGGCAGAGAGAATAATGTCTACATATTCTTTCCTTTTCATAATCTTCTAACTCAAGTTCTGTCTTGGGCTACAGATATTGAAATAAGGCTATACTTAGAGCACAATTATCTTGGTGCTGTCTAACTTAAAGAATAATATATGAATAAAGTAAAATCATTAGGGTTCTACTCATTATGATTTGAGATAATCCTAAAATAGGTATAACAGATCACTAAGTAGATGCATTTTGAAATTTTAGAGAGTTTAAAGTTAGGGGAAACAAACACTTTAAAATAAATGGCATTTTCAAAATCATTAAAACATTAAATCATTTTACATGCCTTCATTTTATTTATGCAGCAATTAGTTCTCCAGTGTTAACATGCTTGTATATTTTCAATCCATTATTATGTAAAGAGGTCTATTTCAAATTAGTATTTTCTCATTAACTTATCTCACGTTACCTATTAGTATACAATTATAGATGTGCTATGTGCTTGAAAATTATAAGCTTGCATTCCTAACAAATATTTTAATATTCAGTCTTTTACTAGGTCTTTCTGAACCTCCCATTTAATGAAGACTCAAGTCCTCCAGCATATAATTTATTGGATATTTTGAGCACCACCTATACCCCTTTTGGTCACAAGGAAATCTCTCATGCCATCTTTTCCCCAGTGTAGAATTTCGAGCAAGCACTGAGCAATAATCTTCTCACTGGTTCTTGGTTGGACACTTTGTCCTTGATAGCTACAGGGCTATTCAAGCATGTTTCATGGGTCTGGAATGTTGTTCCCCAATTTTTTTCCTGTAAAACTCCTACGTATTTTCTTCCCTTTAATGCCACCTGGAATCATCTTTTCTTTGTATCCTTTCCCAACTCTGAGAATAAGTTAGCTGTCACCACTCTGGCCACATACCATGTCTCTTGATGAGGTGTTTTGTATAGTGACTTGTGATTGATTTCGGTATGTCTGTCTTCCACATAAACAGATCATTAAGGACAAACAGAATCTCACGTATCCTTTTTTTTTTTTTTTTTAATTTCTTTCTTTTTTTTTTAGAGGCATGTTTTATTTATTTATTTGTTTGTTTGTTTGTTTTGTTTAATGCACTGGGTACAGTCAGAAGCACGGGAGGGTGAGAGAATTCACCAGAGCCAGAGTGGGGAGCAGAGCAGGCAGAAGGACTGAAGTACACTGCTGAGGGGAGCAGCGGGCAGCAGGAGAAGTCTGCGTACCATGTGGGACCCTCCTCCAGTGGCCGGGGATCAGCCGGGGATCGAACCGGCGCCGCTGAGGTCGCGGGCAGCTTCGCAACCCAGCGCTCAACCGCTGCGCCACCGGAGAGGCCCTCACGTATCCTTTTTAATCCACTGAAAACATCAAAACTAAACTCTTGATGGTAGACTTTTAGGGACTATAATTTTGTGATTTTATGACACCCCAAATTTTCTTTATAATGTAAATATAATCCCTATCAGAATTCCAATGGCATTCTTCAAAGAAATAGAATTGTTTGGGCTATTTGAAGTCTTTTATAGTCCCAAATAAATTTTATCCTGAGAGAAAAGAACATAAGTGGAGATATCACACCCCTCCCCCAATTTCAAACTATAATCTCAAAGCAATATGCAATCCAAACATCATGTTATTGGAATAAAAACAAATAGCTCAATAGAACATTTGGGTAAAAGGGGTTTCGTGAAGGGATGGAATTGGATTTTCAGTGTTGAATATATATATATAGTGTATAGAAATGTTGATTTATAAAAATCTATACCTGAAGCTTACATGATATTAAAATGCAATATTATGCCAATGAAAAAATAAGGTTTAGTTCACTTGTGAAAACAAATGGTAGATACTTATTTTGCAAAAAGAAAACTGGACTCTGAGAAAGTGTTCAATAGTTTTTCAGGTTAATAGGTTCTGAGATGTAATGCTATACTTCTCAGTCACATATAGTGTTATAAAAATTGCTAAAATAGAAATTTATAAACAAGAGAAACATCAAGGGCAAAAAATGAGTATATATTATTATCCCCAGTATGGTATGATTAGGAAGAAAAACTTGAATTATAGTCTAGGAAAAGCACAAAATAAAGTACTTATGCATTAAAGATAAATGTGTAATAGTTTGTGAAATAATTAATAGGTCAACAACCAGTAGTAATACTATAGAGTATACTTCTAAACTCCATAAAATCCTCAAATGCTTTTCTTTGGAGTATTACTTTTAGTCAAGAATAACTCAAATTGCCCATGTTAAAAACCCTGGGATTCTAGGCAGACTACAAGACTTTTTCATAACAGTCACATAGGCATGCACCACACACTCACATTTCACATACCACTTTGGTTTTTTTGTCTCTTGTTAACACTGTTTTTTTTTAACGAGTAACTCATTTTTAAATCAAAGCTAATGTGGCACTGAAATTCCCAGAATTCAACTTGCAAAACTATTATAGATATAAAACCATATATGCAGCTGGGCTGTCATTTTGAGAGGAATATTTTATTTTATTCACAGAAATGATGCTTGCTTTTGCTTACTGCTCTTTTCCTCTCACAACTCATTGCTAAAAAGTTTTGACTATTTCTTGGGAGTTATATAAAATTGCATATTTAATATTCATCTATTCATTTGATTACCTAATCTGTTCTTAGGAAATTTTGACTTACCCATCATCCTATTATACTGGCTACAAGCTCATGATTCAATTATCAACCTATATTATATATTTCTTTTTTAAAAAAATATTATGCATACAAGATCTGGGGTACAGACCAGAGATGTGAGGGTTGAGAAGATTCACCAGAGACAGAGTGGGGAGCAGAACAGGCAGATAGACTGAAATACACTGCTGAGGGGAGCAGCGGGTGAGCCAGGAGAGGTCTGCTGCACCATGTGGGTAGCTCCCTGGCTGGGGATCGAACTTGTGCTGCAGAGGATGTGGATAGTTTCATAGATTGTGTCTTAACCCCTTGTGCCACCAGGGAGGCCCTACGTTACATATTTCAATTAAGAAATTCACCAATTCTGTTCTTGGCCATGACTCAACTGAAACATAAAAATCAATAGTTCATGTGACATGAACTAACTTAAGAGTCCCAGTTTTTCTGAGATGTATAATTTAGCAATTAAAAGCATTTGGGAAGAGCACAAGTCAAAAACTAAAAGGAAAAAAAAAATTTCCCAGAAACAGAAACATAAGCAAAAACTTGCCTATGAAAGGATCAACAGAAACAAAAAAAGATTTCAGTGGTAAATTTAAAAGATTATTAGTTAGGATTTAAAAACATTATTGAGTTGTATATAATAAACACTGAATTTGGAAGCTATAATTAAATATAAGTGGGGCTTTTAGAAATTTTGTAATGTGTTTAAGTTTATAGAGGAATGTCTATGTAAAAGCAGAACAAAAACAAGCATTTTCTTTGGATATTTATCAACAGTGAAGAGCAACCAACAAACACTGCGTAAAGTTGCACTTATATCCATGCTTTCTAAAGACGCTTGGCATAAATGGTTATATTTTAAAGAATGAATTTAAACAAAACAAAAATCAATGTCTTAAATGTTTAAAGGAATGGAATAATACTATGAAAGGAAATTCTATAAGAGGATAATGTCTTTACTTAATTTTAATTTGGTTTAATTTGCAAAGTGCTTTAGTGAAAATATACCTCTTTGATAGTATATCTTGAATTGGAGAAGAGAAAAAAGAGGAACAATTATTGAAGAATGATTGTGTGTCAGTAACAGGGCTTGTATCTGCGGATACATCTTTAATTTTTCCTTCTCCTATGTACACAGGACAGATTACTGTGCCAGTGATTCAGTGAGCACACTATGCTACCTCATGTCTCGATAACTATTACATACTATTTATCTCCTTACCTGTGTCTGACTGGTTAGCATCTCTTTTACTTTAACCTTTCATGGGGCTCTTGAGCCTTTAATCACTCCTTTTGTTGAGCTATTTCTTATACTACCCAGTGATGTTTTATTTAGGTGACCACTTGTCCTTCTAGACTGCGCTCTCCTTGGTAGCGGATTCCAGGTCCTTTCAACTGCCTATCACCCAGGTATCTATCTAAACATTGATAGCTGTCAAAACACTGGCACACAAGAGTGTCCTGTGTTGGTGTTCATTTCCACATGCCATCTCAGAAGGCCCAGGTTCTAACCTAAGGACATGTTACTCAGTGACTCTTTTCCTAAAACATCTGCTCATTGGAAACAATTTTTATATGAAGCAAATAAAACATTCTAACATTGGGCTGTTAATTTTTGTCTCCCATATCATGGTGTCCTGTGGTATGAGAATTAATGCAAAAGTTACACCTTCCTCTTCAGCAGAATTGTAGAATTCATTATGACAGGTGTTTTATAACTACCTTGGCCATTTATTCAACGAACATTATCAAGTTTTATTTTTATCCAACCACTTTTTTAAGCACTGGAAAATGCATTCTATGATTTGAGTGTTTGGGGTGTAGACTTATTTCTCTCCTTGATAGGCCCTCTACTCCAATTTTTTGTCTACTCAACACCATGAGATTACCAACTTCTCTGCTTACATGTTTAGCATTTTAGCAGTTGCTCTCTGCTTGGTCTTTTTGCATCTTAACCCAAGCATACTTTACAATGGAGTATGCAATTGCCTTGAAGAAAAAAAAAATGTAGAACTTAGGTTCCCCTTTCAACAGGATCCTGTTGTCTTAAATTCTGGCCATTTATACAGAACTCAGTTTTCATCTCCTCATTTCACTGAAATAGCTATAACTTCTAGTGCCCCACATTCTGTTCAGTTTCTGTGACTCATGTTGCAAATTAGTAAATACTCAGAGGGTATTTTCCCTCTGAGTATTTACTAAAGGAAAAGCATGGTACTCCCCTTACTTTGTGCAAGTTATTTGCATGCACAAGTTATCTTCATGTACTTTAAGGCAGTGAACTATATATACCTACTGTTTGTATATACAAGTATTAAAACATATAAAGGAAGGACTTGGTGTGTTTAAAATTGAAGCAAAATAAAATTTAAGTGAAAAGTTTTCACTTGGTATGTCCTTTTCTTGGAGTATCTTCCATAAATTCTCCCCATCAAGAATCAAATTAATTGCTATTTCTTTTTAGATTCTACCAGTCAATATTTCTATTTATGGATCTGGGAAGTAAGGTAGCTTGACCTGATTCTAGTCCTTTCTTGACATTGTCTCTCTCTAAGGAGTGCATGCCACCATCTTCTAAAATCATACTCTCAGTAATTTAGATGGTAGAATTCCCTGTCCAAATAGTCACAAGTCCATTCCAGAATTTGCGTGTTCCTTCAATTCCTTCAATGTGAATCTGTACCAATGGAGAAGTAAAGAGCCATCAGCATGGGCCCGGAATTTGGCTAATGGCTGAATGTTTATAGGTAGCATAAATATAGGACTCAGTTAAATTTGCATTTCAGATAAACAGCAAAGTACAGTATAGGACAAACTTATACCAAAAAAAATTTGTCACATATCTGAAATTGATATCTGGAATTGTATGCTTTTATTTGCTAAATCTGGCAACCTAACTAGCAACAAGTGTCATCAAAGATGGTTTTATAGGGTAAGGTATTTATCATGTGCATCAAAGGCCCTGCACCTCATAAGACGGAGTTGTAGAAATAAGAGAGCAGGTTGTAAGTCAGGAACCAAGGGTTGAGGTATCAAGGCCTGGGTCTAGGCTCCTCCTGAATACTCATGTTCTGACCAGAAAGTATAGAAGCTGGTCCAGCAGGATGTTATGAAAATATGCCTATCAAGATACAAGACTATAATGTATTTTGATTAGCTTGGTTTATAAACATTTAGGCCTGTAGAGTAGAGACATATGGTATGTGGGCCTGCATTTGTACTTTTGTTTAGACACTTCAAGTGTTGGAGGAAGGGCTGTAGCCTCCGTTATAGGACTTAATCCATATTTACATGTGTGTTATTCTTCTGTATATTCAGTTTTTCCTACTAAATCATTTGAAAACACTAAGCTCCTTCAGGGCAAAAAGTGACATTGTTTCTGTTGATTGGGGTATGTCTCTTACAGATTGAGATGAAGAAATTGAGACCAGGAAAGTAAAGTAGCTGATTCAAAGTGGAGATTATAGAGCAGATCCTAGAGGAATATTATGGGTCTTTTTCATGTGTCAGTTATCTCATCTGTAAAATCAGAATAATAAATAAGGCCTCATTGCTTATCAAGATTAAATAACACATGAAAAGTGATGAAAAGTTACTTAGATCATATATTTAAAATCATATATTTAAAAATTCCTGGCCTTAAACAAGTAGTGAGTACCTCCTACTAGTTTAGTCCTAGCTTACCAAATAGCTTTCAGCAAAAAAATGTTGACAATTTAAATCTCTACTTGCTCTTACCTTAACTCCTTCTGGGAAAACCCTGGACTTATTTGGACTCTACAAATAATTGCTGTAGGTCCATCCACATCCCAAAAATATTTTTTGATTTATACTTTGAGAGAGAGAACTGTGAGGAAACAAGTTAGAGACACAAAATCTCTCATCGAGACAAGGAAAAGAAGTATGAAAAGTCTGCATCTCAGTAATATGGCTTGGATATGACAAGGGCATTTGGAAATAGAAAACATGCCTGCTTTACAAAAAAAAAAAAAAACAAAAAAAACAAAACACTTGCTACTCCAGGCTGTATTTGTGCTTATAATAGCTGTACATGGATACCCTAATGGGCTTCTTTGTACTTTGACTACAGGAGATTTCTAAATAGATAAAGCACTTATTTAAAGAAAGAAATAGAAAATTACTTTTTAATAGTTCCCCCCAACGGCTGATAAAAATCACTGGGTGATGAGCTCTACCAGGGTCTGAGCCTCCTCACTTGGCTTGTGTCTAGAGAATCCCAAGCTTTGTTCTTATCTGGTTTTCTGTCAGTCAGGAGGGATCTTTGACCCTGGCAACTGTCTGCCAAATTCCCCAAGGCTGAAGCTATTTTGCAGATTCCAGTTATTCTGAGTACACCATCCATAGGGAATTTTCCTTTTCTAAAGGCTGCTGCACTCCTCATGCCCGATACCATGTTATATGTCAAGCAATGAAATGGGGGATAAAGGAGTGTAAACAACTGTTTTTGTACCCAAGGACCTTATAGTCTAATTGGAGACACAAAATATTTATACCTGAAAGTAATTTCAACTAAAAGCACAAGGTTAAGTGTCAGAAAATAATAGTATGCTAATATATGCCAAAGTCTAGTATTGGAACATTTATGACATACTTACAAAGGAGTGTGTATTAGTTCCCTAGGACTGCCATAGTAAAGTATTATAGTCTGGTATATAGGTATTTATTGTTCTGGAGAGATATAAAGAATCAAGGAAGTGGCAGGGTCATGATGCTTGTGAGAACCATAAAAAAGATAACCTTCCTTGCCTCTAACTTTTGGTGACTGTGTGTCCTCTCCCCTTCTTGTAAGAACACCAATCATTGGATTTTAGACACACCCTAATCAGTATAGTCTCATTAATTTAAATAATAATAGTTGCAAAAAAAGTCTATTCTGAGATTCTGGGTGCATGAATTTTGCAAGGATTTTATCGAATGCATTTGACAGAGTGAGACTGATCTTAAGTAGGACATTTACATAGAGGTCTGGACCCTGAAGGAGGAGTGGTTTTGGACAGAGACCATCCGTAGACCATCAAGATTCAGCATCCATTCAACAAGTATTTGTTGAGCAAATACTCTGTGCCAGGTGCCAATGGCAATTCAACTTTAGTTTGTTAGTATTCAAATGAGCCTCATAAAAAATAAATAAGGTAAATTTGCAGAAGCCTAAACAAGATTGCATTTTTTTTTCTATTCTAAGAAAAAGAGATCCAGGAGTTGACAGTCTAGGGAAGGTATGATGGCACCACATCTCCACCAGGGACTCACATACCTATCTCTAGGGACTGACTTTCTTAGTTACCTGAGTCCAAGATGGCTCAGGGAGCACCAGTAATCATATCTACTAGAAGTAGAAAGGAGGAGGAGATAAATGAGTTGCTTTTTCTAGCTAATTCAATCTTCTTGGAAGGTTTTCCAAACACTTTTTTTAAATCATAGTCACATGGCTAATTTACTGCAAAGTAAGCTGTGCTTAGTGGGTCTCACCGCCCCCTCCCCCCCAAAAAAAAAGACAAGCTGAGACCTCCTCTTCTCAATCATGACCTCAAGGAGCTCAAAGTCCAATTTCCATGACCATTTTTCTGTAGTTATATCTTCCTCTGACTTTGAATTTATTTGGGGAAGTTTCTTTTTAAGGACTCATATTATTAGAGTGAATTTAGCATATTCAGGATAATATCCATATTTCATGATCCCAGAATAATCACATACGCAATGTGTCTTGCTATGTTAGACAACAAACACACAGGTTGTAGGAATTTGAACGTAGACCAAATGACCCTCCTCAAGGATATCTATCACAATAGACAATTCAAATATCATTAGATAGGTGTAACAACTTGATATAACAACACCAAAAAGGAATATGACCCCATCAATTACCACCATTTGTTGGGGATAAAAATGATCAATGTAAAAAAAAAAATTCTTCCTATAAGGAAAGGGAAGAAACTGAGTAGTTTGGAAATACCAGTCCTGTGATTGAACATTGACTTGTACACTGTGGGAATATTATGATCTGATTTCTGATTGAAGTGTAATACACACACACCCCTATTTACCTGTCTAGGTCAATATATAGGTATATATGTACAGACAAAGACAAAAACTCCATTTTCTGCATAGAAATAGTTGTAACAACTACTTGTATTTTTGTTGATTTAGTTGGCTCATATATTGGTCTTTTTCCCGTCATTTTCCCCTTCCTTAAGATGTGGAAAAAGATTAACTAAGATCCTAAGTATCCATGCCATGTCAACAGACAGTGCCCATCAACACACTGAAATCCTCATTTAGTTTATCAGTACTCATTGGAAAAAAATCCAAGGAAAGTAGGAAATAATTGCAAGTCTGGTCTATAAGATACTGCAGATGGAATAATAGATTACCATTGTTAAGGTAGATAATTTCATTGGCTATGATATTTTTTTTTAAGATTTATTTATGCATATAAGAGCTGGGGTACAGGCCAGAGGTGGGGGAATGAGAAGATTCACCAGAGACAGAGTGGGAAGCAGAACAGACAGACTGAAATACACTGCTGAGAGGAGCAGTGGGGGAGACAGGAGAGGTCTGCTGTGCCATGTAGGTAGCTTCCTGGTTGGGGATCGAACTTGAGCTACAGTGGCTGTGGACAGCTTCATAGGTTGTATCTTAACCCCTTGCACCACCAGGGAGGCCTGGGTATAATACATTCTTAAAAGGTCACCTATAGGGAGCATTTGTGTCATTTACAAATCAAAATTTCATTCACTACGCTCGAGAGAAATTAAATGCATTAAATTGCACAGTGTGCAATTTATAAATTGTTAGGCTTTCAGAAAGCATGTTGGTTGGCATAATCGAATTTCAGTTATTAAGAAGTTAATATTTCCAGGACTACTTTAAATCCCAAAAGACTCCAGCATAACGTGTTTTAAAGTCCATGTAGGTTCTGGAAGTAACAAACATGTTTATGGAAGTACATAGGAAGAAACAAAGGAAATGGGGTATTCAGACTGCCAAAGGGAGGCATGTGGTCGCTGGAAGACTCAAAATGGAGCCATCATACACCCAGTCATGCTGAAGAGCACATAGGAAATATTTATCAAGGACTTTGAAAATTGTTGAGCAGGAATTTGGATGGGACTGAGGACCATTTTTACAGATTTACACAGAGGCCATAACCCAGAGGACTTTTGAGCTATGACCTTTAATATGAACTCATTTTTATTCTTTGTTTAATACGCTACAAGAAAAACTAAATATTTGCACACATACATACAATAGCATAATAAATGCAACACAAGACATTGAAAGATGTTTCCAAAAGAGTGCTACTTATGATCTTGTGAATGTGCAAGTCAAGCTCTTCTCAACAACTCATAAAATAAGCTGTGCCTCTTTCTTAGTTTAAAGCAAGAGCTCTAGGGTAAGACATATCTGTCAAGCATCAGCTTCTCTACTAGAATCACAAATGTGGGCAATTTTTAAACTTTTCCAAGCCCATTATCTTTATTTTAAAAATGAATACAATAAGAATACAGTCCTCATTGAGTTTTTGTGAAGATTTAAGGAGATAATCCATGCAAAAGCAGTAAGGCTTGAAAGATTAATACTCAACAAATGGTAAAAATGATATGAAAACACTTAAATCTTTCCAAGGAAAGATTTCAACCACCCTACCCCCGACAATAAGACAGAGAGACACACACAAAAACAGAAAGAAAAATCTTTTCATGCTGCTGAATTATTTTATTGAGGTCAAATACACCCATCCCTAGCCATCTGTCCTCAGCATTTTTTAAATTTTCTTTATATATATATAAGAGCTGGGGTACAGGCCAGATGCGCAGGAGGGTGAGAGGATTCACCAGAGTCAGAGCAGGGAACAGAAAAGGCAGACTGATGAAATACACTGTTGAGGGGAGCAGCGGGCAAGACAGGAGAGGTCTGCCGCGCCATGTGGGATTCTTGCCGGCTGGCGGGGATCGAACTGGCTCTACAGAGACTGCAGACAGCTTCACAGTGCAGTGCTCAACCACCTGTGCCACCAGGGAGGCTCATCCCTCAGCATTCTAACAGTTCTCCACCAAGCTGACAGCTGGGAGACTACAGATTTGGAGCTCAGTAAAAAATGTTTTTCCCGTCAGTATAAATGAATATTTACTAGTTGATGTCTGTGGCAGCCCTTTAGCAGGGGGCATACAGGGGTAAATATTGGTTTTAGTTTCCAAAACTAGAGGCTCTAATTATAATACCAGGAGTCCACATACATTAAATGAGTAGATTAATTAATCAAGTCTCATTAAAGTCAAGCTTTTCTAGCTTAAATAGCTCTCACGTGAAGTCTTGACTTATTAGAACTAAAATGTTCTAACAGGACAGATTTTTGTTTAAGTTACAGTAAAGTAACTAATTACAAACTAAAGACAGATTACCCATTCTGACTCTTAGTCTTGACACATTAGACAATTTACCACTGGTCAAGGAGAAGAAAGGCATTTTATTCTTATGACTGGTGTCACACTCTGGATTCAGTATCCTCACGGGGTTAGGAAACACATATTCCCATTACAATAAATCACTTTCACTTTTAATGAATCACTGAAAAACTAGGTACTTTATGATCAATGAGCTATTCCAAAAAGTGAAGTCAAGGTCCTTTATCTTTGGTCAAGTAAAGAAACACTTTTGTTTTAAAGACCAAAAGTCATGCTATAAAGAAAAGAGATTAGAGAGTCCCATGACCTGATTAGTAGGATTCATTACAGAGAGGAATGGATCAAAAGTTAGCAAGGAACTCAAACCATTTCATGATCTAGTTCTATGCTTTCAAGTAGGGAACTAAGATTTGCTCAGTTTGGAAAAAGTCCTATATGACCTTATAAGCATTCTTACTCTGTCTGCTCTAGAAGAGTGAATTATGATGGATTATAGAGAAAGGTTTCTTCAAGAGTCAGGGCAAAATAAGAAAAAGTAAGAGCAGGAAATATGCTCCCATTATATTCCATGGAAGAACCTTAGTGGTAAAGCATGTAGATTTTTTTTTTCTGATTCAGAGTTTTGAAAGGGAAAACATAATGTGCTCCCCTCCCACCCAATAACATCAACTACATTTTATCAAACTGGTGCTCTAATATCCATCTTGCATAGTTGACCATAAATTCCTGCAATACGGGGACAATCCTTGCGCATAAATATAATAGTAAGCTTCTTGCTCTTAAATATGTAATTTGAATAATATGCCAATGCTTCTTTTAGGGAACCTCATTCTTTATAGTCTTGATAAAATGGAAACTTCCAGTACGATCTTGTCTCTTGATGCTTTCTACAAAAGCTACATTAAAACCAAGATAGTCATAAAATATAAGGATAGTTGACCAGATGCTCACTTGCAGAATTTTTAATCTTGAATGAGTAACACAATGAATAATGTATGATTAGTGGGATTAATCACAGTCAGTATGGAAGCATATAAGGCCACAGTGATGTTGAGCTGTGACCTTGACTAATTCTGAAAGACCACCCTGCTTACTGTGCTATCACATCTGTACATCCAGATGCCAGGAGAGGAAGACTTCATGTTATTCTCAACACTTCCCCTTTCGTTATCTTTTTTTAAAATTGGTTTGTTATTTATAGAATAGAATCTAGTCTGCTAGAGGAATCCAAAAAAGAAATAGCTTAAAAATATACAATGTCTATTTTCACAGAGCTGACATTTTACTGTACAAGAACAGATAATACACATAACAATTTATGTATTACTTTAAAGGAGACATATTAAAGAGGAAGGAAATGATGAAGGTTGGAAGGCAGAGTAAGGGTAAGGTAAAAACTATATTTGAGTGGTCTGTGTGGTCCTTATTAGGTAATTATTTTATCCTTGTACTTATGAAGGTGAAATCAAATTGGCCAAAGGGTTGTTTTAGGGCAGTTAACTCTAAAGGCAAAGGAAACAAAAACTAACATAAACAAATGGTACCATATCAAACTGAAAAAGACTCCTACATAGTGAAAATAATTTGAATTAAAATTTCTACTGTATGGGAGAAGGTATTTGCAAATATAGATATGGCAAGACCTTAATATTCAAAATGATTGTTTTTAAAGATTTATTTTTATTTTTACAAGAACAGGCGTACAGGCCAGAGGTGCAAGAGGGTGAGAGGATTCACCAGAGACAGAGTGGGGAGCAGAACAGGCAGACGGACCAAAAGCACTGCTGAGGGGAGCAGCGGGCAGGACAGGAGAGGTCTGCCACGCCATGTGGGTTTCTCCCTGGCTGGCCGGGAATCGAACCAGCACTGCAGAGGCTGCGGCCAGCTTCTCAGCATGGCGCTTAACCTGCTGCACCACCAGGGAGGCCCAATATTCAAAATATGTTAAAAAAAAATAGAACATTTGAAAAGATGGGCAGAGAATTTGAATACACCCTTCTCTAAATAAGACACTATTGGTCAACAGGCACAGGAAAAGACCTTTATCATTTCATCTTAGTAGGGAAATGCATATCAAAGCAATCAGATATCAACTCATGGTGAGAATGGCTATCAACCAAAACATAAGTGTTGGAGAGGATGTGGAGATAAGGGAACCATCATACACTATTGGTGGAAATGTAAATTGGTATAGCCATTATGGAAATATTATAAATATTCCTAAAAAAAAAAAAAGAATTTCAAAGCTTTAATTATCCTACTTCTGGGTATTTATTCCCTTCCCCCTTCTCCCACCCCGGGAAATGGTTGGTTGGATACTGATGTATGTATATATATATATATATATATATATATATATATATATACACACACAGCGGAACACTCAACTATTAAAAAAAATCCTGTCCTTTGCAACAACATAATAGATTTACAAGGCATTATGTTAAGTGAAATAGATGGAGAAAGATGAATACCACATGATTTCATATATGTGGCATATAAAGAACCCAAACAAATGAATGAATTAAATACAACAAGGACTTTTACGATATAAACAAAATTAGTGGTTACCAGGAGGGTGGGGGAAGAAGGGTAGGTAAATCAGAAAAAAATAGGTCAGTTGTATGGTGATAAATAGAACTGTACTTTTAGTGGTGAACTTAATGTAATATATACAGACATTGACAAATGATACATATTTGAATATTATATAAACCAATGTTGCTTGAATAAAAAAAATATCATTTGAAAAATGAGTTCAGTCTAAGATGTAAGGCAAATAGTTGATAATCATTTCTCATGAGTGTATGAAGTAATGTAATAGAATTAACAGTGAGGTAGTTGATTGAAGGTGGCAGCCTGGTTTCTCCCTACTAGAAGGAGAAGTTAGAAAAGGAAGAAGGCTATAATAATCCATGAGCTAATATATTGGATTTGGAAGTAGTATAAACTCAAGTTTAGGTTAATACAGATACTACTGTCTTCACATAGAAATATTTATAGCTATCTGCACGTTATACTAAGTTAAGTGTACACCCAAATGTTTCCTTGCTGGGTCAGCTGAGAGAGCCTACAGGCAATAGCATCCTAACAGAAATAGGCACACCTAGTTTTCAGATCTTGGTTTTCAATGCCTTTATCTAATAAAGGGAATCAGACTTTTTGTTGAAATGACTTTCTCTAGGAATAGGCTTGAGATGAGTTTAGAACATCTGATACCAGAAGTATGCAAATGCTCAAGAAATTAAAGGAAACCCTGATATGATGAGGCTATGGCAAAACAACACTGGAGACAATAGGCTAAGTTGGTAATATTTGTTCAGAAAAAATATATATAACTAAAGGTATAAAAGACATATCAGCAGATATTCATGGATAAAATCTAAGTATTATTTTGTACAGGAGAATGTATTAGTACAAGATAATTCTCCCATACTAAAGAATTGTAGAAAATTTTTTATAAATACTCTGATCTCAAGTGAAATATAACTCCCCACTTTTCAAGTATGGGATGAGCATAGTGAAAGAACTGACAAACAGTATCTCAGTCAAGATGTGAATATGTATTCAGGTAAACACGAAAATGATGAAGGTAAACACCAACTGAAAAGTTAAGAGTACATCATCATATATTCTGTAATGAATATGTCACTTTATTGCTGATCTTCCTCCAATAACATGGATCCTTAGTGTTGTAGTGTGCTTAGGCTATTAATAAAGTAGCATTAACTGAATGGCTTATATACAACAGATCTTTTTCATATGTCTGAAGGCTGAGTTGTCCAAGATTATGGCACTGGCAAATTTAATATCTAATGACAGCTTGCTTCATAAATGACCTTTTCACAGAGTCTTAACATACTAGAATCAGCGACAAATGTCTGGGGTCTCTTATAATGCACTAATTCCATTCATGAAGACATTGTCCTCATGACCTAATCACCTCCCTGAGAATGCACCTCAAAATAACTTTGGATGTTTGCGTGCTGCCAAAATTTATATGTTGATACCTTATTCCCAGCCTATTGCACCTAGACTAAAAAAATTCTCACTTATGAGGTATTTTTTAGATGGTCTGTTAAGTATTCCTCAATACTTTCAAGTCATTAAACACAAGGAAAGCCTGAGAAATTGCACAACCAAAACAGAGACGGGATATTAGGGGAAAAAAAAAATCAATAAAATGAATTCTTGAAAGAAAAATCAGTCCATTAATTGTGACAAGTATCATAAGAATGTAAGATCTTAATAATGAGGGAAAATGGATGTGCGATATGGAATTATCAATAGCAGTTATAATTTTTATTTAAATCTAGAATAAATGTTTTTGAAAATAAATTTTAGGTTTTAGAAAAATTTTTGCTGGGTGTAAAATTCTAGATTTTTTTTCTTTCTGTACTTTATAGATATCACTCCACAGTCTTTTCTGAATTATTTCTGACAATGTTGCTGTCATTCATATTTTTGTTCTATGTAAGCTCCTTTTTCTCTGGTTTCTTATTATAGGCTTTAAGTAATTGATTGTGATGTGCCTTGGTGTAGTCATGATACCATCTCATTATAGGTATCCATACATAAATTGCCAATACACAAAACACTTTTTAAATTATCAATTTATACATATAAAATAGAGCACATAATGGAAATAAAATAGAGCATATGAAGAAAAAAAAGGAATCAAATGTATTTTCATGTTTACTAGGACCAACAATTAAAATACTATCAAGGTTAGTTGGAAGATAAGCTAGACTACACATGGTCTCCTTATTTTACAGATAAGGAAGCCTAAGACCAAGGATGATTAAGTAATTTTATCTCACAGCAATTTAATAGCATATGGAAATCAATTTATTTTCCTATTAGAAACTAGTTAGTACTCCAGAATCTGCCTCTCTAGTGTGGTTAAATATGGATCCAGAAACAGATATGAATAGCAAACTACCACTGGGTTTACCCTGCCTAGGTTTCTTTCTGTGCATTAAGTTTCATACTGGCAACAATATAGGCAGTTGAGGACTTTAACATTCAGGTCTTCTTGGAGAAGACACATTGGTTTTCGGTCACTTATTTATTCCTCTCTGGATTAACCCTGGTTGTGGTGTGAACCTCAACTGAATCAATACCTTACCTGTTGACTCTGAAACATGTTGTACTGAAGTTGAATTCAACTTAACCAAGGTCTTAGTTCTAATTTTCAACTTTCACTTTTATCTCTTATACCTCAGATTCATTTCTTATGGAGAATACCAATGTGTAGTTCTAGCCATGAACCTGACCTGTGGGAAAGAGTTCGGGGACATTTCCCACAAAATTTTATAACTTGCTATGAAAAATAGCTCCTGAAAATTGCCACTGGATGCCATGAGAAAAGCTTCTATATTTTTTCCTATAATCAAATTTGCATAAAATTATCCCTTTACTCATAAACAATAGCTATTTCTTAGAAAGTAGACTTTTAAAAAATTACCTTATATTTATTGAAAGGAATTTATGTAATTTTAAAAAAGTATCTCTGCACCTTTCTATCTATCCCTATTGCCTTTTTAAAATAACGTACACTCATTAGACATCCAAGTAAATGATGAATAAAAAGAGACCAAGGAATAAGGAACTTAAAAATAAGCCAAAAGTATGCAGGTTTTGTTGGATAGTAACTGGCATACATCAACAAAGGCAAAGCCACTGTTCATAGGGAAATACCAAAACAGAAACATCTGCGCCTTTCCATATTCAAAGAAATCTTGTCTACCAGTATAATACAGATCAGTTGATGTAATCTATATGAATGCAAAACATCTACAACTCTTAACAGACAGGATGCTAAGAACTGTATCTGGAGGTTAAATATTATGGAGCCTCTGACTGCAGATACTATTATGTCATAGATTTTTATAGAGGAAAAAGTAAAAATGTCAGTGTAAAATATTATCTAGATAATAGTTTATTCACAACACATCTATATTTCTAAATACTTCCTATGTTGTGCTAGGGAATTGTAATTAATGTTGAATTAACCATCTTTGAGCTTTAAGTGCTTAGGCTCCATCTAGCAGAGGATTCTGTTTAAGATGAAATGGTGGTTAAAAATGGAGAGGAAAGGCCTCCCCTGATGGTGCAGTGGTTTGGCTGCGAAGCTGCTCGCAGCATCCTGCAGCGCTGGTTCGATCCCCCGCCGCTGGCGAGGGTCCGACACGGCGCTCAGGCCTCTCCTGCCAAGCCCGCTGCTCCCCTCAGCAGTGTATTTCGCCAGTCTGCCTGTTCTGCTCCCCGCTCTGGTGAATTCTCACCCTCCCGCGCTTCTGACTGTACCCAGTGTTTGTATAAATAAATAAATCTTTAAAAAAAAAATGGAGAGGAAAAATAAAGGGAAGGAGAATAATATAAAAGGTGAATTTTTTTCAGATAAGTGGTTGAATGGCTAATTATTAATGTATGCACCTGCTCATTACCAAATTCTAAAGTACTGGACTCTGCACAATTGAAAACTAGATAAATATCTGTTTGCTTACACCAAACAGAACAAACTTCAAAAACCACACCCAAATTACTCTCCTGGAAAATCTGCATAATTAAGTTGAGTGAATGTATTATGTGAATAGTGCAGCACATGTCACCATACATGTTAGCAATATGTAGATTCAAGATTTACCTATGTCCACAGATAGACAAGTGTCATGGTTTAAACAGAGTTGGAAATTTTAGTGAAGATTTTTCCTGTGCAGGAAATGGTACAACCAGATGTGAACACCTGCTGCCCAGTGACCATTTCTAAGGCACATTATTCAGTTGATCTATATACTTTGGGCATCATACCTGTGAGGGTTAAAGCCCTCCCAAATTCAGTATCTCTTACTAACAAATTGCTAGTAAGAAAGTGAAATGAAATACCATTTATTGAATAATGCTTGTCTGCAAAGTGCCACATGACAGCCTTGTGTTGTCCACACACATTTTTCAAGATTAAACAGGCAGAAATTACAAAAAATCCATTCACTTAATGGGGGTGATGAATGGCATGATGAAGAAACCATGCTTCTGCCCTAAGGTCAAGAGCTGCTTTCACTTTGATGCCAATTAGGAAAAGGTTCTCCTAATTTACAATCTACCAAGAGCAAACTCAGTATCAATGAAATGAAAATATTTCACAATTCCTTATCTGCAGTTATGAAAGCCAAAAGATTCTGAAAACAAGGTGTTTTACTACACATTTGACAGCAGAACTTAATGAACCATTATTTATATCCCCTTTAAAAAACCCCACTTCACGTAACTATTCATCCATTAAGTTGTAGGAATATTACTATCTGATTCTAAGATGCTGCCTCAGACCCCCATAGGAGCTGTTACATAATGTGCACTTTATGTCCATAATAGTTTTCCAAAATCTAAAAAATTCTGAAATTTACAATACATGTGGGAGTGATGCTGATAATGGAAGAGGTGAGGAATGTAAGGAATGGCATTTTTGGGAAATTTGTAACTTTCTCTTAATTTTGTTCTGAACCTTAAACTCTTCCATCAAAATGTAACTAAAAACATGCAACACATTTGACCCACCAGTTACAGGCAAAGGATTTTTGTATCTATACTACAAATGACTTGAAACTCTTGGGCCCTTCATTTACTTATTAATAATAACTTTAAAGAATGAAAGTATTCAGAGAAAAATGCTCTAAACCCAGATTAGATTAAAAAATTACATTATAAAATAAGTTGTAATGCAAAGATAGTTTACCCTGTCTGCCAAAACCTTTATAAATATTGTCAAGCTACCAAATAACATTCACAAATTAAGACCAGTGCTGATCAAAGTTTTAGTATTGTCTCTGATATCAGATTAGATTGTGTTGAATTTATTGCTAATTGGTGAATATTTCTTCAAGTGGCAAATAGTCATTTCATAAATTATTTTCTTTAGGATGTGGGTATACAGGGAAAAGAGGTTGAATAACACTTAAACCAGGTATTATATATACTTTGCACTTAACCACTTTGACAATGAGACTGCCTCTGATGCAGTATTATAGGCAGGTGCTATGGACCTTGAAGAAAGCAATGAATATTGACTTGTGATGGCAATGACATGTCTCGGGAGGATCCCCACTGTTCACAGAAGACAGAAACAGAGTAATGACATTGGCATCAGCCTGTGAATAAAGAAGTTGCTACAGGCTGTCAGGGGAGGACAGGGATTGCTAACTGGGCGGTACAGCCTTCATAGTGAAAGGAAAAGAAGGACCTTTTAGGGTGAACTCTCCTTTTCAGAGAATTCTGAGAAGTGTGCTGTCCTCTGGACCCAGAGATTACATGATTCTGAAACCTCATTCAGAAAATAGTCTTAAAGACTATAAAGTCTTAAAGCCCAATAGATAAAAACATAATTTTCAACTTTCTTTTTTTTTTTTTTTTTTATAAATTTTATTGTTATATTCCCCATACAATTGCAGCCCCCCATTCTGACCCCAATCCCTCCCCTCCCGCCCCCGCCCCCCTAAAAGTGTCTCTGGTTCATAGTTTTTTGTTGATTTTGATTTTCACTTTCTTATAGTTATTCATTTTCCTGGTCCCTTATTTAAGTTTTCTAGATTCCTGCTATGAGTGAGACCATCCGGTATTTTTCTTTTTCTTTTTGGCTTATTTCGCTGAGCATGATCCCTTCCAGCGCCATCCATGTTGCAGCAAATTGCATGTGTTTATCTTTTTTGAATGCTGAGTAATATTCCATGGTATATATGTACCACATCAACTTTCTGATCCAAATATAAGCTTGGGGCCTCCCCTGGTGGTGCAGTGGTTGAGCACTGGGCTGCAAAGCTGCCCGCAGCCTCTGCAGCGCCTGTTAGATCCCTGGCTGGTGGTGAGGATCCCACATGGCGCGCAGACCTCTCCTGCAGCGCCCGCTGCTCCCCTTAGCAGTGTATTTCATCAGTCTGCCTGTTCTGTTCCCCGCTCTGGCTCTGGTGAATTCTCTCACCCTCCCATGCTTCTGACTGTATCCAGTGATTGTATAAATAAATCTTTAAAAAATTATATAAGCTTGTAGTAATATTCAAATTCTCAGTGAGTCCTATTTCCTCATTTTGACTAGAAAGTGAGTCAAAAAGACAATATAGGTCTCTATTTTCCTGGATATCCTTTCCTCAAAGTTTCTAAAGCATTTGCTAATTTCCCAATAAAACTGATTAAATATGTGTTATGACAACATGAACCAAATGCAGTTGATACTTATATTCACTTGTCAGCAGCCATGTGGATAATAGTTAAAAGCAATGAGAAAAACTTCATTTGTCTATGAGCTCAATTTGTCTTAACCCAATGCATACACAAAAAGGGCTGAGTCATCAGAACAGAAACTGAATTATCTTAGTAATATAAGTTAGGCCACTAATGATTTCAAATAGCCTGATAATCATCACTTCTTCTGTTTAGGTGTTCTGAGTTTTTCAATTCAAAATCCACAAGACATCTAGAAACCCACAATAATGGCTCCACTAAGATCTCAATATAATGTGAATTGGCCTTTTTGGCTCTTGTTTGATTCTTGGGAACTTGATAGAAATTCTCAGGCTCCATCTGAGACCTACTGATTCCAGATGCTTGGAGGTGGAATCTATCAACCTATAATTTACAAAACCCTTGAAGTGACTGAGATATAGTCAAGTTTGAGAAATGCTGGTTTGTATTACTTTATAATTGGGGACAGAGGTGCAGAATAGTAAATCAACTGACTCAAAGATTATTGGCTGGTTTAGGGTAATCTTTGCATAATTTACAAGGTGCTGCCACCTAATATAAAAAAAGTATCCCCTCATGCCTTCCTGGTTAGACTCTTACTAGGTGAATAGGAAACAGAAGGGATGTATGTTTGACTGAATGTAATTAACTCAATTCCTTGTTACCAGAAAAGGCAGAGGGAATTGTGTGAGTACTACAATTTTGTTCTTTAGTTGGTATTCTTGCTAGTCAGAATGTGTGTCTGGACATAAATCAACAGTGTTAATTATTGAGAATATTCTTACAATCCCTCTCCAGCAACTATTTTACTGGATCAAAGAATGTACCAAGTAAACATGCATATTTACATGACTATCTTTCTGTGGTCTGGTAGCCTCTCAATGGAGGTGGCCTAATAAAGAATTTTGTGTCTACCCAGACATACTTATCCCACCTTGTCATTGGAGAGGCTTAGTGCGGCCTGGAGGACACATATGTCCTGAAGAAATCATTTTCTCTGTGAGTTAAGAAGTGAAATAGTTAAGAAGCACTTGGTTGGAGATATCAGACCAGTTCCTGAAGATAGTCCCACTGAGGGTAGCCGTCCATCAGCACAAGTCTGCCTGAAGGGTATGAAAAGTGGGAGGTAGGTTGTATCAGTGTGCCAGAGAATCTTATATTACATGATTGGCCCTATAACAAACAGGATGTAAGTGGAAATTAATTAGGTATGATCTTAAGAAAAAGAAACATAGTAGAATCCCCATTATTGGCTTGGGTATAATGAGCATAAACCAGTATGCCTTTATCTTGTTGAGAAAATCCTTATAGGAAAGAAGAGTCTCCTTGAAATTATGTACAACTTGTGTTATGAGGAAGCTATGTTTAAAATAATTTAGAAATGTATTACTACATCATTGCAAGTAGTTTAGGATGAAGCCTAACTGCTTTGGACAAGAGGTAGTGAGTCTCCTCTGAAAAGGGAAAAGTTATAGTTTCCTGAATCAGACATTTAATCTGAAATGTAGGATTGTAACTACGTGAATGAAAAATTTCAGAAGCATCAACATATCTGGGAAAAGTTATGTAGGTTAGTGGGAAGCAGAAAATCTCCTGAAAGTTAGGAGTCTAACAATTGAGGACAAACTAATTAGGGGGAATCAAGTCCTTCAATTTTCTAGCTAAATATTTACAGTCCTTGTTAATTTCTTTGTTTACATCTGTTAAAGGGTCCATTAGCACTTGCAATATCATTTTGAGAGTTTAAGCCTTTCTTCAACACACTGAAGAGAACTAAGGACCACAAAGTAAAAAAAAAAAAAAAAAAAAAAAGAGGCTTATTACCTGGCATAGTAGTCAAAGGAAAACACTGTCACAAAGCTTCAAGCAGTCAACATTCAAGGCTTAGTGGGGTCTGGAGGACAAATATGTCCTGAAGACATTTTCTCCGAGTTAAGAAGTGAGTTCAAGATGAACTCACACACACTCACACTTCTTGAACTCAGTATGACAAAGTAAGTAACTCTGATTTAGTAGATTTTTTATCCATGCCCAACCTTGTCTGTCTCAAGTTTTTTCCTATTCAGCAGATAAAGTCTCTCTTATATTTGACAGGATCTAGAAAATGCGAGGGTTAAGTCAGCATTTAAGTTACAATGAGGAATTAGAATTCAGGGCAAAGGGTCTCAGAAAGAAGCTAAATTGTGTGGTCTTGTCCATGAGCAGAGAGGTGGTCAGATCCTCTAAACTCATTCTTGCCTAGTTCTATGAGTACATGGTGAATTTCAGACCCTCCCTGGAAGTCACCTGTTTGGAAGTGATACAGAAGAGAATATTGAACATTCAGTGAACTTGGGGTGGAGGGAGGGGAGAGAGTGAGGGGTTAGGGAGAGAGAAAGAGAGAGGAATTAAAAGATATATAACTTGCAACCATTTTCAGAACCAAAATACTTCCTACACTCAAAGAACATTAAGATATAGTTCACAGAACAGCAAAAGAAAACCTTTACAATAACATGACTTTCAAATAAGGGTGATGAGATGTAAAAATTGTCAAACTGAAGAAGTGTACTAGTAGTCAGATGTGGATTCCGAAAATTGACATAGGCTCTAGATAGGTTTTTACATTTTTTAAATGAAATAATATAAACATGCTCTAGGTATACATTGCATTTTTTTTCAATAACTTGATATATTTTGATTGTAATTTTAAATGTCATGAAATCCTGACCTGAAAAGACACATCTTTTTCTATCAATGAATTGACCCAGGAGCACATTATTTTGTCTAGCACCAGCATTCAAACATATGCTCATACAGATTTGCTCTTTATTTCTATTTTCTCCCCAATAGAAATAGGGATCATTGGAGGGTAGTTGGTTTCATAGCCTCATAAGGAAAAAAAATCAACATGATGCTTGAGTGTTGTATTATTGTCATAATTTAACTATGTTATTTGTGTTGATATGAATTATTAATTTAAAATAGAGCAATAGTATATATTTTGTAGTTTTGGTTTTTTTAGTTTTAATTTCTACTGTGGTTAAATGTTGACATATACAACCTACAAAAGAGCCTTTTGGGGTCCTCAATAATTTGTGAGAGTTTAAATGGGTCCAGTGACCAAAAGTTTGAGAATTGCTATTCTTGGAAAACACGCTACAGCAGAAAGTGAACATCTGTGAAAAGGCTGACAGTAGCATTTGGTCTAAATAGCACCTATCTCTACATCAGTGTCAGAATATAATATATCCCTACACATGGATATTTAATAAGGTTGAATGTATTACACGGACATAAACTCTTTAGTTGCCCAAGGTTCCACCTCTTCCACCTTCCTTTCAATTGGCATTACCACATATTTATTTTTAACTCTGTGCCTCCCCCTCCCCCCACAAAAAATTGAGTTTTGTAAGTCCCTCAGAAGTGTCTGCTTGATTTTCCTATGTAAACTGGAGATAGTGAGTGTCATGGAATATTTTAGCGGTTATAATCAGATGAGGGATGACAAACATGAATACTTGGAAGAAGCACAGTGTCATAGTATCATAGAAATAAATATAATTCAGGAGAGCAAAATGATTAAGAATCTCCAATCTTTTCCAAGGTATTTTTTTTTCTTATCGATAATGGTAAGTAGAATATGGTAAACGATAATAGTGCTGCACATGACACTAAAATAAGGTCTTCTGATGGAAAAAGATCCTAAGATTGGGAGTCCTGGAATGTGGATTTAGTACTAGCTGTGAAAATATAATACCAAAGTTCCTGTAGTTGCCACATCTATGAAATAGGGCTAGAATGGTTTCTAAAGTTTCTTCCAGTTTTATAAGCCTACAAATCTAGGACAATGTATCTACTTTTTTAATAGTAAACTTAGATCTTGCTTTATAGAACTGGTTCACATTGCCTGGAAATTTCAGCTATGTCTGGACAGTGTTATAGAAATAGCAAATCGTTATTTCAGATGTGCAGATCTATTAAGAATGAATCATTATATGATGCATGTCATCAACAAACCAACCAACAAATACAGCAACACTCCATTTACCCCATATTGGTAGGGAATGAAATGTTTCACATGCATGCATTTTCCAAATAATTGACACATAGACCTTTAGATAACAAAAATCTTTTTAAATCCCTTTTTATGGAAATCTCAAAAATGTTCTATATTCCTGTCTGTTAGAACCAACATTACAAGCATATTTAAATATCTCTTTATGATTAAGGTCAATTGGGAGATTGTTATTGCCCAGGGGCTTTGTGTGAATCAGAGAGAACCTTCATAAACACATTGTAATTTGAATTATAGTCAATGAATTGGGCTTAAAGAGTTGGTAAACAACTGTAACATTAAAATACAATGATGTAGCTAATGATTTCACTTAAATTATAAATCTTAAACATATTTCCTGAAGTTGATAAATTAGTCTTACTAAACTGATACTACATTCTTCTTGGGGGAGGGAGATAAAGGATTACCATGTTTATGAAACTTTTCAAAATGAAAACAGTGAGAAAAGGTGCCCTGTTAAAATTTTTACAAATGCTTTAAAAATCTCCTTAAGACATCTGGATTCTCATATTAGCCTCTGCATTCAGTCTGTAATTTTGATTGATGTATATGAAAATTACTGAACTTTCACAGTAGTAATTGAAAAAGGTAGAACCTCATAGACTCTCAGAAAGTGCTTGGAGGTCCTCCCTTTCTCACATATTGAGAGCTAATGTCCTATAGTTATGGAGGAAACAGCAGAATTTCCTGTTAGCTCAGTCCAGCTTTAGATGCTCATCTAAATTTTTGCAATAGTTTAAAATAGTAGCAAGTTTAACACCATACTTCCTGTTTGGGAGACAGATCTGTCATAGGATGTCAGGTTCCTGTAAGAGATGCTGTCTTGTTATGTTTGTTGCTGTGATAACCAACAGCCATTGCACACCTTTCGTAAAGTCTTTTAGTGTCTGTCTCTCTCTCTCTCTCCATCCATCCATTGCTATCTTTACATCTGTCTGCCCATTATCCATTCCTGTATCTATCCAAATATCTACCTATCTACCTATATTTTATTTTTTTTAAGATTTATTTATTTATACAAGCACTGGGTACAGTCAGAAGCACGGGAGGGTGAGAGAATTCACCAGAGCCAGAGCGGAGAGCAGAACAGGCAGACTGATGAAGTACACTGCTGAGGGGAGCAGTGGGCGGCAGGAGAGGTCTGCACGCCTTGTGGGACCCTCCCTGGCGGCCGGGGATCAAACCGGTGCTTCAGAGGCTGCAGACAGCTTCGCAACCCAGCACTCAACCGCTGAGCCAACGGGGAGGCCCTAAATAGTATATTTTAAATGAAAAAGCATCCGTAGCATACATTCTGAGTAGCTCATTGGTAGTAACCAAAGGTTAGTAGTAACCTTGATAATATGAAGATGTAACCAAGATGAAGAGTTGGAGAATGACAACTTAATACATGCCAAGAGTGAAGGCAAAAATCCTACACTGTCTTTAGGAGGATAGAGTCTATGAATACATGATAGAAAGAGTTGGCTACCATGTCAGGTCAGGTAGGCTCATAGACTAACTCTTTCAGGGCTTTATTATGACAACACAATACATACTTTCTAGGTCTCAGTCAAGTCTGTAAACTTTCTTGCAAAAGAGATAATCTATGAAAAAAAAATGCTCAGATTACATGAGATTGTTCCAATTTTTTCTCTCGCCCCCCCATAGACCACGCACAACTGTGAAGTAGAATACTGGTTTCTTTCTAAAACACATACAGACACACATCCTCACACCTATACATACTTCTGTCCTAGGTAGCAATATCAATTTCTTAAAAAAAAAAAAGTTTCTAGATGCTAATCTTTATACTTTGGACAACACTGGCTATAAGTACTCAAAACAAAGTGTTTGTCATCTTGTTTACATGCATCAAGCAACACGTGTCTCCACCGAAGAAGCACTATCATCTTTCTTCTTCCACCTGCTTTCTTTCAGGTTTCAAAGCAAGGTACACAATATTATATATGTATTTTTATTGACTTAAATAACACTGCCCTTCTTAAAAACAGGTGGAATTGAATGACATTACCCTCAATTCTTTAATGAGAATCATGTACCTATATGGACAGAGGTAAAATAGAAGGGACAGTGTTCGGTGTTCAGATGGTAGTATCTGCATTTTTCTTTTCTCAACTGAGATGACACTTTATATTTTTTATTCATCATTGCTTCTTTCTGTATATCTTTAGTAATAAAAGTTAGTCATGCATGCAGATTTTACAAGCCACTGATAAATGGTGGTTATTAATTGATATGTCTTAAGAAAAATATTTCTCAACAGGTTTGGATCATATGTAAAACCTGTTCTGCTCATAACCCAGTATTTTTTATGAATTTTTATAATACCTGTGATAATAACCAAGAAAAGATTTAAAACAGGCTTCTCTGCCAGGAATTTTATAGGTCAGATATTAAGTCTATAGACTAATCTCTTTTAAACCTGGTCATACATACCAGAATTTACTGTCTAAATTTCTATCAGTAATGAATTATTTGTAGGAAAGGTACTGGGTGGCATCAATTAAAAGAAGAGCAGATTTTTCAGTTCAGCTTCCCTTGCAGGTATGAAGTTATTTTAAGTAAACTAAAAGTTCAGAATAATCATTCATTCACCGAATATTTTATTTACTGCTGAGCTAAATATATGTGACCCATGTAGGTTATTTAGGCTCTTTGAAATTCCATATAAAGGTCAAGTAAAAAAAATTGCTATGTTACTAAATAGGTGTTTAACTTCAAGCAATAATAGACTTAACAATTGCAATGTGTTTTGCGGTATAAAAACACTTTTGCATTCATTATCTTTGCCTTTTCACGTATTTTATCTGCCTTTGCCAGGTAAAATACAGGATGTCCAATTAAATTTGAATTAGATAAAACAATAATTATTGAGTATAACTATATGCCAAGCATGGGGTATATTGTATTTTCAATTGTTAAATCTGACAGTTCTATACTTGAAGGTGAGGTTGAGAGTAATGAGCAACTTACCCAAAGTCCCTCCAGATTTGAACCCTGTCCTTTTAACTCCAATTCCAGTCTAATTTTGCTGTACTAAAACTGTGCTCGGTTTTCTGAACTTTAACTTTGTTTTTGTAAAAAGAAGAAGAAATACAAGAGGATTGGATGTAAACTAGGTAACTGATTCAGTGTTTCCATTTGCCCATATACAACCGGCTATGTTTATGGGGATCTGATAAGGATAATGTGGAATAATATTGCTCTATTAGAGAGAAAGCTTAGTCAAGGTTCATTTAAGCTGACAAGGTATGCATCGGTACTAAGCAGAGTAGAGGAAGTTCAGGGAAACCAGAGATTCTGGTTATAGAGCCAGAAATATACACAACAGTCACCATTATGACTCTTTCAATGAAGACCACAGAGCATCTGCCCCTACACACAAGCTCTGCAGCACATAGGGTCAAAACAACTGAGACTGGAACACTCCTGTAGACTGACCATTGCTTTCTCTGAAAGCTCCTTCTCTGCATCACCATCCATAATCCTCACCAGGAAGAATTCTGTGCATAGCCTCTTATTTCACACCATTCTCTAAATGTAAAGCTCTAATTTATGGAGGTTATGTCCAATTGATGTTGCTTAGGTCCTAGGCATTTACTGCAAGGGGAATTGGAAAAGCAATTTGCTGGTTTTTACCCTGCACAGGAATGACTCTTAAAGTATTGAATAACAGAAAGTATGACCTGCGTTGACTTTAGAAACATGTTAAAATGTTGCACTCTTTGCTAGAATAATTGTTGTCACTGGTCAGACACATACCCTACACATATTCCGACCACACACACTTAACTACATTCCTTTCAAATCCTAACAAAGATTATACATAACTTGGCCCAAAGCAACCACCAATAAATTCAAATGACCTTACTACTGATCCAAATAACACTAAAAAGTGCTAGAGAGCTCCCCAATGTGGTTTCCCAGGTTTCATCTCATTGTAATAGAAGAACATACCTCTCCTAGAAAGTTTTATCACTTGAAATCCCAAGATCCCATGTGATTTGTATCTCAGCATTCTGCAACACTGAAGTATATCAAGTTGCTTTTCTTTACTTTTTGTCAGTGAACTTTGTAATTTTTTAAATTTTTTTTATATCATTGTTAATTTTTAAACAATATTTGCTTCCTCCCACCCCCTCAGGTGTAGTCCCCATAGAGTTTCCTTCACCAATGCACCTGTGCTCCTCCCTTCCACTAGGGAAAGCTGTCTGGAGGTTCCTCAGTCTACTAAAAATGGAGCTACCATAAGACCTGGCAATTCCATTCCTAGGGATCTACCCAAAGGACACAAAAACATTGATTCAAAAGACCACCTGTACCCCTATGTTTATTGCAGCACTATTACAATAGGTAAAACCTGGAAACAAGGGCTTGGGGACGAGTTGTGCTAGGTATTTGCCAGCCCAGCGGGTCATTGGGATTCCAGTCCTATTATTTAGAACAGAAAACTGAGGGATGAGAAGATTAAGTGATTAGCCCAAGGTCTTTACTATTGGAAGCAGCAGAGACGGCCTTCAAACTGAGGCAGTTGAGTGGGAGGGCTATTCCCTAAAACAGTCTCCCTGCATCACCACACTAACTGGAGGATTTTCTGGTGCGATACACATTAGAGCCAAGACATCTGGAGCTGTTTCCAAGGACTGGGCACACAGGGGGTTTATAAGGAAGTATTCCAGAATCAAGACAAAAGGTCTAATCTCTGAGGCGGCACTCTCCGACCGGCAGAGAGGAGGAAAACAACAAACCAAAACGGCCAACAAGAACAAACGACGCAGCAAGCAGGACTGTGAGTGGAAAGGAACTATTGCAGCCACCACACCCCGTGAACAGGAGCTGAGGCGAACCCTGCAGGATTCGCCGCGGCGGTGAGCGAATGGCTGCGGGCACCATTATAGAAGAACAAAGACCCCGGGAGACGCGCACACAGCCCGGGCTGCCGGTAAGCTTGCGTGGAAAAGCGGCGCGCTTGGCGCGCTTGAAAAGCAAATGCAGACCTGGATCGCAGCTGCCCAAGTACCCGCGCCTGCGACCTAGGCTTGCGGGGAGACGCGCGGAGGTCCTCACTGAGGTGAAGGTCCCTCCCTGAGTAAGCAGGAACCAGGCGCTCAGGCACGGGAACGGTGCAAAAGGCGCCATTCCCGCGCCACTGAACTGGGCTACAGCCCGCGTCCTGGAACTGGGGGCTTTGAACTGAGACCCGGGGCACGAAAATTCGGGGCGTGGGTTCTCCACGACGGTGGGGCACAAGGCAGACACAGCACCCCAAAGCTGTTGAGGTGTACCCTACCATTCCCGCTCTGTTCCCTGTCCCACGGGGTGGGGGGAGGCGAAAAACAGCATCCCAAGGACAATAGGAGAGATCTCTGGTGCCACCTAGCAACCAGGAAAAAAAAGTCACTAACACCCCATAGAACAGGAAATTTCTTAAGACTGCTTGAAAAGGGCAGAAGGCTTCTGGAGGACCCAGTGGCCAGCCGGGAAGTTAGCCCACGCCAGGCCCCTTCCGACCAGCAGTCTGAGCCCAGAGGGAGCAGGCACCCACGTCCGGGGCAGACCGGGTGCGCAGAAGAGTGTGCCTGAAACCGGAGGCGCAGGGACTGCATCCCGCTTCGCCATTTGAGAACAGGGACATTTCTTCAGTAAAAACTGCCTAAAACCAGCAGAAAGCTCCCCCAGAAGACAGAGATGGCTCCTGGAAGAGCCAGAGGGGAGCGGAGAAGTTCACCCAAGATGCCAGTCAGTCCGAGCAACACAGTGTCCCAACGCATACGACAAATTAGAAAACAGACAGTAGGGAGTAGAAGAACCACACGCAACCTAACAACTCCTCAGGAAAGAAGCACACCACAAAAAGAAAACCACTCCCAAGATTGCAACACAGCAACTTGGAAGAACTTCTGAGCCTTCCAGAAAGAGAATTTAAAATTGCCATGATTAAAAAAGTGATAGATCAGAAGAAGGAAATTGAGTCCCTAAAGAGGGAAAACAATGGTCAGAAGAATGAAATTGAGTCCCTAAAGAGGGAAGTAAAAGAAATGCAGGAGATCAAAGAATTAATGGAGGAACTAAAGAACTCTGGGAAAAGCAATGAAAGCGGAATAGATGAAATGGAAGAATGAATAAGTTCTCTTGAAGACACAGAAATAAAAAGAACCAAAACAGAAAAGGAAAGAGAAGTACGAAGGAAAAAGAATGAAGAAAGACTTCGGGAACTATCTGACTCCATGAGGAAAGGAAATATAAGAGTTATAGGAATTCCAGAAGGAGAGGAGAGAGATGTAGGAACAGAGAAAATGTTCCAGGAGATAATTGAAGAGAACTTCCCAAATGAGAAGGAGCTGAAAATTGATATACAAGAAGCAAGAAGAACACCAAACTTCCACGACGAAAGGAAAAACACAGCAAGACACATAATAGTAAAGCTCCCAAGAATCCAGGACAAGGAAAAAATAATGAAGCTGACAAGAGAGAAGAAACAGATAACATTCAAAGGAAAACCAATCAGGCTGACATCAGACTTCTCTGAAGAAACACTACGGGCAAGGAGAGAGTGGAGGGACATAGTCAACAGACTCCAAGAAAACAGATGCCAACCAAGAATACTCTATCCCGCAAAGCTCTCTTTCCTCCATGAAGAAAGAATATGGACCTTCCCAGACAAAGAGAAACTCCGGAATTTCATTACGACTAAACCCCCACTCCAAAAAATACTACAAGGAATCCTAAAGCCAGAACCTCAGAGGGACGAATAACAATGAAAGAAGACCAAAAAAAAAAAAGTTATTAAAAGAATAAATAAATAAAATCAAAGGAAAGACAAACATAATGGCAAATACAGATGCTAAATATCAATATTAACTCTAAATGTAAATGGACTAAACTCTTCAATAAAAAGACACAGAGTTGCAGCCTGGATTAAGAAAAAAAACCCAACCTTTTGCTGTCTCCAGGAAACACATTTAGCTACAAAAGATAAAAATAGGCTCAAAGTCAAAGGATGGAAAACAATCCTACAAGCAAATGGACCAAAAAAGAAAGCAGGAACAGCTATACTTATATCAGATAAAACAGACTTCAAACTCAAAAAAATAAAAAGAGACCCCAATGGTCACTACATTATGATTAAGGGGACAATACTTCAAGAAGAAATAACACTCATTAACATATACTCACCAAACGAAAGAGCACCAAAATATATCAGACAACTGTTGTCCTCTCTGAAAACAGACATCAGAGAAAACACATACGTAGTGGGAGACTTCAACACACCACTATCAACAATGGATAGATCAACAAGACAAAAAATAAGTAAAGAAACTAAAGCTCTAAATAAGGACCTAGAGCATTTGGGCTTAACAGACATCTATAGAACACTAAACCCAAAAAAAAAACGGAGTACACATTTTTCTCAAGCGCACACGGATCATTCTCCAGGATCGATCACATACTGGGGCACAAGACAAACATCAACAGATACACCAAGATTGAAATCATACCAACCATCTTTTCTGACCACGAAGGCATCAAACTAGAAATAAATCATAAAAAGAAGGCAAGGAACTATCCTACCTCATGGAGATTAAAAACCACACTACTGGAAGACCACTGGACTAATGAGGAGATCAAAGAAGAAATTAAAAAATTCTTTGAATTGAATGACAAGGAGGACACCAATATCCTAAATGTATGGGATGCAGCGAAAGCAGTAATAAGAGGAAAATATATAGCAATAGAAGCTCACATCAAAAAACAAGAAAGAACTCAAAGAAACAACCTAATCTCGAAGCTCAAAGATCTAGAAAAAGAAAAACAAAAAAACCCCAAAACCAGTAGAACAAAAGAAATAATAAAAACCAAAGCAAAAATAAATGAAATTGAAACTAAAAAAACAATCCAAAAGATCAATGAAACCAAGAGCTGGTTCTTTGAAAAAATAAATAAAATAGACAAACCCCTAGCCAGGCTCACAAAGGAAAAAAGGGAGAAAGCACAAATACACAGGATCATCAATGAAAGAGGAGAAATCACAACGGACACAGCAGAAATCAAAAGAATAATCAGTAACTACTATGAACAGTTATATGGAAACAAGTTCAACAATCTAGAGGAGATGGACAAATTCCTACAACTCTACAATCACCCAAAGCTAGATAAAGAAGAAATAGAACACCTAAACAGACCAATTACAAGCAGTGGAATTGAAATGGTAATCAAAAACCTCCCCAAAAACAAAAGCCCAGGACCTGATGGATTTACAAATGAATTCTACCAAACATTCAGAGAGGAATTAGTGCCTATCCTTCACAAACTCTTCCAAAAAATTGAGAAGGAAGGGATAATACCAAACACGTTCTATGAAGCCAACATTACACTAATACCAAAACCGAATAAGGACAACACAAAAAAGGAAAACAATAGGCCAATCTCCCTAATGAACACTGATGCAAAAATCCTCAATAAAATTTTAGCTATCAGAATCCAACAATGTATCCATAAGATAATTCACCACGACCAAGTAGGATTCATTCCAGGGACACAAGGATGGTTTAACATCTGAAAATCAATCAACGTTATCCAACACATCAACAAAAAGAAATATAAAAACCATATGATAATATCAATAGATGCTGAGAAAGCTTTCGACAAAGTGCAACACCCATTCATGATAAAAGCCCTTGAAATTCTTGGGATACAAGGAACATACCTCAACATCATAAAGGCCATCTATGACAAGCCAACAGCCAGTATCATTGTCAATGGTGAAAAGCTGAAAGCAATTCCATTAAGATCTGGAACAAGACAAGGATGTCCACTCTCACCACTGCTTTTCAATATAATACTGGAAGTCCTAGCCAGAGCAATAAGACAAGAGAAAGACATCCAAGGAATCCAAATAGGAAAAGAAGAAGTCAAACTATCACTATTTGCAGATGATATGATAATATACATAGAGAACCCCAAAATCTCAACAGAAAAACTAATTCAACTCATCAATCAATTCAGTAAAGTGGCAGGATACAAAATCAACACGCAAAAGTCAGTAGCCTTCCTATACACAAACAATAAATCTGAAGAAGAAGAAATCAAAAAAACCATCCCTTTTATTATCGAAACAAAAAAAATCAAATATTTGGGAATAAATCTAACAAAAGAGGTAAAGGACCTATACAAAGAAAACTATAAAACACTGTTAAAAGAAATAGAAGAAGACACAAAGAAATGGAGAGACATCCCCTGCTCATGGATTGGAAGAATAAACATTATTAAAATGGCCATCCTACCAAAAGCAATCTACAGATTCAATGCTATTGCAATCAAAATCTCAATGGCATTCTTCAAAGAAATAGAACAATTATTGCTGAAATTCATATGGAATCACCAAAAACCCCGAATAGCCAAAGCTCTACTGAAAAAAAAAGAAGGAAATGGAGGCATCACACTCCCAGACTTCAAACTATACTACAAAGCCATAATCATCAAAACCGCATGGTATTGGAACAAGAACAGACATACAGACCAATGGAATCGAATAGAAAATCCAGAAATAAACCCACAGATTTATGGTCAACTAATCTTTGACAAAGGAGCAAAGACTATGCATTGGAGCAAAGAAAGTTTGTTCAATAAATGGTGCTGGGAAAACTGGGCCGCTACATGCAAAAGAATGAAGCTAGACCACTACCTCACACCATACACAAAAATCAACTCAAAATGGATTAAAGAACTAGACATAAGACCTGAAACCATAAAATACATAGAAGGAAATATAGGCGAAACACTACGGGACTTACACATCAAAGACATCTTTACAGACACATCACCCAAAGCAGTGATAGTTAAGGCAAAGATAAACAGCTGGGACTACATCAAATTAAAGAGCTTCTGCACAGCGAAAGAGACAATAACAAAAACAAAGAGAAACCCCACCTACTGGGAGAACATTTTTGCACCCAACACTAATGATAAAGGACTGATCACAAAAATCTGCAAAGAGCTGATGAGACTCAGCAACAACAAAGAAAATAATCCAGTCAAAAAATGGGCAGAAGAGCTAAAAAGAAACTTCTCTGAAGAGGAAATGCAAATGGCCAACAGACATATGAAAAAATGTTCAACATCACTTGCAAACAGGGAAATGCAAATCAAAACTACCATGAGATACCATCTCACACCAGTGAGAATGGCGCATATTAAAAAAACTAGCAACAACAAATGCTGGCGAGGGTGTGGAGAAAAAGGAACTCTTCTGCACTGGTGGTGGGAGTGCAAACTGGTCCAACCACTATGGAGAGCTGTGTGGAGATTTCTGGACCTACTAAACATAGAGCTTCCATATGATCCAGCAATTCCACTCCTAGGTATTTACCCAAAGGACACAGAAACAGCAATTCCAAAGAGCACCTGCACCCCTATGTTTATAGCAGCACTGTTTACAATAGCTAAGCTTTGGAAACAACCCAAATGCCCAAAAATAGATGACTGGATCAAGAAGATGTGGTACATATATACCATGGAATATTACTCAGCATTCAAAAAAGATAAACACATGCAATTTGCAGCAACATGGATGGCGCTGGAAGGGATCGTGCTCAGCGAAATAAGCCAAAAAGAAAAAGAAAAATACCGGATGGTCTCACTCATAGCAGGAATCTAGAAAACTTAAATAAGGGACCAGGAAAATGAATTTAAGAAAGTGAAAATCAAAATCAACAAAAAACTATGAACCAGAGACACTTTTTGGGGGGTGGGGGGCGGGAGGGGAAGGATTGGGGTCAGAATGGGGCGTTTGCAATTGTATGGGGGAATATAAAAATAAAATTTATTATTTAAAAAAAAAAACCTGGAAACAAGCCAAATGCCCAAAAATAGATGACTGGTGAACTTTGTATTTTAAATCCAAGATATATAATATTTAGATCAAGGTTTAGATAATACACACTTGAGGCCCTTATATATTCAATATGCCTGTAGAATTGAGTTTGTAAGTATCATGGGAAAGAAAGTGATGTCATTGAATACACATTGGTTTTCTGGAAACCAGTAAAACCCTGAAAAGACTAATAAAGTCTGGCTGCTCATATATAAACTAGTCAGCTACCTCATAACTTAAGCTGAGACCATTACCTTGTATTGCTATAAAACTACTCTCTACAGAAACCCTTTTCTCATTGGTGCTGAGGTAAAGAATCTTGGTCCAGTGATAACCTTATTGGTGTAAGCACAGTGTTCGATTACATTGGATATACTTCAGAGAGAAACACAAGTACTTTTTAATCTACTTCAAATTAATTTTGAAATAGCAGAAATTTTATCTGAAGAAACAGGGAAAAAACTAGTTGGAGCTGAAAAGAACTTACAACTTTATTCAAAATGTCTGTATTTCCAGCTTAAAATGTTATGTTGCCCTTCACCCTGAAGAGAAACAAACTTGAGTTCCTTAAAGAAATTTCTGAGGGCCTCCCTGGTGGCGCAGCAGTTGAACACTGGGCTGTGAAGCTGCCTGCATCCTCTACAGCGCCGGTTCAATCCCCGGCTACCGGGCAAGGGTCCCACATGGCACAACAGACCTCTCCTGCCACCCGCTGCTCCCCTCAGTAGTGTACTTCATCAGTCTGGCTGTTTTGCTCCCCGCTTTGGCTCTGGTGAATTCTCTCACCCTTCCGTGCTTCTGACTGTACCCAGTGCTTGTATAAATAAATAAATCTCAAAAAAAAAGAAAGAAAACACATTTAAAAAAATTTTCTGAGTTTTCTCTAGAGCTTTATACTATTGATTACAGTTTGGGTGTAAACTTCATCTCCTCCCATGTAAACAGTTGGGATAACTGAATTTCTTTTAACAGCCCAAGAACTCAAGTCATGCACAGATGAGTGCCCATTGCAACAGTGATCTTTTCCCCATTTTTCAGGTAGAAAATCAAACATGTAAAAACAATTTATGCAACGTATTTTCCATTAAGTTTTGTTAAGGATAAGCAAGTATAAAGAAATTTACATTATGTAGTTGTATTATATGTTCATAATATTGAATATAAAACTTTGTTAAAGTAAAGCTCAAGCAAGTCTTGAAAGCAAAAGAAGTTACTAGAAAGTAACTGCTAGCCTTTAACATATGAAGGAAAGCAGACTGGCATAATTGCCGGCTAGCTCGCAAGTTTTCTTGATAAGAATATATGGTAGGAAGACTTACAAACTGATGGTGTGGTTGTCAGCCTCCAGTGCCTTTTCTGGTGTGTCTTGACCCACTATCCATCCTTGCCTTGTTTTTCTATATAAAATTTATAATAAGATGACAGTTTCTAGGGAGATCATCATATACATTAATATGTTGTCTAATGCCTCACAATGAGAAGCATTTATGTGAGATCGTTTTCCTGACAACATATGGCACTTGTGTTCATTTGCTCTCAAAGAGAAATATTTTCAATCAATAGCTCTGTACATAAAGTTAAGTAGAACTTTAGAAAGTAGATATTTTTAGGTAGCTCTATTTCTGTGTCAAACAGGTAACTACGTAGATATATTTACAGTTAATGCTTTCCTTTGCTTTTTTTTTTTTCAACAAAAATGTCACAAGTTTCTGAGAAAGCAATTAAAAATACAACTCAATTACTAATTCCTGTCAGTGTTCATTTCATTACCACATGTGCCATATTTATGACGATCAAAATTATTTATCTCAGCAAAACCTTTTTCCATTCAAAGAGCAATCAAGAATAGGAATAGGGTGGTTATGTACTCTAATATTCAGCGACAGTGAACACATCTAAGTATGCGATGCTTAGGCACTAGGGATAGAGTATCTCTCAAGTCTGATAACTTGTTAGAATTCTTAAAGGTTTTACTACTAATACAATTTCTAGATAAGTAATTGTAACTCTTCTGATTTTTCTGTTGATATAAATATTCAAAATATATTGGTTATTTCCTTTTAATATGCTCAAGGAGATTTTGATAACCAATAGATCAATAGTGATAACTATATGCTCTGTGACTAAGGTACACAGGGGTTGAGAGAGGTATGTAGCCTGTCTTCTGTACTTAGCACACCCATGGAGGATAGGCAAGGACTGATTGATTTTTAACTGCAAAGTAATGATTTCCTGGGCCTCCTAGTCATTTGTCTAACTATTTTCAGGCCTGGTGTTTATCATCTTGTTGGAAGCAGAGGACCTGATTGAATATGCATTTCTTGAAACCTCGAGAGATTATTAAAGTCCAATTGTCAGCCCATAAATCATTCTAAGTTTGTATAGTACGTGATTCTGAAGCATCTATGCTACTAATTGCAGATTTCCTTCTAAGGATTTTATGATAGCCAAAGTGTAATTCTCAGCCCCCCTATATCTTAGCTGACATTTATACACTTGAGTATTGCCACCACCATCCAGGCAGCCAAAGAAATTTAAATTTTCTTGGAAGGCTAGCCAAATTATAATTGGCTGAAGCATTTGCTATCTGATCTCTCAATAACTTAACAATATTAATTTTATAATTGTAACCCACTGAATATTTTCCCTTATCTTTGTTTCAATTATTACCAAGATTTTAACTTTAATTTTCTTCCCAAATTTTGTTCAATGCAAAATAACCTTATCCAGTTAATCAAGACTTAAATAAATATTTACTGAGACACCATTATGTCCAGAAACTATCCCCAGGTATCACTGAAAAAAAAACACATAACTTATAATTAGTTGGAACTCACATAAATTCACTGACCATAGAATATTCCGCAAAATGATGGTAACAGATGTGCAGAGGGATATAGACCATATACTTAAGTATATTATAGTTAATTTTAAGCTAGAAAATGAGAATCTCTCATGGTAGAAGAAACAAAAGGGTACATCACTGGGAAATAAGACACATACAGAGGAGAACAAGATCTATTTAGGGAACAATGGCCAAAGCAAAGCGCTTTCTAGAAAAGAACAGAATGGAAATAATTTTGAAAAGGAATCTGGGACTATTTAAATCCAAATGACAGATTTTTCTTGGTCTTCTTTATATATCACCCCAGCCCTATGTATCCTCACCCAAATCCATCGTGGTACATTATCAGTTTCCAAGTTGCCTATATAGACTGACTTTCCTGTCTCTATACTAGTAACTTATTTTCTTCTTTCCCCTAACCACATTCAATTTCTTACCTCATGGGCAGGGTTATGTACCTAAGATGCAAATCTGATCATGCCATATCTCTGAAGCTCCCACTTGTTCTAGTCCATGTGTTCAAAAATGTCATTCACAGCCTTCTATCACTGTTTAGTTCCATTTTGAGGGGTCCCCGGTTAGCCATCCTTGAATTCCATATGCTTTCATATACTTCTGTGCTTTAGCTTGTGCTGTACTGCCATCTCTAATCTTGAGAACTGCCTGGATCTCTTGAATATTGATACTTGTCTTAAAAGACAGCTTCCCGGGTGAGTAATAGAATTCCCATCCCCAGACTAACATATAGGTATAGCCTCAAACATACAGGTATATGCTCAAACAACACTCTGCATGCACTTCAATTAAAGCATCTATCACACCCTAATTATTTTTTGATCCTTCCTTTTACCTGTCAGTTCTTTGAAATCTAAATTTTTTTTTTTTTTACCAGAAACCAGCAACAGTTCTTAGCCCCAGAGCAAAGGGTCAGTACATGAACAAATAAAGTTATATTTAGGTCAAAGAAGAGAGAATTTCATGAAGGAGGGGCTGACCTAATGGTCATTTTATACAGAAGATCAAGTCATATTAGCAGTTATCAATGTTCCCTTCAATAATAATTTCTCAAAAGATTTGGGAGGGGGTTGAGAAGCAAATTGGTAGTGAGGAAGTACAATAGATTTTCTGTACCGTATTTTCATTTGACCATATCTTTAATAGTATGGAGAAGAAATTAATAAAAGGAAAATTGAAAAGATATCACAGATGGGATAACTGCTAGGAAAAAAATTCCAATGGAGAAAAGAAGTAGGATCAAGTCACATTTGGAGACATCTGTCTTGCAGAGTTGGCTTATTTCTTCCTCTGAAGTAGTAATGAGTACACTATAGAGTGACGAAAATAGGTAACAGTTCAATATTTGCTGAGTGACTGTTTTGGAGTGATAGTGGCTCATTGTTGCAGTATTACAACCTACGAGAATCTTAGGATTTGGATAATTTAGAGTAGTTTATTCAAGTTATAGTTTAGAAGGAACAGAGTTTTGCTCCCCTTAATATCAGGTGCCCATAAAAAGATCAATATTAGTACTAATAGACAAGACTATGAACTGCTCTCAGTCTAAGGGTAACTATGACAAAGTATCTTCAGCAATGTTTGCTCTTTTCCTAAAACTGTAATGCAAAATCAAATTCAAGTCTTCTGGCCTCCCTTTCCAAAAAGATTAATAACATTACATTCTTCCTATGTAGAAATGCTAGAACATCCTCTGAATATCCACTACAGGGAACAAGTGAGAGAATAAGGTTAGATCAAGTTAAAAAAAAAAAAAAAAAGCAGTGCAGGGACTCAGTTGAACGTGGACATCTTAAATCTAAAATTGGAATTAATTGGTACTATTTTTAAATTGTCTACTTTGGGTCTTGGTAGGGCAAATGCCCAGGGTCTAAAGGATTTGAGGGTGGGCATCCATGAGTAGACAAGAGTCAGAGTCAACAGTAGGTTAAGCAGGGAAGGGGATAGAATTAAGGACAATATATTCTGCTTAACCTGGAAACAAAGGCTTGAATGCTTTTGGTCATCATGCCAATGTGGAAGTTAGATGGGCAGAGAATAGAATGATCTAGTGTGCTGTTAGGAAAAAGCATTTCTTTGGTTTATTCCTACTCCCTTTCTACCCTAGAGCTAGTTGATATCATCTCCAATTGCTTCTCATACTAAACAGGCTCAGAAGGACCTTTTATAATGGTTAAAATTCAAGACGGCCATCTTTAGAAAAGTGTTTGGATGCTTTCTCAGTGTCTTTTCTTTTGGTTAAGTTTTTCCTAATTTCTGCATTCTATAGCCCTCATTCCTACAATAAACATATTGAGCAAACTATGTGAGACACTGCTTCATGTGTTGGGTTTTAACAGTAAATAGAAGATCCTTGTTCTTATAGAACTTACTATAGACTATGAAAAGAGATGCCTAAACGACTTCACTTGTAATTTTTACAGATTAGTAAAATAGTCTAAATACAATTTAAAAGGATAATGTAAAGGTAAGAAGGGACTGCTTAGATGGGGAGGTCAGGAGAAACTACTGAGAAATTCAAATGTAAGTTAAGAATAGATGGATACCAAAGAGCCAGTCATGTGACAGTATAAATGTAGAATGCAATTCAATACAAGGCAGGAATAAGCTTGCAGTGTGACTGGTGCACAGGAAAGAGCTCTCAAGAAAGGTAACACAGTGTTTGGATCACAATGAGCAAGGGACAAAGGACTATGAGGGCGAATGAGAACACAAAAGATGATTTTCTGGTTTGGAAGGCTGTGCGGCCTACAGCAAATTGTCTAAATATTACTTTACCTAAAATTGGAAACCACTAAAAGATTTTAGCAGAGATTAAAACATGATTTGATTTGTATTTCAAACAGCACTTTAACTTCAAGGAAGGATTTAGTAACAGGGAAGCTATTGTTAGGAAGTTGTTGCAGAAATTCCACAGGTATGGTAATCCCTGCATTGTGTAAGATAGGAGTGAAAGTGGATAAAGCAGGTGAGCTCAAAATGGTTTTTAGAGATAGAACTGAGATGACATTGTCATTGTTTGAATATGAAAATGATAAATCAAGAATTAGTTATAGGTTTTCAGTTTGCCTGAATAGATAGGGGGGTCATTTATCAATATGGGATATTTCTTCGGCCAGGGTTAGGTGAGTCCCAAAGAAAAGATAGCATCCAGCCATTCTAAAGATAGAGTTCTATCTGAGGCTCATATTACACAAATTGTGATTGTAAACTGAAGACTTCAAATTTTTCCTCCTGTGCTTATTCTCTCCCCAGCAAACTTAACTTTTAGTTACTTCATTTGGAAAGGCAGTCATCTATGACTTTTCTGTTTATCACACACTAAATCCAATCAAACACCCAGTCATATGGATTTTAATTCTAAAATAGTCCTTACAGATGTTTCCCTCCATTATGTTACTATTGACATTGTCCAGCTCTGCTCAGTCTTCAATGGACCATTGCTCAGCACCCCAAGTCTCTCTCCCTTCTCTGTCTGTCTCCTTTATACAATAATGTGCTGTCACAGGTATCTTTAGAAATTATGACTGGATATATTTATATACTTAAGTGGAAGGGAAATTGGATTTAAAAAAAGCTGTGACTCGAAACTTGTGAGTTAGAGGTAAATTTCTGAGTGGATGCTTTTTTTAGGGGTTTATGATGAGAACAAAGTCAATCTCTGCCAAAATTTTAACTGGTCCAATAAAGAATGAAAAAACTAGGAAGTTTAAATCTTTATCTTTTTCATTTTGGAGTTATATATATATGCCAGTTGTCCTTTCTTGAAAAGGACTCTATATATTATTTTAATATTTGTATCGTTTGGATCTCTTTAAAGATTTCCAGTCACAGCTGAGAAGATATCTCATCAAAATATCATATCCAAGGAAACAGTAAGCATCTGGGACACAAGCTAGGATGGGTGATCTGAGATAATGTCAGTATCTTAGCCACAAATAATGTAGGGAAAAGTAACTCCCATAAGTAGCTAATTCTTCAATAAGAAAATGAGGTGAATGTACAGAATGCTGGGGAGGATTTTTTCTAAGAATATGAAGGCATCATAGGAGTCTAGTTCACTGTGTGGATCTAATTCAAAGATCTAATACCATCAGGTGTCTTTTTTTTTTTTTTAACAAATCTTTCTTTTACTAAACCCTGGTGGGAAGTTATCCATTCAGGAGATGACTGAGTGTTGCAGTGAGAATTTGAGTAGATTGTATAGTTACTAGAAAATAGTTACCTATGGCATAAAATAAACTAAGTGATGCAATTTTGTTATATTCAATTATATTTTTGCAATTTTTGTAGAGTTTTGTTCATGTGCATAATCCCTGACAATCCAAATAGTTTGTAAATTTGTTTTTATTGCCTGGGGTTTGTCAAATATTCATCTACTTTTCATAAACATCAGGAGAGAAGTTATTCTTAAGCATTTGTTGAGTTTAAACTAATTGCTTCCAGGGCCTCCCCGGTGGCGCAGCGGTTGAGCGCCGGGTTGCAAAGCTGCCCGCGGCCTCTGCGGCGCCAGTTCGATCCCCGGCTGCTCCCTGGCCACCAGAGGAGGGTCCCACATGGCGCGCAGACCTCTCCTGCCGCCCGCTGCTCCCCAAAGCAGTGTACTTCGCGCCTTCTGCCTGCTCTGCTCCCGGCTCTGGCTCTGGTGAATTCTCTCACCCTCCCACGTTTCTGACTGTACCCAGTGCATGTATAAACAAAACAAACAAATAAATCATAAATAAATAAAAATACATGCCTCTTAAAAAAATAAATAAACTAATTGCTTCCAAAGACAATAACAAACTAGTATCAATGAAAATCCTATTTGGACTTAGCAGAGACAAAAACACCAGAAGGAAGTGGAAAGAGGATGTCTGAGTTACAGGAAGGGTTCTTCTAGGAAGAAGGTGAAAACATTCAGAGATAAATTTGTCTTCCTGGGCAAAGTAGTAAGGGGTGAGCCTTGGGAAGAGATATATTGCTTGGTCTTTCTGAGATGACAAGGCACCAAGCAAGATTTATAAATAGTAAACTCATAAGAAATTAAGGAAACAGACTGCTGAATTGAAAGCAAAATGAACTTTAATACTCATGAATCTTTTCCCAAGTTAACCTCCTAAAATTATCCTTAATTTAAAATTTCACAGTTACTCCCCTAGTGGGTATACCTTAGAGGTGCATGGAGTAATCACTATATTTTAGGATTACATACAATTTAGACCAAATTCAGGCAATATAGTATATTCTGTCCCTTGAATCTGACCTTAACCACAAAGTCTAATTATCTAACCAGGGCAGTTAGCAGGGCAGAGAAAACCCATTATCTAAAGCAGTGTTTTGAAAAATGCCAGTTCACTTGTCATTTATTGGCTAAAAAGCAATCTGACCTTGGGTATGAAGTCATTTTCTAAAATTCATCTTGGAATCCAGTAAATCCACTCAAAGCTTAGCAGAAGTTGAGATTATGAGCACCAAACACATGTTTTCTAGACACAGCCTGACATGATAGTATAGAAAGCATTTATGTTAATATTCAGATGCCAGCAAAGCACTGCAGAGGTATATTTGCATTCAGAATGTGTAGTCACAGAAGCAACGTGATCTAAAGGCTTGTCGTGTGTTAAATGGCTCACAGTGTTTTGCAGACAACAGGAAGTTTCCCTTGCACAAAGTACTAGAATGAATGCGTCAAGGTAAGTGACAAGCTCTTAAGCTGATACATATAACAAGTAACTGAGCTCCTCATAACCAGCCTGTCATACTTGATTATGTTCTGGGAAAATGATCCACATACAAATGTGACTTTGTTTATTAAATCTAATGTATTAAGTGCAGTCTGCTGCTAAAAATTACTCCCATTTTTATATAGGGGAATGTATTTCCATAAACTATATAATGGGAGATAATTTAAACAACATTAACTATAAAGAATTTGGAGAAAATATTGTTATAATTTGCATTAAAATGTCATGAGATCAGAGAGGCTTAGAAGAAATGATTTGATGGAGTCTTATTTTTTTGCAAGTCCATTTTATTTGAACTAGGGTAAACACTGTCTTAAAATATTCTTGCTCATAAACAAAATAACTCAATCTTAGGAGTCCCTAATGTGGATATTCTGAAATTGTTCATTTGGGCTAATGACAACAACATATAAGGAAGGAGGGTAGAAGCACATGTTACTGAGGCAGAAGAAACTGCCAAATGCTTGTTCTCTGAGGAGTTGGTTCTTAAAGCCAGTAAGACAGTGTGGTCTTGCCAACTTTAGTAAACAGTGCACATTTGTACAAGGGCAACATCAAAGACTCCATCACAGTATGAGCCAATGTCAGTAGTAACTTCTGTGTCCAGTGACTCTTCCAAAGAAATGGAGACTGACTCATGAAAGTTAAATGAGCTATTAACAGTCAAATATAAGGGTACAGAAGACAGAACAATAAGACTAGGTACAGTCAAGCCTTCAACTAGGCAAATCCAAGGGGATAGGATATATGCAGTGAAAACAGAAGGAATGGGGGGAGCTACGTAAACTAATTACCCTCTTGAACCACTCAAGCATGGTGACTTTATTCTAAGTGTCATAAATGTAGGAGAGTCAATATTGATAGTATATAGTTATAAGAGGAGATTTCAGCTCCAGAAGAACATTAGGCTCTCTCACATATTACCTGTGTGATCTTGGGAAGGGTAGTTGAGTTCCTTTGTGCTCAATTTTTTCATCTATAAATGCAGTAATACTTACAGTTGGGGTTGCCAGAAAGAAATTATTGAAGCACTTAATAAATTGATAAGTGGTGGTATATAGTGAGTATATAATACTAACTTTTCTTATCACCTTTGTGCTTCTTACAGCACCCCAAATCACAGTGAATGAACACAAGACTGATCTCCAAGTCTGGCTTCAGGAGGCTTCAGCTCTTTTTAGGAATATGTTCAAAGATCCAGGCAACTGCTTGATAAGGTCTTACTAGGGACAGTGGGTCTCCCTATTGGCTACACTTTGCAGACTCTACTGGGGAGCTTTATAAAAAGAGTCTGGTCCCAGAGACATGTGATCTGGGTATCAGAATTATAAAATTCTAAAAGCTCCCCAGCTAGGTGATTTTAATGCATTAGGAAACCTCTGGTGGCAAATAGTCAAGCAAGTGGAAGGACATTAGACAGGCTAAAGAACTATCATTTAAAGAGATTGAGTCATTCAAACAGTGACTATTTAAACCAGCCCTGATAGGGAGATGAAGAACTGACTAAAATTTATTAGGAAAAAAGCAGACCACGAAAGACTGGCATGTTATTGACTTTGACAAGTTTAAATTATTTCAACATCCAGTAGGATGGTGGCTTATGAATAATAAAATCAGTTATAAAAACTTGAAGCTTTAAAACCTGAATTTTATATGAACAGTAGACAAACTGTTTATTGAGAATGAGATGGGGATAGGGTTGCAGACAGGGAAAGGGATATCAGCAGTATCTGAAGATGGCCTTGTAAATATGTAATTCCTGAGTGTATCAAACATTATAGATTCTACATTTGGTGAATTTTATTCTACCCCTGAACATCCCTGTGACGTTAGAAGCAAATTTAACAGTTAAGTAGGAAGAGGCTGGAAATACTTATGGAAAAGAATAAAAGATGTTTCTAAATATCCATCAGCATCATCTAAGCAATGAGAAAGCATCAAAGTAAAGGGGTTAAAGGTAGACAAAAAACTAAACATTTTAGAGGGAAGCAAAAAAAAAAAAATGGGTATGTGATAGGAGGAGTAGAAAATCACTCTGTTTTTGGAGAAGATTCTATTCAGATGGGAAATCTGCCCTCTCTTTGCAGAGGCCAGCATTATAACCTAAGTGTCGCCTCCGTTAGCAGGTATCAGGGGAATCATTGGCCCATTCCACACGTTCTGGTCTTTGAGTCTTTAACCAGAAGCACAGATATTGAAAAGACAATCAGCAAGCAAGGATTGATAGGTAAGTGTTCCCTTTGGGGACCCTGAATTTGGGTTTCTTTTCAAAGAGAGAAATCTAATCACTTCTTAATCTCTGGTTTTGGCAGCTGGGACTTGTTCTCCCACTAGATTGTTCTACAGATCTCAGAGCTATAAACCTTAAATTGCTAACAGCAGCCTTGCTCTGCAGTCCATCTTATAGCCCCAAAGGTACCTGTGATTTGCACAATTAGCAGTTCTATTTAAAAAAAAAAAATCAAGAGTTTTGATTAAAAACAGAAATATAATATTCTCTGAACAGTTTTCATTCTGGTTTGCAATTGTTTTTAGGTACTAGAAGAAGAATAATTAGAATCTATTATCAAGATGATTGGAGTACTGAATCACTATAATGACCTCTGTCTGTATAAATCATGGTGACAAGTTCCCATAAATATAATTTATAGCCATTTCTGGATCTCAACTCAAGAAAACAAAATCATCTTATCTTTCTGAGAGAGAAATAATATTCAAGAACATGAAGTGGATTTGTCTTTTCTGGAAAACAAGTTACAAGTATTTTCCTTCTCAGTAGCAAGTAGAGGGTGATCACATTCAAACAGGGTCACCAGATGGCAGGGCCCACCCCTGCCAGATGCTCCAGTACCCCTGGTACCTATTGAGAAAGGAAAGGGGGTGGGGGTTTGTACATGGTTTACCAACTTCTCCACTAAATCACCAACTCTGAAAACCACAACTCATTTTGGCTGTCTGGGGAATAAGCAATAAAAGAGAGCTCGTGTAAGGAATGATTTTATTCATCCTCTTTTTAGAGTCTGTTCACAGTGAAATGAGGGTTTCTATATGACTTTTTTTCTGACTTACCAGTGGCCCTAGTTATTTATTTCAATGTTTTTAGCACAGTTCCTTTCTTTGTAATCCATGCAATGACTTCTCTTTAGGATGTTATCTCCAGTTTGATATATAATTTTTATATAATATTTAAGTTAAGGTATACAAGCTAATGATGTGTATATATTTTACAAAATGACTTGTTATGCTATTACTCATGTAGTTACAAATTATTTTTCCTTGTGAGACAAGGTCTACTATCAGTAATTTTCAAATATACAATATAGTATTGTTAATGATAATCACCATACTGTATATTACATCTCCAGAACTTTGTAACTGCAAGTTTGCACCCCTTTGACCAATTTCACCCAATTACCCCTCACCTTCTGCCACTGCAAAATAAATGTGTTCCTATGAATTTGCTTCCTTTTTTATTCTACAAATGATAATGTATAATATCTTTGACTTCTATTACTAAGCATAATGAAAATCAAATTACATAAGCATAATGCAAATCAAACCACAATGAGACATCTCATGCCTGTTAGAATGGCATCAAAACACAACAGAACAAAAGCCTGTGAGGATATGTACGAAAGGAAACCCTTGTGCACTGCTGGTGGACACGTAAATCAGAACAGCAGCTATAGAAAACAGTATGAAGTAGTCCTCTCCTCCATGTCTCGTCCTCCACAGTGATCCAGCAATTCTACTTGTGGGTATACATCCAAAGGAAACAACATTATGGTAAGAGATGCCTGTACCCTCATATTCATTGCAGCATTATTTACAATATTCCAAACATGGAAACAATCTAAGTGTCCTTTGTCACATGAATAAAGAAAATGTTATATACACATACAGTGGAATAGCATTCAGGCATAAAAAGGATACCCTGCCATTTGCAACAACATTGATAGACTATGCTAAAAGAGAAGAAAGTTAGACATAGTCAAATACTCTATGACCCCTTCAGTATATTTGGTAAAGATGAGGGCAAGTGGAGGTGGGGGGGGGGTTTGGAATTGATTACCATAATCCCCATTTCCTATCACTGCTCTCTGTTCTGTCATTGTTAAGTTTTTCACTGTTGCTCATAGCCTAGAACTCAGACTCACCACATTCCATACAATGCTGCAACCAGTTCCATACAATGCTGTCACCACATTCCATACAATGCTGTAGCGTGATGTCTGCAAATAGGTATCTCACTCTCTGGATAACCATGTATGGTGGTTTGGCTGAGACAATCTATTTTGTTTTGGTTTTTATTTTTTTGGCTAGTGTCTTAGCATATTTACACATTGTTTTCCAAACAGATACTTTTTTGGAAAAAGGAGTACAAAGTATATCGCCATCCCTCTGTTCAACCTGCAATACCACTACAGAAATGAGTCATGTTTTACTATATTTAACTGAATAATTGGAGGAACTTAAAAAGAGGAAAGAATAAAGAATTTCAAGCAAAATATGATACTATTTTCCTATAGCCCAAGGGAAAAATACAACGTTTTTCATCCTACGGGCACCACTCATGGATGAACCCCAGTTCCTAGTTACTCTTCTTAAAGACTATACTCTTCTTAAAGACTACACTGAATTGCACATGTGATATTGTGTGGGTATATACACATGTGCAAGTCGTAAAGTCAGCCTCAATGAGCTTCTGCTACCAAGTTAATCTAAATATCCACAAATAATGAAAATAGCTTGCTTATATATTAAATGCAGATGAAGTGAGGCTCTACTGCACAGAAACCTTGACCCCACAACCTTCCCCATCCACGTCACTACTACAAACTCACTGATTTCCTTAAGGGAGATATGCTCATTCCAGGGTCCATCTGTTACCTCAGAGTTACTTGGTAAACAGAATGGTGCCCATTTATGCATTTCCCAAGTATGTTTTGTAAATATATTATGAAAGTATTACTTGAGAGTGGAGCAGAGTGTGTGGAGGCTCCCATGGATTTTGATGGGCCAAGTATACTCTCCTTTGAGGACGTCTTATCAATATGAATTGATTTTTTTTTCTTCGCATATGTGCAAATAATTGTTGGAATACAGCCTCACATACACACGCACATATACACCAAACTATCCCAAGACGATTATCAGCTCTCAGAAATAGCACAATCTAAATTCAAAAGGAGAGAGAAAATTGTGCACGTAAGTACCCTGTAATAGGCAAGGCCACTGATACCATTATAGAGTGTGCGCGCTATGTATTTTATGCTGGGTGATGTCGGTTGCATTTCCCTATGTTGCCTGTTTTCACAGTATGTCCTCTTAATCTTATAAAGATTAATAAACATAAAAATAAGACAAAATCTATGAATATATTTCTATCAGACCACAAAGATTCAATAAATAGTTGACTTTACAACTGGAAAGATGGAAAAGTTATCTACAGTGCGCCTTCTTACTCCCAAGACACTGTCTAGGAGGGATGATTTCATTTGTATTGTACTATTAAGGGGAGAAGTGAAAAAACCCTGTTTATTTCCCCTTCTCTTTTTTCTTTTTGCATTTTCTCTTTCATTTAAATTCCTACCTTAAGCACATTTACATTACACAGGATATTATGTGTAGTCAGTAAGAAATGCTATGCAATTTTTTAAAGGTTTACAGCTATTTAATGCTTCTCAGCGCAAACATACAATGTCATTAACTATATGTCCCATATGTTTAACACAACTTTATTTCCATCAAAAAGGTGAATCAGCATGGGAGAATAAATAAGGCACAATGAAGTCAAGGAGATGGTGATGTACTATTAGTTAAGTAACTTATATTTCCCTAAACCTCAATTATCTTAATTGATAAATAGATATAATATCCCTGTCTTGTAAAACTCTGGATAATTAAACAAGATAAATAAAACACATTTAATTCTAAGCGTGGTGTCTGCCACTTCCACCGCCAAACAGGTCACGGCCAATGCCTAAGGGACAGTCTCATCTGGTTGCCTGATAATATCGTAAAGTCAACATGGCCAAAAATGATCATGACATCTTTTTTTTTTTCAAGCCACTTCTTAGGAGAAAAATACCTTGTGAACATCTGTGAATCATCAGTGGTTGGTCCTTCTCCCTAATATTACTTCCAACCAATAAAGCAATTTAGAATCTATAGAAAAACAACTTTCATATTTTTCCTTCTATTTCCTTGGCCACACTGCATTAGTGCAGATCTCTAGATCTCCCTGTTTTACCCTTTTTTCTCCTTTTTGCTACTTCTCAATAGATATTCTCTAGGAAGTCACTAGCTCTCGCTTAAATGCGCCACACTTGCTCAAGTTTCTGGGCCTTTGTACCTGCTATTTCCATTAAAATGCTTTTCTAGTTTATTTTTCAGTTGCTGAATCAAAATCATTCTGTGAACACATTGGAAAGACTATGTGCGTCAATTGCTCAGTCTTATGATCTACTTGTACATAAGTTTGCTTTGCAGTATGTAACTACATATTTAAATGTCTTCTGCCAGACTGAATAAAGAACATGAATTTTTGTCTTTGAATCATCAGTATCCAGCACAGCACCTTGCCAGGCTCAATGCCTGTGCTGGAAAAATACATGTGTGGATGAGCACATGAAAATGGACACACCCATTTGAGTTGACATATGTCACAGGCATCATCATAAAAGAAGGGTTGGCAGTTGGGAAGTGAAAACGCTATGGACACATAAACCTGAAGACTGGGGAGAATGATAACTACCATGCCAGAAAGGAAATGTCAAAATTTGCTTGCAGTGTTTATTTTCAATGTGCCCAGCCTGGCCTGTTTTTGTTCAGGAAGGTTTTGTTACTGTGATTATCAAAATGTAGATGTCTCACAAAGAAAGCACAGGGCAACCATAAGTTACACTGAAGTAACCTTTTCTAAAGCAATGTGTTAGTGCTGGAAAATATACCCACTACGCAGTGGACAGGATGATCATCACTCATTCACTCAAGAAATATTAATCTGAGAGGGCCTCCCCTGGTGGCGCAGTGGTTGAGCGCTGGGCTGCAAAGCTGCCGGCAGCCTCTGCAGTGCCAGTTCTAACCCTGGCCACCAGCGAGGGTCCCACACGGCGTGCAGACCTCTCCTGCCGCTCCCGCTGCTCCCTTCAGCAGTATATTTTGTCGGTCTGCCTGTTCTGTTCCCCACTCTGGCTCTGGTGAATCCTCTCACCCTCCCCTGCTTCTGACTGTACCCAGTGCTTGTATGTATGTATGTATGTATGTATATGTCTAAATGTATAAATAAATAAATAAATCATCTAAAAAAAAAGAAAAATATTAATCTGAGAACTTAACATATACCAGGAACTGATTTTTTATAAAGTTCTATTTTTAATGGAACCAGTGACAGTTCATATACCTTTAACAGCCAAAAGAATCACAAACGTAATGTGTCTGAGGAGTAATGAGATGCTTGTTTTCTGTATGAATTAATCTTTCCACTACTCTGCACATAGGTCATCTTCCTGGGATGATTACACTATGGCAAGACATTCCTCCAGGTCAGTCTCATCAACAAAATGTAGTTTATCAAGGTGGGTTGGGGTGTTGGAGATTCCCAATACCACCACAGTTTCACTGACAATCTAGACTACTAATATGACTCAGCATATAATCATAATCCTGGCCAAGATTTATTGTGATGGAACATATAAAGAAAAATCAGTAAATGGGAAAGGCACACTGGGGAAAGGTTTGAAGGAAAGAAAGCAAGAGCTCCCAAGAGTCCTTTCCCCATGGAGTCAACCAGAACATGCTTAATTCCTCCAAGAATAAGTTATGACAGAAAACGTGTGAGACTGGCTGACTTGAGTGTTACTAACATTCACAAATCTGATTTGGGGATGGAGGTGGAGTAGATATGCTATTGAAACATTACAAAGAAAGCTACAAGGAAAATGTGAAAATACAAAAATCTTATACTGCAAAGTAATTCAGATCCAAAAGTCTCATAACATGTGACTTTAATTTTAAGGCCCAAGATAGACATGTATAATATCCTTCATTGATGCATTGATAAATTATGCCTTCCTTTTAGAAATTATATCTAATGCAGTTATATTTTAATAAGTGGCTATTAGATAAGAGGACTCAAAGAATATCTGTTAAGGTAATAAATTCTTAACTATAGCAGGAGTGAATGAACTATTGTCCACAGGAGATATTAGGTCCAATGCTTATTTTTATAAATAAAATGTTATTTGATCATTTTACATACTCATTATTTTGCATATTGTTTGTGGCTACTTTCATCCTCAATGGTAGAGATGACTAGTTATGACAGAGTTGTTATATGCCTTGTAATACCTAAAGGATTTACTAGCTGTTTTTTTACAAAAGTTTGCCAACATTTTTACTATGAGATCCAGGCTATAAACTGAGCTTTACTTCAGGATAGCCAATTCATTATATAAAAATACCACAGCAGATCCTAGGAATAGGCTAAAACAAAAACACTTTAAATGTATTTTTATAACCCCTATTAAATATAATATAAACACTACAAACCTAAGTGTTCCCTTTGATGTAGCACAGTTTTGAAGGAGCCGAGGGAGCCAGGGTTTGTAAGAAAAACCACTGTAATATTAGATATCAGCCCCATGTCAGATGGATGTTGTACAAAAAATTTTTCTCATTTTATTTAGGGTATCTTGTTATTTTAATGACAGTTTCTTCTGCTTTTGTTTTCTTAGCACTGGAGTCAAGTGTCCAAAGACACCCCTGAAACATATTGGAGTATTTTACCTATGTTTTCTTGTGTGTTCAAAGATTTCAGGTCTTACATCCAAGTCTTTAATCCATTTTGAGTTAATTTTTGTGTACAGTGTTAAGTGGTGGTCTAGGTTCATTCTTAGGACCCTTGCCAGCGGCTGGGGAATGAACCGGTGCTGCAGAGGCTGCGGCTAGCCTCGCAGTCCAGTGCTCAACTGCTGTGACACCAGGGCAGGCCCTAGGTTCATTCTTTTATACATGGCTGTGTAGTTTTCCTAACACCCCATTTGTTAAAGAAATTTTCTCTATTGTATACTCTTGGCTCCGTTGTCATAAATTAACTGTCCATGTAGGTGTGGATTTATTTCTGAGCTCTCAATTCTATTCCACTGGTCTGTATTTTTATTCCAATACTATTTTGATTACTATTGTTTTGTAGTATAGTTTGAATGTGAATGTGATACCTCTTTTTTTTAATTAGAATTGCTTTGAATATATATATGTTTAGAAAGACATGTTCTATTTCTTTGAATATGCCATTGAAACTTTGATAGGAATTACACTGAATCTGTATTGCTTTGGGTAACATGGCCATTTTGCCAATGTTACTTCTTCCAACCACCCCCCCTCAGCAAGCAATATATTTTCATTTCCTTGTACTATTTTAATAATGTTTCATAGTTTTCAGTGTATAATGTCTTTTCAACTCCATTATATAAATCAATGAGAAAATAAACCAGGGCCTCCCTGGTGGCACAAGGGGTTAAGACGCAACCTGTGAAGCTATCAGCAGCCACTGCAGCATGAGTTTGATCCCCGGCCAGGGAGCTACCCACATGGTACAGCAGACCTCTCCTGACTTGCCCACTGCTCTCCTCAGCAGTGTATTTCAGTCAATCTGCCTATTCTGTTCACCACTCTGTCTCTGGTGAATCTGCTCACCCCCCCCCACACTTCTGGCCTGTACCCCAGGTCTTGTATGCATAAATAAATAACTCTTAAAAAAAAAAAGGGAAAAAAAAGAAAAAATGGGGAAAAGAGATAGACACTTCTCCAAAGAAGACATACAGATGGCCAATATGCCTGAGAAAAAAACACTCACTTATCAGGGAAATGCAAATTAAAATCACAATGACATACAACCTTGCTACACACCTGTGATAACCCCTATCAAAAAGACAAGAAAAATACTAGTGTTGAGATTATGGAGAAAAGGGAACTCTTATGCTTGTTGCTAGAAATATAGACTAACCCAACCCCTAAGTAACAAATATAGAGCTTTTTTAAAATATTAAAAATAGATCTAACATATTATCCTGCCATTCTACTCCTAGAATATCTATATTTGGAGAGATATATACTCACTGAAATACTGTTTACAGTAGCCAAACTACAGAAACAACCTAAGTGCACATTGATAGATGAGTATATAGAGAATATGTGGAGGGGGTGTGAGTGTATAAGTGTGTAAGATGAAATTTTGCCATTTGCAACAACACTGATAGAACTGGAGGGGATTATGCGAAACAAAGTAAGTCAGAAGAAGACAGACAGATACCTATGATTTCACTCAAGTGGAATATCAAGAAACAAAACAAAGGAACAAAAACTAAACCAAAAGAAACCATAGAAATCTGATTGCTCATTGATGCTACCAAAAGGGGCGGGGGTAAGAAAAATGGGGTAAGGGAACCAATAGACTATGGTGGAGGATTATTGGTGTTTTGAAGGATGATTGGGTAGGTGTGGTAACTTACATCTGAAGATGTGTGAACTTATACCCCTAAAAATATTGTATCATTTTTTATAGAGGTAATGTTGTTTTACACATAAAACACTTTCCACTGGAAAAAGGACCGTTTCTAGTATTACATGCTAACTCTGTACATCGCTAGAGATTAAATAAATATAATCATTGTTTTAAAAGTTTAAAAAAAAACATTAAATTTGAAAAATGCTTTCCTTTTTAAAACTTTGTTGCAAACTAAGCTTCTCCTCATTGCTCCAAGAATTTTAATATTTTCTTCTCAAAAACATGTTTTATGACTTGATTTCCACTGATAACCCCATAAAGTTTTGAGGTGCTAGATCCCAATGATAATAGTGTCTTTTATTATCCCTGCAATCAACTCAGTGCCAGGGTCAATATTGCAGTTATCTTATGGACATTATTATGGTGTTATTTTCGGGGTCTTATCAAAATTATTATTGCCCTAAAAACAGAGGAATTAGAGAAACAATTGGACCAAGAGGGGTTACTCTTTTCAGCAACCTCCCCCCAAAGAATGAAACTTTAGCTTTTCAAAGACCTACATGACCCAAATTCTTCTTGGTAGAGCCTGACTTTCATCTCTCCTTATATATGCTATTAAATTTTTATTGTAGTAGTTGTACACCAGAAATGCTGTATCATGAAATAGAGTCTACAGAAAATTCTATTTGTCCTAAAAGATAATTCAGATGTTGCCCTAACACATTTTTGCCATTGCCCACACTTTTTTTATTCTGCCCTATATTTGGGTCTCAGGAGAGTACAATCTTTACATCGATCCTGCCCACACACTTGTACATTGCTGCTGTGGCTCCTTGCTGACAGATCTGGGTTGGCATCTCTGTACTGGCTGTACCACCTTATGGCATTATTTGGATGAGGGGAGCAAACAAGAATATGCTTTTACACATTCAGTACCTCTGATCCTAAGCAGAAGCCAAATTGTTGAGACCTGTTCTTAGGGATTTGCACAGCCTCCAAATCTTTATAGGGCATCTTATTCCCAGAAGGAGGCCCTCCTGCCTTTTCCAGAATGCTTCCCAGCTTCTAAGAAAAAAAGGACATCCCAGATGTGAGGGAAACTGCCTTGCCAGTAGGGCTAAAGAAATCTCAAGATAAGTCCTAGGGAAATCAGTGATGTTTAAGTTTTTAAAAATGAAATATATGAATAATTTCTTTTGTTCACAGACCAAATAGTAATAATAATGATAATAATAATTCCATGAAAAATTTTCAAATCCTTACTCTGTATCAAGCATTCTATCAAATTATGTTCACTAGAGTATGGAAAACTACAGCTCATGGGCTGAGCACTCCTTTTTTGTAAATAAAGTTTTGCTGGAACACAGACACACTCATTTGCTTTTTTATTCTCTATATTTGTTTTTCATCTACAATGATGCAGTTGAGTAGTTGCAACAAAGATCATATGATCCACAAAGACTAAAATTACTATTTTGCCCTTTACAGAAAAAAATTTGGCTGACCCCTGATATAAATTCACAACTAAATTTTGCAACAATGTTGTGATGTAGGTACATTCTTCTCACATAATTGAATTAAAATTCAAAAGATTAGGGAACATAACCACTGTCACAAGTAGATGACAGAGCCCAGGATTTGGAAGGTTTCCATCCATGCCACTACTCTCTAAAACCTTGCAAGGTTCTTATAGTGATTACAGACAAGTCATTTCACCCCCTTCATCACCAGGTTTCTCCTGGTCAAAGGAAGGAAGATGGTTCCTATTGATAACTTTGCACATGGCCAGGCTATTCTGTCATTTCACACAGCAAGGATAAAGTCAGAGTTTCCAAAAGCGTGATATTCACTTATGTCATAGAAGATTTTCTAAATACCTCTCAGGAAAGGAATTTCACAGAAAGTAGAGGAATAAAATGAAATCACCACTGTTTTACCAAGAAATGAGTCCACAGTCATGTTCTTTATCATTAAATCACACGGATGCCTTGTTCTCCACAATACCATGAACCCAATTACTACCTCTAGGACAACAGTTCCCAGGAACAACCACAAAATACAAAAATTGGTCGTAAGCATCATGAGCTATGTTGTGAGAGAAACTTCTGGTGGCCTCCTCAGCTCTGATTCCCCTTTGATAGGAGAAGGTTTAGTTTCTGAAGTAGTCCCTTCCTTCCAATCCACACTCAGGTAGCACCAAATATGCTGCTGTGGCCCATTTGTTCTGAGAGTCATTCTTACTCTCCTGCTCTGTTCCCCACCACAGGACTGATTCCTGCAGGCTATATTTCCTAGGCCCAGAATAATTGCTGCTCTTTCCTTCATCCCACCTCCCCCTTGGGCAGCATCTGGCATTGAACACTTTGCTTCCATGACTCCAGCTCACGCCTCACCAGAGAGACACTGATCATGGTGCCTGCATCTTTGACCTGACATCAACCCCTAGGCTCTGGTAACCTTGTCTGGCTGCTGGTAATCTCTGGTTGCCTCATTGTTGCATTTTGGTTTCTTGGCACTCTTGTCACCATATAATTAAGTCTATGTATTAAATCCCCTTTCTTATAAAAAAACGTAAAGTGTCTGTTATTCTAGACTTCCCCTAACAAATGCACCTCACTTGGTTAATTTCAAACCATCCACTTCTGTCACTACAACAGCTTCAGTAGGCAAGCCCCTAAATGTTTATTTTTCTTGACAATTGCAATCCAGTCTTCAGGATGAGCTCATCTTTCTCTAGTAGCTATAAATGCCCTGACCATTCATACATTTTGTTAAAAATTTTGAATTTAATAAGTTTTACAATGAATAAAACTTTAAAAGTTATGACATTTAACATTCACTGTCCAATAATTTGCAAGTCTCTAGGCAGACAGGAAATTAGTCACATAAAATGATTAAATGACACAGTGAGGTATGTAAGTACTGTCATGTAAGGCAGAGATAGTAATGGTTATTATGTTTGAAAGAAAAGAAAATCTGGGAATCCTTACATCAGCCAAGAAAGATTTTGTCAAAGGTGACTGCTGGGTCAAAGGGTGAATGCCAAAGGTGAATGCAATGGAGAGAAGAAAGAACATTTCAGTTGGGAGGAAAGCATACACAAAAGCACAGGTTACTCCAAGTTCAATGTAGTAATTCCTCATTTACATGTGAATACTGAGAATGCCAAGGTTCCAAGTAGTAATTAGATATCTAATAATTTAATGATGAGCAAAAGAGAAAATTCCTTCTGTTCTTAAGAAAAGCAACAGTTTTGTGCCCGGACTTTGGAGTCAGAAATAGCTGGGATTGGTTCCTGACTCCACCTTCATGGTTGACATACCATGCATCCTGTTCTTAAATGGTCTGATCTCAGTTTCTTTAAATGCAAAATGGAGATAAGAATTCCCTAAAAGGGGCCTCCCCAGTGGCGCAGCGGGTTGAGAGCAGCACTGTGAAGCTGTCCGCAGCCTCGGCAGCACGGGTTCAATTCCCGGCCAGCCAGGGAGAAACCCACATGGAGCAGCAAAACCTCTCCTATCTCGCCTGCTGCTCACCTTAGCAGTGCTTTTGGTCTGTCTGCAGTTCTGTTCCCCACTCTGTCTCTGGTGAATCCTCTCATCCCCCCACACCTCTGGCCTGTACCCCAGCTCTTGTATGCATAAATAATTAAATCTTTAAAAAAAAATTCCCTACAAGGTTTTGATTAACAGAAAAGGAAGTAGTGTGTATAAAATCTGACAAACCGAGGAAACTCAATTAATAATGGTGGGGGTTGGTATCACTAGTAATTTTTGAATTGTGGTCATTAAGGCAATCAATGTATCTCCAAGGAATATTTAGAAGCTGTGACTCAGAATTATTGTGAGGATTAAATGAGAGGGTGTATTTTAAAATTTTCATTAAAAATGCCTGGCACAGAAAAGGTGTTACACTTGGTATTTATCATTTATATTATCACAAAGATGTGCTTACAGGGGTAAGACACATACAGAGTTGATGCTCTCAAGAAATGTGTCATATAGTACGAGAATCTGAGATGAAACAGGACAAAATGGGGTGAGTGCATGAGTGCTCATGTGCGATGCTGTCAATAAACCCTGCACTGAGGCAATGCAATGTCCTCAGGCCAGGCTGGATTAGACATGGCATCTACGGAAAATGGAGAAGAAGGTCCAAATGAGAACTGGGAAAACATTCTCAAGGGCAGTACGACTTCAGGCCTATAGTGTGAGCAAGAACTGGGAAGGTCCACTGACTATGGAAAGCTGGCTGCTTGATGGCATCATTAGATAGCTGAGTTTGAGTTCATTCATATGTAAAAGTGGATACTACAAAGGATAGCTCCAGAGATAATCTCCAAAGATAATCTCTGGAGCCTCAGAGATAATCTTTAATGAATTTAAAACAAGCATTATTTTTGGGTTGCTGCTCACAAGTTGCCATTCATGCCAAGGAGAAATGGCATTTCATGAGGTGTATGTCTCTGTAACATTTTATGGTCAAATCTCCTTCCCAGTAGGGTAAAGACCAGAGACAAAGAAATTGTTATGAACAAACTTGTGGGAAAGCCTGCCAACAGGATGACCTACTCCAGCATCAGTGTGTCCATTAGATGTCTTTTGTGGTGGTCTTTGTGGTTTTTGCTACGTCTCAGGACTGAATGACTGCAGTGCCAGCTTTGCTAATCCTACCAAGGATGACATTCATAATTGCATTTTGCCCCTTTCTTATTTGCCCACACCTATTTCTTGAGCTTATAACTACCTTTTTCTTTTTATTATTAAATAGGTCAATCACTGTGACTCTGGTTCTGCAGCTAAGAACAAGATGACACTATCTCAACAAAGGCATATATTTTTAGCAATCAATAATAATTGAACCAACCCTTGCACATAAACAGAATTAGTGGTAGACAGAACATCGAGCTAAGAAAGTTTTAAATTCTATTGTAATGGAAAATTTACTTAGATCATGTTTTTGCAATGTGTGATACAAGTAGACTGCAACTGAAAAAAGCCTGTATGAAAATATATCTGGATGTGTATTTTTTAGTTATTAATAGTCATCCTGTCTTATCACTTATGACTGGATCATATTATGTATCATATTTTCCAGTGTGGTAGAGAAACAAATCTACTCAAGTCACATAAATAAGGTCTAGTTCTCACTTGTATAAAATACAAGATGTAGATTACTGTCATTGGATCTTACAGTTTTTCTTTTAATTTTCATCTATAAAATGAAAAGATTTGAATAAATAGCTGATATCACCTTTTCAAGATCCCAATGCTTTGAATGTAAGAATCCTCACACTGGATAGGTTGTATCTGCAGGCAAGCATACTACCTGAATTTATTGCAGAAGAAAATATGAACACTTTAAAACTATTTTATTATTCTACCACATAGTCATATCTTCATTCATTCACTATTTATTATTCTACCACATAGTCATATCTTCATTCATTCACTATGTGGCTCATTTAAAAATGCTTTATGAGTGCTAATTATTTTTATAACTTTCTGCTTAATATTATGGATGGAAATTTTTATTAGGAAAAATCCGTGTCAAAGATTTGTTTTGTATTTATGAAATCTATATTGTCATCATGACAAAGATGCAGATATAAACTGTATTCATCAGAAACAGAAAAGAAACAAAATGGAAAATGTTTCTTGCAATGTTAAAGTCAGGAGATGAAGATATAACCTTGGCTTTGTTGCCACATATCTCTTACCCTATACCCATAAAATACCCTATTAAACATTTTTCTTCCCTTAAACTGTGGACTTTTTGAAAGACTAATTTTTGTCCTTGAATGTTCTGTGTTCATGGGGTTCTTCAATACTGAGTGACCAAATCCATGAGTGACAGTGTGAAAAAGAGAAAGATGTTTACTCAGTAACTTGCACCAGAAGAACATTTGGCTTCACAAATTCTCAGAAAAATATTAGTTACATATATCAAACTGTCAGTTCTCAATAAGCAATTTGCTCATTAATTGAGCATAAGAGATGAAAAGTAGATGTGGGTATAAAATCAACTAGTAGAATATATTTAAAATGAAAAATGTTAAAAGAAGATGAAAAAAACTCCAAATATCAATAAAAACAAGGTTGGTTATATATTGATTGTAGAAGCCAACTGACAGGTATGTGAGGCTCACATGTATCATTCTACTTTTGCATTTGTTGAAAAGTTCCCAACAGCAAGTAAAAGTAAATAAACAAGCAGGCATTATTTATGGTAGCTCTCATATTTCTCTCTGATGATCCCAGTCAATGCAGTACAGAAATAACAACATGGGGCAAGTCAGTGCTATTGATATTAAAAATACAAAGTTACCTTGAGTCTAGGTACAGCTGTATCACATATCGGTACCATTTTAACTGAAATCACAGTAATAGAAAGGCATGATGATGTATCATAATGTATCATAATTTCTGGGGACTACTGGGTGAAGCAGGAGTTCCAGCTGAAACTGACATATCAGAGCTATCTGGCAATTAGGGAGGGAAAGAAGAAGGGGCAGATTTAAAGTCCTATCACTGACTTTTGGCCAATTTTTGCTATCTCAAGGGTCAATGAGTGAGTGTCTTGATATTTACTGATAAATTGTATTGCAGGGATAAAGTGAACTAGTGGAGAAACTAATATATGGAACTCATAAAAAAATGCCAGCTTTTTCTACCTACCTCCATATTCTCTGCTCACAATAGTTTCAACCTAATAAGTTGAAAGTTTCTTATTACACACACAAAACCTGCTGAAGCCCCAGACATCTGAACTATTTATTTAAAATGTCAAACCACTCAGTCTTCATTTGAAATACCATACTTTCTTTTCTTTTCTTTTTTTGGAAAAACCATACTTTCAACTAATATGACCAACATGAAAATTTACTGTCCTGAATATTGACTTTCTACTAGATTTCAATCCATTGTACAAATAAAGCAAATGGTACCAGCTAATTCTTAGAGTGACTGAACAATAGAGGAGGATCTTATAGCATGCTTAGGAAAAAGGGAAGTTTTTCTATCATTGATCTCTGGGTTCCACAGACATAAAGAGCCCAAATCCCTCCCACAGTCACTGCTGCTTAGCTTTCTCAGCTTCACATCCTGATTGAATGGTGGTCCTTTTGCAACCCATTTTTTACCCTTTAAGATTGCCCACTTGATGAACATGGGTCATTCTTCAAGACTAAACCCACACTAGGTCACAAGATAAATACCAACAAATACATAAAGATAGACATCACACCAAGTATCTTCCCTAACCATAAAGGTACTGAACTAGAAATCAACTAAAGGAAAACAAGGAAATACTCTAATACATGGAGACTGAACAATACACTACTGAACAACTCCTGGGTTATTGAGGAAATCAAAGTAGTAGTAAAAACATACCTTGAAACAAATGATAATGAGAACACAACCTCCCAGAATGTATGGAACACAGCAAAAGCAGTACTAAGAGGGAAATATATAGCAATACAGACCCACATTAAGAACAAATAAACAACCTTGTCTCTCATCAAGGAATTAGAAAACAAAAAATACAAAAGCCAGCAGAAGGAAGGGTATAATAAAAATTAGAGATAAATAAAAATCCAAAAGACAATGAAAAACAACAACAATGAAACCAAAAGCTGGTTCCTTGAAAAAATAAAATAAAATAGACTAAGCTTTGCTATGCTAAAAAAAAAAAAAAGGAAGAAAATTCAAATAGGATCAAAAATGAAAAAAAGGGAGGAATCCTATAATTGTTTGATTTTTCACAAGGATGGAAAATATGTCATTAACAACAAAAAAAAGATTGCCTACTTGAAACCATCATTCATCTGAATACAGATGATAGCTATGTAAAGAGACCCATCTGATTTATACAAAGTATTTTATTCCTCCTTTCAACCACAACAATCCATAAAGATAAATGTGTTAGGGTCACAGTGTTTTAGAAAATATTTTCTAATGCCAAATACATGATTTGAAAGTGGTTAGACAAGACAATCAATGATCTTACAAACATATGTGCTAATAATGACACATGATTAAAGCTGTGAGAGTTTGTATTTACTTTAGGACAAGGTAGTATCATACCTGCATAACATAAGTTAATATCAGCAGGTTTCACATTAGGAGGATTAAATATTTGGAGTCTCAGCAATAAGTTCTTATGACATACATTTCAAATGTGATAGAACTCTAAACTCTACAGAAAAGTTTTAAGAGTCACCTTATATTAGGCATAACTAGTTTTTTCTTTCTCTCATTCCCTTTGAGTTGATGCTTCAAAGAGATTTAATATAAACTTTTGACGGTGTATATAAAGAGGAAAACACATTTGCACATTTGATTTTATGCAATTTCATTTCATAATTTCTTAGGAAACAGCTTAGTATAATAATTCCCATTCTGAAATGCTCGTTTATAGTGTCTTCAGTTGTCAAACTCATAGCTGCTAGAATTAATGTCTAAAATATTACTTGAATCCTGACAGTTCCCTACTCTTCATTGCCTAACTTCTTACAAAATGTCTGATTTTGTGTCAAACGAAGTATTATTCAGTCTTGAAAATAAAGAAATCCTGTTATTGTTAACAATGTGGGTAGACCTCGAAAGCAGTAAACTAAGTGTAATAAGATGGAGAAAAACAAATACTGTATGATCTCACTTATATGAGGCTATAAAAAAATGAAGACTCAATAGAAAAAGATCAGATTTGTGATTACTGAAGGAGTATGGGTGTGCGGATATTGAAGAAAGGAATTGGAGCAAGGTGGTAAAAGTCGTAATTTTTAGTTATAACAAAAATAAGTACTAGGAATGCAATGCATAACAAGATGTTTATAGTTAACACTCTTATATGATCTAGATGAATGTTATTAAGAGAGCAGATCCTAAGAGTTATCACAAGAGCATTTTTGTTTCTTTTTTTGTGTTCCTATATGGAATGATGGATATTAACCAAACTGATTGACTTACATATATTTGCAATGGTTACCACAAACTGTTATATTATATTCCTTAAACAGAGAGTGATGCATGTAAATTATATCTCAAAAACACTGGGAAATAATATGATAAAACATGAAAATCATCCACTTTATATAATTGATTCCTTCATTCACAGGAAAACAGCTGATTGCAATAACTGGGAAATATGTTAAGCAGAAAAAGAGAACTTGTAACTCACTTATGTCATCATATTATAATTTGGAAATATTTTGGTTGATTAAAAATGCTAAAGTCAAAGAAAATTATGTTGTTTTGTACTAAGTATTCTCTCTCTCTCTTTTTTTTTTTTGCTTTGTTTTAAAATATAGAGAAAAACTGCTGGGTACTGTAACAATAATGAATGGTAAAGGGATATAGAATTGCTAAGTAAACAGTTCACCATTGTACCGGTATGATGTAATGTCCTGGGAGATTCCTGAGTGTTGTCCCACTTCTGCTCAGTAAGTACCCTTTTATATTTTGTTGCTTGGTGAAATGTCTACTGGGTATTCCATGCTAAATTAAGTGAGTCAACAGTGCAGCTATATACAAAAGAGTGGTGAGCTTTGAGTCATGGAGTAAAAATATATTTAGTGAGTCTAAAAAAAAAATCTGATGCAATCTATGTAATAATTTGAGTTAAAGCTGTATAGAAAATTAAAATTTAACATATAAGGTAATATTTTAATATTACCTCATAGACAAAAGATTAAGTTAATGATTTAACAGATAAGGTAATATTTTAATATTATCTCAGACAAAATATTGAGTTAACTGAACTCAAACCTTAACCTACATAATGTTGATAGGTTCCTACATTATCCAAATGCTCCACAGTTCCACAGCTACTGATGGATAAAGCAATTTTAGAATAACCCCCATCAGATTCAAAAGGAAAAATAAAAAAGATTTGCAGTCAGAAAAACAAAATATACTTCTGATTCAATATGGTGCCCTTATTGTATTTTCATACCAAATCCTGATAGAAAGTTTATTAAAAAACATATACTGCCATATATACTAATGCTCATAAATGAGCAGCAAACCAGAAACTTTGAGGAAACCCTAAAAGGTACAAAGAAGCAAATGAGATGAGTAAGAAGAAGGAGACCTTATGCTAAAATGCATGTAGGAATTACACCAAGGGTGATCCAAGACCCTCATGTGGTAATTAGTAGACTTAGAAAAGAACTCAAGGTCATGTATCTACAAAAATTGTTTAAAACAAAACCACAAAAATTCCAGCAAAGGAAGTCAGAGTCTTTGAACTTCCCTACCCACACTTTGGTAAAGCAAAAACTATGGTACTAATTGTTCTCAAGTGGGAAAACAGATTGTAGAGCTTGGCTGTATCCTGAAGTAGTTATACTCAAAGAATAGCTTTTCTCCACATATCCAAGTTTTTCACTTATCTATAAATCTGATTCTCTTTCAAAACCTATCACAGTGCAAGCTATAAATAAAATAAACTTCCTGCCTCTTCCCCCAAGCAAGTTGCTGATCTACAACAGATAATTTAGTAGGAAATATCCTTAACAATGAGCACATAGACAAAAATAAGCACATGTCAATGAATGACATCATGACAGAAAACAAACTATAATCAAATTTAATTGGTAATAAAATATTTACTCAGAATATAGAGAAACTACCACATGCAAGAAACAAGCACAGACATAAATATTTTGCAAGTCAGAGATTTAAAGTACAAACAGAAAATTTAAACTAAAGACATAAGTAAATGGGCTTGACAGCATACAGTACAAACCAAAACAACAAATTCAGGAAGTAGAAGAGCATATCAAGAAGCTATCTCAGAATGAAGCACAAAGGGGCAAAGGAATGGAAGGTCTAAAAGACACAGTAAGAATAACTGAGGGAAAACCTGATTTTCTGCCATTTGTTTAGCAGATGTTTTAGAAGATGAACTTAGTGAAAATGGAAAAGTGCTAATATTTAAATAGATAGCTGAATAAAATGTCCCAGAACTAAGGGAAGGCAGGAGTCCTCTTATATTTAAGCATGACAAGTGCTAAGTGAATAAAAATAGCACATCTAGAAATAGTGGAGTGATATTTAATAACATCCAGATAAAAGGAAAAGTAATTTTTAAAGTTTTGACAATGAATTCAGAAGGGAGAGATTTAGACTGATGTCTGACTTCTCAGTAGCTACATAAGATTCATGAAATGCATAAAGGTCTGAGAGAAATTTACATTTTTTCCCCTTCCCTTCCTCTCACTCTTTCATCCCCTTTTTTAGTATCTTGCTTTCATTTCTTGTATTTAAATATTTGATGTCTTAAGATTTGAAGGAATAGAACTGACAATTTACTGGGAAAGGTAAGTTTAAAAATATAAACAGTGTAAAGCTCAGATATGTAACAAAAGGATAAATAGTGAGGGGAAAACAAAACAAGCAAACCAAAATGAAACTAAACCAAATACAGAAGACTACTGGGATTTGGTTCTGGGCCAACTTGCATTGTGGTTGACTTAATGCAACTCTTAGAGGCACTAAAATCATGTATATTGATTATTGACACCCATTGTAGAAAAAAATATTAACAAAGATAAACTGGGGGAAAAAAGCATAAAAGATTTATGCTGGAAATTCACTTCTAATGAAACTGGGGCAGCAGGAACCAGATTTAGCCTCCATGTTCAAACAAGACAGGAAAACAGTATGAAACAATGGTCTTTGAAACTTTGGAAGGCAGGCAACTCAGAATAAAAATGCCTGAGATATAGGAAGCACATGAGGAAAGCCCAATTATTATTCTGCTTACTGCCTTGAGAGTGTTCCCAACGCACAGCGGAGAAGATGAATCCAGGAGGTACCTGACAGACAGATACCTGAGTTGACAAGAATAGGCTGAGATCAGGAAATTTAAGGTGGATAAACTCATTAGAACAGAGTAAAAGATATAAGAAAACTATGATCAAGAGGAACAATCTGGGTACCAAATATAGTCCCAGACCTGTTTATATATGGCTCATGTACTTAGAATGATTTCACATGTTTTATGAGGGTAAAGAAGGGAGAAAAAAAAATCAGCTATTTTTATGTGCCCCATAAAGCCTAAGTTATGTCTCCAAGATACTTTACAGTGAGAGAAAGAAAAATTTCAGAGATTTATAGAGGTTCCTCCTTCCAGTATTCTTTGGGATACTTAGTCAAGTTTGTGTGTAAGAAAATTACCTGGAAAAAAAAAATTAAAAAGAATGGAGGGGCATCAAAGTCCCAGACTTCAAACTATACTACAAAATTACAGTAATCAAAACAATATAGTATTGGAATACAATAGACACACAGGTCAATGGAATAGAATTGAGAGACCAGAGATAAACCTACAGATAAAGGGAAAGTTCATCTATGACAAAGGAGCCGAAAGTATATAATGGAGAATGGAAAATCTCTTCATCAGTGGTGTTAGGAAAGCTGAGCAGACACACACAAAAGAACAAAGCTAAGCCATTATCTCACACATATACAAAATTTAACTCAAAATGAATGAAAGACTTGGATGTAGACCTGAAACCATAAAATCCATAGAAGAAACCATAGGCAAAACTATCCATTTCAGTGGCTTCAGTGTGTCTTCGGGAACTGAACTCTCATAGTAAGAGAATCAAATGCAATAACCCCAAATTTCATATGCTTGCCATTTGCAGAGTTTCTGAGATACATCTCCATTAGTAACGGTTCTAGAACTACAGGTACATAAATCATGGCTAATTGTTCTGGATTGACTTTTTTTTTTTAAAGATTTATTCATGCACACAAGAACCGGGGTACAGGCCAGATGCGTGGGAGGTTGAGAGGATTCACCAGAGACAGAAAGGGGAAAAGAACAGGCAGATTGACAAAAGCACACTGCTGAGGAGAACAATGGGTAAGATAGAAGAGGTCTGATGTGCCATGTGAGTAGCACCCTGGCCAGCATTGAACTCGTGCTGCAGAGGCTGTGGATAGCTTCACAGTGCTGTGCTTAACCCCTTGTGCCACCAGGGGAGGCCCTGGATTAACTTTCGATTAAAAGGCAGTCTATTAAACCACAGGGTTAGCCAGTTCTTGAAAGTGGTGTGGTGAAAAGCTTTGGCAGAAGGAGCAACGGTGAGTAATTTGGTCAGTTCTTTTGTCTGGATGATTTTGTATTTGAGACAGATGATGTAAAGGAATGGCAATTATAGTCAAAGGACACAGTAAGAATCTGAGTGGGAGAGACTGATAGAGTCGTCTTAGTGAAAACACAGATTAAGGAGCATAATGCCTCTGGAACTGAGAATTCAACTTATACTATGAGACTAACTTTCTCTTGATAGCTGAACATCTCATCTCCTTGAGATAGTGAAACAGCTTTTAGGTTTATATGAGATTGCTACATGAAAAGAAGTTCTATTTTTCTTCCAATAAATTCCTATTTCTTGCGGTAAACCACTGCTCTTCATACCCAAATAGGTTAACTAAAAACAGTATATTCTATCCAGCTGATGTGCACAAAAAAATTAACAGCATTTGCAAAGAGATTTCCTTCTCCATGAAAATCCTACAAAGATGTATATGTGCACAAGTACAGACTCTGAAACTAGAAAGAATTTTACAAGTTACCAAATTAAATCTCTCCCATAGTTTACATGTTCTGTCTGAACCCAGGCACTTGATCATTCTCTGTTGAAATACTAAACTTTCAGGTTACCTTACTCATGTAGTAGCCTCTTGTATTTTTGTAAAAAAGCATACCAAGGTGCTAATTGGAGAAAGCTTTTCCCTACATTGTGATAAATTCTGTCTTCCTGTAATTCCTATCAATTAGTCTTTGTTTGCTCCTCTACATGACATTTAAAACAATTTTTGAAGGTAAGTGTGAAGACTCCATAATTCCTTATTTCTGTATGGTAAACAGCCCCATTTTCTCCACTCACCATTCCTCCAATAATACAGTTCCCTAATCCCTCATCATCCTGATATACTCTACTTGTTGCTTGCTGATTCATCACTGACTAGAGTCAAACAAATGTGATAAAATTGAATATTTTTCTTTTTCTTAAGATTTATTTATTTATTTGTTTATTTATTTATACAAGCACTGGGTACAGTCAGAAGCTCGGGAGGGTGAGAGAATTCACCAGAGCCAGAGCGGGGAGCAGAACGGGCAGAAGGACCGAAGTACACTGCTGAGGGGAGCAGTGGGCGGCAGGAGAGGTCTGCGCGCCATGTGGGACCCTCCTCCCGTGGCCGGAGAGCAGCCAGGGATGGAACCCTCACTGCAGAGGCTGTGGGCAGCTTCGCAACCCAGCGCTCAACCGCTGCGCCACCGGGGAGGCCCAAAATTGAATATTTTTCTATAACCATATAAGCTCTCAAACATACCAATTTATTCTATGAAAAGTAAAAACTCCAACATCTACATCTAATATTTCATCTACATACTTCATGGTGGGTCATTATGCAAGACAGGATTTCAATCAATCTGGCTATTTGTAAGGAGGTTTTATCATATTTAGAGAATAATAAATATTTTGTTTTACAATCATTACTTCTCCAGGATCACTCTCCTTTACCTCTCTATCATCTCTATAGGCTACGTCACATAAGAGAAAAGAAACAGCAGCATGCACTCAGTAAGACAGTTACAACTTTGGTTCAAATAGTTCAAGAAACACTGTAGTTTTTTATAAGAGGGTGGTTGCAGGAGACTTCCAAATTTCCCCTGGAGGATTAGTGAGCATATTGAACATTTTTCTTTGGTTTTAATTTAGTCCATATCCCCATTAGAAATTCTACTTAATTAGGGCATTGGTTAAAAGTCCATAATGTTAATTCAATGGAAAAATTCCAATAGTAGTCTATTAGAATTTTCATGTTAACACTGCACACTTTTTGGAAATGTGTTAAATAGATAGTGTTATTAAAAGTTATAACTATCACAATCCAATTCTATTTCAAATAGCAAAATTACTTTTATTCATAATTATTCAATGAAGAGTTATAAATGTACAATTCATTTAGAAGCTATCTAGCATGCCATGAATTTGGCTGCTGTGACAGAAGAATTAGTGCAAATTTTCTCAAAGGAAATATACAGTTTGATTTTTTTTTAATCTTAGCTACTAAGAGAATGGTTATTTTGTTTAATGTAGATCATGGTATTAGATGCAAGCCAATGGCCTGTCGTATCACCAGATTATTAGGATACTTCCAAACATGCACATTCAAAAGTCTATGCTCTTCTTTTGATAATATCCTCCTATCACATTAGTCTTTCCCACCTAGGCAGTCCTAATAGCCACTAAGCTGAGGCTCCCTTCAATCCTATTAACAGTAGGGATAAACTGTTTTTCAGCATGATTCTGAAAATAATTAAAAAAAAATGCTATAACACCCTCATATCTATGAACACAGATATTTTTCTTATGGTTATATATAAGACATGCCACATTTACTTTCACTTTTACCATTCTTCAAATTTAGAGCAGAAATATAGTAAATGCAAATGTCTTAAAAAATGAAGTGAAATTAATCTCTTTACTACTACTAAGTGCGGCTATCTCACAATTGTAGCCAAAGCAGTAAGTTAAGCAGGGAAAAACAGGTTTTGAAGTAGAAAAACTGAATTTAAGTCAACTCAGGTCCTAAGGTCATGACAGCTATTTACTTTTTATAGCTCAAAAATATTACCTATACAATTCATATTAGAATATATATACCACAAAGGTATTATGGGGAATAAATGATAGCATAGCTAAAGAAATTAGGGTAAGTATCTATGAAGTGTTGACTTGATATTGTCATTACTGCAAAAACATGGAAATTATTGATCATTTTAACGAGTAGTTAACTAGCTACTACTTAAACATTGAGACACTTACACTTACATTGATTAGCCTCTTTACTGATCCCTAACTATAAATTAGAAAATGCTAACACTCCTTCCTTAAAACCATGGCTTCTTATTTAGAACTTATGACCAAAACATGGTCTCCTAAACAACGTGAGATATAGAGTACTTTCTCTTTGCCCTCTAACTCACTGCATGCAGAAGCCTCATTTTCATAACCAGAGGAACATGGAACAGTCAGCAGAAACACTGATGGGTAGCATGTTTAGAAAAAGAGTCAAGGACAGTGGAACAGGGGAGAAGATTAATAACTAGCATTAGGTTCCCAGGAGAGAATGCACTACAGCAAACCAGAGAGAATTGTCAGGAAACAGTAATGAGGAACAGGCCCAGAAGCAGAATGCAGCACATGTAAAGGTTTATAAAATATAATCTGTATATAGTACAAAGAAACCAAGAGCTTATTGTGGTGCTGTCTGCCATGGTTTGCTACTGAAACAACATGGTTCTAAAACACAATTTAAACAATATAATCCAGATGTCTGCTTCATAGAAACCATAACACTTTAATCAAATAATTTTCATTTATTTATTGCTGTGATTTTCATGCTAATCCTATTTCTGTGATTTACAGGATAAATGTTGATGGAACTTGTGCTATATGTGTGGTTTTCCTGTAGGCAATACATTTATGTTTTGTAATAAATCCTACAATGATATAGATGTTTTCTTTTCCCTGTTTGCAATGATGAAGAAATATATTTCCTAACTTGTCTCAAGTCAAACAAGCTAGTAAGTTCTGATGGATCCCCAAACCATCCTCTTTCAAATAACTTGTACTGTTTAGTTATATGCATGTATTACCAAAAAAATTGCATGTTTTTAGTAATATACTGGAGAATTAAGAAGACCATCCAAATAGTCATGGCTTTACTTTTGAGAGTGAAGATGCTTGTAATAATCACACAATAATAATAATAATAATAATAACAATAATAATAACAACAGCAACAACAACAACCAAAGACTCTAAAACTAGGACCTAAGGTAATGAGAGCAGATTATTTCCAAATATTACTGTACCAATTACTTCTATTCTACATATCCCTTTTACAGTGTGACTTTACTATTACTCTGATGCCATAATTTGCTCTGACCAAAAGAATGTGACAGAAATGACATTCTAGGATTTCTGCTTCTTGAACATGAAAGACAAAGGTTTCTGTCTTTGCCTTCTGGGATGATAGATGCCATATGAAGTTGGGGTTATCTAGCTAGAAATAAAGACCCTTGACTATAAAGTGATAAAGACCAGATAGAGGTTAACTGAAGTCCCAGACATGTTTGAACCTATTTGGCAACTCAAGGCCCTCTATGACCACTCCCAGTCATTTGGGACATCCCAGCTGAGGCACCAGATAAGTGAGTGAAGATCATCTAGCCTCAATGAAGGACATCTCAGTTCATACCATTTGGAGGAGAGAAAAGCAATTCCTCCTAGAACTTACCCAAATACCTGATACTTAGTCATGAAGAATACAAACATTACCTAAATTAGTATAGTTCAACCTATGATTTAACTTTACAGTGATCTGAAAATGATAAAGATCCAGTAGGAACTATAATTCACACTTTTTTGGTCAGTTCCCCAATGCCTTCTGTCAGCTATTCTTAAGTTTCATCAGGAGGGAAATTGATATTGGCATCATCTAGCAATTAATTCCAGTGTAATAACTTCATTCTTTAGGCTCAGTGTAACTTCAATTGTTTAAGTTAATGGTGAGAACACATACAACCATTCTGTTTTTCACTTTTAGTATAGTATTCAATATGTCAATCTGTCAATATACTTCTTTCCCTGTCAAGGTAGTAGAGGCAGACAGAGGAAGAGACTGTAAATCTCCTGTGAAAGTGTTATAGGACAGGGAGAGGGGCAGCCCAAACCCCGCAAACCTGCCTATTCTACATGGGTTCTGCCATCCGCCGCATCAACACAAAACATAGGAGACTTTAATGGGAAGGAACTTTAATAAAACTAGATAACAATACAGGTAAGGCAAAGAGTCTAGTTTCTAAATGAAGCATCCAGAGTTACCCGTCCCCTCGTGGGTAAAAGTCCATCCAAATGGGATTGGCCCAGAACAAGGCCCCAAAGCCTGCCACAAGTCTAAAGCATCTTCCAGTGGGGACCCACAGAAAAGGGTCACAAACAACTGGACAAGCCCGGAAGGAAAAGAGCAACATCAACATCAAGATAAAAGCTGCCATGGTCACCTCCCCACGGGTCTCACCCACATCTGTGTCACCCAGTCTACGACCAAAAACAAGCGCAGTTTCTTCACGTGTCTCTAGGCTCCATGCGCCTCCTCCAGGTCTCCTGGCTCCATCTTGCTTCCTTCCTCAGTCTCTTCTTCAGCTCCTCCTCTTCCTGCTCAGCTCCACCCTCCCTTGGGTGGGGCAGGGAACCTCCCCCTTTCCTGGGGACCACCCTGTTACAAAAGTTTGATAAAATATCGTAGAGAGTCTGACACAATCTCTAACACAATATTGACTGCTACAGAGGACACATAATAAGCATGGGATGCAAGCTTTTTTCCATTCAATTACAAGGCAAATGACTACATTGTCTCCAAAGTAATACTGCAAGTGGTCTGAGTCAATGACATCTATAGTTCCAGAAAATTAGCCATTTAGTTAAAAAAAAATAAAACTCATAATGACTAAAATTTATCTTACATACCTCCCCAGTGAGCTCATATGGGAGCAGGGAAATAGAGGATGTTTCATTGAATCACAAAATGACAAACTAAAATACAAAAACACTAACAATGCTAAAAGCAGAATATTGATAAATGAGTAAGTATGCACATGCCAGAAGCCAGGAAAAAAGATTGGGAATGAATTTCAACTTAATAAAAAAACAGTGTCTCAAAAACCCTGGAATAAGAAGATAAATAAGAGTTTATTGAAAAAAGAAATAATAAAACACAATCAAAACAATGAAACAAAGATCACAGAACATTCTACTAGAGAATGTGACACTCAAGCAACATTCCTGCCAGGCTTTACCTAAATTAAACATACTCCTTTCTCAAAAATTGTCATCTATATACCTGTAAGATCAGGAATAAGAATGCCCAGCCTCACCACTTTTATTCAATATAGTATTGGGATTCAAAGCCAGAACAGTTGGGCAAGGAAAAAAAAAATAATCAAAATAATGTGGCACTGTAATAAGACAGATATATATAGACCATTGGAACATTATGGACAATGTAAGATGTAAATCCTTACATTTATGATCAAATGACCTTCAACAAGTTAGCCAAGAAGACACAGTGGTGAAAGGATAGTCTAACAAATGGTGGTGGTAAAATGAATATCCACCTACAAAAGTTAAGATGAATTCTCCCCTTATAACAACTAAATTTTGTCTCTGAATGGATAAAAGAGTAAACTGTAATGCCTAACACCATAAAACTCCTTTAAGAAAATAGGAAAGACTTCATGACATTGGATTTAGCAGCAATTTTTTGAATGTGACACAAAAGTATAGGCAATGGAAGCAAAAAGAGATGAATGAGATATAACATCAAACTTTAAAAACTTCTATGCAAATGTAACAAGAGTGAAAAGGAAACATACGGAATGGAAGAAAATATTTGCAAATCATATCCAATAAGGGGTGAATATTCAGTATATAAAAAGAATTCTTATCATTCTACACCACCACCAACAAAAAAAAAACCCCAATAACAAATAGCCTTATTTAAAATTGGCCAAAGTGCTAGAATAGGTATTTTGTCAAAGGGGAGTTACAAATGGCCTATAAACACATGGAAAAATATTCTAGAAAGAAATGTAGAAATAGTACATTCACTATAGGAAGCAGTATTGGGGATTCCTCAAAATAAAAATAGAATTACCATATAATTCAGCAACTCCATTTCTGGTTATGTATCCAAAGGAGTTGAAAGTAGGATTTCAAAGAGATATTTACATACCCATGTTCACTATAGCATTAGTCGCAAGACCTAAGGTATGGAAACTCCTCAAATGCCTATCAAAAAATGGATGGATATAAAGAAAAGATAGCATTATATATACAACTGAATATTAGTAACTCTTGAAAAAGAAGGAAGCTCTGTCACATGATAAAATATGGATGAATCTTGAAAATTATAATAAGCAATATATCAGTTATAAAAAACAAATAGTAGGATTCTACTATTAGGAGGTATTTAATCAAATTCATAGAAACAAAGTAGTGGTTGTCTGGATTGGAGGGAGAAGAAAATGAGGGGTTGTTCAAAAGTTTTAAAGTTCATTTTGCAACATGAGAAAGTTTAGAGATCTGTTGCACAATAATGTGGATACTGTTAACACACTGAACTATACATTGAAAAATTTAAGATGGTACTCTTGCTACATGCTGAATTACTACAATTTTAGAAATTAAAAATAAACAAGGATAGTCATCTATATATTATCTTGCAGTATCACAAAAAAAAAAAAAACATGTATCTTGATGAAAAGAAAAAGTTCAGTACTACTCTTCTTGTATCACACCTATAGCAACTATCCAGGCATAAGACATTATCTTTAGAATGAATTCTTTGTAAATTGCACCTTTGTTGGATATTCCAATTTAAATCTTTACTCAAACATTATTCACTTCTATGATAATGAATTTTATTTCACTATAAAAATTAAGCCATATTTTCCTCGTCTTTAACCCAGGAACTTTCATCAACATCTAGTTAGGTAAATACATACAATATCTTTTTTCCCCTGAACTTGTTAAGTAATGCCTTTTCTATAATAAAATATTTTAATAAGAAATAGCTGTAGTATGGTTAGATATTTGGTTTGTTTGAGGTTAGAAAGTATATAATTTCCCTGTTGAAAATTAGTTCTACATAGTGAATTGTGGGAATTTACAGAGAAGTCAAAGAACTTCACTAAATTTTTTCCTTAATTAATGAACTTAATTATTCAGCCATTGTAGTAATTTCTTCTCTTAAATGATAACAAATCCCTAATACACTTGGTTGGTTTATCTGTCCCCTTGGTTAGAGTCATGATCATTATTCTAGAAATTAAACTCTCAGTCTCAAATCTTTGCATTTATAAAATATCTTTTATTACCAAGTTTTAAAAAGTATATTACAATATATTCTAATCCAGAAGAAAAGTGGAACTCACAGAGGTATTTTATCAAGAATTGTGAGGTAGGCAAACAGCTAAAAATATGAAATATTCAGATGCTATCATAAGTGGATTTTTTTCATCATTTCTGCTGTATTGAGTGAGCTAGCAATCCCTAAACTCATTTATGGAGAGGGATTGAATATGGGCATCTTGAAAAGATAAGTTTAACATAACTAAAGTGATATAAGACAAAAAAAAAACTTTAACAAAGTAGCAGAGGAGACCAAGCTGAAATATATTTCCCAGAATTCTCCCTGTATGTTCCAGATTATTGTTATCCACATGACACATTCATATGATAATTTAGTCATGCCTGAAGGATCCTGTAGTGTTAGGCACTGTAGGAGGTCAGGAATGGACTAGAGACCTCTAGCACCTACCTAAATTCTTGCTATCATTTCTTTTGATTCTTGGTTCAAGATGTGTTTAGCTTGTGGAGCACCACCTTATCTCTCAGGTAACATATCATGTCAAGGTTAGAGGTGATGAGAGACAGACATGTATCTCAGTTTGTCCTTTTCAATTTTAGTTGTTGCTTTCTTATTTTATTTTTCTTCCATAGAATCACTCTGGTTCACCAAAATGGCTTCAGAATCAATAGTAGACAGAGAAGTCTGCACTGTTTGTTCCAATAGTTCCAGAAGTTTACAATAAAGTTTAACTCCTAAAATAAATGCTTTATTCTATATCAGCTGATGAGTTACAGGGGATCTACTTCTCTGATCAAATCATGACTGATTAAAGAGATCTGCAAGAAATGTTAGTAGGGGTGGTAGGTAGATTGTCTTAATGGCCCTGATGATCATTTGGTGCTCAAGTCTCTTGTGATTCCAGTTACCCTGAGAAGCTTTAGGAAACTACAGTGGATTCTCAAGCAAAGATGTATCCTACTCCAATTGCCTTTGGTCTATCCCTCATTTATTTAAAGATCATTCATCCTTAGTGAGTGTATAATAGGGAGGTTGAGGGGGCAAGAGGAGAGGTGCAATGAAGTCTGGTGGAGGGGCGGTCTGAGGAAGTGTGATCCTGGGAGGGAGGGAGGGGAGAGAGAGAGAGAGAGAGAGAGAGAGAGAGAGAGAGAGAGAGAGAGAGAGAGAGAGAGAGAGAGAGAGAGAGATTTTTAAAGAGATTCATCCTTAAATAACTGACATCAGGAGGGTGGGAAGAAAGGAGACTTACTACATGAGAAGATATAGGAACTAGAGGGGAAAAGGTCAGAATAAGTCCAACACGTGGGCTGAGGCTAAGATTGTTTCATATCATACTCTAACAGACACAGGGAATAAAGTACTGATAGTCTAGGCACAATAGAACATAAGACCAAGTAAAATGAAAATACAAGATTGGGGACATTTCATCTTTAAGGACTATGAGGGATGCTGTTCTCTCTCTGAATTTCACCATTAGTACTATTTCCTAAGATACAGAACAATGCAGAAAATAATGGGAACAACCTGGAAAAGTTAAGGGAAGACTATTTCATTTCAGATTTATTTTGCACTGCCTACAGTGTAACTTGCTTCAAAATCAGTTTGAAAAAATTCAGGGTCAGTCTTTAAGCCAAGGTCAATAATGTAAATTCCAACAGTTCAGATTTTTAGAGGAGACTTAAGGCCCATCTGGACAGAGCCATTTGAAACAAACAAAAAAACTGAAGAGCATTGCCTTATAATAGTATGATCATTTTTCCCCCAAGCAGTTTCAAGTAATTGATGTTGCCCTAATCTGATTCAGTATTCTTGAAATGCAAAACTCACAGATAAGAAAACTGAGATAATGACAATGAAGAAATCTTTGTAAGATCATCTCTAAATGATAAACCAGACAGGAATACTGAATATATAATTGAGACCAAGGTGGAGAGAGCAGGGATTAATCACATGTCAAAAGTGTAAGGTATTTGTGATCCTCTACCTTATTATTGTTAGGTGAAGTCTGGACTCAGAGGTAGGGACATGTGTTAGGACAAAAGTTAGGTATGTGTTAGGACAACCCTGGACAGAAGATGGGGTACTGGCAGTGCGCACACCACAAGGATCACCTGTGCGTTATACCAAATTTTGGTTTCTACTGATAATTCCTCTCCATACTACTTCAATAGATTAATTTTCATATCACAAGTTCCATATTTGCTATATAAAGCAATAAATGTAGCTATAAAATTGAAATGAAAAAAATAACAAAAACATGACTTTTTCCATATGTTTTTCTTTGTAGGGACCACCCTCTGGTACTGCTGATATTCTCTGCAGAGATTAAAGCTTTTAATAATGACAATGTACTGAGTGGAAATCATTTGAAAAAACCAGATATCTAAACCCAGAAATTAGAAATAAGATTATTCTTCAAAGGTTAATTTGTTGTTCTTCAGTCTCTTCAAGGCCATAAAACAATCAAGTCTTATTTGTTATTTTATACAGTTTAATTTATATCTTTCAATGCAGTTCACATGTAAAAGTTATAAAACTATAACTAGACCATTTTACTATTCACTGTTATTTTGAGAATATCAATACTAGAAACCCAATACTCAGTTTAAAATAGTTTATCCAGCCCCCCCCCCCTCCTTATTCGGAAATTTTAAATTCATTTCATATAGAAAAGAAGTTCTCAATATAATCAAAGTCTGAAATTTTGTAAACCAAGATAATACAGAAAAAATAGAATTGAGTTTTCTATGTTCTTACAATATTTTTCTGTTCAAAAATCTCCTATTCTTTATATCTTTGCTCATTTCTAAGTAATACGTAAAAATGTTAGGACAAATAACTATTTAAAGGTTATCCAACTTCTATTTTCTCCAAGACCCTTGACATCCTTAATACACTTTTGTCCTTTATCTATAAAAATTACCACCTAAACTCCAAAATGAAAACTGCCCTGTATCTAGAAGACAATTACTGAGTGTGTTACAATCACGAAAGAATACCCAGTAGGTTTATGCATTATCTCTTAGTACTACACAATCTAAAGATGTCACCTATAATAGGAGATTACAGAAAATAGGACATTTTGTTCCTCTTGATGTTTGAGTAGCTGAGTCAGACCATATGAAGTCAATTGTTGCTATGACAACATTTCAAACAAGAAGATAACATGTCTGAATACAAAGAATTCATTTACCTATGATCAATTTTTTTTTTCCCTTTGAGAAGATGCATATACTTACTTAGGAAGGATAGACATGCTTAAATTACCAGATAGTCATTTAAATTTTACTAATAAAATTGGGTTCCTATCATTTTTACTTAAAAATTAAAACATCAACTATCTAGTTGCACTTAACGAGATTTTTGCTTTCTAATTAAGAGCAACATGGGTAAGTAACACATCTTTATGTATTCTTTCTCCTGTTGCAATGTGAAACAGACCCATATGTTAAGAATGTAAATAAGTTTTCACTATGGCAGATTGCAATAAACATTTTACTATTCAATAGTTACAGGAAATTGAAATATAGTGATATAAGCCAGAAAATGTAAAAACCACACAAACCCATAATTTCCAACTTTCAAATATATGACACAGTATTGTTAACTATAGTTGTCATGCTATATATTACATGCCAGAACTTGCTGATGCTATAAGTAGTTTATACCCCTTGACCTGCATCTTACCTTTTCCCCTTCTAATCAGTCTCTAGCAACCCTTATCTACTCTCTTTTATCATAAGTTTGGCTTTTTTAGATTCCATATATGAGATAGTATACAGTATTTCCTTTTCTCTGACATACCACTTAAAAGCATGCACTCAAGATCCATTGTTATTGCAAATTGCAAGATTTATTTCTTATGACTGAATATTTCACTGTGTGTGTGTGTGTCTGTGTTTGTGATAGAAAGATCAGTATCTATATCATATTCATCTATCCATGGACATTTGTTTATTCATTGATTCAGATGGGCACTTGTTTGCATATCTTGGCTTTTATGAATAATGCTGCAATGAAAATAGGAGTGCAGATAGCTCTTCAAGATCCTGATTTAATTTCCTTTGGATATCTACCTAGAATTGGAATTGCTGAATTATATGGTAATTCCATTTTTAATTTTTTGAGGAACCTCCATAGATTTTGAGAAACCTTCTACAGTGACTGTACCAGTTTACATTCCTATTAATAGTGCAGAAGACTTCCCTTTTCTACACATCAGTTCCAATACTTTTTATCTCTTTTCTTTGATGAGTTACTAAAACAGATCTGAAAGTGATCATTTCTTTTCAATTTCAGTGTGATTTGCATTTCTCTATTAGTGATCCTGAGCATCTTTCCATATACCTGTTGACAATATATTTTCCTCATCAATTTTTAACCAGATTGTTTTATTTTTATTTTTTGCTATTGAATTTTATAAGTTCTTTCTTATTTTGAAAATTAGCATCTTATCAGATTGATGGCTTGCAAACATTTTCTCCCCCTCCATAGGTTGCCTTTGCATTTTGTTGACTGCTTCTTTTGTCATGCAGAAGCTAAGTGTGATGTAGTCTCACTTGGATTGTTTGTTGTTAGTGCTTTTGGTGTCATATCCCAAAATATAAATTGCAAGACCATGTCAAAGAAATCTCCTCTTATGTTTTCTATCTTTACTTAGGAATTGAAGAGGGAGAAGAAGGAGAGAAAGTGGAAAAGTAAATAACAAGGAAAGTTTTAGACCTGAAGACAGCAGACCTTAAGGAAAGTAATAACAGCATCTCAAAAGTAAATCAGAAAGGTTTCATCTGGGTGACTGTCTTCAAAATTGGAATTTTATCTGTCAAACACTCTCAGTCACATGTTAATTCAGTAGTACACAGTTAAGTACAGCAGGTCAGTAGTTTCTAAATAGTTAAATCAAGGTGGCAATTTTCAAAGATAAAGTGAATTACTAGTATAGACATCATTAATCTCATCAAAATATAATGGAGGGCCTCCCCGGTGGCGCAGCGGTTGGGCGCTGGGTTGCGAAACTGCGCGCGGCCTCTGCGGCTCCGGTTCGATCCCCGGCTGCTCCCCGGCCACCGGAGGAGGGTCCCACATGGCGTGCAGACCTCTCCTGCCGCCCGCTGCTCCCCTCAGCAGTGTACTTGGGTCCTTCTGCCTGCTCTGCTCCCCGCTCTGGCTCTGGTGAATTCTCTCACCCTCCCGCGCTTCTGACTGTACCCAGTGCATGTATAAACAAAACAAACAAACAAACCAGCAAACAAATAAATAAAGCATGCCTCTATAAAAAAAAAAAAAAAAAAAAAATATATATATATAATGGAGAGAAAGGAATTTAAACATTTTGAAATTGAAAATATTTCATGAATAGCAAGAAATACCTGTACACTATGGTGAAAATGGAAAAGCAAATAGCACATGTTTTTACCTTCCATCTCTCCCCAATCACTTTAAAATAGAAAACAGATAAAATAAGAGGAAGACCATAAGGAAGAAAATAACAATGCCACAAACAAAAGAGAATGTTGAAGATTTGACAGATAATGTAAAACAGAAGATATGTTATCAACAGTAAATCCCAATTGAGGTAATAAACTTCAGCACAAAAATAATGATAAAGACAGGATCATTTTAAAACCATGTTTCCTAATAGAAACCTGGAGATATATTAATCAGATGCAGCAGAGGTTAGAAGCCAAAGCTGGATGGTAAGATAATTGATTAAAAGTCTGTGGAACGGCTGCGATAGTCCCCCACTTTCTGTGCTACTGACTGATGTTTTCCTTAAAATTTGAAATACACAAGGACAGTTTTCTGAGTAAAGTAGTGAATCTGCTGTTAGATATTCCCAAAGGGAATGCTATATAGCACCCCAAAACCAACCTTGCTGTCACTCCCAAAGCTATGAGTTCTAAAACAGTCTAATCAAATCATATTAGAGAATAGGTAAACTAGATACATGGAATAGGACTGAGACTAACAGCTGGTAATTTTATTGTCTTTTATTTGTTATTATGTCTTTTATTTCCAAAACTACAGTTACTAAGAATCCAGTTTTCATGATTTAGTAAACCAGTGACTTTTATAGGGGCTCTGCTGTGCAGTAAATATTATTTCTCATCAAATGATTATCCAACATTTTACAAAAGTCTCAGTTAATACCTCTTGGGATGCTATTTATGTGCTATAGATTACATAAATTTGAGTTCCCCAAATTCTTATGGACAGGTTTCTGGCTTTTTCTTTGCGCTTAAACTGGTATATATCAGGCACCATGCTAGTGAGTTTGTTTTCCTGTTATTGCAATCATCCCACTTAACTGAAAATGGTTCCATAAATTAAATGCACATTCATGTGGTGATAAGGACATATACACAGTACAGATATATTTTCATGTTTCTTTCCTTGTGGAATGTTGAGTACTCCACATTATCTTTTCAAATCAGTCTCATAAATTTTGTGTTGTCAGGTTGTATTAACTGTTTATGTGTCATTTGTTCAACTCCCTCTAATTCAGTTTCTATACATCTTGTTCTCAATCTAACCTACAGGTTTAAAACGACCTTATTACTCCTCAATGGCCAAACTTCTGACCACCTCTTTTATTCTCAGCAGCTCATATGGGCATCACAGTGCTCCATATTCTTTCATTCCACATTCTTTATATCTCTCTCTGACTCAATCCTCATTACTTCTCCACTCCCTTTCCTCCCATCTCAGCTTTTTGTTATGTATATTAATTTATTTTTTCTAGATTCTGTTTACCTATTTCTCAGGACACTGAGTCTACATAACCTGGAAAACTTCCAGAATGTTGACTCTGAGAAGTAGATTTTATTTTGGCCTAAGAAAGGGCACAGTAAGCAGTAGGAAGATGGATATGATTTTAAATACTGGCAACTCAGCATGTCATTTTTTTCCTATTATGTCTCATCATATAATCAGGGACCACCGTGGTGACTTCAGTCTTTTGTCCAAACTGTAGGTTTGCAGTTTGGAAGCAAAGACCTCTAACTTTAATTGCCTATATACCTGGAACTCTGTGTCACAGCTGCAGTCCCAGAGAGACATGGTGCCACACTATCTTGTGAGTTATTTATTTTCTGAATCATTAGAGATTTATAAACCTCATGGAATATCTACTGACACATACCTCTGAGATCTGTAAGTGTGTCCATTTGAAAACACTCTACCCTAGCATCAGGGCTTACCATTGCCCCTCACCTGAGCCTATAGTCAGTGCACTGCCAATCCGATCTACTATTGGCATCCAACAAATGTGCCTCTGTGTCATTTCCTTCTTTTTGTAAGACTTTTTTCATTAGGCCAGATCTACCCCCTCCCCACCCCCACCTTTGCCTTTTTAATTTCAACTAGCTGTATATCTTAGAATAAAAAAAGGTAAAAGCCCCATGAAGTAGATCCAAATATTAAGTTCATCTCCCTGGGCCTCCATCCAGTAATTCATAATAATCTTGTTTGATCTCCAAAAACTTCAGGAAGATTGTATTTTAGATTAAATTCTATATCAGGGGCCTCCCTGGTGGTGCAAGGGGTTAAGCACCACACTATGAAGCAATCCACTGCCTCTGAAGCATGAGTTCCATCCTCGGCCGGCCAGAGGGAAACCAACATGGCGCAGCAGCCTCTCCTGACTCTCCCGCTGCTCCCCTCAGGAGCGTATTTCAGTCAGTCTGCCTGTTCTGTTCCCCACTCTGTCTCTGGTGAATCCTCTCACCCCACCCTCCCACGCCCCGCATTTCTGGCCTGTACCCCAGCTCTTGTATGCATAAATAAATCTTAAAAAAAAATAAAATAATTTGGCTAACATTTTCATAGAATGATCTGAAAACTATACTTATGGTAAATGAGACTGAATAACGAAAGAGGCAAATTACAGAGCTATAGATAATTCCCAAATTAGGTCAAATGCTTTGAGACATCTCTCATTTCACTATCTAAAATTAATGCCAGCACTCCATAGAAAATGCAGTTGATTTGGATTTTAATATTTAAAAAGCATTTTGGCTATTTTCTTATGTGATAGATGCTCAAGTGACTAGGAGAAGAAAAAATAAAGACCTGGAAAATGTATTATCTAGATAGCAATTATTTATTGTTTTTCCATTTCTGACAAAATGACTATTAATTCCTCTTATATTAAATTAATTTGCATAAAATATCATACTAGCTGCTATAGGCAAAGTCCTGATTCTTATATCTTGAAAAACTTATTTTAAATTATCTCAGTGTTTTCTTTTTCCTGTCCACCTTCTCCTCTGGCATTTATGAACAGTTTTGTTACCACTGATAATGTTAGCTGGTATCTACATTTAAGTAGATAGTTGTCAATATTGCTTTGCCACAAACTAAATAAGAGCCCCTGATATTTCCTTTAGGAAGCATCCAAGGACACACATTTTCAAAAAGTAAAAAGGAAAACAAGAAAAAGAACTGCTTAAAACTTTTTTGTAGTATCCCTTATTTCTGTAAATTTTCCTACACAGGAAATATAAAATCTAGAAATTGAGTCTTGCATGCTGAATCAAGTCACCAAGTGCAGTTGTAGCTTCAAATCACTAGGTATCATGTCACCAACTAGCTGCTTGGACATGAAGGTCTAGAAAGTTGTTACCTCACTGTAAGTGAGTCAGGATTTATGTGACCTTTGCAAAACCAGACAAGAAGCCAAGATAAAAATGTCTAGTGAAATTAACACTGTTCAATAGAGTTGAAAAGAAAATGTCCACAGACTATTAACCAACTGAAGGCATTATCTTTATTGTACCTTTTCAATTGTATCTCTCCCTTTCATTTAATGTCAAAAATGCTTTGAAAAGAGGTTCTAACTATCTCTTCCAAATTAAATGTACACAAATATACATGATTTTCAGTTGTCTCTATTTATACAACTTGTTAGAACACAGAAATGCTCTATTCTAAAATAAAATGAGTCAGAATAATTATCTCCTATTAGAATAATTATCTCCTATAACTTGTTACAGTTTAGTCAGGCAGTAAGTGAATATACATTGAGTTGTAACTTTATGTATTGTCTATGTTAAATATGTATACAAAGGGTGTTAATAAAAAGTGAGGCTTAATAAGCAGATAAAATCAAACCAAACCCACTTATATGTTAAATACAAATATATGGAAATGAAGTTACCATTCAATTAAATAACCATATTTTAGTAAATATTTACTTTATCTAATTTATTGTGATTCTGCCAGTCTCTTGCAGGTATGCTCTTTTTTTCTCACTGAGAAGCATAGTGTGCACCTTTCTACACCAATAAACATGGATCTCTATGTTCATCCTAACAATTTTATAGCAAAACATTTGATAAATGCCCCACTATTTATTTAGCCAATCATTTTAGTAAACATGTAAGTTGCCTCCACATTTATGAAACAATAGACACCACCAAAAAAAAAAAATACACCAGCTTTAAATATTTGTTCAACAATATCATTAGGATAGATTTCTATTATCAAGTCATCCATTTTTACAAACTTTTATAAGCTTTCAATATTTAATACAGAAATGTAAATATATCAATGTATACACACCTTGATGAATTTTCACAGAGACTACATGAACAGCATTAATTTCAAAAACTAACATATTACCTATAACTCAATTCCCCTTCAGAGATCCCTCTAGTCAGCATTCCCTCAAAGGGTAATTGTAGTGACATTATACTGATTAAAATGTAGAATATAGTTGACTCCTGAAAATGAGGCAGGGGGTTAGGGATACCAATCCCTATGCAGTAAAAAAATCTGCATATAAGGTTGGATACCTGGATTCTGATCTCAAGATTCAATCAACCAACACCTGAGGCTGCTTGAATCCATGAATATATAGTCTGTGAACAGGAAAACATAAGTATATGTTTATGAATATATATGAATATCTATGAATATATAAGTATATACACATATATGTGCAAATATATATGATATATATGAATATATAAGTAGATCTGTTCAAACCTGTGTTGTTCAGGGTCAACTGTACTTTATAAATTTAATGACACATTTAAGTTTTCTTATGTACTCAGCTTTTTATTGTGAAATGAATTTACATTGTTGTTTAGTTGTGGATTAATCATTCTTAATACTATGTAGTTTTCCATTTTCCATTTACATCACAATTTACTTATCCAATACATTTGGTAGACATTTAATAAAAGGGGTATTTGGGATGTTTCCATTGTGGGTTAAGATAAGTTTGCTTTGAAAATTCCTGTTTGAGCAGTTATAAACATATGTATGCATTTCTGATAGCTATGGGCCATAGGGCATATACATTTGAATTTAGTAGATCCAACTTGTAGGTTTTTAAAAATTTCTTTATAATTTTTATTGAAATAACATTGCATTATAACATGCACATTTCAATGTACATTATTAAAAAAAATCAATGTGTATTTACTACATTAAGCTCTCCATTAGAAGTCTACTTCAATGGTAAAGTATAGTAGTTTTCTATTATTGTAACACATTACCCCAAAACTAGTGGCTTAAAACAACAGTATTTATAATGTCATAGTGTCCTCAAGTCAGGAATCTGTGCTTAGCTTAGCAAAACTACTCTGGAAAAAAGTTGTCAGGTTTGAAATTATTTCAAGGCTTAATTAAGTTCATTCACTGATTAAGAATCTCTTAATCTCAGTTCAGAGGTTTAGAGCAATGAAAAATTTCAGCAATGAAAAATCCACCAAGTCAACTCCGGTTAGGATTTAGACAGAGTATATTAAGTACTTGATAACAACCTCTGTATTTATTTATTTATTTACTTATTTTTGCCATATGTTCCATTCCTCTCTCCATATTCTTTAAGGACATGCACATATTCAGTGATTTTGTGTAGTTAAAAATTCATCAAGGGCATCAATTCTTGGAATTCTTTTAATAGATTTTTTTATACTGTTCTACAATTTCAAAACACAGTAATATATGCACTAAGAATAGTTGGAATAATAAAACCAACATATGACTGCAAATTTTTCCTTCAAAAATGTTCAAAACAGGAGTTCTTGATCAGCAGAGGTCATTCCCTAATGGGAGTTTTATGACCCATTTTTGAGAGTGACATACTATGTAGTTCAAGTTCCACTTACTGGGACTCAGGATCCACAACTAATTGTAAATAAGTCTGGAAAATGTTCATATGCATAGGAAGAAGCAAAATAATGTTTGGTAAAAACTGCCCTTGATTTTGCCACATACTACTATTGCATAACTCAATTCTCCCTTTACCTTCAGTTCAATCGCCTGAAGAATTATATCATATTAATTGCAATAAACTAGGAGACAGAAGAAGGTTGGGACAGGAGATGATTTTCTCTCATTCTGAGCCAACTGTGACACCATGAAGCTAGGTATAGCGGCCAGGGAACCAACCTGTTCCTGCTCCTGATCAAACAGCCATCCACATGAGTGTTTCCTCATATATTCCACTAATTCATTGTTCTATTCAGCAAGGATGTAAGGTGAATCTCAGTATCACCAGCTAACAGAAAAAATGTTTGACGCCCATCAGAGACGTAGGAGTATGGGGAGAATTTATACTTTTTCTTTTACGGCAGGAGTGGTTCATCAAGACCAAGAACCAAGAGTAATGGTGAGATGTGAGGCTGGCACTCTGCTTTTTATTTGATAACAGAATGACTGCAGCTCTCAAGGGTGCCTTGGGAACGTCACATGGAAGAGAAAACACAGCCATTGTTCTAGCTGTCACATTTGAAAAGAAACACAAACAAATGGTTATGTTTCTGTGTGCCTGTCTTTATAGATGCATAGCTCAGACAAGCCTCAATCCTCTTTTAAATCTTAGACTTAAAAAAAGACTCCCTGTCACTTTGGATCAGAAAACAGTAAAGTGTAACATTTGTGAAAGTGGCCCCAAGGACACAGACAGTGCTGAAAAGCCTTGAAAATAAGATGAATTACCAATTCCCATTATTCATTTGGCTCCCACTGAAGACTAATAGCTAAGTAATTTTCCATACATCACATTACCCAAGGTGTAAGACATATAACTATAATATGTTAGTAATCTATCGACTAAAATGTTATGTTTTGCAACTTTTCCTCTAAGTTTGAGAAATGAACATGCATGAAAAGTAAGAGAACAACATTTTTTCACTATATGTTGCTATAATTTAAGACTAATGTTGCCTCAATGCAGGAAGAGAGAAGATATATACTTCTTTACGGAAAGATAAATTTAACTACATATACATTTCCTTTACAAAGCCAAACTTACAATCTTTGAAGTAAAATGAAAGTCATTATTCCAATTAGGTTACCATTGAGGTACATTTAAATGGTGAGAAGTCAACTCTTCAAATACAATATAAATTTTACAGATTAGAAAACAGCATCTGAGGAATAAGAAATGAACTTGGGTAGGGAACCCAACTCTAGGGTAGGGGACCTTTGTTGCAGTGAGGTTAGTCAAATGGGTCATTCAAAGATCCTTACTAAATATGAGATCTGATGCCTACTATGCTTTTTTACAAAGGAATGTAAGAGAACCCAAGGTAAAGGAGAGTTCAGAGTTTTTAAAGTATGAAAACCTCAACCAGCTATCTTTCTCCACCTTAACATTCTCCTTCTAATTGACAAACATTACAGTTTGCTAACATGGGAGCAGGAGCAATTGTTAGGCAGATAGTCTGTGACTGATTGCATCACTATTGCCAACTGTGCTGCCTTCTCTTTGTATTCGAATTATTACCCATCCTCTTGTCATGTGACATTGCAATGCCTTTTAGTAGAAGGACCAAACTTATCCATTCCATGGTTATGGGTCTGACCATATGATTTGATGATTTATGCTCATTTCTGAGAGGTTTTAACCTAATTGTATACTTTGACTTGAACTCTCAAAGATCTATCAAGACCAAAATAATTAGAAATAATATGTTTGTTAATGTAATTCAATAAAATTGGAGGATGGGGGAAGTATTTGTTAACAAAAGTTGACTAATACACAGACTGATCATTTATTCATTAACACCTACTGAATGCCTACTCTATGAATTACTAGGTTACACATTGGGACTATGAGAGCATACCAAACAAATATGCTTCCATTCCTGTACTTACAGAGCTAAAATTTCTTCTCTAACTTTCCTTTCTCTTCCGTGTGACATGACTATTTCAGAGGTACATTCCTAATTTCCTTGCTACATGTCAAAATTCAAATAAAACAGAGAAAGAAATAAGACACATTTCCTCATGGACATTCTTTCAGTCAGAGATGATTGTGTGAGTACAATTCTAAGATTCATTATAATTTTATTTGTGATAGCCAAGAGCTGGAAGCAGCCTGAATGCCCATTGACAGATGATGCATAAAGAAGACATAACATATTCACAAAATGGAATGCTATTTAGTTTTAAAAATATGAAATCCTGCCTTTGCAATGGTATGGATGAATTTAGAGGGTATTATGCTTAGTGAAATGTCAGACAAAGAAGGCGAACCTGTATGATTTCACTCATATGTGGTTCAAACAAAAACACAATGAATGAACTAATGAAAATGTTTATTTAGACTTTAAGACAAAAATTAGTTGTTACCAGAGGGAAGGGGAAATGCAGATGGTAAAATGAGTAAAAAAATATCAATTGTATGGTAAAGGATAGAATTTTTTTTTCTGGTGAACTAAATGGTGTATATACAGGTGTTGATTTATAATGATGCACACCTGACTCTTTATGTAATATAATGCAATGTTAGTTCAATAAAAAAAATTGTACAAAAATATTTTTACTATGATCTCTCTTTCCTGATGCTACTTCTCTGATTATGGCAAAGGGATTTTCAGATGTCATTCAGGTAAATCATTTCACCTTAAAATAGGGAAATCATATGGCTTGCTCTTCACATAAGCACTTTAAAAGAAGAGCATTTTCTCTGGCTAATTGCAGAAGAGGAATTCAGAGATTGAAGCACAAGTTGAGACATAAAACTAACTTGGAAATGGAGGGGACCATATGGCGAGGACCCAAGAGTGACCTCTAGGAGCTGAAAACAACCCCTGAATAGAAACCAGGGGGAAAAAAAAAGAGGACTATAATCCTACAGCTACAGGGAAATGAATTCTGATTACATCCAGTGAGTTGCAAAATGGATTCTTTCCCAGATTCTTTAGTTAAGAGCCCAGTCTGGATTACGTCTGAAAAATGTTAATTTTAACCTTATGAGATGCTCAGTAGAGATCTCAGCCAAGCTGATGACAAATTCATCACTTATTGAATAATAAATGGATATTGTTTCAAGTTTCTAAATTAGTAGTAATATATAGTTTAATATTTTACAGCTGCCCAGTTAGAGTCACTCAGTTCCATCCTTCTGAATAAGCAGAGTAGAAATTATTTAAAAAGTCAGCCACTAATTCCGTGTGATTTCTGGGGCATGAGAATGACTGTGCTGACCCTAAAGTTCCCTCTTCTGTTTAACAGTATCTGAAAGGCCTTGAATTGTCAGCAATGCCTTGCCACAGAAAGTTTAAAAGGGAAATCTACTTCAGAAAGGCTGTGCAATTACTTAAATGTATTCTCGTTAGATACTTTGCAGAGTCTAAACTAATAGCAGTTGCTCTCTGAGAGCAAGTCTTGACCAAAGGACATGTAGAAAATTTGGTAGCACACAGCACCCTGTGAGGCCTGGGGAGTGATGAGAAAGAGGAAAAAAAGAGCAGAAAGAATACTGACTGGCCCTTCACAGTTGTTTCTAGGATTGGCTTCACATGCACCCCTAATTCTGGACTGAATTAAGTTCATAAAACAAACTTTTCCTGCTTTATCTTATCTCCTTTGTTGTCAGAGGAAAATTCTCATATTTACATATGCAATATACACTGTCCTATCTTACTTGCTATTCAAACTGGATTTTGAACTCCTAACTCAGGTAATGAGTTGTGATTAAAATAAATTAGTCACAACAAACATATCCCTGCACTCTCCTTTCTATTCTCCCCTATTTTGAGGGGTGCTCATGTGTTCAAGTTGTGTATGGGCAGTGACCCTGGTGATGGGTAGAGCTTCTAAGAGGGGAGACTCAGCTGTAACACTTGCCCTCCCATCCTTAAATATACCATATTAATTGAAGCTTCCATAGTGTTATGGTCTGAATTGTGTCCCCCATTCATATGTTGAAATTTTAACCCCTCAAAACATCAGAATGTGACTGCATTTGGAGATTTGAATCCTTCAAGAGGTAATTAACATAAAAAGAAGCCATTAGGGCCCTAATATAATATGACTGGTGTCCTTATAAAGAGAGATTAGAATGCAGATCATACAGAAGAAACACCATGTGAGGGCATTAGAAGGTCACCTACAAACCAAGGAGAGGACTTTTAGAAGATACCAACTCCATTGATTTCTTGATCTAAGATTTCTGGTTTCCAGAACTTAGAGAAGATATATTTGTTGTTTGAGTCAGAGTTTGCACAATTTTATTATAGCATCCCCAGCAAACTAATAAAAACAGTCATCTTCTGAGATGGAAAAAGTTAAGAGAATCATAAAGAAGTGACCTGACATTGTTGAACCATCAACTTAATGCTAGTCATTGATGTTACCTAGAAAGCTTGGGAGAAAAATGAAAATTTATTTCTGTAAGCCACCATCTTTTCTCTAACTGCCAACAACTGAATTGTAACTACACCAAATCTCATCCATTTAGTCTTTTCTCAAAGCAAATCCAATATGGATATATATAGGAGGATAATATAGTAATTTGTGATCAGATTTTATAATATGCCTACTGACATGAGGGCTTAGGTAATATTTCATTCTGTGGTCAGTTGTGTGCAGATGAAAATATTTTAGAATATTTGGTCCTTTTCTGAATCCCACTACCACTTCATTATTTTTTCTATCTATTTGGACTTATTCAGGAAAATTTATCACCTGAATCTGGAAATGGGGCAGGTTGAGGACATCGAGACTTACTAAGATCTCAACAATACAGAGACTGAATATTTTCTACAGCATCTTAGAACCGATTCCTTTTTAATCTCCCAGTGACGGGTTTGAAATCACTGACATATGTCAGAGAATGTGCCCCATCTCAAAACCCGGGGGCTCATTTTGTATCACATTAGCATTCTATATGGAAAATGCTCAAGGAGAGTTCTTTTTAGATTGATCTTGGTGTTGAGAAATCTCGTAAGATAAATTGTTCCTGAGAGATTTCCTAGACTTTGAAGCTTGGGATTGCTAAATTTAAGTATTCAAAATGAGTGAAAAAGATCTTTGTGCCACTACTTTTTACTAGTGGGTTCACTAACGGGTGGGCTTTATCAATCTCTGGCTCAGCTTTTCATTTAATAAAATATCCTCAGTGACTTAATTATGGAGACAATCCTCTGTGAGATGCTATGTTTCTAGAGTTTTAGTTCCCTCATTGTCAATCTTCCACAGAGAATAACCAATCTGAGGAGTTAAAATACTCCATGTTTGAAAGTGTGGGTTTTAAATTGTTTTAAAAGGAGACAATTTTTTAAAAAGGACAATTACATCTATTTCAGAAATATTTTCCCACCATAAACTTTTACAATTATTGAGGAAACATGTCAATACTTCTGTATTGTTCCTATCTACCCAACTATTCTTTTGCTCAGTTCATCTGTGATACAGAGTTCTGGAAAACAGCAAAGATTTTCTCCTAGAAATCTGTCTGGGAGAAAACTGAAAGGCAGCCTCTCTCACTTTCTTCAATTCTCCAGATTTATAGAGCAACATAATTGATAGAACGATCTCTCTTTCTCACCTGAGAGATTTCTTCCCATTCACTTGTTTATCACATGATCAAAGTCTTCCGGGGCTGTCAAACCACCTCTTATTTTAGACATACTTGTTGGAGGTTTTGCTGCTGCCATTTACCAAAATAGCTGTACAAGAAGCTCAAGGCTGCAACAATTCCCCTATTCAGGGACAGAGAATCACTCTCAATCTTATTTAGGGGAAAAGAGTGTCTGTATGGTACCTTCATTTGAGCCAAAGCTGATGGTATCTAACCCACAGCTCTCTAAATGAGATAATACAAGTTGTAATTTTTTTAATCAACCAATTAATTGTAAGCTTTTTCAGCTCCTTTGCTACTATAATTACTGTGTACCTTAACACTTAAACACAAATATTAACAAACAATAAATTGTGAAACCCATGCCATTTTGCAAGCCAGGATTAATTTTAAACTCTCCTTCAGTGTACCTTCTCAACCTGTGTTTAGTGGCCCCTGTATAAAGTATCCACATTTATCTTACTCTGGCTTGTCAGGTGACCATTCGCTTTGCCATCCTAGCTTATGATCTTTTAATTAGGGAGCTTGATCTGAATTAGGAACTGCTATTACTAGAAAAAGACACGTGGCTGACTATTTTTCATCAAAAAAGTCCAAGGGTTGCAGTAAAGTTGAAAAGATCAGAGCATTTTTTTTTTTTATTTCTCAATTCCTCAAAGGAACAATAAACAGCTGTGAGGGACCACTCTTCTCACAGTACTTTTTCCTCAACAAGCAATAACCACTGCAAACCAATAGAAAGTCAAAGGTCCCCCCCACCCACACTGGAAATTATAAGAACACTTGATTGAATCTTTTGTTCCTACAGTCTAGACATGCTGGTTGTCAAACATACTTTTAAAAAGGTTTCAGCAAGACAAAGAGCTTTTACATTTTTAGCTATACCCTTGGAAACTATCACATCTTTTTATGTCAGAAGCTAAAGCAACTCAGTACCCATATTGTGGAAAAGAAAGGAAGCCCTGAACACTTCTGTTTTACCCTACCTCCCATGATGCTAATTTTATGTGCCATAATCTGTCATCATGATTGTGGCTCTGTCCATTAATGAGTCTCCTGTACATTACCCAGCAGCGAAATGAAGATTGCAGACATGACATATCTGAAGCTCCCACTCCCTACTCAGGGATTCCCCATTTCTGTCAGCATAAAGTCCACTCTATGGTATGGTATTCAAAGATCTTAATGAATTCCTCCCTGTTTACCCCATGGCCTTGTCTCTCACCATACTCTGTCTTTGAGTGAGTTGGAATTAACTGTGCTCTCACCCGTTTCCAGATTTTTTGTATATACACTTCCTGGGCCAAAATATCCCCTCCACTATCCACCACAATGGCCTTTGGTTTCCCTACCTAAACCTACAAAATTTTCCCTTCTTAGTCTATCACCAGAGAACGTTCCCTGTTCCTCCATACCAAGAGAGCTAGATGATGTCTTTTCTACTCTTACAACATCTTTCCACTTTTTATCATAGAAACATATTGCATTAAAATTTTCTCTGGGGCCTTCCTGGTGGTGTAGCAGTTGAGCACTGGGCTGTGAAGCTGCCCGCAGCCTCTGAAGTGCTGGTTTGATCCCTGGCTGCCGATCCCTGGTCCCTGGCGAGGGTCCCACACTGAGCGCAGACATCTGCCGTGCCCCCTGCTCCCCTCAGCAGCGTACTTCCTTAATCTGCCTGTTCTGCTCCCCACTCTGGCTCTGGTGAATTCTCTCACCCTCCCGCGCTTCTGACTGTACCCAGTGCTTGTATAAATTGATCAATCAATCTATCTATCTTTATATTTTCTCCAAACCATGAATTCAACAGGACAAGAACTAAGTCTATTTTCCTTTGCAATATTATTCTTAACACTTAGCAAACTACCTTGTACGTTGCATTAGATTTTTTTTTTGGCTGCATAACAAATTATCACAAATTTAACTGCTTGATACAACATACATTTATCTCCTCACAGTTTCTGCAGGTGGACAACCTGGCTTGGCATAGCTCAGTTCGTTCTCAGGGTCTCTCAAGGTGCTGACTGAATAGGGTTATAATTTGGACCTTGGATTCTTCTTCCAAGCCCTTTGAAATTGTCAGAATTCAGTTTCTTGCATTTGTGAAAATGAAGTTCTCATGTCCACCCCTGCCTCCATCCCACCCCACCCCGTCTGTCCAGTGGGGTTGCTCTCAGTTCCTATAGCCTACTCCCAAGTCCTATCCTCTAGTCCTTTTCATAACATGCCTGCTTTCTGTTTCCAACAGGAAAATCTTCCTCTAGATTGCTATTATGGAGTCTCATATAATGTACCATAAATATGGAAGTGAATAATCCACCACCTCTTCCATATAATGTAATCTAATCAACCAAGTTACAAGTGCAGGTTATCCACAGGTACCACCCAAGCCAAGCCCACACTCAATTAGAGGACGTTCCTGGGGGGACATACATCAGACAGGTTTCTTGTGGGGCACCTTAGAATCCTTTACCACATGTATAAAAATATACAATAAATCAATGAGGTAAAAAATGACTCTTAAATAATATTATCACAGATATTGGGTAAGCTTCTGTATTTGCCTCAATTTCCCCCAAGAAGAGTACTAATACTGGGGCAATAAAAAACCCCTGTATTGCATACCTTCATCAAATTATTAGAAACATCACACACACAAAATGGTATTGAAAGGATACTATTATTATATTAGAGATGAGAAAAATCAAGAGTGAAGGATGTTAGGTGACTTTCCCAAAGTCATACAGTTACAAGGCAGTTAGGTCAAACCTTTTCCTGGAAGCTCTAATCCCAAAGCATATGCTCTTAACAACCGTCTATTGAATATGGAAAGTAAAACAATGCTGGGCAGTTTTTTTGTTTGACAATGTCTGTTAAGATAGGAAAGCAGCACTATGAAAACACCCCCAGCAAAACAACATCAATTCTGCTATCATTCTTCTTCTTCTTCTGGGACTAATTGTTACATCTGCATTAGTGGCACAGAGCACACCATACCTTTCAAAACAGAACTACTGAAGTTGGCTTCAGTTATTTGAGCAGTTAGCATAACTCCAAACCAAGAACTGGCCTTTACTTTCTTTTCTGAAGCATTTGAATGGTCTTTCTGTATGTAAACTGCACTGTTGCATAAACACGGAAATAGGAACATGAAAGGCAGCAGATTGATATTCACTAGTAAGTTTCTCCTGAGTATGTATGTACTGGAAGCTTCCCTGTGGCCTCAGCAGATTCCTGAAACGTAGCACCTTCATCATGACATTTACTGCATCATATTGTCCCTCAGGACGTCAAAGCACAACAAGAGGGTCAACCATCAGGGTGTCAGAGTAAAAGCTGCCATTAGTGTAAATTGAGGGTAAAAGCAACACTCAGCAGTTCTACCTCTAGTCACCCAAACATTTCAGCCTGCTGCTGGTGGCAACAATTTCACACTGAACACCTAATTATTTGGGCTACAGTATTTTCCATTTTTAGGCAATGGATATACCTATGAGGCAGTTGTCAATATCTTAGGGTTTCTTGTCCAAGAAATTTCTTCAAACCATTCCCTCAGCATGTGAAGTTTTGTGCAAGCTTCCATGATTCAGCTCAAAGGCAAACTCTATATGAAATCATCAGTCTTGGAGAAGAAATTCACCTATCCTCTCAATAATCACAGTTCCTAGATTATACCATTTGGATAGAAAGCATATTATGTGCAGATTATAATTATATGTGTGTATATTATCCCACTGGAAAAACTCCAATTTGTTTCCTATTGCAATGGGATTAAAATCCAAATCCTTCACCTGCAATCTACTAGGCCCGCTATGAAGTGGCCCTGCCTATGACCTTGACTCTATCCTACATATGGACCCCTTGTCCACTGAGTTCCAGCACACTGGTATACCTTGGTACTTTTTGAATAAATCATGTCTCATAGTGCTTATTGTTAATTGCATTGACAGCTTGACTCTACAAGAACACACTGACCTCGGATTTTTGCACAGATGGTACAAATATCACTTCCACTGAGAAACCTCTGATCTCTTATTTTCTTGTAGTGCTTCTCATTACCGAGAATGATCCAGCTAATTCATTATGATTTTTTTGTCTGACTCCAAGAATGTAATATCAATAAGGGAAGGCATTCTATTCATCTCATACCACTGTATCCTCAAAGCCTAACCCTGTGTCCAGCATATACTCAGTTTCAGAAATAATCAGCGAGTATCTTATTTCATTGTATTTTTTTTTTTTTTTTTACTGGCTTGGCTTGATTTTAAGCTGCTTAAGGAAAGAATTTTATTTTTTTAATCTTTTTTTTTTTTAATTCTCCACAAGGCCCAGGAACAAAGTACATTATACCTAGTGCATGATCTGCAATCGTCTATTAATTTTGGCTACTGAACTCATTAGTCTTTACTACTTCAGACTGAAATACTCTAACATCTTTATAAGCAATTTGGGTAACACAAGAGTGAGAGAATAATTTACTATTGTCTTATCCAAAGACAGTCCTATGAGGTCTTTTCCATTATCTGCCTGGCAGCTAAGACCAGATTCCCAGATAAACCCCAAAAGTTAATCATACTCAATTCATCTGCTCTTCTTAGGAATAAAAAAAGAAGTCTTTATTAAAGATAGAAAATATTACACAATGTAAAAAATAGCTTGTAACTAGGCTTTATGTATCAAAACATTTTAAAGCAAAATTCAATTTTTAATCTTTAAGTTAAAAAGATATCTGTCCCCCAAAATACAGAAGGCCATCAATAGTGACCTATGGGTCTGCAAGCCAGGCTAGTCTATTTTCCATTTGGAATAATTTTTTATTCAAAGGAAATGTACCTCTAGGCATACTTATTTTCCTTTTTTACTTTGAAGCCATATCTGGTATTCACTGAAGTCTGCTATTGGTACTAAATATGCTATTACAAGTGGTATAGACATTGTCTGGAGCCACATCCATCTACGAAAACTTCTAAGAATAACCTTGCTTAAATCTGTTAATTCTATCAGTCAAAAGAGATAGCTTCTTCTGTAACTTTTTTTTTTTTGGAAAACAGTTCTTTTATTTAGGTTAATATAATCCTTAAGGATATAAAAAATGAACAATATCTATATTTTGAACACTAGAAGGCCTACATGGTAAAGAAGAGGAAAAGAGTTACCACACTGGGTAGATGACAATGTTGGATCTCGGTTCTAAATCCAAACCTGAACTGAGCCATCTGATAGCCATGTGATATGAAGAATGTTAACTATTCCTGACCACCAGTTCTTCTATTATGAAAATCAAAGTTAATTATACTTATAGAATATGGTTATTGTGAGTATTTAAAGGATAATTGTATAGAAACCTTCCTCAACCCAACCAAACTCACTTTTTTTTATGACATTATATTGAATATCTCATATTTATAATGGTGACACTGGTATCCATTGAAGTCTAAGATTCTCATCATTCTAATTGTCATATACCTCTGACAATGTATTTACTTTATTAAACATTTATTCATGTATGTACTCTATTAAACTTGGGATTCTTGAAGGACAAGAACTTTTACATATTCTTCTCTGTTTTTAGCAGAGTGAATAGAGTGGATCAATAGTTGCAATCACCACCTTCTAGTTTCCTCAATGCATATGTCTAGATTAATTAAAGCTATTTCTAGGTCAGTAGATGTATACCAGATACCTTCCTCGGAGTAAGATTCTGTAGCTTAATTTTCAAAGAAAAATTGTGACTTTTCTATGTGAATTGACTCTTGTGTGTTTTCAGACCACAGATAAGAAAGCTGGAATGGAGCTGAATGAGTTATAAAGAAATAACTCTTGTCTAATGAGTCACAAGACTGGTGGTTGCTCTACAGTTGTGAAAGACAAAGTGATGACTCACATTAAGTTGATGTCTGCTGTTGTCTCTGAATTTTTGATTCATAAATTTTCAGTAGATGACACAAAAATGACCAGAGAAAGGTGGGGCAAGTGTTAGTTATTTTGTTTGAATCAGACAAAATGCCTTTGAAGTAATTTATGGATATAAAACCCCACTGTTTGAGAATCCCAAACATCTAGTCTGATGGGTAGTCTGACTTCACACTGATCTGCAAAATATCAGTTATCTGAATGAAGTAGTTGTAGGCAGAAAGATAACTTTCAGGCAGATTATTTCATGATGACTATACTCTGAAAAGGGTAGATGAAAAATCAGCTTATACCTGATTATGAGGAATTGCATTGCAAAAGAGCCAGGTTTACATGTTATTTGGAAACTTAGTTTTTCTGAGAAAAAACAAAATCAAAACACAAGAAACTGCAAACGAGCAGGTGAGGATTCACCTATTGCATCTTTACTACGGCTGTTGCAGCTTTGTCCACATTGCCATGGTCCATCCTGATCTCTTCTAAAGACATAACTGTTAGCACTAATGCAAGAGAGCAAGTAGAAAATATATTTTACCAATGTTTGGTACTCTCCTGAATTTATATCCAATTAAGCTCCATTACTGCTGCTTAAAATGAGTGGGGGATGTTTTAAGACTTTTTAAATATAAAAGTTGAAAAGGAAAAGAATATAGCCTAATTTCCTTGTTTGTTTCTTTTTACCTTATGAACAGATTTTACAGTGTAGCCTCTAGACTAGGGTGAAAACACTTGAGGCAAGCTTAAACTCCAGGTCTTTCACCAGAATACATTCAAGTGGCCTGGGATTAACACCCTTTTCTGTTCCCTGTCCTTTAGTACTTCTTTTTATGCTTTCTCATTTTTTCTAAAAATTATCCTGCTTATGTTTCTAAAAGAGTTAAAACTTCAATGTACATTAGAATTATTTCCTGCTAAATTCTCCCTATAACCTAGCTATAACCTAGCCACACCCCCCTTTTATTACTTTTTTTTTTTTGAAAGAGATTCCTTGGAGAAACTTTTTTTTTTTTTGAGGCATGTTTTATTTATTTATTATTTGTTTGTTTGTTTATACATGCACTGGTACAGACAGAAGCACAGGAGGCTGAGAGAATTCACCAGAGCCAGAATGGGGAACAGAGCAGGCAGACCGACGAAGTACACTGCTGAGGGGAGCAGCGGGCGGCAGGAGAGGTCTGCGTGCCATGTGGGACCCTCCTCCGGTGGCCAGGGAGCAGCCGGGGATCAAACCAGTGCCGCAGAGGCCGCGGGCAGCTTTGCAACCCAGCACTCAACCGCTGCGCCACCAGGGAGGCCCTGGTCTAATTTTTTTAAGATTTATTTATTTTTACACAAGAACTGGGGTACAGGCCAGATGCACGGGAGGGTGAGAGGATTCACCAGAGACAGAACAGGGAACAGAACAGGCAGACTGACTGAAATACACTGCTGAGTGGAGCAGTGGGCGAGACAGGAGAGGTCTGCCACGCCATGTGGGACCCTTGCCGGCCAGTCAGGATCAAACCCATGCTGAAGAGGCTGAAGACAGCTTTACAGTGTGCGCTCAACCGCCTGCGCCACCAGGGAGGCCCATTTTTTTTTTTTTTTTTCTGTAACTCAAGCTCGGATACTATATTTTTTGTCAATGTGTACATTCAGTCTTTTTCTTCCACATGGAATTTCCCATTTATTGCAGGTCAGTGTTCTCTACCAAAATCGTTCTACTATCTCTACTAAAACTCACAGTATTTGAAGTATGCATTAATCACTTGGCAATACTGCATAATCTTAATAAAATATTCCTACTTCAGTGTAGACTTAGTATATAATGTATACAAATTGTATTAATTATTCCATAAGTATTTTAATTTATATGTCTATTAACTTTCATTTTTAATGTTTTATACAGTTGTTATTTACCAGCAAAGTTATGGATTAAATTCTTGTGTTTTCCACAACAGGCTAACACATAGTGTTAGTCAATACCATGTACTAATTTAATGATTTCTAATATATTCAGAAGTATGAAACTACTTTGTATGTTATCCAATATCATAGCTGGATAGTTAAATTCAGAAAAAAAATAATGACAATCACTACTATTTGTAATTCTATCACCCAGAGCTCTGAGTTCTATAAAGATTGGATAAACTACTATAGATTTACTGGTAATATGGAACTATAATACAGAAAATAAAGATGAGGAAGTAGATATTAACAAGTTTGAAATACTGTACATGAGGCCACTGAGAAATGTTTTATTCTGCTTAGTGGTGATCATAGTTTTCTGAAAGATGAGATCTGATTTGGGGAAATCATTTCAATTCTGAAATCCATTTACTCAGGATAAAAGCAAGTGATCAATGTGGCTTATTTTCAGTGGCCTTGTTCAGTGAAATTACACAGGCCAAGTTTAACTTTTACAAAACTGGACACACTACCCCTTTGGAAACTTCTCTACTCAAGTAGTTCTTTCCAGAATTTAAAAAAAAAATGTTAAACTTTTGATATTAGACATCAGGCTTTCCCATCAGTGTTTAGCAGTACTTTCTAATACCTTTCAGAACATATGTTCTTCACTTAAATTAATCTAAGTGTGTTAATTTTGAAAAATGTGCATCTAAATATGGAACAGATGGACACATTGATGGCATTTTATAGGCAGGGACTTGCCTTCCTAGTGACCCATACTTTATCTTCTTCATCTGTTTACCTGCCAGCATATTGAAAGTGGAAAGGTTGGTCAATTTCAGAGAAAATACAAGCATACATTATTCTTCTCTGGTTTTCTAATTTCTCTGCCCTAATGTAGACTTGTGCTACTAGGCTAGCAATGGTGTAGAAGACCCAACACTGCCATAGAGGTCAGAAGTCTATGTTCAGACTTTGCTCTAACAATTATCAACTGACCTTGAACAATTAAATCTTATTTCATTCAACAAGTGAGTCTCTACCTACATCAGATGTCTTGTTACACTGTGAGGGTGGGAAATGAGTACAGCATTAACCATAGTTTCATTTTTCAATGAAATAATAAAATGAAAGTATCTCAGTAAACTAAATATGTGGTATGATTTATACAATAGGCACACATTATTTTCTTTATTTAGAATATTTTGGACACAAAATTCTATGTTAAAAGTTTGATGAAAAATGAGTTTATGATTTGAGGGTGACAAAATAGATGAAAGAAAAATGATCACATTTAGTAAAATTACTCCACCTGTGATTTTTAGCAAAACAGAATTCACTTTCAGTTGAGATTTTCTCTTATTTTTATAAATGGCACAATATAAAAATTTGTGCAAGGGATTTTATAATTATTCCTAATATTCTCTGCCTCTCCTGTGATGATTATACTTCCCTCTGTCACAAATACCAGTTTTAGTTCTTGTTTCAAACAATATAAAAAAATATGAGTGAGTTACCTATGCCACTTCTAAGCAGTGCCAAAACACCATTATCACCCATGTGAAAAACACTCCAGATAAATTTATAATGAAATTTAATTATAAGTGCATTGAGGAAAGTTGCTTTATAACCAGTCAACATAAAATTTAATTACATTCTAGATACCAGTAATCCAAAGTGAGATAACTAAATTAAATTTTTTAAAATGTTCCCAAATTCAAAGGGAAAACTTTCAGCATTCTAAGACTATAAGATATTTAAAATCATTTGTTAAAGCTGCTTTTACAAATTAAATATGCTTTTTTCCCTCCTAGTTGAGTTTTTCAATTGTGAACTGAGGTAGCATTTGTTGCTTTTTCTGCATATATTAGGATGAATTTTATGATTTATGTTGCCCTCTTGTGATAAATTACGTTGATTTTGAGAAGTTAGATCAACCAGTTTAAACATTTGGAAACTCATATTAAGAAATATCATTATATCTGTTTCACAGAGGAAGAATGGAGAGTCACAGATGGTTAGTAGTAGAATCAGAATTTCTACTCAAATAACCTAACATCAAGGCCCTTCACTATTCATGGAAATTACGACCCCAGATAGCCTTGATACTGCATCACTTTTTACATGATCATAAAAAGAAAGATAGAGGTACATCTACAAACCAGTTACACAAGTCTATTCATAAACTGGAAACGTGTTTAAGAGTATTGTATAAGGTTGAAAAATTCTGTGCAAGTGCTGCCAAAAAGAAAAACTAGTTATTGCCTTACTTCCCAAATATCCTAGTTGACATATTAAGAAGGTAGTGTAATCTTAAGGTTTGCCATGTGTCAGAATAAGCAGTGCTCTAAGTATAAATGAATATCAAGGCATATTACTGGTGATTTAGTTATCCACTACTGTGCAAAAATTTCTCTAAATTAATGTCATGAAGCAAACATTTCTTGTCTAAGTGTTTAGGTCAGGAACTTGGAAGAGGCTTGTCCACAAGTTGGAGTCAGGATGCCTCATTTGTTTGGAGTCATCTGCAAGTTTGACCATAACCAGAGATTCTATGATGACTCAGTTTCTGAAACATGTGCTTCTAGAACCCTCAGTCTGCTTCTGTGTCTTCATAAGGAGGCAGCAGGCTTTCACACTGCAGCACGAGTTCGATCCCTGGCCAGTCAGGGAGCTAACCCACGTGGTGCAGCAGACTTCTCCTGTCTTGCCCGCTGCTCCCCTCAGCAGTGTATTTCAGTACATGTATCTGGCTGTTCTGCTCCCCACTCTGTCTCTGGTGAAACCTCTCACCCCGCACCTTAGTTCTTGTATACAAGAATAAATAAATCCTTTTTCTTTAAAAAAAAAAAAAAGAACTTTAGGCAGTCAGGACATAATCTCTAGTCTAGATTTTGACTTGTTTTAAGGTATATAGACTGTTTCTAATTGAGATCAACTTTCTCCTGAAAGCCAATAAAGTTGATAGTAACTTTTGTTACTACACATGAGCAGTTGAAATGCTGGTTTAAAAGAACACATAGTAACAATCTAAAGGAATGTTTCTTTGACAAATCATAAATCACAATATGCCAAACATTTTGAGAATGGATAATAAAAGGAGAGTCCTAGTATTAAATAAATCTAGTTATAATACAAAGTAAATGGTGCATCATGGAGAAAGATGATGACAAGGATGAATAACCAGCTTGCTTGATGTTCACTTTTAAATAAAATTAGACCTACTTGGTGGCCTTTGTTTAAGACAAAAACAAAAGGGGGTCAACATCTAAGTTAGTGAGGAAAACACCTGTCATTCTCTCTCATTGCACCGTGCCTTTAAGAAATACGATGCCTAGGGCAGAAACTATTTTTAGTATTATTGTGGCCCAGCATGAAGCCAACAGAATTTTTGAAGTGTCACAAGAACATCTTAGAGAGGAAAATATATTTTTCTTTTCTACAGTATTTTTATGTGTCACTGTGTTCCAGTCTTGAATGTAGTGGAATGAGATCAACACCATATTTTCCCATCACTTTGCCTTTTGCCTCTGCATAATTAATTTTTATGAGAAGCTACTTTAAATACAGGGAGTGTCAGAGAAAAGCACCTTGACTAAGCAAGGATATGTGTTTTTCTAACCATTTAGTTAACTACTCTATCCTATGCCCAAAAAAAGAAAACCGCAAGATTAGCCTTAGGTGAGTTCCTTAGGCAATTTTGTGCCTTACAGCAAGTCTTTACAATGACCCAGTTGCCTCCAAGAGTGTATTTGCTGAATTCTACGGTTTTGTGGGGAAGGAGATGGGGGTTCTTTTGGCATTAAGTGAGTCTACAACTAAGAGATGAAACTCACTAGAGTTCCATTCAAAGAGCAACAGCAAAGAATCCCTGTGGCTTTTATGCCTTTGAAAGCCATATACATGAAGAACCTGTTTATAATCCTCAGAACTCAGACTTGAACTCTAACATAAACACAAAATATCTTTTGCAAAGTTTATGTAACACTGCATTTCCCAAGATTGAATTTCTATGTTAATCAAAGGGAAAATTCTATTGTTTTGTTCAGAAGGGATTGAGTTTTATTTTTCTTTTTAACCTTTGAAAAACTATCTTGCAGTGATGCTCACAGTACTCAAGTTACCTATGCAATACATCAGTGTGTAATGTGCATGTGTAGAGGTGGCATTTGGTGATTCTAAGGTTAATTATAGGCAAGAACATCTGGCTACTTCAAGACACCTATTGTGTTAGACCCGAGTATTTAGACATCAATTAATAATGTTATTTATTTAATTTTATTATTATTTTTAACTGAAATTACTCTTATTTGTCTTTTACATCATTAGAGTTGGATATATTTTTAGAGCTAGGGAGGTATTTTAACTTGTTTGAAATAGATGCGATTATGGGTTTATTTCAAGCTAGTATAGGGAGGTTCAAAATATTTATTAGAAAATGTGGTTGAATCAAGGAATGAAAACCACTGATGAAGAGGATTCTGGACATCAATTCCGTTATGCTTGGATTTGTATTCTGTCTCTATCATGCCATGTTTTAGGGAAATATTCTTAATTCCATTGACCCTCAATTTCCTCATCTGTGAGATACACCTAATGATACGACCTCAGAATATTGTAATACCAAATGTCAAGTCCTTGGAAAGTGACTTGACTTGGAAAGTGACTCTTTAAAAATAGGAATTAGCAATCTTGACTTTGATTGTATGTATCCCTAGATAGGCTGAGAGAACATTTATCTATTCAATTCATGATTTAGCTAAAGAAGTCAGAATAAGAGGCTATGTGGTCAAGCCTACAATTACACAGCTACTCATTCAGGCTCCATTAAAATCTGGGAAATTCTGACTCTCTCGACCTGGACTGGGGCATAGGACAGATATTGTACAGAGCTTTCTCCAGGTGATCTAATAAACTAAGTAGTCATGTTTGAATCATATGCCAGACCTGCTCTAGTGACTGGAAGAGCCAAAGACAGTAAGCAATTTGTAAACAGAAAATATGCAATGACATGGTTGGGAACACCTCTTTCTTAGAATGCAACGAAAGAATACTTCCAAGAATATTCAAAGGAACCCTCTTATACTGTTGGAGGCAATGTAAAGTGGTCCATCCACTATGGAAAGCTGTGCAAAAGTTCCTCAAAATACTGAAAAATGGATCTACCATATGACCTAGTGATTCCACGACTAGGAATCTACCCCAAAAACACAAAATCACTAACCTGAAAGGAAATCTGCACTCATTTGTTTATTGCAGCATTATTTACAATAGTGAAGATATAGAAACAGCCTGAATGCCCCCAAATAGATGAATGGATCAACATGATGTGGTCTCTATACACAATGGAATGCTAGTCAGTTATCAAAAAAGAAACTCATGGCATTTGTGGCAAAATTGATGGAGCTGGGAGAGATAATGTTAAGTGAAATAAGTCAGAAGGCAAAAGAAATACCGGATGGTTTCACTTACATATGGAATAAAGAGAAACCAAACAAAGGTTTAGGAATAAGACAATTTGCAAGCTGTTCATATATTTGAAGCATACAGAAAAGAAGGGTCAGAATGGGTGGGAAAAGTACAAGGAACTCAGTTGATGGATCATGGCTGCTACGGTGCTGGGAGAACTACAGGGACTACTCTTAAGGGGAAAAATCAAATACTAACAATGAAATCCAAAAACAATGATGTACAACAAATAAAACACACACATACAAAGAATATCCAGATCCATTGCAATTATATGGGGGATAATGGGCAGTTCTGCTCTTTACTTTTCAAACATTTATGAAACAAGGCATCTTTTAGACTGTTCCCATAGTAATAGACACAATGTACTGTACAGGATGGTTCTCAGTAATGTCAGTTCTAGTGTCATGTGGTATTTTTAATTGTTATTTGAAATTTTTTTCCTGTTCTTAAAGCAAAGTAGCACTCTAATGCCTACAATTAAAGCAAAGATATATACATTAGTAAAAATCATCTGGAGTTGATTTTTTTAGCTAACAAAGGGTAAAGGTCAGCATTCCATTCCCAAATCCTTCTATCTCAAGATATTTTAAATGACAAATATAAAAGCCTTCTTCAGTTTGTGGCCAGATTGTTGCAGGAGTCCTTTTTTCCTAGTACCAGTTAAATGATAAACTTGGTACTCAGGAAGCCAACAATGAGAAGCTAAATTTGTGCCTCCTAACAGATGTTTTCAGCAGGGAAAGCACTGATGCGCTTCATGCAATCTTTTTCAGAGCAAATCATGAACTTTTTTTTCAAGCTCTGATCCATATTCACAGGCTCAGTAACTGAAATTTGAAGGAAAACGACACCAGGAAGAAAGCCCGCTCTGTGTGTAATGCTCCATGGCATTGACTGCAGACAGCAAGGAAAGCTGACAATCAGCCTTCTGTTTTCCATAAATCATTGAGTTGTTTCGATTTGTTTTTAATCCAGGCAGATTCATTGGAATCCATGGAAGAGTGAGTACGTACTAGAAAAGCCAACACATACTAGGAGAGATGGTTTAGGACAACACCGTCAACATTACGCTGTTTAAGAACTGAGAGCAGAGTAACTACAAGTAATTTAACTCTGAAAAAGTGGAATAAAACAAAAGAGGTTAGACAATGCTGTAAGTCTATTTTATTCTATTTGTAGTGTCCATTTTTTTTTAAAGGGGGAGAAATCTGCCGTTTTATCTTGCAATATCTAAGAGGTCCATAAAGAGGTACAGATCCCCCAAGCACAATTCCAGGAAAGCAATTGTTTCTTTTATGGTCTGCATCTCTCCACAGAGTTCAACCAAGTGTCCTATCAATAAAATAGTATGCAGGAATCTATTCCATCTCTAAAGCATTAAACAACAACAAATACTTGTGTGTTGATGCAGTGAGCACATTTTCAGCTGGTAAAATAAACTATAGAAAAAATATGTATATTGAACTGATAACAAGAATCTGGTAATTTAAAAGTACTGTCTACAAATTGCTTCATCAATCTTCTGGAAATTCTTAAAGACTTCTATGCCCATTTTATGGAGATGTACAATATACAGAAGCAGGAACTGAACTGGTATAAACATAGCATAAAATTGACACGATTTTGTTAATTTTGTGTCCTTCAATGCCCTTGAGGATTAGGCATGATGGTCTACATTGGCCATGCTTTTTCGGTCAAATATGACAGTACTACATTTAAGTAACACTTTGGTTAAAAGGTGTCTAATAAAGTCTCCAGACATGTGAATTATTGCTACCCGTCTTAGATAAAATGGTTTTTGTCTCTCATCTTTTAAAATTATTCAGCTTTAAAAAAAAATTATCCAGCTTTTTACCCTATGGAGCTATCTTTTGGCATCCATTTTATGTATCCTGGTAGAATGTGGTGGAATAGGAAACAAACATAATAACCAGTTTTCACATTAAAATATACAGCCTACTAGTGTGTTAATTGTACTTTGTTTCCCTTGTGGAGATACAGAGGAAAGGTCAAGAGAGCAATGTGACAAAGTGGTAAAGGTTGGACTTTGAAAGTATATTTGGGTAGAGTCATTTTCAGAATTTATTTTATGGTCTTCAGAAAGGCTTCTATGCTCTCTTATTCAGGTCTTTTCTAATGCTCCAAAACAGGTTTGAGTCAGGACGACAATAGTCTCTAATAAAACAGGTGGGGAAAGCCCACTTATTGCATATTATCAAATGAAGACTAAAAATACTCATTTCCCTCATTTCCCCAACCATTGTCACAGCCATAATCTTGGTCAGGCTTGATGTGGTCACGATTCACCAGCCCATTGATCCAATATATTGATCCTCCTTTCCCTATTGCAGTAGAGCCATTAACATAGGGTTGGATGTCAAGTGTCATATTAACTGGAGTAGGGTTAGTTTCTTACCGATCTACTTTCTCTAAATTGCTATTTCAAACAGTTTTATCTCTCTGGCTTATTCTCTCATAAGGTTTAGAAAACTGGCAATGGGCCTTGAGCCTAATTATGATCAACTTTTCCTAATTTTACTCAGTGAGACAACATTTAGTAAATTTTGATATCAGAACCGTCTTCATGTTAGGTGTAGCTAGTTAAATTTATATGTACTTGTTTATAAATCAAAATAAATACCTAACTCCAAATCTCTCTGTATTGCTTTTTTTTTGTTTTTCCAAGGGAAATAATTTCATTATCCTGTGGGAAATTTTCCTTGCCATTGACTGACATTTGCTTTTCTCTTTCCTCAGGGGCACCATCCCAGGGAGGCGTGTAATTACAAAGACACCCTTTGTTTGTCTAGGAAACTCACTAGCTACCAAATAATTTCTCAAAGCTTCAGTTTCTACACCATTCTAAAATGGAAAAAATATTGACTTCATAAACGAGTTGATGAACAAGAAGTGCCAAGTACAGTGACAAATAGAAAATAATAAATGTTAACTTTATCATCATTAACTTTATCATCATTATTACTTTCATCAACATTATCACTCTGATGGAGTGATGCACATGTTCACTTTTCACCTCCAGATATTTTTCCACCCTTCTATATTTTGCCCTTTGCCCTCAAAAGCCGACTTCCCCTTCTGGTTTCAGTTTTAAGTCCACCAACAGGAATTCTAAAAGGTTAGAAGAAGGCTCACACCCTTAAAAATGAACTTTTTTTTTAAGCAATTCTAATTTGAGTGTGCCACCTGTTTCCTGGAGGAATTATAATTTATAATTCATCTTTATAATCATTATCATCTTCATTGGAAAGTTTAACACTAGAAAGTAAAAACTGTATAGATAATTAATTGAATTTACAAGTTTTCATCTACATCTATCAACTGTAGAACAGTCAATCTGAGTAAAATTTGCTTCTATTCAGGCTTGATTATCAAGTAAGTCTAAATTATGACTTCAGTCAAGCAAGAAATAAAGGTACTTTAGCCGATGTTCAGTAAGGATACAGTTCTTATAAATGTTGAAGATGAAATTTAATATAGGCCTTTAATCTGATAAACATTCTTCCTTAATGACTTCATTTCAAATGCCTAATATGGCAGTACCATTGTTCATTTTAGATACTTAAAAAACAATGGCTTTTCATTCTCTCTGTATCCTATTCAAATGATTGATGGTACAAACCTCCTAAAAGCCTGATTTTTAAAAAAATACTTTAAAATATTTTCATTTGTTAATGTTTATTATGTCTAATAAAAGTTTATTGATACTAATACTGACATCTTATGTCACATAAGAACAGCCCTGTAACTCTTCTAGCTTAAGGTCCAATGTTAAATAGATTTGTTCCTTGTATGGCTTTCTTAAAACTGTCTCAGTGTTCTCATGTGGTAAAGAGGAATGTTTTATGACAAGCCTACCTACTTGGACTGTTAGAAGTATGAGTTAATGTCAGTGAAAGTAATTTGAAATGCTCCAAGTATCAGGACTTTTAAAAAGATATGTAATGTCTATTTCTATTTTGAGTGAGGAAAATAACTGCAATGCTTTTAATTTAAAAGCATTTTAATGTAAATTACATACCTGAATTAATAGGAAGGAGGAATGATTCAAACACATGCAAACTGACAGAATTTTTATGGGACTTGCTTGATCCATTTCTAAAAACAGTTTAGCTGATTATCCATTACAGTTAAAGCTATAGAATGAGGGGTCTCCCCAGGTGGTACAGGTGGTTGAGCGCAGCGCTGTGAAGCTGTGCCCAGCCTCTGCAACGCTGGTTCAATTCCCGCCAGCCTTAGAACAACCCACATGGTGAGCAGACCTCTCCTGTCTTGCCCACTGCTCCCCTCAGCAGTGTATTTTGTCAATCTGCCTGCTCTGTCTCTGGTGAATCCTCCCACCCTCCCATGCATCTGGCCTGTACTCAGGTTCTTGTATAAATAAATAAATGTTTAAAAAAAAAAAAGGCTGTAGAATTAATTTTTTTAAAACCTTATTTCTGATTTGTCATTGTTTCCAAGAGAAAATAAAGCAAGATATAGGTACATTAGCCTCAAGAAGTCAGTCTCACGGTGTGAAATTTTAAAAGTAATAGTTCAATGGAACAGAGTTTTATGGTTTTTTTTTCCCTCTAGTGTTTCCCTATCTGGAACTACAATAAAGAGTATAGTATATGCCAGTAAACAGAATCTGAGAAAACAGAAAACACACTATAATGTCACATCAAAGCATGAACATAAAATATATTTGGGTACAAATAATCACAAATCTGTGCCAGCTTCTATAAGCATCAATTTCCTCATTCATTTAAAATAAGTGCATTCATTTTGGACCTACTATGTGCCAGTCAATGCTCTTAGAGCTGGAAGTTCTGTGCTAAATCTTCACCTATCTGATAAAAGTCCTTAGACATGTGGAGAGTTCATTATAGTGGCAGCAAACAGAAAAACTGGTAAATGGAAAAATAATTTGAGATACAGCTTAGGGGTGTGAAAAGACAAGTGGGGGGAGGGTGATGTGATCAACAGTGTCTGCCTGGAAGGATTAATAAAAATAGGGTGGCAGTCAAGAAAACCTCTCTTAGGAAGTGACATTTGATTTGAGATAGAGACAGAAATCAACCAAGGGAAGATCTGGAGGCACAAGATTCTAGATAGAGGAAACAAGGCAAAACCTGCAAGCTTGACTGAAGTTGACATGGTAGGGAAAAGAAATCTAGAATAAATAAAAGGAGGGTACAGCAAGCTACTAATGCAAAGATAAGCCATTAAAATGTTTGAAGGAGATGTGTCATCTATTCATCCTATCCTTTCATTCAATATTCATTTAGCACCACTCATTTATTAGATATTGATCTAGGCTAAAGATTATAATTAGACAAAAATTCCTGTTCTCTGAAGAAGTCTCCCATGAAGGCTGTGATGAGAATGATTTACATATCAATAAAATCAGAAGCTATTGGAGCAGTAGTTCAGTCAAGAGATGGTGGTCATTTCATTAGGGTAGGGACTGGGACAATAATTTTGATCTCAATCACAGGTTTCCCATGGGTATTAGCTATCCTCACAGATATGCCATATCATGAATGGTCAAAAATTTATAAGTACTACTGTTAAACTAACTGCACTAACTGCAGGGGTGAGAAACTACTACCATCCACTGGCTTCAGAGAGAATAAACTGTCAATGACTGGACAGCTATTAACAGTCACTGGAATGGCCAGGGAGTCTTCACACATGAACAGTGATCTCTAAGCACCATTTATTTTCCTTAGGACGAGAGATTATAATAGAGCGGACTAATGAAAGAATATAAGACTGGAGTGGTGTGATTCATAATGGCATGCCCAAAGTATATTAATACATTCCTTGTGGACACTGAAGAAATTATACAATCCACTACAAATTGTGGTGGTGGTTTTTTTTTTTTTTTTTTTTTTTTTGGCTTTGTGTCTCATATATGTAGACCTTATCACCTGGCTCCTCAACTGATTTAACACAAATAGCCAAAGAATAGAGTCAGGATCCCCCAAAACCACTACAAAACAGAGTTGGATGTTTGTTTTTTTTTTTTGAAGCTAAATCAACCTGGTTAATAATTCTTAACTTTTATAAAGTTTGGATTAGAATAGGCCTTTGTTACAATCTTAGTGCACAAAATCAAGAAGCTAAGGGTCCAGAGAAGTTTTGAAATTGAGATTGCTAGTTAATTTCTAGATTCTGCTTAGTGCTCTCTTCCATATCTTGCAATAGGTTTCCAGGTATATCCAGTGTATGAACCATAAAATCTATGCACTGATTAGTCTTTACATAAAGAAATCCAAGAAACTAGGTAACAAAAGTTTTCTTCTGAATAGTATTTTATTTTAGCCTAATAGTTCCTATAATTATTGCAGTCTTTAAATATCTAGTGATAGTAAAGTTCAAAATACTCCAACCAATGAAAGTATAAATTACTACAGTGCTATTCATGCATTGTGTTTTTTTGGAAATGCAATCATCCTTCAATAAGGTGACTATTCTACTACTATTTTCTATGATAACAGTCTGCAAATATTTTCTGTTGTACAGGCAATTGCAACTTAATTAAATTGTCTTACTAGCTATTGAGTACATAACTGATTCAAGCAGTTGCTGTTCATGGAGAAAAAAATTTAGAATACATTTAAAAATGCCATGTAATATGGTTTAAAAAACCCGTTAGGATTGTAACTTTAATTCCCCAAATACAGTGTTCCTCTTCCCCTCCAACTTATTTAAGGTGGATTTCTGCATCCTGAAGTCATTTTCTTTTGTTAATTTTCTTAAGAACACTGCAAAAAACAATATCCTAAAATACACATATACAATCTAGCAATCTGGAAATCCAGTATTTATGTCAGACTCAAGAAATAAGACCATTCCTTTCTAGCTGCACTAGAGAGCAATATGAAAACGGTCATTTATTTTGTTGTCATTTTCCTGAGCAGGCTACACACAGGGTACTTAAATAGTTGATTTTCTCTTTTGCTATCTCTCTAGGTTAACAACAAAAATATATTCAGCTACCAAGAAACTAAATAGGTTATTTATGTTTCACTTGTCAAATCTATATTTTCCAAATATCCCCTGAGACAGATTTTAGGAGGAGGTAAAGTTAGGGTAGAGGGTATTTCATACATATTTAATTTGTAATTCTAAAGAGGTACAGTTTTCTTTTCCCTGTTAGTTCTACAGGGCCTCTATAGAATCAGCAATAATAGCATCATTGTGCTTTGAATTGTTTCTGTGAAATCCCACAGGGTCAAATAGCCAAATTGAATGACTTTAATTTTCCAGTAGGAGATTGTGGCATACTGGCTCATCTATTGAATAAGAAGTCTCCATCTTTCTGCCCATTACTTCCTCAGTCCTGAATTACATTATACATGTAATGTCTCCATGGATGATGTGTCCCTGAAATAAAACCTGACAAATTTTCCTTTATCTTAGATATCCCCCACCATTTCTTAAAGCTTACCACCACAAATTTATTTAGCAAAAAAGTAATGTTAGAATACCTAGAGGATAATAAAAAAAATTTCAATTAGTTTTTTTCTTTTTAATTTAAGTACTCAATTAGCAATAGCTCCATGCCCAGAGTTTATTGCTTTTGTCTTTCAATATGTCAACTTCTCTACCTGTTAGAGTGCTGCTTTCACTTGCTTGTATCTAGTTTTAGCTTCATAGCACAATATTCATATTAATCAACTACAGGGAAGAAGCTCTTATATTCTTTCTGGTGAATAACATTTTAATCATATGTTGATACATTAAATAAAAAGCAAACTGATAATACCCACTCTATCAAACAAACAAAAAGGAATGTGGTTGCATTGATAGCAATATATTGGACTTCACTCACACACTGACAACACTCTCACTAAGAACTTAGAATGGCTTAAAGTATTTTTAAAACATTAAGTACCTTTATTGGTCTGCAAGAATACAATGACTCCTAGGAGACCCAAATCAGTGAAAATAGAACTCAAACAAAGCACTGAAGTTGGCTTTTGCTTTTAGAGTCTTTGCCAGTTCCTATTCATTATTGTTTTTGTGTTACAGGTGGGGATGGAGAGGCAGAAATAGAAAAAAACAGCTTAGGAACCTCCTAAAGTGAAGGGTCTCACAGAAGACCCCACCTTTAACTGGTACCCTAAAAAAAAAATCCATCAGTGGAATGATGACCAGAAATAAATCTTTAGTCCTCCTCAAGGGGAAACATGAAAAACTGCCCACTTCCAATCTTGCCTCAGGATGGGAGAAAAAAACTCCTCACTGAAAATTCATGACTACAGCTGCCCCTCATGATGGTAACAGCAAAACCCTTTTATCCCATAATATAGTTCAAGCTGATCCCAGGAGAGTAATACTCTGAAGTTGTTATCAAAAGCACTTCAAAATACATCCTGAACATCAACTTTGACCTAGGTCTCAAATATCCCAACCTATAAATTTGCCAGAATATAATAGTCAATAGTCACAAAATCTGAAAATAAATGTCATGAGTAAAAACCAGCAGAAACCACAACTAATATAATTAAAACTTTAAAAACTCATATTTACCACAAAATTCAGAATTAGTATTTGTATGTTCCAAGAAATAAAATAGGACCCTGAATATATAAACAGCAGAAACGGCATGAGAGGTTTCCAAAAACAGTTTTGAAAAGGAACCAAGAAGAACATTTATTAGTAAAAATAGTGACTAAAATTAGAACTTGAACACATAAATTAGAAGACTAAAGAAATTATCCAAAATTAATCATAAAAAACCCCATGAAATATGATGGATGAAACATAAAATATCTAACAACAAAGTTTTAGAATAAAATAATGGCCATATATCTTAAACTCAAAATATGTACAATGACTATTAGTAATTAATTAAAAAACCCACATCGGGACATGAAATCTTTAGAGATAAAACATTGAAATTTCAAAACACCTCCCAAGATTTTTATCAGAGAGACCAGTCGATAATTAAATTAGAAATCATTAAAAGATAAAAGTAAGCCACTTATATGAAAGGCAAATACTTATACACACACTAATTTAAGAAAAATCATGATTAAATCTTAAAATATTGTAAAGGAGTGAAATACAATAAAAACATTCGCTATCATAGTTGAAATAGAGTGGACTACCTTCATGGTTAGCAACTAAGACACCAAAATTTTGAAACTTAAATAGCTAAACTTCCATCTTAAGAACTAAAAGAAACAGAATAAAGGCAAGAAAGGAAGGAAAAAGAAATTAATGAAATAAAGTTAACAAAAACCTAATAAAACCGAAAAACATCTGGCAAAATTAACGAAGGGAAAATGAAAGAAAGCACAAATGTCGGCAATATAACAAAATGAGGATTATACCTTCTGTGAATATATAGGCTGGTAGCAACAACTTTATACCAACAGGGATAAACATTTAACTAAAATATAAACATTGTGAGAAAAACCTAACCAACAAACCATAAAACTTAAATGACTAGAAAACATTTAACACATCATGACAAAGAACCCAAAGCAAATATAAATATACATCAACACATATATATGCACATAGCTGGCTCCCCTCAGCAGCCTCTGGCTCCCCACCCCACCCCAAATCTCCCACTGTTTGGAGAGAGTGAAATGTGTTTTTTGAAACCTGGCTCAAACTCATTTCTTTCTAGCCTTCTACTGTGATCGCATCAGGTTGAACTTACAGTTTGAATTCCAAGCCGCCCTTCGCTCCTGGTCTCTGCTAAGATATATCGAAAACCTGAAGAGTCCTGTCTTTTATACCCCTCCTTTCTCATGTGGGAATGTTCATCATTCATATTCGAGTCAGGTGTGATTCCTCCAGACCCGCTCTGTAACTCCCCCACCTGACCCTCATCCTGAATAAAGGTCATTCCAGGTATATCCATGATTAAATAAATCCAGGCCTCTCTGAGAGCATTGGTTACTTGTATTATAACTATTTCTAGGCTGCCTCTCCCAGTAGATTGAGAGGTTCTGAGAAAAGTGACTTTGAGTTTTTGATTACATGCTGTTCCTCAAGACGTAGTACACCGTGTAAACAGGATAGTTTATATCAAGTTGTTCAATAATTCTTTTATGAATAAATGCAATTTATCTTGCTATTCTGAGCATTTAACGCCTCCATTTCACAGCTTTAGTCAACATCTTTTCACTTGACTTCCCTGTAATGTTTTGAATAGGAAAGAATATGACCACAGCAGAAGTGAATTTCTAGTCTGATCAGCAACCTATTATACACTTAAAATTCGGCATTTTGATGTATATATCAATATCTTATGAATGTGCTGAGAGTGAATCAGCTTTTTGATCCAATTTCTAAGTGTTTGATCCAGGATCATGGTAATCAGACCAAGATAAACGCCACCTGTTGAGGGTGTGGGCTGCCAGCAGATAACCTTTTTTTTAAACATAAATCTCTGCACCTGGAACCCTTGTGATTTCAGAAAACTCCTTACAGCACTCTTCAAACTAAACAGGAAGGAGCATAAAAAAAATAAGCTTTTTCTTTATATTGCAAATATTTATATTCTTGGTTTGAGGCAGCCCACTCTAGGGAATAAAGCCTGGTCTCACTAATAAGTGGATTTGTGCTCATTTTGGCTCTAACATTTACTAACCAGGTATCCTTGGGGAAGTTTCATAGCATTTTCCAAGTAGGAAACTGCCTAACAGTCTGGATTTGTTTTCTAACACAACAGTGAACACCTAAGAATAATTATGGCCTGGAGATGCATTTCTGAGTCATTTGCACCTCAGAAGCTCCACATAGCTTGGTTGCTTCTTGACCTTCTGCTGTGTACATGTAGGACATTCTCCCATCTGCATTTCAGCCTACAATCTTGTAATGCAGAACTCCTGACCTCTCTTGCCTTCCAGGGAATCTGCTGGTCAGCCTCATTTCTTCCCTATCTCCCGATAATCCATTTCTATTTTCTCCCCATAAATAAAATACTCTAAGTTTTCTAGCCAAATATTCCCTTCCATAACATATCATGGGGCATGCTGTTTCTACAATCTAGACTGCAATTTATTTCCATGCCTTGAAAAATCCTATTTGCTTTTATGTTCCAGCTAAAATAATCCCTTTTCCATAAAGCATTTTCTGACTCTTCTTGATGATTTCTTACATTTCCTTGTCCACCTTTTAATACTGTTTATTTCCCATTGATTTGAATCCTATGTGAATATAATCATCAGTTTCCACATCTATATCACTATATATATAGTTTTATTCTTTTCAGTAGCCTCTGGATATAACACAGTACTTGACACATAGCTCAATAAATGTTTGTAGGGTAAGGTAAAAGTATCAGGCTTTTCTGCCCTCCCACCATGAGGAGAGATGATGGAACCCTGTGGTCCTGAATGCATGCCTGATGGCGGGCACCTGAAGTGGGCTGAGAGACTGAGTTTATAAGGGCGGCATCATAGGGACACCAGCAGAAGCCAAGAGAAGAAGAGAAGCAGAGAGAATGCCAGAGAGCCCAGATAAAGTGAGGTTTTGCTGGGGGCTGGGAGGACTGCCAGCCTCCCGGCCCCCTATCACCCCTGCCTGCCATATGCCTGGTAAGTCCCAATAAAGGCCTGAAAACCCACCGAGGTCTCCAGGACTCTTTCCTCTACCCCAGTCTTCATGGGATCATAGAAAACCTGCTCAGTGTCCTTCCTGACCCTACAATGTTGAAGAAAAAAATGGACAATTCTGCCAGGCATGAAGGCTACCACTGATTTACGTTTGCATCGATACTTCTCAGGTTCCATGCAGAAGTAAATTCCTATTCCTTCTCTTATTCCTGAATATTGACAGGGCTCATTTCCTCTTTTGCTGTGATCACCTCAATGCAGCCTCTGGTCTGTACCCACCAGGGCTTGTCTCTCATCTCATCCCTCCATCCAGTAGCGGCCTAGAGTTCCATAATGCCTCCAGACATGCCATTTTATTATACTGAGCAATGAAATTTCATTACATTTAGCTTTACACACACAACAAAAGTTTTGTAGCCTATTTGTAATTAGAGACACCTAAAGTTCCCATCTCTGAGCATGCTCAAGAGCCTCTCAGAACTAGAAGCCTTGAGTGTGCTGCAGTGTCACTGCACAGTATTTCTCCCAATCTGTTTTTTACAGAGCCCCTGCTCAGCCACTCCTAAAATTAAAAGGCTCTGTTTTGAGAGAACTCTTTCAGCTTTTGCCCTGGAGTGAGAATTTAATTGTGCCAAAGTGCGCAGTGCCGTTTCCCCGAAGAGGGGAGTGCTGCACACTAGGACCAATGCAAAAAAGGGAGAAAAAGAAGAGAAAGAGCAATTAAACCTATGTATGAGTTCCTGTATTCCCCCAGGGGTTTCTAATTATCAGAAGATTTGCCTTTTTTCCTTGTTCTCCATCCTCAAGAGTGGCATTTGAGATGTAACAAACATTGAGGTTAGAGATAATCCACAGGTTCCAATTTCATATCAGGGTTCTTTTGCTCAAACCTGTAGGACACTATGGCAGGAAAAATTCATTTTTCAATTCAAATTCTTTGCCCTGTATAAGTGGATAGGAACCAGACGAAAGAATGAGGAGACAAAAACTGAAAGGTGTTTCAAGCTGGAAATTTATTTTGTACAGTTGCCTTACTTGGTTTTCTGCCTCTTCCTTCATAGTTTTCCATATCAGTTACTAAGAGGCAGTCACTTTGTTTTTATCAAGGAGATGTACATAATTTTTCTCAAGGAAAGGCTGGTTTTAGAGAAAGTGGTGGGAGGCAATGAAGTACCAGAAATGCCTTCCTTCTACGAGAATGAATTTATCATCCTCATTTATAGTGGAAATATTTTGTGTTAAATTAAACAAGGAGACCTGTATACTGAAGTGGCACTAATGTTCTTGCAGCCTGTAGGGTAAGGTAAAAATATCAGGTTTTTCTGCCCTCTCGCCATTAGGATAGATGAGGGAACCCTGTGGTCCCGAATGCATGCCTGATGGCGGGCACCTGGAATAGGGTGTGGGCATATGTAGATGGAATTCGCCTGGGCTGAGACTGGGATTTTTTTTTTTTTAGGGGCGGTGGCGCGGGGACCACAGTAGAAGCCAAGAGAAGAGAAGCAGGAGAAGCAGAGAAGCAGAACGAATGGAGAAAGGAGAAGCATGAGAGAAGCAGAGAGAACACGAGACAACCCAGAAAGAGTGAAGACTTGCTGAGGGCTGGGAGGCCTGCTAGTCTCCTGGCCCCCCAGCACCCCTGCCTGCCGTGTACCTGGTAAATCCCAATAAAAGCCTGTAAAAGCCACTGAGGGCTCCAGGACTCTCTCCTCCTTCACTCGTCTGCTGGATCATAGAACACCTGCCCTGTGCCAATTCCTGCCCTTACACAGCCTACAGAAGCAACCCCAAATCTAAGCCTGTAAATACCTCAAGGTTAAGAAAATGAAACTCCAGGGGCAATTAATCAGTCAACTAGACTTTGAGTTATAGCCAATCAAATAATTTCCTTTCCTTCTCCATTTTTAATTCTCAACCTTTATAGCTGTGGCCTGAAGGTCCCTGCTATGATTTCCCAGCTCCCATTAATTCTCCTTAGCAGAGAAAATCTACAAAAGTGGAATTTGCCTACTCAAGAGTGACGATGAATAATCACTGTTAATGATGAGTGCTTTACCAGCAAATCTTTAACCTCCATACAGTTGAGTAAATTAAACTTGGAGAGTTCTAATGAAGAAAATTTGAAAACTAATGTATTATATGCTGTCTGAAACTGCTGATTCTGTGACAACAGCAAATGATCATTCCCTCTGACACTATTCAGTATCTGCAGTAAGATACAGACAATGCTCTTCATATAATCACCATGTCTAGAATAAATGGAGGATATTTTAATGAGGACAGATGCAACTTTTCTTGTAACTCCCTCAAAGAAGATAACATTTTTAGAGATTATTGAAAAGTTATATTTAAAGTTAGGCAACAGTTTTGGTAGTTTGGAGGCATCAGCTTCAAATGCCCACTGGTAATTAAAGGAATAAAAGAAAATATTCAAATTATTATAAACCAGCAAAACAACCATCACTTGCAAAAAGACCTGAGTGAGCCAAGAAGAATCCAATGTTTCAAAATAGCTTAGTACTTTTCTCCTTTCATTGGAGGTTTCTTTCTTGCAGAATGGTAATAAAATGATTATAATTTGAAATTGAGCTGAATTATCAATTCATCAGAGTGTATGCTTAATATGATATATTTGCACTAATAATATGTGCTTTCTAATTAGAGAGATATTTTCCTGGTGGGGAAAAATTCATTTTCTCAATAAAAATACTTTACACACAAGATATGGTACCTTAAAAAACTTAATGAACTCTGAGTCTGACATTACTGTAATTAAAATATAAGTGATAAAATAAGTCTGTCTTGTTGAACAATCTGGATGATAGATTTCCATTTCATATGGAACAGAGGTCACATATTTTTTGTAAGAAACTGAAATTTACTTCAATAGAAAAAAAAAAGCTAATTTTCATAAAGTGACAACGGGGGTATAAGGCTCTGATAGATATAAAAATATTGTATTCACTTAGGAAGTGAATATTTCTTATAGTGGGTTAGTAGGGGTTTTGCAGGAGTATGGTGAATAATAAAGAGGCAATTTTACAATTCAGTGTACAAATGATTAGACATACTTAGTGATTAATGGGACAAAATTGATCCTTTTCAAAAAACAGTGCAACAAGATTCTTGATCAGTAACCTGCGGATGATTTCACCTGTGTTTGAAAGTAACTAGATAAGTACACTGACTTTTCCATATGTCAATCCATTTAATTTATAAGTACTAGTAGATAGCACTTAATAAGATACAGATGAATACCAGGCTAAGGAAATCAGATTTAATCCTAAAATGAAGCCCTTGCCACTGAAATCCAAAACTTTAGAGTTCTCTTTAAACCATAATTTCCCTTAATTCCTCTCTATCCTTCCTCACACTACCATAGCAAGACCTACTGACAGTGCCTTTAAAATGTATCCTAAAATTTTCCAATTCTCTCCAGTGCTACTGTCATTAGTTTGATTCAAATCACCGTCATTTCTTATCCAGATTACACTACTAATTTCTTACATATCTCGCTGTTTTGATTCTTGTCCTTTCCCTTATAAGCCATTCTGGATCCAAGATTGACAGTGATTGCTTTAAAGGCACAAATCAAATCATGTCATTGCCTTGCTTAATAGCTCTTGAAATTTTCCTTTGCATTAGGAATAAAATCTAATCTTTTTGTTAGGGTAAACATTATCCCAAATGTCCTGATCCCTGGATACTTTCCCCATCTTAGATTGTACCATTCTTTTTTTTTTTAATTTATTACTTTGTCTTATTTATACTTACTTTCTTTCACTTTTGAAACATGCTTAAACTAAGGTTAAGTGGTTAAATTGCTCTTATATCCCAGAGCATAAAAAAAAAAAAGCAAGGGCAACTAATTTTCCCTTTGAGACTTGTTTGCACAGTGTATCTGCAAATGATACAAAACCTGGGTCTCTCCAGAAGCAACTAACCTTGCGCGCTGAGCTCCAAGGCAACCAAAGCTAAGGACTGCCCAGTTAAAGCTAGGGGGTGGGTGTGAAGAGGGGATTACCTAATTGCATTTAGCAATGGAGGGCTGTCCACCAACATGGAAGACCTGATTAATCAAAAGAAAACCTTTTTCTATATGGACCAATTTGTAACTAGCCAATAAACTGTCAAATTCACATTTCTTGGCTCTTAGCCAGCTCCTTAGCCAACTCAAATTCTTTGTCCTCAACCCTGCACAATAAAATGAACATAAATTGCTTTCCCTTTCTTAGGCAGGGCAATAGATTTGATTTTGGTCTGTCTATTGGTTTGTCAACTTGCAATAAAGTGTTTCTTCTCTCAATACCTTGTACCATAGTAACTGACTTCTATGTACACTCAGTAGTTAAGTCTGTTGCTGGAGAGTACTGTTATTAAATATATTCCTCCCTCAGAACATCTGCCTGGACAACCTTCTAGCTGAACCCAAAACAGAATGCACCTTTACCATTAGCCATATCTTAGGGCAAATGTTCCCTTCATTATTCCTTAGGACTTCGTCATTAAAATAACCCACCCTAATGGCTATATATACTCAGTTTAAGATAGATTCAGCACTCCCCACTTCACACCATTAATAACTACTGCTAATAATTTTGTTTATTTGCTTGCTTTCTTCTGTGACTTTTGTACTTCAATAAATTGTAGGACACATAAGATCATCTGCTAGCTAACTTGTACTATTCACAAGCATTCCAAGTGTCTAAAATAGTACCTGGGACTCCCTGGTGGTGCAGGGTTTAAGTCTCAGCGCTATCAAGCTATCACCAGTCACAGTGGCATGGGTTGGATCCCTGGCCAGGGAGCTGACCCACATGGCAGAGCAGACTCTCCTGACTCGCCCGCTGCTCCCTCAACAGTGTGTTTCAATAGATCCACCTGTTCTGCTCCCTACTCTGTCTCTGATGAATCCTCTCATCCCCAACATTCTGGCCTACACTCCAGTTCTTCTATGCACAAGTAAATAAATTAATAAATATATAAAATACCACCTGATACATGGTAAGCATTTGATAAATACTAACTAAATTTATAAATATGGCCTGATAAGAAACAGAAAACCAAAAGGAATTATTCTGAAGAGAAGTGTCATGTTACTGTCAACCTGGAGTTGGTGAACAATAGAGAGGTTAAAAACCCCAGACTTTGGAACATAAAAATCTGGTTTCAAGAAGTAGCTTTGACACATGCTTTTTGTTTGTCTTTTGATTAGCTTTTAAATGTTTACTAGACTCAATTTCTTCATTTGTAATATGGAAATGATAATAATGGTGTTAATGGATCACTTAGATTTAAAAGAACTAGCAGTATATAAAATATTTAACACAAAGTATCACAGAGCTTGAAAATTATTATATTATTCTTCCACTTTCATAATGTTTCCAATATTCTTTCCTAACTTAACTAACATTGAGCAAAGTTAACAACTAATCCTTATAACTTCTATACACTCTGTTTGTATTGTTGTTTATGTATTGTTTCTTGTGCATATGTTGGAATAATGGTGAAAAGAGGTAGAGAAGTAAGAAAAAAGTCTTAGAAAAGCTCAAACTAAAATTCTGTTTCAGAAACCACTGCAAAATTTAAGGGCCTTTCAAGAGAGTGGATCTAATTTTTAATAAAAGAAGCTTCAGGCAAGCCTCCTGAAAGAGATTGTATGTTCTCTCAGTCTTCCCTACATAAAATAAATCATTGTAACATCAATTCTCTGTTAACATGTGGGTCCTTTCTTATACGGGACTGTTAAAGTCCCTGATTAAAACCAGGGAAGGAAGAGAGAGGGGAAAATGTAAGGACACTCCTTATGATAAAACCAGAATAAATTGTACCCCAACAAAAACAGGTCTATGCAGAAACACAATAAGTTGAGAAAACTATTAGCAAAATATTATTTAAAAGCAGAAGATATATTTTTTTAAAGGTTGGGTTTTCTATTAGAAACCCCAGTTCTAATTTCCAAACTGATAGGTGGTCATCTAAGAATCATAACCATTAATTATATAAAAGGCAGATTTAATGCTGGTAAATGGTTCAATTGGTGATTTCTTACTATCAACTTGCCAACACTGTTCTTCCACATATGGCATCCATAATCTGACAGTGATGGAAGATAAGGGCACTCAGAGCTTAGCTCTTTCTGTGCTAGTTGCCATGACTACAACCTCGAGAAACCTTCATTTCACAACTAGGCAAAGTCTGCAGATTTTGAATCAAAATTAGCTTATTTCATTTTCATTTGATTCAGATATAACCAAATTCTTATATGCCCTGACTGAAACAATAGTTTTGCTCTTTGTATAACATTATTTTCATTAAATAAAAACAACCTCTTCTCCCTACTACACTCTGCTTTACTTCCACGAGTTTGTACTAATGCCGGTTTCCATAAACTGAGGAAATACATCACGGCATGACCTGATACTTAAAATCAACAACAACAGTTTTCAGTTCAACCTAGATAAATGTTATTGTATCAAAAGTACAAATCTTGCACAGATTTCTCAATAAACACAGATTTTGCTTCTACATTTAAATTGAAAAGACAACTAAATATTTTTCTCAAGACATAAAGATTCTTTATAAAATATAATCAAAGAAAGACCTATTAATATCAGTAACATTTGCCTCTATTTATGAGAGACACTAAACAGAATAGAAAAATAATTTTTAAGTATTCACGAGAGTATAAATAAGTAGAGGATATCTAGCACTGCCAGCCCTCAGTCTTCAACAGAATCATTGTTGCCACATTGGCTTAAAGTATCACAATCTGTTAATCTTGTCAACAAATAAAATTGAATCACTAAAATATTCTCAATCTGTTGTTCCTCATATAGAGCAGAGAGGATACCTTGAATTATTGAATATTTTAAAACCAAAAATTGATGCATCTATTTTTTCATTCACCCATAGATAACACTATTTTATTAATCAGTTTTTATATGCCAGACACTGAGCTTAGTCTTCAGTATATAAAAAAATAGGTCTATCCTCAAAAGAGCATAGAATCTATTATAAAAATGGACAGGTGAACAAAGACCTACTACAGTAATGATTAAAATGAGACTCAAGGAAAAAAGCTATAGTGGCAGTTTGACATACACACATTTTCCATCCAGGACTTTGATATAGGGAGCATTTAGATGATTCCTAAATGGAGTGTAGGAATTAAAATGGTGTCTAAGCAGTAGAGGGATGTTTTAGAGTAAGAAGAGAGGCCATAGTCAAGAGGTGTAAATAGCATATGTATCCACCCTGGGAATGCCAAGTGATATAAGTAGGGAATCTGGTGGAAAAGCAGACAGATAACAAGTCACAAAGTACCTCTGTGCACACAAATATGAATGCCATGGATCAGGAAGTGGAGAAATATTGGACTGTCTTAACAAGTGGAGTAATGAGATCTAACTTGTGTTTTAGAATTATAATTCTTGGTCCAAAGTGTAAGACATCATGGTTGAAAAACTGGATAAGGAGAGCCATGAACTTTTGAGGCATAATTACAACAGTGGACATGAGAGGCAATAAGGATATTTCAGATGGGAGTGGAGAGGAGGGGACAAATTCAGAAAATATTAAACAATATGATTTATAGGATTAAAGACTAATAAGATACAGGAAGCAAAAGGACAGGAAGCTATGGAGTTCAGTTTTAGTGTTTTGGCAAATGATGGTACCATTAACTACTCATTAGCGGTACAATTACAAACTCATACAGGACAGCTTGGACTTGAGATGTCAGTGAAATAAAATCACAGACCTGATTCTCAGTAGAAAAATTTGATCCAGAGATATAGATAGATATAGGTGTTATCAAATGCAACTAATAGTGCACTCAAGAGAGGGACACCAGGAAAATTACACAAAGAAGTGAGGTCTAAAGGCAGATATATGGGGTCCACTGACAATAAGGAAATCAGAAGAGAAACAGGACCCAGAAAAGGTTAGAAGAGGCATTTAAGGAAAAAAGTGGAATTAAACGGTAAAGACAGCCATGGAAGCAACTGGCACTCACATTCAGGTTATCTCAAAGCTTCGGTTCCACTAGTGGCAATTGTTACCTGCACATGTCCTCACAGTGTCCCCAACACTAAACACACTGAAAAGTAGCAAGTAATTTTACCATTCAAGAGGCAAACACAGTTTGTGTCTCAGTCTCACACCATGGGTCTGAAATCTTTGCACAAAAATAGCAACTCCCGGCTTTATAACCACAGACGCAGTGTATTTTATTTGGTCCAGCAGTAGACTTGAACTGTGAGCACCTGCTTTTGATCTCATTTATGATACAAAACCTTTATACTAACATATAACTTCTCTGTTACCTTCACTGTCTGTGTATATCTTTCTGTTCCTTAGACACACCTTGAAAAATGGACAACTAGTCTATTTTCCTGATATGTCAAGAAAGGTTATTAAGATTTTGCTTGTAAAAATTATAATTTAAGGGTCTTAGGATCTTTATGTATGCTGTAATGGAAACAAGATTGAATGGGACATATTTATACATTGATAATTTGGTATGATACTCCTCTATCCTATCTATTCCTTTTCTCATAGAAATACATTAGATAAAATAATAATAACAACAGTAATCATAGAAAGAAGAAAAGTAGATAAATAATCTCTCAATAAAAAAATCTCTGACCACCCACCTCTGTGTCTCTCTATGTCTCCCTACCTCTCTCTCTCTCTCTCTCTCTGACTCTCTGACTCTCTGTCTCTCTCTCTCTCTCTCTCTCTCACACACACACACACTTGAAATCTGGCTGAACTTAACCAAGAAATGCAGTAGAAGTGACATTCTGCAACTTCTGAGGATTACTTAGAAGAAGGTTTGTCTAGGTTCCAGGGGGACAGGTGCTTTTAAGTGCCTGAGCTTCCAAGTAGGAAGTTTGAGCACTGTGAGACAGTCATCTAATGCAAAATCCTATTAATTCCCCAGCTCTTCTAATTTCCAGCCAGTACTCGGGAATGAAGAATGACCCCCACTCAAATTCCTGGCCTACAAAATCTTGGGGTAGGATAATAATAATAAATTTATAATATCATTAAATTTTGAGATACTTTTTTATATGTCTTAAGTATCTGCACCAGTGTTATTTAGCAAGGTTAAAAAGCTTTGAAAAACTAGTTTAGGGGAGAAATCCAAAGTTTCAGCTATGTTAAATTTGCAAAGCTTGTGAAATACATGAGGGAAAATAACACAAACCAATTCCCATAAGATCCTTGATCTTAGGGAAGGCTCTGGGCTGAAGGTAAAGATTTGGAAGTCGGGCCTCCCCTGTGGTGCAGCGGGTTGAACACCGCAGTATGAAGCTGTCTGCAGCCCCTGCATGCAGGTTCAATTCCCAGCTGGCCAGGGAGATTCCCACATGGCAAGGCAGACCTCTCCTGTCTTACCTGCTGCTTCCCTCAGCAGTGTCTTTGGTCCGTCTGCCTGTTCTGCTCCCGCTCTGACTCTGGTGAATTCTCTCACCTCCTATGCCCTTGACTTTACCCCAGTTCTTGTATAAATAAATAAATATAAAAAAAAATTGGAAGTCATTAATATTAGAGATAGGACAGTAGTTCCCTTTATCCACTGGGGTCTTGGAACCAAAGGATAGTATCAAACCCCATACATACTTTTTTCTATACATATATAGCTATGATAGTTTATAAATTAACAATAGTAAAAGATTAACAATAGTAACTGATAAAATAGAACAACTGTAATAATAAGCTATAAGAAAAGTTGTATGAACGTGATTCCTCCCTCTCTCAAAATAGCTTAATATATATAATTTAAGACCCCAGTTGACCATGGATAATTGAAACTGAAAAGTGAAACCATGGATAAGTAACCATGGATAAGTAGTGGCCATGGGCCCACTACTTCATTAATACCTATGTTAATAGTGAACCTCATTTAGAGAGAGAATACAGGAAGAGAAGAAAGCCTCCATTAAGCTCTACTAAATGCCTACATTTGGAAGTTAAGTGAAATAAATATTTATTTTCCTGCTTTCTCATTTTGTATCATGAATTTTCTTTTCCTCATCTTTTTATAAAAATGTTACCACTTCTTCAACTATAAGCTCACCTTGTAGTTCCAGTAGCAGAAATATTTGCTCTCATATGAATGCTCCTATTGGATTTCTCAATGAATCTGTCTTTTGTTTATTAAAATTATTCATATGTCTATTTATTACTTCCACATAAGTAGTTCATAAACTTGGTTGGCAATTAGAATTAGCAAACCTTATCTGAGAGCTTCTAATTAAGTGGGTCTAGAAAGAGCTCAAAAATTACCCATTTCTGTAAATTTCTTCAGCTAATTCTAATGTACCCAATCTGTGATCCAAAATTTTTAACTTCTTTGCAGACTCTCAACTCCCTTAGGGGAGATACCATTTAGTAAGGGTGAAATATAACAGTGATTGAAAGTATAAATATTAGTACCTAGTTTACAATTTTAGCTTTACCACCCATTAGCTTTATGTTTTTGGTAAAGTAATTAAACTGTCTGGGCCTCAGTTCCCTCATTTGTAAAATAGAGTTAATTATAAAACTGAACTCATAATTTTATCATGAAACACATTACACCTGGAGCAAGGCAGCTCAATAAATGTTCACCACTGCTATTTTTTTTTAAATAATAAATTTTATTTTCATATTCTCCATACAATTGCAGCCCCCCCCCCATTCTGACCCCAATCCCTCCCCTCCCGCCTCCGCCCTCCTAAAAGTGTCTCTGGTTCATAGTTTTTTGTTGATTTTGATTTTCACTTTCTTATAGTTATTCATTTTCCTGGTCCCTTATTTAAGTTTTCTAGATTCCTGCTATGAGTGAGACCATCCAGTATTTTTCTTTTTCTTGTTGGCTTAATTCGCTGAGCATGATCCCTTCCAGTGCCATCCATGTTGCTGCAAATTGCATGTGTTTATCTTTTTTGAATGCTGAGTAATATTCCATGGTATATATGTACCACATCTTCTTGATCCAGTCATCTATTTTGGGCATTTGGGTTGTTTCCAAAGCTTAGCTATTGTAAACAGTGCTGCTATAAACATAGGGGTGCAGGTGTTCTTTGGAATTGATGTTTCTGTGTCCTTTGGGTAAATACCTAGGAGTGGAACTTCTGGATCATATGGAAGCTCTATGTTTAGTAGGTCCAGAAATCTCCACATAGCTCTCCACAGTGGTTGGACCAGTTTGCACTCCCACCAACAGTGCAGAAGAGTTCGTTTTTCTCCACACCCTCGCCAACATTTGTTATTGCTAGTTTATTTACTATGTGCCATTCTCACTGGTGTAAGATGGTATCTCATGGTAGTTTTGATTTGCATTTCCCTGATGACAAGTGATGTTGAACATTTTTTCATATGCCTGTTGGCCATTTGCATTTCCTCTTCAGAGAAGTTTCTTTTTAGCTCTTCTGCCCATTTTTTGACTGGATTATTTTCTTTGTTGTTGTTGAGTCTCATCAGCTCTTTGCAGATTTTTGTGATCAGTCCTTTATCATTAGTGTTGGGTGCAAAAATGTTCTCCCAGTTGGTGGGGTTTCTCTTTGTTTTTGTTATTGTCTCTTTTGCTGTGCAGAAGCTCTTTAATATGATGTAGTCCCAGCTGTTTATCTTTGCCTTCACTATCACTGCTTTGGGTGATGTGTCTGTAAAGATGTCTTTGATGTGCAAATCACATATTGTTTCGCCTATATTTCCTTCTATATATTTTATGGTTCCAGGTCTTATGTCTAGTTCTTTAATCCATTTTGAGTTGATTTTTGCGTATGGTGTGAGGTAGTGGTCAAGCTTCATTCTTTTGCATGTAGCGACCCAGTTTTCCCAGCACCATTTATTGAACAAACTTTCTTTGCTCCAATGCATAGTCTTTGCTCCTTTGTCAAAGATTAGTTGACCATAAATCTGTGGGTTTATTTCTGGATTTTCTATTTGATTCCATTGGTCTGTATGTCTGTTCTTGTTCCAATACCATGCAGTTTTGATGATTATGGCTTTGTAGTATAGTTTGAAGTCTAGGAGTGTGATGCCTCCACTCCCTTCTTTTTTTTCAGGAGAGCTTTGGCTATTCAGGGTTTTTTGTGATTCCATATGAATTTCATCAATAATTGTTCTATTTCTTTGAAGAATGACATTGAAATTTTGATTGGAATAGCATTGAATCTGTATATTGCTTTTGGAAGGATGGCCATTTTAATAATGTTTATTCTTCCAATCCATGAGCAGGGGATGTCTTTCCATTTCTTTGTGTCTTCTTCTATTTCTTTTAGCAGTGTTTTACAGTTTTCTTTGTATAGGTCCTTTACCTCTTTTGTTAGATTTATTCCCAAATATTTGATTTTTTTTGTTTCAATAAAAAAAGGGATGGTTTTACTACGTGATTTGCACATCAAAGACATCTTTACAGACACATCACCCAAAGCAGTGATAGTGAAGGCAAAGATAAACAGCTGGGACTACATCAAATTAAAGAGTGCCGACTTTGTGGGCGGGGAGGGGAGCAGGGTTTTGTGCTTTCCTCCCTTCTGGTCCTCTTTTATGGCAACTTTCTTCTTCGGGCAGTTTGCTGAAGTCACCCGTTTATCTTCTGTGTCCCAGTTCTCACTGGGACCTGCCGCTTTTCCTCCCTATTAACTTTTTTTAATGGGAGCTCTTACTGGCAGCATCTCCTCGCCGCCATGTTGCTCCGCCCCCCTCCACCACTGCTATTTTTATTCACTTTGTGTTCTAAGCTCCTGCACTGTACACATGGTAGATGCTAAAACAATACTTTGTGAATTGGTTTGAAAGGAATTTAAATAAATTGAACTTTACATAGGGTTCCCAGTGCTCAATAGAAACATTTTATAGCTAGCTAGTCTCTAATTCACTGTATATCCTTAGAAACAAGATGTATAGGATGTGAAGCTGTCATTTGCCCTTTGATAGCAGTAGTCATCAGAGTGGTCTAGGATACGCAGATTTAATAAATTAATCCCTGAAATAGGTGGCATAACTCAGGAACAGTATATTTTTTCCTTGTGATAAATGACTAATGCTAGTCTAGGAAGGATCTACTCCATCCTACTTGTCAGTATCTCCACCACATGGAATATTCTACTTGCTGGAGAAGGGAGAAGACACTTGGACAGTCACATGCTAATTGTTCACGATTTTGTCACAGAGAAATTTGTACCACTTCTGCTCATGGCCTACTGAGCAGAATGACTCATGTGGCCCTAGCTGACTGCCGGGTGTATGAGGAACAAGTGGGGAGTTGATGGAGTTTTTGATGAGACATAAGGTCTCTAGTCTATTAATATTCATAATAACAGTTTGAGCCACCAAAAATTCTTACTGCATTCTAGGCATTGAAATACATTTCCTAATGGTAGTCTCACAAAATTTTACATCAAGGATATTATTATGTACTGACAAAGGAGAAAATCAGAGATAGAGAAGCCAGTTAACTGACTTATCACAGATATCACCACATTTCACTACCCCATATTTGTGAATTGGTTTGAAAGGAATTTAAATAAATTGATCTTTACAGAGGGTTCCCAGTGGTCAATAGAAATATTTTATAGCCAGACAGGCTCTAATTCAATGTATCTCCTTAGAAATAAGATGAATGGGATGTAAAAGGAAGAGTTGTGCCAACTTTTTCCAAAACCCACCCTCCCAACTGCGCTGTCATTTCCAGAGTTTTGCATTCATTCGACCATTTCTTTCTCTCTTATCTCTAGGCATTCTTTCAACACTGACACTTCCATTTGTTGTATACCCTCAAGGCTTCTTTACTCTAAAACCATAGAAAAAATACTACATTCTACTCTGTTCTGAAAATCCTTTTCCCTTTACTGTTAACTCCTCAAAACATGGTCTCTATGTCTTATTTCTACTTATCACTCACCTAAAATCTTGTAATTGTTTCCATTCATATTATAACAGTTGTGATCCACTGTAACCATATATTTGCAGGTGCTAGAAATTATTATGATGCTAAATAAGCACCGGGATTAAATTTTTGGAAGCTGAATTTATAATCCTTGTGTTTTAATAGTAGTGGGAATCCTGGCAAACAATATTATCTATTAGGATTCAGTTCTTCATTTCTGAATGGTGGATCAACAATATTTGAATTACCAACTTCCAACACTGGTTAGATTTCTTGCAATTGCATAAATAAAAGTGATTTAAAAACCAATAGTCTTGATATTCTTAATTATATCCTTTCTAAATTTTATTTTCAAATCTACTGTCCTCTTTTCAACCTTCTGCATATTATCATTAGCTGAAACACATTCTAACCCAGTTCTACATTCTTGCAAATCTTTTGTGAAATTTTCTTCTTTAGTTTTGTTCTCCTCAGTTTATAAGCATAGTCAATTTGCTTCTCTTCTTCAAATCACTCCCTGGTTCTTTGCCCTCCTCTCCCTTCCCAGTGACTTCTGCTCACTCATCTCAAAGATAATCTTTTGGATACAGTCTATGCCTCCATTGTCAGTGCCCTCCCCTTTACATAGTGATCCAAGTATTTATCTTCTCCAAGACATATTTTTACCCACCTATTTCTCTTTATGGTGTCAAATTATGCCTTACTTCTCACACCAAAAGAACTATTTAAAGATTTTTTTTTTATTTATACAAGAGCTGGGGTACAGGCCAGATGTGAGGAGGGTGAGAGGATTCACCAGAGATAGAGCTGGGAAAAGAACAGGCAGATTGACCGAAATACACTGTTGAGGGAAGCAGCAGTGGAGACAGGAAAGGTCTATCTCACCATGTGGGATTCTTGCCTGCCAGCTGGGATCCAATCCTTGCTGCAGAGGCTGCTGTAGATAGCTTCACAGTGCAGTGCTCAACTGCCTGAGCCAACAGGGAGGCCCCCAAATTAACATATTTAGACCTTATTGTATTTTGATTTTCTGCAACTAAATTGCTGGCTACTTTCTCTTTCAAATTCTCTTCTCCTTTGCCTCAGTGACACCATTTCCTTACATCTTTATAGCCATTCCTTTCAGAATCTTCATCAGTAGTCTCTTTTTATTTCTATCCCTAAAATGTTGATGAGCCCTAAGATTCCAAACTCAATCATCTTTTATTTTAAAAAGATAACCCTGGAAAATGAATCTATTCTCATGAGTTTAGAGGAGTTAGTGATTTAGTGATGATATCTTCTAAAACTATTTTTATAACCTAAAATGAAAACCAGGAACCCTGTCTCATACATTCCTCACATAATCACTATTCACTTATTTTCCCAAAATCTGGCAATGTGGACCTTCAACATCAGGAATATCTATCTATTGATTGCACCTCAAACCCAACATATTTCCATCTTTTTGTCATTTCTGCTGCTCTATCTGTAATTATTCCTTGCTTCCATCTCTTGCCAACCCAAACATAATTGATTTTTTATACTCCACCAGCTCCCAAAGTCTTCCAGAAATTCATATCAGGCTGAAATTTTTTTTTTTTGAATTTGTTTCTCTAATGAACACAATTGAAGATATCCAGCTAAAACATGACAATTTTTTCTTAGAACTTCTATACAATGTTTGATGCAGCATTTATTTTACATATATGGCTCTCTAACCTAGTCACAGGTGACTGAATCAGGGTGCAGCGAATTTTCCCATGATGAACCAATAGCAATCTCTGACTTATTAATTAAATTCAGGGCTCAGAGACAACTAATAAATTTGGTCTGATTACATGAATTAAAAACATATTATGTTCAGAATAGTAGGGAATCCATTTTTAGCCATGTGCAATGAAGATGAAAAAATCTTGATCTACAGAAAAATAAGGAAAGTATATGATAGGTATGCAGAGTTGAGAGATGTAATGTGAAGGCAGTTGCTGACCAGGGTACTAATGCTTTTTGAATCTCTTGTGATAGTTTGCTGCATATCCTGCCTTGGGCAAGGCTATTCTGGTATCTCTATAATTCCTTTTTAGCTTTATATTTTGAAATGATTTTCTGATACTTGCAGAAAATAAAAATCCATAGCCAGGAATCACCCTTTTTAAAATTTAATTACACATTACCTCTGCTACTACTTAGCTATTTCCATTATATATATAAAGTTTTCTTCCCACGGTGGTTAAACTTCTCTAATTTGGGAATTTTTGTCTGTTTTTTCCTTCCTTGAATACTCCCAGTGGTGCCCTTTACAGCAAGTACTGTGGGAACTCAATAAAATCCATTGAAGAAATCACTTTGTTAAACTTTAACTCTTCATAGTCGACTGCAATGCTGTGGATATATTTGATATCCTGATATTTGAGCTAAACAAATGAGTTTTTGCGATTCTCATGTCCATCCCTTTCAATATTTGCCTTCATTTAAAACAAATAAATAAGAAAAGCAACTGGAAGCTTATGTTTAGGCAGAAAAAAAGAGAAAAAGCAAATCTTCAAGATAGGAGTCTAACAAATTTTCTCTAAGAAACAAATCTTTTCTTACTCTATTATCATTTTTTTAAAAGATTTATTTATTTATTTATACAAACACTGGGTACAGTCAGAAGCGCGGGAGGGTGAGAGAATTCACCAGAGTCAGAGTGGAGAGCAGAGCAGGCAGATGGAAGAAAGACACTGCTGAGGGGAGCAGTGGGCACCTCAGGGGAGGTCTGCTCACCATGTGGGACCCTCGCCCAGCGGCCAGGGATTGAACCGGCGCTGCAGAGGCTGTGGGCAGCTTCACAGCCCAGCGCTCAACAGCTGTGCCACCAGGGGAGGCCCTCTATTATCATTTTCATCTTTACTAGTATTTGCTCAAACTTCAAAAAGGTTATGGGAGTGAGATGCTGTAATAATCAAACCCTAGATATCATGGACTAATTAACTCTTTGTTTTTAATTATTTGCAGAAGTTAATGATTATATCCCAATTTATTAATCAAAACAAAGAGTGTAGGATTAGGAGATGAACAGGAGTTTAATCCTTGCTGTTTGTTATTAATTCATTATATGACTTTGGAAAAATTATCTAATATTTTTTGCACCTCATTTTTCTCAGCTGCCAAATGACAATAATATGAACCCTGCAAGAAAATGCAAAGATGAAAAGAGGTAATAAATTAGAAAGGCATTCAGAAACCTATATTAAATGCAGTCCTAGGAAGACTAATAATCAAATAATGCTGCTTTGCAATTTAGCAGAATTTGACTGAGTGTGTAAAGAAACCTCCAGGGAGTTAAAATATCCCTAATCTTAGAATGAGATTCTCTATTTTCCAGGTCCCTTTTTTAGCCTACATTTGACCCACCAACCATTTATCCTCTCCAATCTGTTTCTGTTTCTCTTCAGGCCAGAGTGCCAGCTGTGTTAAATTGTGTGATAATTCTGTGTTATGAACAATTATTTTGAGAAAGCAGAGCCAAAAGCAAATTCCATGACTGGCCTTGCAAAGACCAAACTCATGATCTAGTCCCTTACATTTGCTCTTATCACAATGCTGTTCATAACAAGACTTGAAGCAGGAAATAATGAGCCCCAAGTTGAAACCAGAGGATCTAACAACCCAAATAAGCTGAATTATCACTACTATAAGTTGAGGTCTTAAACTATCGTTGAAAAGACAATGTCAGGTGAGCTGAAATATATTTCAACCAACAATGACTCTAAAATGGGAGCTATTATTCAATCCTTGGCAAACTACCATGGAAAGTCCATTTTAATTTTCAGACAAGACACTGAAGGAAGGGCAATGTTGATTTCTCTTGATTTTTTAAAAAAAATTAATTGAATGTTTAAAATATATGTATTTTCTTACATCATTATTAATTTTTGGACAGTATTTGCTTTTCAGAACAAATCCAGATGAAACAATAATTGTTGTTTAGTGACAGAAAGTGCTCATGCCTGGAGACTTATGGGAAAAAGATATTACAAAAATAATTCTCCAATCTGAGAAGCACCAGGCATATACAAAAACAGTCATCTTTCTTCCATTTTTATTTGTCTCAGCTATGTTTCTTTTAAGCCATGGGAGGTGGTCTTTTTGCAAGAGTAGACACTGAAAGAGGAACTTCCAATGTGTGAGACAAATTGTCCTTTAGGGAAAAAGAGGAAATGGGGGGTGGGTGAGAGTATGTCTGGGAGTGCACATGCAACAACAGACACCAGAATCATTCCTGACCCAATCTATCTTGTATATGCCTATACAGTTGCCAGGAGAATTGACACAATGGACCTAACTGGATTTACACATTCTAATGTCTATAACCTTGAAGAACTGCACTGTCAAGTTTCTGATTATGCCACACTCTTCTAAGCCCAGACTCCTAATGTATAAACTCACAAATGTAACAACGCCATTTCTTTAACTTTATAAATCAGTAGATTTATTTTTTAAATCAGTTGAATGATTTGAAGATAAAGACATCAGTTATGCTGATTCTATTTTTTATGGGTGCACTGTTGGTGCATGCCTTTGTGTGGAGGAGGCAGAATGCTAAGTCAAGGTTGAATAAGTAATTTCTTATTATAGTAATTATTTAAGAAATGTTCTATACTCATCTCCAGAAGCAAGGGGAACGTAAACAGCTGGGACTATATAAATTAAAATGCTTCTATATCGCAAAACAGACTATTCAAAACAAAGAGATATCCCCCTGAATGGGAGAAAACATTCTCACATTATGCATCGGATGAGGGATTGATACTGAATATCTACAAGAGCTCAAATGACTCAACATAAACAAATCAAACAACCAATCAAAAGTATGACAAAAGAGCTAAATAGACACTTCTCCAGAAAGAAATGCAAATGACCAACAGACATATGAAAATGTCCATCATGACTTGTTATCAGGAAATTGCAAGTCAAAACCACAATGAGATATCATCTCACACCTGTGAGAATAGCTCAGATTAAAAACAACAACAATAACAATAGACACAAGTGTGGGAAGATGTGGAGATAAAAAACCTCTTACATGGCTGACATGAATGTAAACTGGAAATGGATCTGCCATATGACCCAGCTATTGCACTCCTAGCAATCTACCAAAAGAACACAAAAACACTAATCCAAAAGGAAACCTGCACTCATATGATTATTGCAACACTATGTACAATTGCCAAGATATGGAAACAAACTAGATGCCCCCAAATGGATGAATGGATAAAGAAGAGGCAGTATATATACAAAATGGAATACTATTCATTTATCAAAAAAAGATAAACTCATGCCATTTGCAGCAACACAGCTATAGCTGGAAGGGTTGGTTCTAAGTTAAATAAAACAGAAGAAAAAAGATAAATATTGCATGGTTTCACTTATATGTGGAATACAGACAAAACAAAGGATCAAAGGCAATCATTGAAAGCTGACCATAGGTATGGGGCATCCATGAGGGAGAGGTGGAAGGATGGTGGAAACCAAGGGAGAGGAGCACACATGAATATGATGATGGCCGATGGGTGCTTTGGTGGTAGCAGAACTACAGTTACCACTCTTGCGGGGAGAAATCATATACTGTCCAAAAATTATTCATTTAAGAAAAAAATACTATTTTTAAAAGTATGTTATAGAATACTAAGATAAAAGATATGGACCTATAACCATTTGTTAATAAAATAAATATGCATATTATCCAAAATTACCACAAAAGAGCTGTGAGGAATGTTAACTATTAGGGTATCTACTAGAAGTCTCAATTTCATGAAAGCAGAGCATCTGACAAATTATTGAGAACAAAAGATAACTCAGAGATGAGAAGGGAGTCATAGGCAGAAGGCACAAACGTGGTTGCTGCTTAATATAATTGAGACCCTGTAAAATGGTGCCAACTTGTCTCCCTTGATTGATCCAATCTCTTACTACAAACTGGGGCAACATAAATGTCCTACTTTCTCTCTCTATATATATATATCTCCTTCCTTGACCAGTTTCCTTGTCTCTGCTCTTGCTATTTGTTTTATATCAATTTTCTCAAAAATAATTCTAAGTCATGCATTTTGTGATTTTTGTTAAATTGACTTGAGATTACAGGAGAGGTATTAGGCTATGTTTCCATGGCGCTCCATTCTTTTTTTTTTTCCCCTGCTTCTTTTTTTTAAATTTTTAAATTTTTAAATTTTTTTTTAATTTTTAAAAAAATTTTTTTTTTCTTTTATAGAGACCTGTTTTTATTTATTTATTTGTTTGTTCGTTTGTTTCGTTTATACATGCACTAGGTACAGTCAGAAGCGCGGGAGAGTGAGAGAATTCACCAGAGCCAGAGCGGGGAGCAGAGCAGGCAGAAGGACCGAAGTACACTGCTGAGGGGAGCAGCGGGCGGCAGGAGAGGTCTGTGCGCCATGTGGGACCCTCCTCCGGTGGCCGGGGAGCAGCCGGGGATCGAACCGGCGCCGCAGAGGCTGCGGGCAGCTTCGCAACCCAGCGCTCAACCGCTGCGCCACCGGGGAGGCCCTGCTTCTTTTTTTTTTTTTAATAATAAATTTTATTTTTATATTCCCCATACAATTGCAACCCCCCCATTCTGACCCCAGTCCCTCCACTCCAGCCCCCCACCCCCCTAAAAGTGTCTCTGGTTCATAGTTTTTTGTTGATTTTGATTTTCACTTTCTTACAGTTATTCATTTTCCTGGTCCCTTATTTAAGTTTTCTAGATTCCTGCTATGAGTGAGAGCGCTCCATTCTTGCACTGGTTCTCATCTAAGCCTTCCTATATAGAGTCTGGGAAATATAGTCTGGCCCCCTGCAAACACTGAGAGGAATCTAGCAAAGGAGTTTCCTGACCCAAACCTTTAGTAAACATGAAGAACTATTTTTCTTCACTTAAATGAACTACTCACTAGTCTAAGTGGGTTAAATAAGACAACCTTTATTTTTTCATCTTTGGAATTAATTTTATACTTCATTTCTGCTTTCACAATCTCTTATAAAATATTATAATTATTAAGTGGCTAGAAAATTTGCATGTAAAAATATTGAAATTAACTACTCATGCACATTTACTATACATAATGACAAGATATCTCTATAAATACTTTGAGTCCATTTATGACAATGTTCAAACTCAAAATAAATATGAGTAAGGGCCTCCCTGGTGGCACAAGGGATTAAGACGCAACCTATGAAGCTGTCCTCAGATTCTGCAGCACGAGTTCGATCCCCCAGGCTGGCCAGGGAGCAACCCACATGGTGCAGCAGACCTCTCCTGACTCGCCTGCTGCTCCCCTCAGCAGTGTACTTTGGTCAATCTGCCTGTTCTGTTCCCTGCTCTGTCTCTGGTGAATCTTCTCACCCCCCACACCTCTGGCCTATAACCCAGCTCTTGTATGCCTAAATAAATAAATCTTTAAAAATTTTTTTAAAAAATTTAAAAGAATAAATAAATGAGTAAGAGATAATATATCAATACTGCATTTTCTTCATTGTTTTGTGATGTTCAGGGAGAAAATTATAAGATAAAAAATCACACAAAACATTTACTGATAATAAAATAATGTGATTCAACATTAATATATTCATACAATCAGTTGTATTTGAATTGAACTTATATCCATGTAGGTAAAAAATGAGACTAATTCAATAACAGTCTGGTAAGTTTGTTTTTTGTAGACACGTGATTTGAATTATGTTCTGTTCAAAATGAATGTTCTTTTAGTTAGAATTATCAGGAAAACCCTTCAAAATACCATACCCCCTCATTTTTATAAAATAAACAGCTCTTGTGACCAGTCTAAAAAAAAAACCACACATAAAAACCTTTCAGTGAATGAATTTTTTTTTAAATATTGTTTTTCATCCAACTAAATAAAGTAGTGTCAGCTACAAAATGGTATGGGAGTTAGGATGTTATAGTATTTTTATGAAAGGGCCATAAATTGCCTACAGATTAGGCTTCATTTTCTTTGAAAGGAGCAGATTCCAGAGATGAAAGTTCTATAGAACTTTAACTTTATTTTTTTTTCCAAAAAAGAAGAACAGCTCATAGCTTCATACGATAACCCATCATGCAGGTCATCAATACATAACATTTCCTGTCCCTTTATTTATGTGAAATAAAAGAATACTAAAAGAGGCCACCCATAAAACAACCTCAGTCACCAGAGGAATGACATAATTCTATGGAAATGAGAGTACTCTGCCTTATAAAGACACCTTGCATAAAAAATAGAAATAATTAGTTAGAAAAAGAAAGAAGCTTTGCAGAAAATTGCTAAAAGAAGCAGTTATATGTGAGAAACAAGATGGCAATAAAGAGGTTTCTTGCTTTGCTCTCAAGGTAAATATTTAATAGTTCATAGAGACACTACACCATGAGCCTCCTGTGACTCAGGGTGAGATGAAAATGCCCTTTTGACATTCAAGATCAGCACAGATTGTACCAGAGGAGACATGGAAGAGAATCACACTTTATTAAACAGGAAGTAGGCGGAGGAAAACCCCTAGAGTCTGTGGCCCAGGGCAGGGGAAAAGATGGCAGGGCTGCTGGCTTAGCCAGGATCCCTGGGAAGTAGAGGATGGGGAAGAAATAGTGAAAAAGTGTGGAGGCATACACCCTTAAAGGAGGGAAACCTACACAGAGAAACTGGAGCGTGCCACACCGGCCCAACACATGGAAAGGAAAATAACAGAGAAGGCACTCTACACTGCACTACCCCTCCCCACCCTCAGGACTGTGTACTGATCTCATAAAGTATATAAAAAGTGCACAGACTGCTGAATCTTATATATGGAACCCTAGAAATTAGAGATATTGGCAATGCCAGAAACATGAACTGGTTCTTCCCCACACATACATCTCAGCACATTTGCACCAGTGACTAGACCCTTCCAGATGCCTCCAGAACTCAGCAACTATAAAAACTGATCTCAGTATTTAAAGAAGCCAGCAAAGGCAAACACAAACAAACAAACAAACAAACAAACAAACACATAATAAAAATCAAATAAAACCATAGACTCACTTGTTGAGAAGTAAAAGTAAGTTCCTACTATAGCTATTTTAATATAGGGACATTTAGGGCAGCAAAATGACAAGTCAAAAAGAAGTCAAAGTGACATATCAGCACTATTTACAATAGCTAAGCTTTGGAAACAACCCAAATGCCCAAAAATAGATGACTGGATTAAGAAGATGTGGTACATATACATAATGGGATATTACTCAGCATTCAAAAAAGATAAACACATGCAATTTGCAATAACATGGATGGAGCTGGAAGGGATCATGTTCAGCGAAATAAGTCAGAAAGAAAAAGAAAAATACTGGATGGTCTCACTCATAGCAAGAATCTAGAAAACTTTAAAAAGGGACCAGGAAAAAGAATAACTATAAGAAAGAAAAAATCAAAATCAACAAACAACTATGAACCAGAGACACACTATGGGTGGGGGTGGGGAAATGAGGGATTGGGGTCAAAGTAAGGGGGTTGCAATTGTATGGGGAATATAAAAGTAAAATTAAAAAAAAAGTCAAAGTGAGACCTCAAAGAGAGAATAGTTGTTCAGAATTCAGCTAGAAAGACACAAAATACTATATCGCCCTATCAAAAAGAGAGCTATAATTGCTATAATAAAGAAATTCAAAAGACAGACGGAAATTTAGAAAGGTAAGTTGAAGTGATAGAAGAGAATACAGAAAAGATAATCTAAGAAATGCCATGAAATTTAGAAAGATGAATGAATTCAGAAACAAAATTAAGTAACAGAAGTTAGGAACTGAAAAATTAGATTAAATAAAAAAATAACAAGTGAATTATGATATAACAAGATTAAGAACTGAAAGAAAGTTTTAGAAGTAGAATAGAGCAAATAGATGATTGAATTAGTGACCTCAAGAACAGAATGAACAAACAATCCAGGCAGAGGAAGAGAGAGATAAGGTGTAAAACAAAACAAAACAAAACAAAAGAATAATAAGAAGAATTATATTAAGAACTAGGTAACTCCTTTAGGAAAGGTAAGTTAAGGAGAGATACAAAGGGCAACATTGAAGTTAATCAAAAAAGTAAAGGAAAACTTCTCAAAATTGGGAGAAAATTAAATATACATGTCATTATATCACTATGATGCTAATTGACATTAATACCTAGACCAATTTATGACTAATTTTTATTGCTGTTTTATGAACTCATTTTCTCTATGAAAACAAGGAAAACACTGCACAAAACTTCCCTGTTCCCTCTAAGTATGGAAAAAATAAATTAAAGGAACTATTAATAAGACAGAAGATATATATCCAAGATATATAAAGAACTCATGTAGCTCAATAAAGAAAACAAATAACCCAATTAAAAAATGGACAGAAGAGCTACTGCACAATTCTACTTTTATATTAAAAATAGTGAAATAGGTTGAATCATTGTGTCTCATACTGTTTGTAAGAGCTTGGGGGGAAAGAGAAATTGGGAATTATTAATCAACAGGTATAGGGTATCAAATTAAGCAAGACAATTAGTTTCTAGAGACCAGCTATATAATATTGTGCTTATAGCTAATAATATTGTATTATACACTAAAAATTTTTCTTAGGACAGTACATCTCATATTAAGTGTCCCTACAACCAAAAAATACAATTATTTTTTAGTTTCTATTCCTCTGTCTGTAAACTTAAATCCTCACCTGATACACTTCACCATGAAATGATTTCCAACATGTTCTAATTAAACTATATCTTCAAAAATTCACTAGAGACTGGCCTACACATGGACCCAGTCACTGCTGCTGAGACTCAAGCCTCTGCCAGTCACTCTGCTACCTTCCAGAGAGACCATGATTTAAAGTGAATGAGAGCTTAATATCAGAGGTAAGTGGACACAAATATAATGTGTTTCCAAAGAAAATCTTGGGCCTACCATAACTGGAAGGAAAGGCTAGTACTAATTTCTTTCATCAGCTCCAGCAAACTGATTTCATTTTCTATTTTGTTGAAGCTAAGTTGATTTCTGTGACCCAGATGAAAAATATGTAAGTTGCCCATGTTACCTTGAACTGCCTCTACAACTCCATTTCCAGTTATTTAGTAAGTCTAGTTCAGCAATCTAGCGTGGACCATCGATAGTGCATTGCCCATAAATCTGGGAATACATCCCTTTGCATTTATTCCCCCTGTGCACTGAAGAGAAGCTGCTCTCTGCTCCACTATTTCCTAATCCTGGGCCATTGGTTCTGTTACTTTAAATGTACATGAGAAACAGTTGACTTGCTATCTTTCTTTTTTAAAGACACTTCAAAGTCATTATTTTATAGAAGTTACCATATAAATCTACTTTGCTGTTATTCCTCTGAATATCTTCTTCTTTAACTTTCTGTGTGTCCTTTCCTAATCTCCTATGCTATGTTAAAAAGTACCCTCTACTGATAATGTGCTATTGATGGATCTGTACTAGTCTATTCCCCAGCCTTTATAAATCTTATTTAGAGCAATAAAAGTATTCATAAGATCCTTCCCTGAATATATTACATTTAATCTAAAACTAAATTCATTTCCTCATTTTCATCAATCTTTTCTCATATTTAAAAACATTTCAGTTTAACTGCTTCTACAAGGTGACAATAACTATTTTAGTATCTTCAGATATAATAAGTTTCCACGTGATATTTTTATTTTTAAATTAATATTGCTTCCTTGTCGTTATCTAGAAGCTAAATAAAACTTATTTTAAATTCCTATTATTTTAGACCTCAAAAAATCCAGTATGTCTTTGCTTTGTTGTATTTTTAACACTGTTTACCATTATTTAATTTTACCATAGCAGCATAATATATTTTTAATTTTATTTTCCTCATTTAAAGCCCTAATAAAACTGTTTTGTGCAAGTGCAGCTTCAGTGATGATACAGAACTTCCTTGTTAGTTTATTTCATCCTTGAGATTTTATACTTAGCTTGCATTTATAATTCTATATTTAAGAAATTAACCCCAATATATGGAAAACTTTATCAAATAGGGATATTCAGAGGAAGCCCTTTTAAATAGATATTAGTATGTAAATTATTCCTCTTTCTTTTAGAGAAGAAATTAAGGTAACCAATCAACTAAATCCTACTGCAAGTAAAGCCACTGATACTGATATATTTTTGAAAGCTGATTTCCAAAATATTCATTTTGGAAGAACAAAATTCCCTAAGTTTTACGGGTTTTAATTCACTATAGATTGTTGCCCCAAATTGTGCAGTGTTGTAGAACATGAGCTTAGAAACTAAGTGTGCCTGAATCTAATTGCTGTCCTCTCTTACAAGCTGGGAAAATGAATTTACCTCCCAAACTTCAGTTTCTTTTCTATGGAATGGTTTGATGGTAACTTACAAGATTGCTGAGATGGCAACTTACAGGATTGTTAAGAGGAGTAAAGAAAAATAACCTATGTAATAAAGGTTATGTATACCATGTAAAAAATATTAATTTAAGGTAATTTATATCTCTAAATAAATTTTAAAGCATATACTGAAAAATGTTCTTAAATTTATATTGAACAGGGCCTCCCCTGGTGGCGCAGCAATTGAGCTCTGGACTGCGAACCTGCCCACAGCCTCTGCAGCACCAGTTTGATCCCCAGCCACAGGTGAGGGTCCCAGACCTCTCCTGCTGTGCCCGCTGCTCCCCTCAGCAGTGTATTTCATCAATCTGCCTGTTCTGTTCCCCGCTCTGGCTCTGGTGATTTCTCTCACCCTCCCACACTTCTGACTATACCCAGTGCTTGTATAAATAAATAAATATATCTTAAAAAAAAATTAAGGGCCTCCCCTGGTGGCACAGCGATCGAACGCTGGGCTGCAAGGCTGCCTGCAGCCTTTTCAACGCCGGTTCATTCCCCGGTCACCGGCAAGGGTCCCACAAAAATAAATAAATAAATAAATAAATAAATAAATAGATAAATAAATAAATAATAATAAAAATCCATATTGAACATCTGTAATGGAAGGCAAATTTTTAGGGGATGACTTTAGCAACATTAAAGTTTTACTTTTCAAAATCCACAGCATTAAGAATTGTATGGCTTTCATTTAAGTACTCTGTTGCTTTTCCCTAGTTCTAAATGTCAGATATGCTGTTCAGTTTTATGTTTTTCAGTACATTTTATTGCAAACCACCATAGCCAGAAACATAAAATAAACATTTTACTCTCACCAATCACATATTCAGTGGTCCAGCATATTTTAAACATAGCTCTAGCAAAATAATTTTAGTAGAACTACTATGATATCCTTTTAGCATCTAAAGCGGAATCCAGGGCAAATCACTTTATAGTCCAATACATTTTATTTTCAAACTTCAGGACTACATATTAAGTTCATTTTAATGACTAATACTGCCAGATTTATTTAAACTAGTATATTATCAATATTTTCCTCAATGCTATCATTGAGAAAGAGTCATCCATTCTTTAGCGTCATCCATTCTTTCAATATTAAATTTTGAAAAATGTGAAATACACAGGTTTACATGAGGCTGATGACCTTTATATAACTATAATTTTAAAGTCTCTTTTCCTTTTGTATAATTCTCAGAGTATCCTTTTGTTCCACATATTAATAATTTGATCATACTCATCCTATTTGCTTTGAATTGTTACTACCTGACTATATAATCAACTTGTCATATTAATGATGCTCTATCATTATGAAGGTTCATAATCAAAGCCCCCAAAGTACAGGAATTTTGTCTTAGTACACTGCTATATCCTTAGAATCAAAAACAATGTCTAATACATAACAGGCATTCAGTAAATGTCTGTTAGGTAGGAATTAATCCTCTAGCTTATATAAGGTCAAATGCCATGTTTTACTCCAAGTGGAATTTTCTCATAGCTGGTATTTAGAAATGAGCTTAGAGTATTAAGTTCCTAAAATTCAGGACTTCATAGCAATGTTTCCATATAAACACATAAAATATAATTTCATTTGTTTGATTAAATAAAGTTGTAATAGTTGATTGATCTACCTTAGAAACTCATTGGGTATCTAACAGATTAGAAAGAGTATAAGTCTATCAAAAATGATTAAAAAAATGATGGCAATATATTTAAGAAACCCTAAATAAAGAGATATACCATGCTTAAATATTAGGAGATTGAGAAAATTTGACTGTTAGAAGACTTCAGTTGAAATTATCTCCAAATTGCTTTATAAATTTAACAGAATCCCATCTACCTCCCAAAGAGAAAATTACATGAAGATTCTAATATTTGTCTGGAAATGCAAATAATGTTACAGCTAAAACAATTTTTGAAATGAAGAAAAAAATTGAAGTACTTAAACTAGTTGACTTCAAAACATACTATAAAACTATATAATGTGGTACTGGTGTGTGTGTGCATATATATATATATATATATATATATGCACACACACACATATATGAAGATCTAGAAGATGAAATAGAGTATTTAAAAACAGACTCTCATATGGGCTTCCCCTGGTGGTGGAGCGGTTGAGCGCTGGGTTGTGGGAGTTGCCCACAGCCTATGAAACGCCGGTTCGATCCCTGGCGGCCGGCAAGGGTCCCACATGGTGCGTAGTCCTCTCCTGCCGCACTCGCTGCTCCCCTCAGCAGTGTCTTTCAGTCCATCTGCTTGCTCTGTTCTCTGCTCTGGCTCTGGTGAATTCTCTCACCCTCCCACGCTTCTGACTGTACCCAGTGCTTGTATAAATAAATAAATAAATAAATCTTTTAAAAAAATAAAAAAATAGACTCTCATATAAGATAGTTGACTTTTCCCAAAGCCACAAAATAATTCAATGAGGAAAGGGTAGTTTTCAAAATGTAATGATGGAACAATTGTTTAGTCATTTTGAAAAATCAACTTAGAACATCATACCATTCACAAAAATAAACTCAGTTCATTTTAGTCCTAAGATTATAGATCAAAACTACAAAATGTCTAGAAAAAACAAGAAAAAAAATCTATATAACTGTCTAGGTAAGCCTAGGAAAGGTATATTATAAACAAAGAACTTGATAAATTAGTTTATCCAAAGAAAAGAAAATAAAGAGCTACAGAATAAAAGAAAAAAATTCACATTAGATATGACAGATACTTATATCTACACTACACAAGTTCTTACAATTTAATAAAAATACAGTTAACTCAATAAAGATGAGCAAAATTGGAATGAACACTTATCAAAAGAAGGTCTACAAAAGGTCTCAGCACCATTAGTCATCAGAAACAAATACAAATTAAAATGACTGAATAAAACTATCTGACAATGCAAGTGGAATCCTTGACACATATTTGGTGGGAATGCAAAATGGCACTCTCACTTTTGAAAATAGCATGGCAATTTCTTACATAGTTAAATATACTCACAATGTAAGAATCAGCAGTCCCTTTCTTAGACATTTAAAAAATAAATTAACCTTATGTTCAAACAAAGACTGTTACTTAAACTTTCATAGTAGCTTGATTCATAATGGTCCCAAACTCGAAAGAACTCAGTATGTTAACTGCCATGATGGGGGTAAATGGCAGTTATGGGGAAATAATCAATGGGAGTTTCATAATTGCCCCTTACCTACCAACCCAACCACTAGGATAGCTGGGCTTGATCTAAACATATACTCATCCAACCAATATCAAGTAATGTTAATAAGCCCTTCTGCTCAAAAAATCGTAACTCTAAAAAGCCATGTTTGTTCAGAGTGAAGAGATCAATTCTAAAATACAGTTTATTTGACCTTTCTTAACTCATCCAACTTTATTCTATTCTTCATACTCTAGTTAGTACATTTCTTCCACCATTAGCTTCTAGGAAAAGAGATCAACCAAATGTTTTGGTAGACAGCTCTTGTAGAAAAGATTAATTTTTTTCTTTGTTATTTTCTAAATCAATGCTTCTCAACTTTAACATGACTAACAATCACATTGCTATGATTCAGATATTGATTCAGAAATTTTGGAGTGGGGCCTGCTCTGCCCTCAGGTGTTGCTTATACTGCTAGACTACTTTGTGTTGCAAGCTTATTCATATGAAAGCTACATTTCATGTGAATGTATTTTATCTTTTTCAGTGCATTTTTCATTAGACCTCCAGAGAAACCTATATATTTGGTAAAAAAACAATTATCATTGTCAGAATTTGATAGAAAAATAGATCAAAGAAGCTAAAAGTCTTGCAAAATATTGTGTCACTCTGATTGGCAATAGACTCAATAGTACAAGAATTTAGGAGCCTTGTGCTCATCCTGCCATAATGCATGGCCTTCTCCATTCTGAAGAGCAATTTACTTATTTTTAATTCATGCTAATTTGACTCACTGATTGCTTTCATTCTTTGATTTTTTTTTAAAGATTTATTTATTTATTTATACAAGCACTGGGTACCGTCAGAAGAGGGGGGTGAGAGAATTCACCAGAGCCAGAGCAGGGAGCAGAACAGGCAGAAGGACCAAAGTACACTGCTGAGGGGAGCAGTGGGCGGCAGGAGAGGTCTGCGCGCCATGTGGGATCCTCGCCTGGGGGCCGGGGATCGAACCGGGGCTGCAAAGGCTGCGGGCAGCTTCGCAGCCCAGCGCTCAACCGCTGCGCCACCGGGGAGGCCCCATTCTTTGATTTTGTTCATATTTGCTACTTCCTATCAAATCAGATTATTGAATCAATTACAATTATTACTTAAATTCACAACAGGTCTGACATTTTAGATATTTCATGACCACAGTACTAGAATTTGTTAGAATATTTATAAGAGAAATTACACTTATTTGTAATAAAAATGAGTTAAATTACATTTGTTTTTAGTATGAATATTATGTTGTTTACAAAGAGAAAAGAAATGCCTATGGAATCTCCATTTGTAAATAGGAGTTTGGGGGAGTTTGACAGAATTGTTTACAAAGAAGTATAGTTGTATACAGTACGGGAAGTATACTGTTCTGACTTCACAAGAAAAGTTTAAATAGATATGGAACTTCTAAAATAGGAATTACACGCTAAATTCAATAGCCTAAAAATAGAATGAAACCTTGTCTTTTTCATCTTTACAATCACATAGCTTACCAGCATACATTACAGAGGATCACTACAGAATGCATATTAATTGTATAGATGAATAAATGGACAGACAGAAAATGGACAGAAAATGTATAGATATGTGATTTCAGGGTTTGCACACTCAGCAAAAAAGTAACTTCTCCTGGCACATATTTTAGGCAGAGTAAGTAAAGATCTAAATGTTGTGATCAGATTCTGCTAGACATGTTCTAAAACTATCATCTTTCTTCACAAACCTTTCTAAAAAAGGTCTATAAATAAGCCATCCTTTCCTCATTGTCTACACATCAGGAATGATGATGATGATAATGATAATAAATCCTTACATTTTGTGTAACACCTTTGGATTAGTCTCACAGTAACCCTATAAAATGCACATAAGGAAACAGGGTGAATGAAGGAGTGTCAATTTTAGTAAACGGCAGGGCCTGTCCTCAGATTCAAATTTTCTGAGTGCATACTCAGCACTCTTCTACATGCTACAGTTACATCAGCTTGTCATCTTTCTCTCCAGCACTGACAGAGTTAAACGAATAGATTCTAACCACTAGTCCCACTGCTGTGTCTGCATTCCTTATTTTCTGCTAATTACCACACTTGCTGTCAACACTGCATATTTCAGGGAAAGTGACAATTCCACTTCCTTCCCCGAGAAATTTGAAAGCTTCTTCTATAGGAAGATAGCAGGTCTGGAGCAACCATGGGAAGGACTGTGTCAAGGATTTCTCCCTCAGCTGGCAGTCTGCCCTCCCTTAACTTTGAATGGATTCAAAAATGGAAGAGGTAAGATGAGCTGGGGAAATATATTATGTATCAGACTTAAGTTCTTCCATGTGCCCAACAAAATTGACATCTTTGGGATTTAGTTAGAGTATTGCCCCACTAATAGGGTATGAGAAGAATGCCTTTAAATAAAGAGGATTCTTCAGACAGTTAAAAATGTTATCAGAGAAACTGAAATTGAACAGGAAGCATGAAGGCTTCAAAACCATTCTCACTGTTTAACTGGGGGAGCTGCTCCATTAGCTCAGCTAATTGAACACTCTATTATCTCACTTGGATTGTCACTGCAGAAAAAAAAGGGACTGTATTTTTTTGCTCACTGAAACAACCTGAAACTGGTGGAGAAAGGCAAGGGACAGAATATATGCTGATTACTTTATTTTGACATTAGATCTGTGACTAGAATTAGCTGTGCTGAGATATAAATATCTTTTCAGACACATTCATCCATGAGCAATCTATATTACAATTGGCGAAAGTGGCCAAGAAGAAATTAGAGCAGAGAAAGAAACTTTGCCAATACTTAGGATGAAAAAAATCTAGGTAGTGTTTTAATGATGCAAAAATAAAAAATAAGCAGACATATTATACTTAAACATGAATGATGGAAAGTTAGACCAAAAAACCACTATTCTTATGTATGCTTGGGTGTTTAGCTTTGTGCTTTTAATTTGCAAAAACACTTAAAGTACAACCCATGATTCCAACTGAGTTTAAAGACATATGCATAATTGAGTATATGATTCATGTGAAAGATAAAGAAACAAAGGAAATGAACAAACAAAATGAAACTAATAAACTAATAAAAACTAATAAATGGTTAATAAAAACACATAATAACAAAAATAATGGGAAAAAAAAAACAACCCTTACATTCTGACAACAGAATGTATCAGAGAAGAAGGGGAATGTGTGGGATAGGTAGGATAGATAAATTTTGTGGTGGTAATCAGAATATAATTCATACAGATGTTAAAATACAAAGTGTTACATCTAAATCTTACACCACATATAAACTAATATTACTAGATAGAAAAATAAATAAATAAATAAATAATTGTTTCACACCATCATATCTGGAGAGGATGGAGAGAAAAAGGAATCCCATTTCAAAGTTGGTGGGAATGTGAAATGGTGAAACCTTTATGGGAAGTAAATTGGATTTATCACATCATTGGGCATATATCCACAGAATATACTATCAACAAAAAAGCCCAAATGTCCTCCAATATCATCAACAGCGTTATTTACAATTGCTAGGAGAGGGAAGCAGCCTAAATCTCCTTTAGTGGATGATTGGATCAATAGATGTGGTATACACAGGTCGTGGAAAATTACATGGAGTGAATTTGAAAGAATTATGTGCAGCAAAGCAAACCAGAACAATAAAAACGAACATTGTCATTCATGTAACAGACAATTTGACAACCAAAAATAATTTCAAAAACTATTGGACATCGGGCATCCCCGGTGGCACAGCGGTTGAGCGCTGGGTTGCGAAGCTACTCGCGGCCTCTGTGACGCCGATTCGATCCCCGGCTGCTCCCCGGCCACGGGAGGAGGGTCCAACATGGTGCGCAGACCTCTCCTGCCGCCCGCTGCTCCCCTCAGCAGTTTACTTCGGTCTTTCTACCTGCTCTGCTCCCCGCTCTGGCTCTGGTGAATTTGCTCACCCTCCTGCGCTTCTGACTACCCAGTGGATGTATAAACAAACAAACAAACAAATAAATAAATAATACATGCCTCTTTAAAAAAAAAAAAAAACTATTGGACATAAGCCGCTTCTCAGCCTTTTGGCTAAGATCAAGTGCAAAAACTATTGGACATCAACAAGCATTCTGAGGGAGCTCTCAGGTAAAGAGGGAGGAAAGCAATAAGGAGACACAAGAGATGGTGGGGGGAAATTAAAAAATGTGTAAAAAAAAGGGAAAAAAGCTGTTTAAAAATATATATATATATATATTCAGTATCTTAACTACCATTGACTTGATCACAGTGCTAACAAATTTTTTAAGGGTGTAGAATAGGATTCTGAAAATTGTCTGGTTTTAAACTAAGCATTGATATGTTGGTTGTACTTTTACTCATTTTAATCTACCTGTATCATAAATATTTTTTGAACTTACCTGATCTTAAAAATCAGATTTATGCCTGAATTACTTCTAATTTGTTATTTTTAAATAGGCTTAAAGTTAAAAAAAACTCAGACACATATTCATGTTTACCCACCAATATCCTTTCCAAAAAATAGCAACTGTGAGTAACTGCAAGTTTTTTTTTTAAGAAAATAACATGTTTAGAGGCTTTTAAGTGGCTCAATAGCATCTGTCTTCTGAGTTCTTGTCTCTTCCCCTATATCTGCTACATGGCTTTCATTTTTATTTTGATCAAGTTGAAATTACCCCAAAGGTTCAAACTTCAGAATTTCACAGTGTAAAGTTTATCCATCACTTCATAGTTCAATTAAGCATCCTAATCCCACTGCCTCAGTAGCTCCTAATTTTTTGGGTTACCCTAAAATTTTGTTTTCCATTTAACATTTAACAATGAAATGAATTCTAGATCTTTCAATGTGACCATTTGAAAAATTTACCTAATATCATTACTATTAAGTTTTATATTACTCTACAAAAGACCCTCTAGTGAAAAATAAGAAGTTAGGTTTTATTTTGATTCCCTTCCCTGTCCCTTTTAGATCATACCAATAATTCCTGTGTAACCAAACAGGAAAACTGTGAAGATCAATATATGATTTAAGTTTTTTGCTTTGTTTTGTTTTCATATCTTATTTCTTTGACCTTTAGGAGATTTGTAGTGGTGAATCTAGTCTTGAGAAAATGATTGAATACTCACAAAGAATTTCTGCTGCTGTGTTTTTGGCCAGATCAATATATGAAATGTTTTATACTTTGGTTAGTGGAAACATAGTCTTCAGAAATCCCTCCCTCCCTTCCTTTTTTTTTTTTTTTTTTTAATTAGTGTCAGGCTTTTAGCTAATAAGATATTCAGGGTTAGTATAAATGACTATTTCTGTTAGTGAACAAATACAAAAATGTTTCAAAAGAGAATGACCAGAGGTTTCTACTTTGATGAACTATGCAAAAAATAAAGATCAATATTAAGGATTTTCAGCTAATAGCTCTTTGAGGCTAGCATGTACCTTTTAAAATAAATAAAAAGAACCAATCTATACTTGTATGTTAGCTGTATTCAGGGTCAAAAATAGAAAAACAATGCATATAAAACAAACATTGCTCTTCCATATCTTTGACAGATATTGGGGCATTTATTTTCCTTACTAGCTCCAAAAAAAAAAAAAAAAGAGCAGATCCATTCAAACCATAGAAAGGAAAACATTTATAGCATTCTCTTGGGGGAAGAAGGTAGGGTAAATTAATTAATTAGCCCTTATAGCTTTGCAAAAATCTACAATGAGTTTATATTTTCTATACTGTCCATTAGTGGGTTACTAATCATTCTTGTTACTAACTTTCTGGCACATTTTCAAACACTATGACTATCATCATTGTGTTGTTAAATGAAATGCAGATTAACATAGGAAAATCAAAGACATCATTACTGAAACGTAATTAAGTTGTTCAAATGTCAAAGCCATTATAGAGTCACACAGTGATTCTAAAATTCAGTTTACTGAACTTTGTTTTCTGAGATTTTAGAAATAGATGATCTTGTCAGATCAGCACATTTACATTCCATCTATGATGAAAGCAAGTAATTGTAGCAATGTAGTTATATGATCAGCATCTATGAAATGCACAGGGGAAAATCTAGAAAAGGTTGGAGTGGTGAACAGAATAATGGCCTCTCAAAGATATCCATACCCTAATCCCTAGAAGTCAAGAGTGACTTTGCAGATGTGATGAAATTAAGAATCTTGAGGTACAGAGTTTACCCTAAAATACTTGGGTATAATATAGTTATGAAGGTACATAAAGTAAAAGAGGAAGACAGGAGATTAAGAGACAGAGATGTAACAGCAGATGCAGAGGTTAGATAAAGAGAAAAAGACAGTGATCTGATGATGCAACATTGCTGGATTTGAAGATGAGCATGGAGCCACAAACCAACACATAAAAATGGCCTGTGGCAGCTGGCAAAGGCAAGGGAAATAGATCCTTTTCTAGAGAATCCTGTGGAAATGTCATCCTGCTAACATCTTTACTTTAGTTAGTAAAAACCAGAACTGTAACAAAATAAATTTATATTGTTTCAAGCCACAAATTTGTGATAATTTGTTAAAGCAGCAATAAGGTAATTTATTACAGTATTTTGCTATTTATACAAGTGGAGTGACATAGCTGTGTGCAAGAAGATATCTATTTAGAGACAAAATAGACAAATGTTCAAGATTCTTCTCATCAGTGAGGAGTATAAGGCAGCTATCAGTAACGTTGATAGCCTGAGTTGAACTACAGAGGGAAAGGCAAGGTAATGAATACCTAGTCTTCATTTCTTTCAATATCCTAGTGGGGCTCCCCACTAAGTGAACCAAAATGAAGTCACAGAGTATGGGATCCCACTAATATTGTTCATATAGGTCATGTTACTGGGGTAAGAAGATGAGTAGAAAGTGAATATGGAGAAGCAAGTGGAAAGATTATAGCAAAAAAATCTGTGATAATAAAAATTTTATATCACAATAAATTAATAATATTTCTAGAGAAATATAAGTTACAAAAATTGAGTTTATCAGTAGAATTATAAAAAGTTTATAATGATAGGATAATTGAAAGCATTGTTAAAATAATTCCTCAAAAAATAAAGGTTCCTGTCTTAGATGGTTATTATTTCCAAGACTTCCAAGTTGGAATTACATTTTACATAAGAACAAATGCTCAAAGAATACTTAATTTTATGAAAGTACATAGCTTAATACCAATCTCAGACACATGAAAAAGAAAAAGAAACATTTTGGAAAATTTCACTTGAAAAAAAACATTTTAAATCACTAACAAATCAATTGATATTTTATTTATGTATAACACATCAACTTATAGAAGCATTTCAAACTCCTTATAAAAACTGCATATATTATTTATTAATGGAACATCTATAATCATTATAGATTACTCATACATTAAGAAAAATTGTAAGCATGAATAGTGATTCCCATACATGCAATTAAGTTTTAAGATAATAAAATAGTGTTTTCCATAAAATCTATTAGAATAACTGATGTGGACACATGTCTATGGGATGAATAAATTTAAACACAACCTTCTATTATAAATTCCTTTGTACAAAGGAAAATAATGAAACCTACAACCCACCATTACTATTTCAGCATCATAGTGGATGCTTCTGCTAACTTAACTGGTAGATGGTTATGTGGAGAAAACATCTGGATAGTGAAGCTCCTACTGTGACCACATGAGTAAAAGATGAGTCCTCTCTTTGTGGCACCTGAATTCCTGACCCATAGAACCATTGAGTTTTAGAAAATAGTTTTTTTTTTCCTTTTAAGCCAATAGTTTGGCACAGTTTTTTTGGGTGACCAGATGTGAGTTACCGGGTACAAGAGTGGCTGTAATAGAAGAGGATGAGACCAACACAACTAAAAAGAGTGCTAAATAAAGGAGCTAAGAGGAGGGCAAGTGGAATGAACAGAGTAAGGAAAAAAAAGAGGTGAAGAGAAAGGAAGAGAAGAATTAAAATAAACACAATGACTTCATTTCTATCCCCAGATCTGTCTGAATCAAGAGCCACCTCTGGCCTTTCAAGTTATTAGAAATAATAAATGACACTTCTGTGTTTAAGTGAGGCTAAGCTGAATTTCTATCACAACAAAGAGTTCTGAATAAAAAAGCTCCTACAGGTAGAGGGACTAGTCTGGCTATTTACAGAACTCTACACAGCAGGATAAACACTTGGCTATTAACCTTCTTAAAATATTGATGTGGATTAAAGTGAACACTAGGAAGGTGAAGTTCACTTCAGCTCACCAGGCTTGTTTTGTTTTCCTGGGGGAATGAATTATATGACCAAATTGGGTCATCAAGGCTTATAATTGGTAGAAGTGCAAACACAGAAAGAATTGAAAAGAAATTAATTTTATTTCTCTTTATATCAGAGATTACCAGCAATGGACATAAGTCACAATCACTACTATTTGCATTTTAGCTATTTTTCTAGCTATGTTATCATCCCTAGATCCATTTTAAGATGAAATTTATAATTTGGAAATCCTAAGAGATTTATTGTTTTTGATTCTCCTAGAGCTATAAAGGGGGAAAGGAATTTTAATTATTTTAATTTAATTGGACTTCCAGAATTCCTTACAAACATAGCTTTTCTCTAGCCATTTTCAATATTTTAAAAAGTCATTGAACTCTATCCTTTTATTAATCACTTCCATTTAAAATTATTTAATCATTTTACATAATTCTCGTATTACTCATTTCCATATCTTTTCAAACTCTGTTGTGGCTACTTACAGAAATGTATCTCACTAGTCCTACAAATCTAAGAAAATAATTGAGTGGACACAGTGTTGTAAAAACAACTTCATACTGTATTACTAAAAAAAAAAAAAATCAATGAACAGTCTCCAAATAAGGTTGACTGCAGAAGAGACAGAGGAAAATGGAAGTCACCTTGTTGCTCAGTCATTTTAAAGTCAGCTGGATATCGAATCAATGGCCAACAATGAATGTGGCAAGTGCATAAAAAGCAAGAACAAATAGATCAATCCAAAGATGTCCTTCTTTCATTCAAGAACAAAACTACCAAAATTTGAATGAGTAGATTTATTACTAAAAACGAATTTTTAATTCATTTACAAAAATTGGGCTTTACTTTGTTGGAAGGATTTTGATTACTGATTCAGCAGATGCTGGAGTGAACCGAGGACCTGGCTTTGAGGGAACTTGCAGGGAGCCGCCTATGACTGTGAGAGTAATGCTTTGTGGGACTGGCTATGGAGACTGCAGTGGGGAGTTGACTTTACCCTCCTTCTTTCACTGACCAGAGATCTCTCTTGCACTGGACTGCCTGGACTTGAGGGAAGGATGATGATAATATGAACACATCTTTCTTATCATCTTCAATGCATCTTTTCTTTTTCTGTGCTTCACCTCGTTACTGTAATCCCTCACATGGAATCCTTGGCTCTTGTGAAGGTATTTTCCTACACAGACAATTATTCAAATTGTTATTTCTAGAGATGGGATGAGTACTTATAAAACCAGTCTGCTTTCATTTTATTATTGCTTGCCTTCTTTCCATTCCTTCATTAATGCTTAAAAAAAAATCTTGAACTTTAATTCACTGTTTATTACTGATGCTGAGGTTATGGCCATACTGGTTCTGTAAATTATCACTTTATAACCCTTATTATTTTCTCTATTGAATTAAAAAAATACTTATACTACTTTTTTTTTAGAGATTCTTATGTATTATTCACAGCAATGTGTTAAGAGAATATCTGCCTTATGTGATATTTAAATTGACTATATATTTGTTGTAACCAAAATATATGCTACTAAAACAAGATTGGAAGTGGAGACTCCATAGGAACATATGCATGTATATAGTGTACATATATGTGTATATGTATAGATATATCCAAATGCATAGGAGAAATTAACAAATGATAAAAGTGATATCCAAGAGGAAAGATGGCTTACTTTATTTCACTGGTATAATGAATAATCTTTGTTATAATGAATAATCTTTAAGAAAATAAATTTAAACAATTGCCTCTAAAAATAGAAATGAATTTCAAATTGAGAAAGGAAAATGGAAAAGAAAAACAATTTTTCAATTCTTTCTAAGGCTTCTTATCGAAGAATTAATGATATATAAATCTGTCATGTGAAGCTGTAACATATTCATCAGTGAATATTCCTTATTAATTTATACTGTTCCCTACCAGAGGAAAAGTATAATCAGTGAATGCAAACAGAAATATTATCATATTTAAACCACTGAGTCGTTAAACTTTACTACTTTGTAGTTAGTGCTTGCTCTTCAGTGGTGAAGTAAAAGCTACAGTGTGTAAACTATAAAAGCTTCTCTGAAAAGAGAATTTACAACAAAGGAGAGAAAAAGTTACTGTCACTCTGCAGTCATAAAACATACCATTTTCATTAAAGGAATCTGAAAGATAAATTTCTCCAGCATATTGCAGGATACAAGTGAAGCTGAGAAAATTTGCTTTTTTTTCTCATTAATTCAAAAAGAAATTATTCATCTCCATGAACACAAATGAAAGCTTTCCAAATGGTGTGGTCATAACATGGTAATTAAATGCCTCAGTGCCAGCCAGATTCCTTCATTTTTCTAAATTATAATAATTACAATTGACCATTACTGATAATTACAGTGATCAGAGAGATAAATCCCAGTTTTTCATTCTCCTTTCTGTAATAAATATGTAACTTACTTCCAGTAAAATCTACTAAGTTTTCTTTTTCCTTACTCAAATCCTTTATGCCCTTTAACCCCACCCCTCATAAAGCAACCTTTTCTTAATCCCCTTCTTTGTTTTTATTCAGCCCATAATAATGGTTTCCTCTTTTGAATTTTTACCAGGAGTTAATAAGAAAGTGTCTGGATAAATAAGCATTATACTCAGATAAAATTAAAAAGTTAAATATGTAAACTAGTCTTTCAAAATATGTTTACATATTCTGAGTACCTGAATCATATCATATCTACTACTTATCTCAGTTATTAAAATAGGAACTTGTAATCAGAGATTCCAACCAATTCCTTGAGGAAAGCATACAAGTTAAAAAAGAAATGATTAGCTCTTTCTATTTTACACACAGCGTTTTTCTAGGTCCATATAAATGTATTGGTTTCTTAGCTGGATGACAAAAATTGTGGGTTTTGTTGAGGAACATTAAAAGGATTCCCTACAAATCATGTCTTTAATGTTCCTTTCCTTTTGAATTAATTCATTCCATTCTCTAGATGTCTCCCTTGATGCCTAAATTGAATGCTGTTATAAAGACTGATGCTCTCAATAAAGTAAATACTATAGAATTTGGAATAGTATCGATTTAGTCAAGGTTCTCCAGAGAAATAGAAGCAGTTGTATGTATATGTGTATGTTTATGTGTGCCTGTGCATGCATATTTAGATACTTGCAAAACTGTTTATCCAAAAAAATATTATCTAGCTATTGATCTGTCTCTATTTACCCATTCATCCATCCCTTCATCTGTCCATCCTTCATCTGTCCATCCATCCATCCATCCATCCATCCATCCATTCATCCATCCATCCAGCATACATGCATCTATCCATCTTGATACATTTTAAGGAATTAGCTCACATGATTGTGTAGGGTGGCAAGTCCAAAATCTGCAGGGTTGGTTAGCATGAGAAAGAGGTGATGCTGCCGCTTGAGTCCAAAGGTACTACTGGATGATTGAAATACTTTAGCAATATGGTGCTCTAGAAATACTATATCTGATGATCAAGCTAAATATACTGCTTAAACATAAGTCCATATACAAGATCCTCACATAAAAATAATAATTTTAAAATAGAAAAATATAAATACATGGGAAAAATAACAATTTCCATCATATATACACACAATCTACTTCTTCTACAATTTCTGAAATAAACACATGTGAATAATAGAATAATATTAATTATAACTAAAGTAAATTATATAAAACAGAAGTTAAGTTCTGGCAAAATCAGAACAAACACTTCATAGAGCCACGTAAAGACCCAAATGAATTTGTCATGATTCTTAATGAAACAACTCACTATAGTAGTGATAAATTTGCTAGAAATTAAATGCTAGAGGGTGGATTTTCTTTGAATTTCAAAAAGCACAGTCAATTCATGTCCCTACTATAATTAAATTAATCTTAAAATTATCTAAGGTATTAAATAATTCAGAAGGAGAAAGACAAATGCTGGATGATGTCAATTATGTGTGGAATATAGAGAAACCAGACAAAGGGTCAGATAAAGCCAAGCTCAAAAAATAACCCTGGAAAGGTGACTATAGAGCTGAGGCATTCAGACAGAGAGGGGCACACAAAATGGGGAGGGAGCACAATGGACTGTGGCAGTGGACCCTGGGTGCTGTGGTGGTGGGAATACTATGGTAACATCACCAGAATGGAGTGATATGAAACTGCCAAAATACAGTGATATAAACCTAAATAGAAATGTTGCCTCTTTAGAAAAAAAAGCTCATACAGTATACTTCGGCTATCTTTGTATGGATTTTATTTAATTGCTTCTATTATTAATGAATATATATATATATCTATTGTTTGTTTTTTGGATTAAATTCCGGATGTGCAATATTCATAGAGGCCTAAACAAAACAAAAACCTATTAGATTTGTATTCCCTGCCTAGAATATTCCAACATATTTATCCAGTAAAACAGGACATATTTAACTAAAATATTTATTCATAATTTTGAATTATGCAAGACTTTGCCTCTTACTCATAAACTTTATTGTCTATTATCACACCCAATACCATTAGGGAAAACAAAATGGGAGGGACATGTAGTAGAAGTGCAAAGGGCCATACTCTCAAGGGTGAGGTGATATCACATTATGGTTTTGATTTGTATTTCCCGTATTTGTGATGTTCAATGATTTTTTGTGTTTGTAAGCCATCTGAATTTTTTTTTAGAAATAGGTCTATCTAGTTGCTTGACTGGTTTTTCATTGGATTGTCAGTTATTTTTGTTGTTGTTGGACTGAATGTATGTATACTTTGTATATTTTGTTAACTAGCCCTCTATCGGATGTGGAATGTTCAAATATATAGTCCTAGTCTGTAGGCTTACTTTTTAATTTGAGGTACAAAAGTTTTTTAGTTGATGTAGTTCCATTTGTTTATTTTTGTGGTTGTTCTTTTTTTTTTTTAAGATTTATTTATTTATAGTAGCAGTGGGTACAGTCAGAAGCGCAGGAGGGTGACAGAATTCACCAGAGCAAAAGGGGAGAGCAGAGCAGGCAGACTGATGAAGTACACTGCTGAGGAGAGCAGCAGGCGGCAGGAGAGGTCTGTGCGCCATGTGGCACCCTTGCCTGGAGGATGGGGATTGAACTGGCGCTGCAGAGGCTGCGGGAAGCTTCGCAACCCAAGGCTCAACCGCTAAGCCACTAGGAGACCCAGTTGTTGTTGTTCTTAATTCCCTGGCTATTGGAGGTGCGCCCCCAAATACATCTTTGTGATAGATGTCCTACAGTGTGCCCCCTATGTTTCTCTTAAGTATTTAATGGTTTCAGATCTTATATCCAATCCTTTAACCCATTTAGAATTAACTTTTTATATCATGTTAAGTATGGATCTAGTTTCATTTTTGACTTGAGGCTATCTATGTTTCTCAGCACCACTTATTAGAGAGGCTTTTTGTCTCCAGTGATGGTTGTGGCTCCTTTGTCAAATATTAACTGTCCATTGTTTGGGTAGATTTATCTTTGAGCTTTCTAGTCTATCCCACTGGTCTGTGTTGCTCTTTTTGTTCTAATTGATCTGTGTGCCTGTTTATATTCCAATACCTTACTGTTAAGATTATGATAGTTTTGTAGTACTCTTATTATTGCTCTTTCCTTCCTATTCTTCCTCTTTATTTTAAGATTTGACCCTTGACATTTAACCTACTGTGATCCCCTTTAAAAGTCCTTTCTACTAGACACCATGTCATGATGGTCTTGCCTTGTGCCCCCTCCCTACACTACTCCAACGTTTGGCAAAATCTGGAGTGATTTTTGGTTGTCATGACTGGAGAGTATGTAGTCCCACTGGAATCTATTAGATAGGGAACAGAAATATTGCTAAACATTCTCTAATGTACAGAAAAACCTTCCTGTCAAAACACACACAATAAAGAATAACTGATGAATAATTATGAGATTTGACACCCTTCTCTCTTTTTTTTTAAGAACCGGGGTATAGGCCAGATGTGCGGGAGGGTGAGAGGATTCACCAGAGCGGGGAACAGAGCAGGCAGACTGATGAAACAGACTGCTGAGGGGAGCAGCGGGCACAACAGGAAAGGTCTGCCGCGCCATGTGGGACCCTCACCAGCCAGCAGGGAACAAACTGACGCTGTAGAGGCTGCAGAGAGCGTCACAGCATGGCACTCAACCGCCTGTGCCACCAGGGGAGGCCCTGACACCCTTCTCTTAATAGTCTTTCTTGAAGCTTTAACTGAATGAGAAGGAAAATGTACTGAAAAATTGAAAAAAAAAAAGGTTTCCATAGTCCTAGGAATGACTAATTATTCTTCAATTATGTTAGCAAGCAGCTACTAGAACTGGCTTTACACCCATTCATCCATCACTAAGAAATCTGTCTCTGTGACCATGCTTTTACAAGCAAAACAATCAATGAGAGTCTCGTGTTTTTTGAATGTCAATCAGGAATGAATTCATTCTAACAAACTTTCAAAGTCAACCAATCAACAGTTACCACACATATATAAATGTGATCAAATCACTTACACCTCTAAAAATCTAGTATATACCAACATCGTTTCTCAAAAACCTATATAAAATCAATAAATTCCTTTCCATGGATAAAATGTTCCTTATTAACATAATTCTGCTTTATTCTAGCAAGCAGCAAATTTATCTTTGTCTTTATATTCTTGATAGCAACAAACCCAGAATTATCAAAGGATTATGAGAACCCCTGTCTACAAGTGAAATACAAAGGCAAAGATGGATTGATTGACTTTTATAAAGCACAACATATTGCTGATTTATATAGTGGTTTTGGAAAGCAAGGAATACAAAAAAAAGTTGTGGCTTTGACATAGACAAAGTAGGAACAGATAAGAAATATAGAACACTATGATAGGTTAACTATATATATTTGCAAATAATGTCCTGGATTCTCAGACCAAGCAGAAGCAAAGAAACGGCCATATGATAAACAACCTGACAATTTTCATGTTAGAATACAGACTAAACAAAGAAAATTTCCTTTACAAATTGAAAAAATATGGCACGTTCTCATGAAAGATTTATAGAGTACCAAGGGCAAAGTCTGACCAGTTCACATTTCATGAATTGGCCACCAATTTAATAAGCCACTAGCTCTCAGAAATGTCTTGCCTACTTCATCTTCTCATCTATTCAACTTCTGTTTTTTCACCCCACTTCCAAAGTGCAGACTATTTAATCTCATATCATATAAATGGTCATGAGTGGATTGGATTTTTTGAAGAGATAATGACCCTGGAGCTGGACCTGAACATGAGGGGGAAATGAATTAAACTAGATATCCATAAAGGAGACAAAATACATAATTTACTCATATTTTATTTCATAGCTTTTTTTTCATCTAAAGCAAACTATTTACTAAGTTCTACACTAGTGTGTATGTATGTGTCTTTTACCATGCTACAATACACAACGTAGCTCACTAGCCATCACTCCAAATTGGCCAGTGACCTGTACATTTCTTCTGTTACTCTAGTTTATAAGACTTAAGATTTGGATGATATTTCAGCTTCATTTGTTCTGTTTCCAGTGACTTCAACTGTTATCATGTATAAACCTGCTTTCCAGGGAGTCTCTCCATTAGGGAGCAATTAAAATCAGCTCTTCATTCACAGAAGTTTGAGGTCCACTAGAGTTCATTTAGATTAAGAGTGTAGAGACTTGGTGACTTTAATATAGCCAACTTTTTTGCAATGAGAGTTGAAAACTAGACTATTACAAGGATCCCCTTGTGCATTAGAAACTGAGAGAACAGAGAAAATACATAGAACCTGCAATATCTTTAAAAACAAAACAGTTGTATTTAAAAAAATATATATAATATATATATATATATATATATATATATATATATATATATGAAGAAACTAGAAAACAGCAGAATCCCAGCTGAGATTATCATTGCATTTTATGGATACTCAGTCTAAAGCATTTAAATATAACAATTAAAAAGACACTGGGGAAGAAGGTAATGTTCCATTCTGGTACTTTAAACCTGTTGTTTATATTTCACTGAGTGAGTTCTCAAAATTTTCAGCTGTTTCTGCTTTTAACCAGAGGTGCAAATATTTGAGACTGGAACAACATTATGAATAAAGACAAGTACTCAACTTACTTTAAAGAAACACAATTCTCAAAATTTCAGTGGACCTGGTTGGAAAAAAGTTTTTGACACTATGAAACATGGTAATATTTGATAAATACAGTATCATTGAAATAAAAAATTTAGAGATACTATTATTTAAATGAAAAATGAAAATAAAATGCCTACTTCTATGTCTTTGGAATATATTCTCCTTATTACTTCCATCCAAATCATATTCTCCTTATTACTTCCACCTATGATACTATAAATATAGACTATTGAAACCAAATACAGAATCTTTTCAAATATAATAATAAATTTATGTAGGAATCAAAATGAAAAGCTAGGCATTCAAATTCTTCACTAAGACAATGTTTTCCTTTTAAATATGCCCAATATGTCATTAATATCATAAAGTATCTGTTAGGCATATGGAGTCATACTTGAATATATACAAATAAGTTAAACTGATAAGGAACCTACTTACTGAAAAACTATAAAAGAAAATAAACAAGTACATCAGACTCTGCTTTCTATTTATATTCAGTCCTGGTCTTCTTCCTCATTCTCTATCTACCATATGTAGCTATCAAACTAAATGAAAGCAAATATTGACAAAAAAGTAATAAAATAAAATCTTTATGGCAGAGATTATATCAACTCAATGTGTTAACTTCATCTGTATAGACGAATACTTATAAACACAGAAAAGGTATTAGCTTAAATATTTTGATAACTTTGACCAGTGAAGAATGAGTTTGCACAAAAGCCAATCTTGCAAATTATATTTAAGGAACTCTCACATGCCATCAACTGTAATTGACACTGGGGATATGGCAGTAAACAGATGATCAAGGTGATCACTTATCACTTATACCTCATTCTCAAATTAGTGACATAAATTAGAAGAAAAACAAGTTAGGATAATATCAGAGGAATTGGAAGTAGGAAGGAATATGACAGATTGGGGCAGCAAAGAGGTGACATTTGCACTAGTAACTGACTAGAAAAGGCTCCAGACATGAAGAGGACTGCAGCACAAAGGTTTGGCTTGTTGGACAAAAAGAAACAAGAGCACTATCGTTCAGTGGAGGGTGCACAGAGTCCTGAATTCACTGATGCATATCTCTGTCAATCCAGTCAAAATTCAATCAGTTGTGTGTGGACACAACTCACTGTGGGATTCCTGTCCATGGAGTCCAAAATGGATTTAGGATGGGAACTTGATCTAGAAAAGTCTTACTTGATAGCTGCAGTTCTTTTCAGTGAAACCCTTGTCAGTTCTCCTTTACAGGGTTCATGGTTTGCCTGCATCTTGATTTTTAAAATAAGGTCTTTGTAAAAAGTCTGAGAAGATGAATATCAACACTTGGCATGCCATCTGTATAGAGCTAATTATATCCACTTTGTTATTTGTCACTATAAGATATTTCAGAATGAAATGTGTGAACCATCTGCCAACAACTTTATTCACATTTCTTGGATCATCAACGAGAAACCTTATATTTCTTTTCCCCCCAGGGAACACAAATCGTAATGTGAACAAGGTGGGTGGATGGGGAAAAAAAAAACCCTCTAAAAATGGCTTTGGCGTGTACCAGAAATAAGAGATATTTTCAGAAGAATGTCCTAGAATCATTTGTATCCATTACTCTGCCATGTGTCCTTGATACTGTGTTACACAAACTAAACCTAACCCCTCAAGTGTCAGACAGGCACCAGTGCTTTGGGGATATTTACATGATTGTTGGGTAAGGAAGAACAAAGAATACATGAGCTTAAAATAAATTGCAGTTTGCCATTTGATTATGTAAATATGTGGTTGCATGATCCCTGAATTCACCACATCACATTTATTCACAAACGCAAAACTAGCTTTTGTGTTTTGAAAAGCAGGTGCACAATTATTCCTGCAAAGAAAAAGAGAATCATTTGCAGTGATTTTTTTTTTTTTTTTAGGGGGGAAGATGATTGAGCAATTATAGATGTACATGCTAATTTTTTTCACCTTCTGACCATCTTATGTTAGTAAAATGGATAAGCCTTTTTTCTCTCTGATAAAGAAACTGCAGGAAAAAAGATAAGGAAGCTGGACAATTTATGCATTTGCCAGTGGACATCAACTGACACTACTGTTCAAGCACTTTTCACTGAGTGCTTGTCATGCTGCAGCATTTAGAAAAACACCCAGGCAAAGTTTAATACACCTTACTGTCAATGAATTGTTTAACATTCTCACAGAAAGCCAGAGATTCAGTATTGCTTGCAACATGCATAATTTTGAATTCTACTTTCTAATAGTCCATTTCAAAAAATTGAGAGATGAAGTTAGGAGATCTTAAAACAGCTTATATTTTTACTTGGAAATTCAGCTCACTTCTTTGCTACCTGAGTTTCCCTCAAATATAAAAGTCCCATGTATTCTTTATGATCTGATATTAGAATGTAGATGCTTCTAAAAAGCAGAAAGTGACAGGAATATTGTTCACTACTTGAGATATTTTTATATTTGTCTTCTGAAATGTTTTCAGGATGAGAACTATAACTGATACTATACAGTCAAATTTTTAATTTTCAAAATTAAAATTTTTTTAATGAAATTGGATTAAGTATATACATCAAAAAATTTTATAATACACACATATGCACTTTGAGGTGTATGCATGTATACAGACACATTAATCTTTAACTGCATTTTTATGATATTTAAGGATCAGATTATGAATCTCTAATAGTAGAAAACTTTTAAATAATTAAAAATCTTTGAAATGTCAATTATCTTTGAAACTATACCTTTGAATTCACTCAGGAAATATTCAACTATAGATAATTTTACTCAAATAATTTAATTAGACTAGAAATAAAATAAAACCATTAGACTAGAAACACTTTGTGCAATTGAATATCATCCAAGTACTGGAAACTCTATCACAATATCCTGGATAACAAGATGTAAAAATTTATCTGGATATTAATTCAATCTAGATTACATTAAACCAAGCATAAATATCCTGATATAAAGGATATAGACAATGAATAAATATGACTTGGAGAAGAGGCTCAATGCAATACCACTGTATTCCATTCTTGACTATTCTGTTCATCAAGCCCACCAATGAGGAAAAAGTGATTTAGTTATAATTTGCTTATTAAAAGAAATTGAAGTAACTAACATAAGAGATAATTTAAAATTTAAAATTACAGAATAAAATAACAGGCCAATTTGCGTAGATCAAAACTGTGTATGCACAAACACAGGACAGACTGGAAACTGTGCTCTACCATTTACTCACTGTATACACTTTGTTTTAATTTCTTTATCTATAAGATAGAAATAATAAAAAGGTACTAATATTTTATGAATATTTCTAGGATTAACTGAATATAAAGGATTATCAGTCACAGAGATAGATCGCAATGAATGATAATACATTATTAAGTTCATTTTATAAAGGGGGTTATTTTCATTAAAATATGAATGTGAATCAACAGAGTTATGAGAATGCCAAAATATACTGACCTGCAGTTTCATTGAAAGAGGTTAAATATCAGGCCTCCCGGACGGCGCATTGATTGAGCGCTGGGCTGCAAAGCTGCCCGCAGCCTCTGCAGCGACGGTTTGATCCCCGGCCACCGGCGCGGGTCCCACATGGCACGCAGACCTCTCCTGCCGCCCGCTGCTCCCCTCAGCAGTGTACTTCGGTCCTTCTGCCTGCTCTGCTCCCCGCTCTGGCTCTGGTGAATTCTCTCACACTCCCGTGCTTCTGACTGTACCTAGTGCTTGTATAAATAAATACATCTTTAAAAAAAAAAAAGTTAAATATCAAGAACGAGAAGTCTATGGTAATGTAGGCACCTGCCAACCCATTTCCTAGCAATGTTCTTTCTTTTTGGAACACCTGCCTTCTTGCTATCTTTATTGCTTTCTTTGCTTCTATATGAGAATCTTTCTTATGTAACTTTTTCTCCCTCTGTATTCCTCACCATTTCTCTTTCTATGCCACTTCTTTTCTGTCATGTTAACGAAATCTCGACATTCTCGAATGCATACAGGGCCAGCACACTCATAGGTGAAGGTGGGAAGTGGATGCTAGCAGGACAGCCCTATACACTGAGATTGCTCAGTGCACAGAGCAGAAGATGTGCGAAGGATCAAAGTGAACTATTTTCAAGACCATCAAAGTCATACAGTTTAAAGCAGGCTTGTGGCACTTAGACCACAAGAAGAAAACTGAATGGCTCATTTACAGTAAGATGATATTTGGATTAAAAACCTAAAACTGTTATAATTAAGAATAGTCTTTCCCCCAATGAAACTACAATAGATGACACAATGAGTGAAACTTGAGGACATTATACTAAGTAAAATTAGCCAAATAGAGAAAGACAAATGCTGGAATTTCACTTATATGAGTGATCTTTAAAAAGTTGAAATGATAGAAACAAAGAATAGAGTAATGCTTATTAGGGGCTGAGGGTGAGTAAAATATGGAGATGTAAGTCAAAGAGTACACTTCCAGTTAAAAGATGATTATGTTCTGGGGATCTAGTGTGCAGTATCATGACTATAGTTAATGATACCGTATAATATACTAGAAAATTGTTAATAGATTTTAAATGTTCTCACATACACACTAGTAATCATGTGAGATGATGGATGTCTCAACTAAAATTAATATGGTAATCATTTTGTAATATATATCTATCAAATCACTACTTTGTGCACCTCAAACAGACAACATAATGTGTCAATTATATCTAAATATAGCTGGATAAATAAAAGAATAGTCCCCTTATGAAGCAGTGAATTTCCTCTCACCAAAAAGTTCAGAAAGGGGCTGGAAAGCCTATGATTATGTGACAACTGCAATTGGGTATCCTGGAAAAGGCTTGTCAGTTGAAACACACTGACAGACGAAAAACAGCTGATTTTGTAGCAGCTATGATTTGAGTTAAAACAGAGGCCCTCTAATGAAACAAATAAATAGTAACAAACATGATGTTTAACCCCCAAATAGTATATAAGATATAGTTTGTTCCATTGAATCAAAACATTGATGGCTCCTGTCAAGCAGAAATACCATAAAAATACTATATTTTACTGTGAATTTATTTCTTAACGGGGTAAAGGAACATATATTAGACTAAAATGGCATTCATTTTGTATGAAAAATAGGGACCTGATGAGAAAATATAAACAATAAAATCCACTAAGTTATGTGCTTCCTTTTGTTTTTATTTCCTTATATCCAGGAAGGCCTTGGATAGTTATTAATGTGATAATTAAAACACATTTCATTGAAAAATAGTCAAGCCACAGAGGCATCTTCAATTATTTGGCCACACAGATGTGAGAATGTATACAACTAAACAAAAATATGGTTATTTTAAAATAACCAATGTTATTGTTTTGTTCATATGACAAAATGAAAGAAAGAGAAAAGAAATTGGGCCTTTAGTATTATCTCTAAACCCAGTGCAACTATCATGCTATTTAAGGATAAATATAAATATAAAAAGAAAAGGGACATAAGCACTCAGCAACCAAAATATAATTATGTCTGCAACAGATTTCAAAAGAAACACTCTTGATATATTTGCATATAGATACAATCACCTTGAAATTTTACTGCGTACTTGCTAAAGTTTACTCATTTTATATAATGCCTTAGGAAACAGAACTATTTTTTTAACATGACATTAATCATAGAATCTTCTAGTTGGCTTAAAACTACATTTTCCCCCACTTGCCATTAAGAAAACTGAGAAGGCAAACATTCCAGAAAAGGAAGATGGTTGAGAGCAGTGACACAACTCTTAGACACTCCAATATCCTATACTTTTCCTTCTAGAATAGTGAGGAATAGGTAGGAATTTTAGGAATCAACTTTGATTGGAAAAGGGAATAGACCAAGAGTAAGCAAAGGATTCATAGATAAATGCAGATAAAATTCAGAGATGGATTTTGAAGATGCAATTAACAGGTAAGAGAGTGACAGAGACTGACACAAAGAAACAGACAAGACAGAGCTAGAATCTAGAGATGTTTAAATAGACAAGAAAAATAAATCAGTTACCCAGTAATGCTGCTACATTATAATGTGCCCAGTGTAAAGGTTATGAGAGATATCTTGAGTAGTTCCCAGGAGTTAGATATTTTTATTCTGTTCCTACAGCTCATGGTTTCATTTTGTTCAGTACAAACAACTGAACTTTTTGAAGGTAATTAATGAAGAAACCTTTACGGCCTTAGAACTTCATATTATTGCCACAAGCCTGATCCTTCCTCCTCCACACATGGTGATGCTGGGTTACATTTTTTATTTCTTTGATCCCAAAGGTCACTTCTGCAAATTCAAACATCAAAGGAAAGGAGAAACTGGTGGATTCTTTTTCTTACTGTAGCAATTATTTCATAAGTTCCAGTTTGCCTTTTTCCTCCCACAATAAAATTGAACGGTACATACTTATTAAATCTTCTACCATGCTAGGATATCAGTTTTTGCCACACTGTAAGTTTTTGGATTATAAGAATGAGCAAGTAGTTAAAGCATAGTGGAAGTCAGAAGCCAGAGATGGGGCCCTTCTTGCCACCCAAACCATGTGATTTGGGGCAAAGTATTTCCCCTCTCTGGATGTTTGTTCTGTTCTCTGAGAAATAAGAGTATTAGTTCTGGACTTGCTAACATTCTACATATTTATAAATTTATATATTATTCTGTAAGTTACCATATAATATGCTAATGAATTAAAGATTTTTGAATAATAGCTATTTTATTCAATTGTTATTTAACATTTTATATATGTATACTTAATGTACTTAATATATATTTGAAGACAGCATATTTATTTGTAAATAATTAGGCTCCTGGTGATTTTTTTAATGCCCTTATTCTACTTCATTATTATTAGAATAGTTAACAGCTAAATTAGTCTACTAAAGTAGAAGTTATTACAATATATTGAAGGAAGCATGCATTCCAACCAGTATTATCTGTTTAGCTTCTGAGAACATTTGTAACTAGAAAAGAAAGGTTTGTGTGCATATTGAAAGGATTTGGGGAAATTCAAGGGTCTTAGATGCACATTGGGAAGCACTGACCAAGAAAACTTTAAAATAAAATTGCTAGGTTGACCTACTCCATATTATAAAGTGGCAATGTTTAAAACAGTCTGTTGGCAGAAAGATAGAAAATAAACTAATGGGACAAAATAAAGATCCTATCAATAGACACATAAATACACGAACACTTCAATGATAAATTTAAAAAATGACACTATAAAGCTACAAGAAAGGAATGGTCTTCGATAAATGATTCTGGCATATTTGTATATACATGTGAGAAGAAAATAAAACTTTGTTCCTCCCTCCTACCATATCAAAAAAGATAATTCTGGGGTAGATTTTTAAACGAAAAATTGATGAAACTTTTAGAAGTATAAGAAAGAATATCATAGGGCCTCCTTGGTGGCACAGGGGTTAAGCACAGCACTGTGAAGCTATCCGGAGCCTCTGCAGCATGAGTTGCATCTCTGTCAGGCCAGGGAGCTACCCACAGGCGCAGCAGACCTCTCCTGTCTCACCCACTGCTTCCCGCAGCAGTGTATTTCTGTAGATCTGCCTGTTCTGCACACCACTCTGTCTCTGGTGAATCCTCTCACCCCCTGCACCCCTGGCCTGTACCCGAGTACTTGTATGTATAACTAAATAAATCTTTAAAAAAGAAAGAAAGAAAGAATGTCATAAAATCCTCAGTGAAGGAAATTTTTTTGTTTTTAACAGAAAACAAAACCCACTACTTACAGGTGAAGATTGATATTTCCTGTATTAAAACGAAATTCTTTTTCATTAATAGTATCAAGAAAGTTGAAAGGTAAGTCATAAAATGGAAATTATGTTTGGGTTAATAAAAGCAATAAAGGGCCTCCCCGGTGGCGCAGCAGTTGAGTGCTGGGTTGCGAAGCTGCCCGCAGCCTCTGCAGCACCAGTTCGATCCCCAGCCGCCAGGCAAGGGTGCCACATGGCGTGCAGACCTCTCCTGCTGCCCGCTGCTCCCCTCAGCAGTGTACTTCGTCAGTCTGCCTGCTCTGCTCTCCGCTCTTACTCTGGTGAATTCTCTCACCCTCTTGCGCTTCTGACTGTACCCAGTGCTAGTATAAATAAATAAATAAATAAATAAATAAATCTTCTTAATAAATAAATAAATAAATAAATAAATAAATAAATAAATAAAAGCAATAAAAAATGTGTGAATAAAGAATGTAAACACCATACAATAGAATATATACAAATGGCCCTCAGTCAAATGAAAAGTTTGTTCTATTCAAGATCCTGTTTTCATGGTCAGATAACCATACCTGGATAAGCTGGGATTCTTGCAATGATCCCAAGTAAGAAACAATATCCTGGGGGCCTCCCCTGGTGGCGCAGCCGTTGAGCGCTGGGCTGCGAGGCTGCCGGCAGCCTCTGTAGCACCGGTTGATTCCCAGGCGGCCAGCGAGGGTCCCACCAAAAAAAAAAGAAGCAATATCCTGGGCTAAGGACAATATTAGGGGAGCCTCCAGGAGGCAAAAAAATAAAAGGCACATTTTGCACAAGAATACAGAAATCTGAGCATCAGATAAAAGTGGTGACTATTATATTTTCCTGTTTATTAATTGCAATACATTTCTTATATTTTCGAAGTCAAAGGCCAATAAATTTCAACACATAATGAAATTGTAGAATATGCAAATCTACAGTCTAAAGGCAATAAACAAAATATTTTTAATGGAAACACCAAAAAAATAAAGACAACCTTGCCCTCATTAATCAACAGAGAAGCACAAATTAAAACTACAATGATTTATCACTACAAATCCAAAAAATTAAAAAGATGACAATGTAAATGCAAGCAAGGATGATAAGGAAAGGATAATCTCATAAAATTTGACATTATCAAAGTTGAAAAATTATATTCTATGACTCAGCAATTTCATTCCTATGTATGGATTCAACCAAAATTTATTCACATGCACCAAGAGACAAATACAATAATTTTTATAGCAGACTTATAATTAAGAACCAAATGCTGGACTCATGCTAAAAGTCCATGCGCCATTAAATGAATTATTTAATTGTTATTATATTCATTCAATAGAATACTGTAACAGCAATAGTTATATGTAAAAGATGTAAAAAGATGGTTGGATGTCATCTATATGTTGAGAAAAGAAGCCATACATAAAAAGAACACTTTGAAAATATATTTATTTTTACACCTTTTATACCTTTTCATTTTTACTCTATGGAAGCCCATTGAAATAAATTAACATCATTGATTATTATAAGTGATTTGGTGAACAAAACATTAATTTTTCTTTGTATGTATATTTTACAGTAAGAGTAGTTTTTTAAAAAAAACAATGACATTGTTATGCAATAAAATTTAAACAATTCAAATACCAGAAACTTCTATAAGTGCTAATATGGGAGATGATGTAACCAAGATGGTAACAAAGAAGGTTCTCTGCTTTGTTCTCATGAGGAATAATTAATAATTTAGCAGGCAGATAATATACTGAGACTCCTGAGGTTGAGGGTGACACTGAAGCACCCCTTCACCTCAGAGACGAACACATACTGAAGCTATGGGGACATGAAGGATATTAACACTTCAATGGACAGGAGACCCTACAGATCATACCCCATGAGTAGAGTTGTGCTTTCTCTTAGAGGAAATAGATACGTCAACCTATCATTTTACAAGGACCAGAGATAAGAGAGTTTGAAAGTGTGGAGGAGAGGACTCTCTATTATAAGATAAAGAGCCATAAGATTAGACTAGGGGACATGGAAAGATCCAAAACTTAAACACAATATAGTTTACAGTTGGTGGAGGTTAATCTGGAAATGGCTGTGTAGAAGCTGCTTGGAATATTAGATGAGGTACTTAAGTTGCATTTGATTTCTACGAAACTCAAATGGCCTAACATCAACAAGAATACTGTCAAATTGGTTACCCAGAATTCCCCTGTACTTCTGATGTTTTCTTTTAGTAAATTTAAATTCACTGATCCCTGCTCTTTGGCTATAAATCCTGACTTATTCATGTATGTGTAATTGAGCCCTGTTCGATACTGTCTTCTCTTTTCCCTTATTGCAATAGTCCTAAAAAAAAAAATCTACCCTCTCTACTTTAATAATATTTTTAATCAGTGTTTAATATGCATTATATTATTCATTCCTTAATAACCATACTACAATCACAAGTGTCAGAATCAAAAATAAACACAGTTCTGATTCCAGAGATTACAGAATAGTTTGTCTCACAAGCATTACCTCATTCATTGTTGTAAACTTTCAATGATGGAGCTATTATTTCTATCATCTAAAAGAAAAATGGTTCTGCAAAAGGCAAGCCACATACCCAGGGTCACAAATCTCGAAGTCCATTCTTTTCCCATCTACATTACACTATTTTCTTTTAGTAAGACAGATACCTTTTTATTTTTACTTTATGGAAGTCCACTGGAATAAATTAACATCCTTCATTATTATAAATGATTTGGTGAACAAAAATGCTTTACTGAGTCATTTATTTCAAAATATAAAATGATTCCTTGTTCTTACATAGGAATTGAAAAGTAATATGTATATGTTTCTGGCTTTCCATAGCAACATGTGACTAACGATGCCAAATTTGTGACATTGAAACACTGGGTCCTAAGCAGGGAAAATTTTGGTAATTAAGAAAACAATTTGAAAGAAAAGTTGACAGATAACCAGGGAAAATATTGGTCATGACTGTTTCTGGGATATAGGTTGTTGATTCCTTTGGATAGCAACAGAACCTTGTGTTCCTAGTATCTTTATCACAAAAAGCAGATAAGTTACTGTAAGAAACAACGTGAGGAGTTCTAAGGAGAAGTGAAGGCAGAGAAGTGAAGAAAAATAAGAAGGAGTAATAAAAAGACAAAAGTGAATGGGAAAAAAATAAATTCAAAGTGAAGACATTTTTTAAATAGAATTTCCATCCCTTGATACTTTGAATAGGAAAAGGAAGGGGGGGAGAGGGTGGGGTTGAGGGAGATAGGGAGGGGGAAGAATAAAGTTCCTGCACCCTAGAAAAATAAAGTAGTCAGAAAATGGCAAGGTGATAAGAAATTCTATTCTAAATTCTGCAAGTTTGTAGAATCAGATCACATTCTCAATGACTCTCAGCATTTAATCACCATTCTTCTCTAACTTTCTCAGTTTGATTTGAAAAATAGCATCCCACATTCAGCATGATGCTACAATAAAATGACTTCTTACAGCATCTTGCCTTGTAATTTGGGTGAATTACAACTGGTTCAACCAGTAAAATAATATGATGCCTTTTGGCGACCTAAAGGCTTAAAAACAACATTTGCTTGCTTCCCTGCCCTGAAAATAAATGGTTTTTCACCAATTTTATTATTTCAGAAGGGCCTAACTACCATTATCTGAATCACTACAGCACAAAGTAGTCCTAGTAATACACATCAAAATACTGGGTGTCACATTTAAAGACAAAATTAGTTTAATCCAACATTTGATCATCTTCCTTTTGAGCTCCTTTAACTGCACCAATGAATTTTTAATGTGGCATGTCAGCCAAAGGAGGATGTACAATCTTAGTTAGAAATTTCACACAAATGCCTTCTCTTAGAAATTTCCTCCTACCATTGATATTTTTCTTGTTTTCAAATCCCACCATATGCCATTTATAAGTCTGTTTTCCCCAAGGAAAAAAATAAGTTCATATATTATATTTTTATGATGTAACACAGGAAGTTTGGGTGTTTTCTGAAACCTGTAGAATGGTGGTAACATGTCACGCCCAATCTTCTCTAAGGGAAATCCAGCACTAGGGAAATGAAAATTCTCTAAAATACTAAGTTTTCTGTTAAACCTTATAAGTATTCTGAAATAGGACATGAATATTTTTGAATAAAATTACCACCATGAATATAAGCTGAAAAAAAATAATAGTGATGTCTATGATGGACAGTATTTTCCAGCCATTGCTTGCCCTCCAAATTTTCTGCATTATTTCTATATAATTTGTACAACTTTATTTATATTTTGTGCTAAAATTGCACAAATATTATCAATTAGGGGCCAATGTCACTGACAGCCAATAGAATTTATCTAAAGCAAAGGGTCAGAATAAGTCATATCTGAATTAGAAGTATTTGCTAATGGAAAGCAAGAGAACTGAGTGACTCATAGTGGTAGAAAAATCACCATCTCTAGAATTAGTAATAATGGGACACCCAGCATTCTTTATATCCTCCACAAGAAAAGGACTTGCATTTCCTGGGTCCATTTATTCTTAAAGAATATGAAAATGAGCCAATTGAAGAATAACTTCCATGTGCAGTTTTGTGGCCCATTTACAAAGACCTAGAATTAGAGAAGGGCATCTATTTCTATTGATATCATTGATGACCAAAATGAAAAGGAAAAATATTTTTTTTGATTCATCATCTAGTTTTTTTTTTTTTTTTAAAGAGGCATGTATTTTTATTTATTTATTTATTTGTTTGTTTATTTATACATGCACTGGGTACAGTCAGAAGCGTGGGAGGGTGAGAGAATTCACCAGAGCCAGAGCGGGGAGCAGAGCAGGCAGAAGGACCGAAGTACACTGCTGAGGGGAGCAGCGGGCGGCAGGGGAGGTCTGCGCGCCATGTGGGACCCTCCTCTGGTGGCCGGGGAGCAGCCGGGGATCGAACAGGTGCCGCAGAGGCCTCAGGCAGCTTCACAACCCAGCGCTCAACCGCTGCGCTACCGGGGAGGTCCTCATCATCTAGTTTTAATATCAAATCAGACAGTCTGGGGTAAGAAGAATGAGAATCAGTCTCATCAGTGCAATAAATGAGAGAATTGCAAACAAGGTGATTTTTCCCTCTTTCTCCCCAGGGACATTTGGCACTATCTAGAGACATAATAATTTTGATTTTCACAACTAGAGCTTCCACTGCAATCTAATGGACAATGACCAGGGATGCAGCTAATCCTACAATGTTTGGAGTGGGGAACAGCCTCCCACAACAAAGAATCAATTGGGCAAACTGTCAACAGTAGTAAGGTTGAGAACCCTAGCCTAGGAGAATAGTATATAGAGGATATATAACTAAAAGTTAGGCATAGAATATATTAATTAGGTTTAATGAGATTTGTTTAGATGTCAAAGGCACATAAAACACACTAACTGGGCTATAATTTATTGTAGTTGTTGATTTGTGTAACATTTCTAGGTTTAATTTTATATTAAAGAAATCATTGCTTCTAAATTTATAATGTCATTTTGAGATTTAAAGTGTTGTTCTAATGCAACACCAAAAATAATCTATTAAAAATGATGTATTGGACCTTGTCAAATTAAAACTTTGCTCTTGAAAAGACACTGTTAAGAAAATGAAAACATAATCTACAGATAGAAGAAAATGTTAGCCAAACATATATCTTATAAAGGACTTGTATTCAATATATTTAAAGAACTCTAAAAATTCAGTGATAAGGATGAAAACTCAATTCAATGTGTACAAAGGATTTGTAAAAATAGTATACCAAAGAACATATATAGATGACAAACAAACACATGAAAATATGTCAACATTATTAGCAATTTGGGAAATACAAATTAAGATCATAAGGAGATATACATAAATAGCAGCCCAAGGAAAGGCAATCCTTTTGGAAGTAGAAAGATATATTACTCTGTGCAGCTCCAAATACACTATCCTTAGCTAAGATTGGTTCTTGCATATAGACAAGTCTTTTGACATTGAGTGACAGTAAATGTCAGAAGGTCAGGAGGAGGTACAGTAAGATAACTTAGAGAAGAAAATTGCACAGTAGTTCAACCTGTATAGGGAAAAAATAGGTATGTCATGTAGGACATGTCCAGAAAAGACATAGACTTCATTAAGTTTTATAATTAATCCAATATTTTTATTATAAAACAATTTTCAGAATTGGCAAACTGTACTCGATAAGTATTTTTTTTTTTGAGAATGCACTTTTATCTCACATTGTGCTTGTCATTAGAAGGATATAAAAGAAATAATCAAATTACCCATAGTGTAATTAGAAAGGAAAGGTTTAATACAAAAATTAAAACTATGGTGTGATGTTAGTGAGTATCATGGAGTAAGGACCTCTGAAAATTTGACCATACATAAAAAGAAGAAACCCAATCCCTGCTAAATGATCAGAAATACCTTTTCCTAATTCTAGAAATTAATTAAAGGCTTGTAACAACTGAGTTATGTTTATTAAAGAATAGAACTTATATATTCTTAGAACGCCAAGTTAATGTTAGCAAGTCTATGAGCAAGCTCAAGAAAGACCTGAATAGGCTACAAAATATCACTCAATATGACCTTCAGGCTCTTGAGCAGAAATTAAGACTAATGCAAGTTTGTAACAGAAAGATTTACTGTTCAAGCAAGACACAAAATTGACAAGAAGTCCCCCCAAAAGACTGGCAAAATTGAAGGAATGACAATTTCTAATGCCAACAAAAATTTGTCTCCTTTAAACTAGCTTTGAAAGAACTATTAAAGGGACTTCTTTAGAATGAAAATAAACCTCACTTAGAAGGAACAAGACACAAAAAATAAACATGGATGAAAGGAGAGTAAAAAAAATGAAAATATGTGGAAGAAGCTGAAGTTTAACTTAAGGTAGGACATAGTAGGAATCCCTTTATATAAATAAAATGGTAACCTCAGAACAAAAATACCTAGAAGAAATAAAGAAACAAAAATGGATTATAAATACTACACAAAGGTAGCTTTCAAAATGCAAGGAAAGAGATCAAAAGAAGTACCAAAAAAAAAAAAAACAAATTGCAAATATACCGAGAAAACAAGTAGTAAAATTACAAAAATTGACACATATGTGTCAATAACGTACCCAAATGTCAATGGTCCAAACTCACCAATCAAAAGGCATAGAAGTGCTGGTTGGATGAGAATACAAAATCCAACCTTTACTCACTTCATGAGACTCACTTTAGTTCCAATGATATAGATAGGTTCAAATAAAAGGTTGGAAAATAAAGCTACAATCAGATGATATCACAGAAAAGACAGAGACGGTCATATTTTATCAGATAAAATAGGCATTATACAAAAAAAATGTAACAAGTGACAAGGATATAATTATATAATCAGAAAGGGATCGATCCATCAAGAAAACATAACACTCATCTATATATGCATCAAAAGAAAGGAGCATAAAATATGTAATGCAAGACTTGACAAACCTAAAAAATGACACTGACAGCAAGACGATACAGTAGGGGATGTCAACACTTACAAAAGTGGACAGATTAACCCACAGAAAATTATCAAGAAAACAAGCCTTAATGAGGAGTTCAATCAGTTGGGCTTATTAGAAGAGCTGAGCATACCTTCTTTTTAAGCATACATTGAATGTACTTAAGAATGGACCGCCTGCTGACTCAAAATAAGTGTCAATAAATTCATGAAGATTGAAATTATATCAAGGATCTTCTCTGTTCACAACTGTATCAAACTAAAAACCAAGCACAAGCTATATATATAACTTCCTCCCAAGTCTCTTCAGGATCTCTTCTCTCTAGGAGAGAACTGCTGGCTAGTATGCTGTTGGAAAGTCACCTGCATTGCAATGGCATTGCAAGAGGGAAAACCTAGATCCACAAAGAGAAACCCTTTTACTTGTGGCTTTCCTCTATTGACTTTTATTGATGGTACTTAACAATCAGCAGACCATGAAAAAATATTTACAGGACCCAAATATGTTATTTCAGAGCAGGCAATGAAGAATGGACTAGAGCTTGAGAGGAAATAAATTGATAACTAGCACTAAAGGTAACTGAACAGCTAATAAGTTGACTTTCTTTGGGTTATATGTATCCTTGAAAATGAGGGTTTTTTTTTAAAGATTTTATTTATTTTTGCATTAAGGGGCATTTGGACAGACAGAGAGTATCATGACTGATTTTATCTAGACTTCACACAGTAGAAAATTTGAAGTATTTTTAATTTTTTGGAAGAACATTAGTGTTGTTATTAGTTTAATGCTCAGTTGTATAAAATGTCCTTTTCTCTCTGAAGTCTGTGAGTTAAATATATTTTGTTTTCATTAGTGATATTGTTGGACATACTGGCTCCATCCAAATTGCTTGAAGATACCAGTTACCCAGCTGACCATTGCTCCTAATGCAGTTACTATATCCTAATTCATCTGTAACCCACAGAATTGAAGGTTTTTAGCTTCTTTCTTTATCTCACTTTTACCTGTCTAATAAGTACTTGGCGTGGCTCCCTCAGGGAGGATTTCCTACATATGTAGTTTTCTATAGACAAATGTGGTTGGCATCATAGATAAATTTTCTTTTGTATAGTAATAATTAAGCTAATAACAATACAGACCACCAAAATTTCTAGTGTTTACAGTTTGCCAACTTCATTCATGTATAATACTCCATTAGTAAGTCCACAGTGAAAAAATAATTGGAAAAAAACATTTTTGAGTTCATTCTATGCCACATATGCATTGTTTGAACTTGTTCAAATTAATTATGTAATAATTCTCAGTTTTCTCATGTGTAAAATAGGAAAATTAGGATAAAATACAAGGAAAATTAGGATAAAAATTAAAAGTGCTTTGTAAATTCTAAAGTGTTTTATGTATGGGATTTATTATGATTGTCACACTAGGAGTGAATGTTTTACTAAGTGGCAAACTGAAGTAATTCTATATAAGTCAAGATAAAATTTCACAAGACACTGGCTGCTGAGGAGAGAGAGAATAAGATGGAGGGAAGGAGAGGAAAAGGAGAAATTCACAAAATTAACAAATGATACCAAGGTTGATTGACATTCCTATACAATCTTTTAAATTTTAATTTAACTAACCACTTCATGAAGTCAGGAAGAAATCAATATGGCGCCAATTAATAGTTTCATAGATGAGCATTTTCCCTGTGATTTCTGAGAAAGTAGTTCTACATAGAAAATACTGTTGCTTTACATTAAGGCAAAAGCTATTTTCCCATGTTTCTTTACAAAAAGCATACATATATATATTTATATACATATACACACACACATATATGCAGACTATCTACTATGTATACCAGAATTGCAAAGATATAATAAACAAGACAGTGTTGTACTGGCATAAAGAGATGTGTATAGGTCAATGGAGCCAAATTCATAGTGAAAAGTGTACTCATAAATAATTAATTTTTGACAAATTTCATGGTAATCCACAAGAATTAATGCTAAATAAAAGAAGGCAGAAAAAGAAAGATAAATACTGTATGGTGTCACTAATATGTTGAATGTAATGTAACTAAATTAGGTAAAGACAAGCTGACACACTAACCCTTGAGAGCTGACTACTGAACTGAAGGGCCAAGGAGGGAGGACTGGGGAAAGAGAAAGAAAGAACAAAGAGAAAAGGAAACACAATGGTCTATGATGGAAATATGGGTGACTTGGTGGTAGGGACACTATGGTGGTGATACCTAATGGGGTTACCATTGCTTCCAGGGGTTACCCAAATATTACCTCAGTTAAAAGTCAATCAATTAGTCATAAAATTGATTAATTAAATTAAATAATCTTTGATACAAAAAAGAATTAAAGCCCCCTTTTTTAATATTTAATTTTACAAGTAAAATAAGATAGCATATACTTACAAAAATTGTAGGCAGTACAGACAAGTCTCTTTTACCATTTAATACCAGTCCCTTTCCTTTCTCCGCAGAGGGAAATGCTGTCATTAATTTCATCTTTAACATTCTAAATCCTTTGAAATTTATTCACCATCTCTCTCATACACATCTCTCAGTTGAGTAGTCAGCTCTCAAGGGTTAGTGTTTCATCATATTCACCAACAAAGCACACACACACACACACACACACAGATGAGAAGGTTCTATCAATGTTGATATTATTCTCTGTGCTAAATGAACAATAATTCTTGCATCTAAGTACACATCAGCACAGTAAATCTATATCATTCTTTTGTACATGGTATCCTATAGCATGGAAATATTATAATTTATTACATGACTTTTCTATACACAATAATTAGGAATTCCCTCCACAAATATATATTTAGTGCATAATATTGCTTCAATGATTGCTTTGTATGTTTCCTTATGAATCAGAAAATTGTTTTCCTAGTAGTAAATAATACAGTAAAATGTAATTTCATTTGAATCAGCGATATTGGTGTAAAATGTACTAGGGAACTTTCCTTCTTATATTTTTAAAACAATTTGAAAAACATGGGAATTAGTTCTTTAAAAGATTGATAAAATCCCATCTTTTCTTGGGTTTTAGATTTTTAGAAGATTTTTCATTACTGTTTCAATTTCTATGATTGTGATCTGTTCGTTCAATTCATCTGTTTCTTCATGGGTTCGTCTTGATAGACTATGTTGATCTAGCAATTTATTGATTCCTTAAAGATTATCAAATTTATTAACATATTACTTAGTGTTTCTGGTAACCTTTCAAGAACTTTTGTATTGTGAGATATCATTGTGATTTTCATGCTGTCATTTGTGATTCTGTTTATTAATATTTTCTCTCTTCTAGCTAAAGGTTTATTTTATCTATTTTAAATTGTCACAGTATGATGAGTGAAAACCTATCTTAAGGTTATTTATTTGCTTTCTCTGATTATTAATGAAGTTCAGTATTTTTCATTGTTTATTCTATAAATTGGTTATCCATAATCTTTGGCAAGTTTTCTATGGAGAAATTTTATTTTCATTAGAATTATAGAATTTGTTATGTTCTCAATTATTATTTAAGAGCACCCTGACCATGATAATCATAGCAAAATGTAGCACTCCATAGCTGAAAGAAGCTGAATCATATAGTTCTATTCCAGTCTTTCTGCTTTTATATTTGAAAGAAATTAAGACAAAGAGATTGAAGATGGGTTCCCACATTTCATTCCATGGGGTTAGTAACAGGACCAGTTACTGAAACTGTATTTCTAAGTACTCAACATACAAAGTTATATAGATAATATTGCAGAATTAGATATATGCTTACTCCTTGATCACAGTTAGTAACCTAAGAGCTAAGCAATGGGAAAATGTCCCTCACAGATTTTGAAGCTGTAGAATTACCTGATTTGGAAAGCAGGATTTTTTTTTTTTTTAAGATTTATTTATTTATTTATACGAGTACTGGGTAGAGTCAGAAGCGCAGGAGGGTGAGAGAATTCACCAGAGCCAGAGCGGGGAACAGAACACTGCTGAGGGGAGTAGTGGGCAGCAGGAGAGGTCTGTACACCATGCGCAACCCTCCCCGGGCGGCCGGGGATCGTTGCAGAGGCTGCGGGCAACTTCACAGCCTAGCGCTCAACCACTGGGCCACCGGGGAGACCCCTGGAAGGCAGGATTTTAAAATACTTACTGAAATTAAAATAAACTACAAAAGAGCCAAAGATAAAAATGATTTACAGAGTCTATTTCTAATGGTTCAAAGTATCTTATCAAGTTCTGATCTGATGTCTGATCCATTTAAAGTATCAATTTTATTCTATTATTTTAAAAGCAGGGCAGAGTAATTTAAGAGACTAAGGTCATCTAAATTTTCTCATACTCCATAGAGGCTAGAATAACTCTTAACCTAACAGGATAAAGCATGGAATTAAAAGTAGTTTTTACAAAGGACAAACATTCTCTCTAGATTTTAATTTCTTTTGAAAATTGCCAACTCATACCTGAATTTCTTTCTAGCACCACTGTTGCTATATAAACTAACTTTGAAGAGAAAGTAAAAGGACAGTCCACATTACCTTCTCAGTGCCATGTTTCTCCTTGTTTTTGTCTTTTATAGAAGTTAAAAGGCAGACAAGTAAATGAAATGCATTCAATGGCTAATCCTAAAATTACCAGATAATTTTCATTAAAAGTAAATTAAAGAATGTAGATTTCCTTCAGTGGTTCACATCAGTGCCTTTACAAACAATATTTTGATACTTCAGGACCATTATTGTTATTCAATGATGACATTAGTAATAAAAAAAAATCAGCTCTCATTTATTGAGGTCATTCAATGTGCATTGAACATGAATGACACTGAACACTGAGGCTGTGATTTGTATACTGTCATTAGTAACATCTATAGATAAGGAAGCCATGCTTAGAAAAGTAAAGCAACTTGTCCAAGGTCATACAACAAATAAAGCTAAGAGAGATTAAAGCATTCTCTAGTGTTCTTTTCAGTTCCTTGTCTGATTCAATATTTGAAATACAAAATATTGAAGTATTTAATTCCTACCTCACCTATTTTTCTCTATTTTGCCCTAATCTCCATTGCACAAAAACCCATAAATAAAATGAATACATATTTAACACGATGAATTATTTACATTTAAGAAATTAAATTCCTACCATGAAGATATTTTATAGAAAATAAATTTTTGATTTTTTGGCAAACATAAATATTTTCACATATTGAAAAAGAGACATTTAGAGTGTCATAAAGACTAATATATCCTGTAGGGACACAGGTACATACCAGTAAAGATAATATTGAAGATACAGTTTCTGAATGGTGGTTTCCTTGCCTAGGTCTGTTCTGAGTTCTAAATAAGAGAAAGCAGACTATGACATATACATATAGTTATTTTTTCTTCATATAAAAGATTATTGAGAGGTGAGACATTCCTGGAGTTAATTCACAGTTTTCTACATTGGTCATGACTTTCCCTGATGGCTACAAAATGAAGGGGGAAGCTCTCATCATACCATCAATGTTCAAGTAGGAAAAGTAGGGATGAACTCTTCCTGTTCCTTTCACAAGGCAAGCAATCTCCCAAAACCTCTCCAGGCACACTTTGTTACTTAGACAGCCAAAGAAGTGGGTTTTAAGAAAGTTATTATCCTTACTTACTTATTAGACCAAGAATGATCATTACCCAGTGCTTTCCCCAAACCATTCATGGTTCTGTTAGCCAGGAAGAAGTAGTGAGGGAGGGCGAATGTTTGTTAATTCTCTTGTTCAAAGTAGTATGACTAGATGGCAGAAAAGAAGAGTTGTGATCTGTAATGCTTAAAGTCAAAAACAAGACATTCCATTTAGTTTACTCTTGGACAAACTAATCCATCTCAATGAACCATGGTTTTTACAAAATACAAAGAACTTGAATCACATAATATAATATGAGCCAGATGAGCAAATAAATGTACCATAACTGACGTCTATTACATGCTTCAATTATACCAAAAACCTAGCTATTTTAACAGGTTTCAAATTGAAACAAGGCACAAAAACCTAGCTATTTTAACAGGTTTCAAATTGAAACAAGGCACAAACACAGTAGATGGTTACTTGGTGCTTGCTTAAAAGCCAGATGTGAATATTCTGAGTGGTTAATGACTTCCTTCCCTGAAGTACCAATAAATTCTCATTTGGTTTCATCATTTGGTTTTACCATATAGTAGACCCTTATAATCTTCTGTACATAGCTGGTAGAAGGGAATACAGAGGACAAAGAAAATACTAATTTATCAAAATTTTGTCCCCAAACTGTGGTGATGGTGCATGGGTGACTTGGGGAAGGAAATTCTATGGGGGCTCAATCTGCGGGGGCGAGAGGAAGCAAATATTGTCTAAAAAAATTAAAAAATGATAAATGTTAAAATAAAAAAAATTGTCCTCAAAGTGATACAAACCAATTTTGCTTACAATGCATTGATGAAAACTAGTTACATATCTGCTCCATAATGCAGGAATAGTTCATGGGAGACATAAATTCTGTTAGAGAGCTACCTCCCATCAGCAAATATATATTCAAGAAGAGGAAATATATATTTTCATGGCAACTAGTCATCTTTTCTGCAAAACTCAGTAATTATTAGTGGTGGTTATTACATAAACTATCCAGGGATGAGTGCAGCTTGAGTCAAATGAGTAGCTGATAAATGTTCATGTAAATAGCACAGTATAGTAGCTTCATGAACTCTGAAGTCAGATTGCTTGCATTCAAGTTCTGACTCCACCTAGTATTGGTTACGTGATTTTGAGTAACTTAACCATGGATTTCTTCTTCTATATAAGTAGGGACAGTAAGACTACCTACAAATACTGAACACTATTTACATTACATTTTGTTTGATCTATGGAAACACACACACCACATCATCATCATCAAGCATTTAATGAACATCAACAAAATAAAGAATGTTAAATCATATTTGCCTAAATCTGCTTATAGAGATTGGGAATACAGAACATTTTCAGACATGTGGAATTATACTCAGAGTATAAGGAATGAGGCTTGCTAGACTGAAGGACAGTATAGGTAGAGAGGGTGATTTGTGACAAAGTACTATGCAAAAACCAGGGGACATTACTTAGGGATATAATACCAACAATATCTTAAGGAGGAAAGGATACTTTCCATAATATACCTTGAAGGAGTAAATATTGCTGTATTTAAATTGAACAATATATGAAGGAAATAAAATGTCAAAGGAATTTTCCCACTAGCCTTTTCATTAGATTCATGAATGGAAGAGGTAAGATATTATAGAAGTTGTTGTTGATGATTTTAAGTTTGTACTTAGTACAGAAAGACAATTTAAGATGACTGGTAATTGAGAAGCAGAGAGTTACAAAGAAGCATTGAGGACCTAGAATTTGAAATTGAAAATGAATGCTAAATGAAAATCTTAAATATGCTTATTATAATTTTAGTAACCTTATCACATGTAATGAATATTGAACAAAATAAACCACATAAAATAATAATCACATAAATGGACATGTCTACCTTTAAAACAATATTTTACAGAATTCTGCCATCATGGTCATAAGGAAATTAAGATCAATATTTTGCCTTCTTCTCAACAATCAGCTATTACACACCAAGATGGGATGAAAAATAGTTATATTATCAAAATAGACAAAGGGTCTAGAGAAGAAGAAATATGGCCTTGAATCCCAAACTCACTAAGTTACATATAATTTGGGCATTGCATAACCTAGATATTATTTATGGTGCTCTACTCAAAAATTATTAAAATCTCTTACAAAAAATGTTTTGAAATAAAAATGAAAATGTATTAAAAATAAAGGATAAAAGTAGAATGCAGAATTACAGTAAAGGATCCAGATTCTCCTAATTTTTCTACTTTGTCATCATTCCAGATTTGCTTTTGTATTCATATTTGTCCTCTCCTAGTCATAGAATGTATGCACAGTTCCAGTCTTTCACCTTCACGGTTATGTAAAAAGCTGGAAGAGGCTGTCTTGTAGGATTAAATAACTCCCAGACCTCTCCAGACTTCACCCAAAGTATCCCGGCTAAATAACAACCTTAGTCCACCAATCACTAGCAAAAGTAATGAAATTATTATGACTGCTGAACAGAGTTTGAGTGTCCCCTGGAGCACACAGATGGTCCCTAGTATTCCAGCTGAATATCACTGGAATACCATTCATATAAATAAAAGATGGGAGTGGCTTTGGGAATCAACATTTGGAGACTTTGTTACAATTTTTTTAACCTGTAATACTTTGAGCTACAGAAAGTATAAGCAATACTACAATGAGTGACACTACAGTTGTGAAATATCTGCAACTTTCCAGTTTTCACTTTTTTAAATTTATGGGAAAAGGAAAAAGTAAGGGTCTCTATCCCATGTCTCTCTCCCAAATTCAGACCTATAAATATTTTTATTCCAAGTGTTTTTACAGGAAAACCACTCTCCACATTTTGCTTTATCCCAAGGGAAGAACATACCTTTAAATCATTCATCTAAATGTGAGAGGTGGAAAAAGAAGAAACACATACCAGGTTTACTAAGTTCAAATTCAGTGTATACATGTTTTTGATTTACATCTGAATCATGGTTCAGAAAGCAACTTAGAAATATATACAAAGTAAATGCTCTATAATGCTATTAGCTGGAAGCTAGCCATATTTGGAAGACAGCTCAAGTCCCTTCCACTATCTTTTTGAGCAATATCATCTAGTTTGAGTAATCCATTTTCTAAAAAAAAAAATGGAAAATAATATTGTTAATACTAGTTTTTTAATTTATGCATCTGGAGAGGTGGTTTTACTCCCCTCAGCTAGCAAATGCCAACAGTCCTCTCAACTGGCAGCAACAATATTATCACCTTTTTTGATGAAAATAGAAACTGGTTAGAAATTCTTATGGGTTATTGAGAAATTTACGCACATTTTTGGATATTTGTACTTATTCTGTTCTTATGGTGGGTGGGTTTTGAAATGTGGAGTGAGGTACTAAGTGTTTGACTTACCTTAATAATTTAGAGAGAGGGGCCTCCCTGGTGGCTCAGGGGTTGAGACACAACCTATGGGGCTGTCTGCAGCCATTGCAGACAGCATGAGTTCGATCCCCAATAGGGAGCTACCCACATGGCGCAGCAGACCTCTCCTGTCTCACCTGTTGCTCCCCTCAGCAGTGTATCTCAGTCAATCCATCCGTTCTGCTCCCCACTCTGTCTTGGATGAACCCTCTCATCCCCTGCACCTCTAGCCTATATCCTAGTTCTTATATGCATAAATAAATGAAAAATAAATCTTTAAAAAAACTAAATGGCTAAGTCTTAATACATTATGATTGAGGGCAGAGGTAGACAAACCCTCTAACCTGAATTTGGTTTTGATTCTAGGACTGATGATACCATACATATATCAAAAGGTTATACAAAGGTTTATTACCTACATCATTAAAGTCTCTAGAGAGAATAGGGCAAGCCTTTCAAACTGGTCTGAAATGGCTTGAAAAGGAGTACTACAACAGAGAGATACCAAGCATGAACAGGGATTTGCATGGTTTTAATTTTCTACAGTTGCCAAAAGAAAGAGATTCGAAGCACTCTGATTAGATTAACAAATGTGGGGTACAAAGAGAAGAGGGGGAAGGAAAATTAAAGCTGTTAGCTGCCAAGTTTCAAAAACTGGAATCACATTCTTTGTGACATAATATAAACATGGATTAGATTTTTTTTCTCTTCCTTTATAGCATTAGATGATGATTGGATAAATGGATATGTACTGTTGAACTCATCATTCATGGTAGTTATATTCTATAAAGTCATCATAAGAAATGAATTAGTGAATATTGAACTATGGCTCCAACAGTAAATATAGGGTTAAGTTCCTTAGAGGATTTTGTAAAAACATTTATATCAATCTTGTCTTATGTGTGTTTATGCTTGAAGACATCTTATCTAATATCTATTATTGATTCATTAATATTGAACTCATAGCCAAAAGCAATATAACTCATACCTGGATGAAACTAATGTAACATATGTATTTTCTCTGAAAGGCACAAGCATAGCATTCTTGCACTTAGGTACATTAGACTGAATCTCAGCAGTATGCTAGGAGGCAATTTCCTAAATCAAACTAAACAGTTTCTGTAAAGCCAAAGAAGCTACTATTAACACACACACAGAAAGGGAGAAAATACTTGCACATCATATAACTGACAAGGGGCTAATCCCCAAGATCTACGAAAGAACTCATACAACTCAACAATAATAAAACCAAATAACCAAATGAAGAACTTGGTCAAAGAGCTAAAATAGAAACTTCTCCAAAAAAAAAAAATGCTTATCATAACATATCATCAAAGAAATGCAAATCAAACCACAGTGAGATACCACATCACATGAGAGAGAGAATGGCTCATATCAAAAAGACCAGAAATGACAAGCAATTGACAAATATATGGAGAAAAAGGAAGCTTCAGAGAGCACTGATGGTAATGTAAGCTGTGCCAGTCCCTATGAAAAACAGTATGGAAGATTCTCAAATTATTAAAAATAGATCTACTATTTGATCTGGCAATTACATTCCTAGGTATCCATGCAAAGAATACAAAATATGAATTCAAAGGGATAGATGTTCATTGCAGCACTATTTACCACAGCCAACTTATGGAAACAACAAGTGTCCAATAACAGATGAATGGAATGCCCATATAAGTGTGGAATATAGAGGGAAAAAAGGAACAGGCAGAGCTATATAAAACAAGCTGTAAAATCTAACATTAGAATTGAGGTTGCCAGGATGAGAGGGATTGAGGTAGGGAACAAAGGCAGCGAGGGGCCCCAATGGACTATGATGGAAGATTATTGGTGCTTTAGTGGTTGGCATGATGTGGTCATATACATCTGAAGAGGTGTGGCTTATATCTTTAAATCATACACAAAGTGTTGTGAACCAATACTACCTCAAGAAAAAGTGATACAATAAAAAAGAAAAAGAAAAATCACTAACAAAAAGTAGAAAATGTGAAAAATGTGGCATTGAGCAAGCCATGAAAAGGACACTTGTTTACAGTGTGATGGCTGAAAGCTAGCCATATTTGGAAAAATATGAGACAGAATGCTGCCTTATTTGACCTCAGCTGGGAATACTTTTGTTGAACAAATTTTTCATCATTCTGTGCAAGCTAAACAAATAATCACAAAAAATGCCCCAAACATTGGTTTTAGGATTACAAGTACATTTTAGCAAATAGGAAAATTTGCTAACCTGGAATCCATAAATAATGAGGATAGTAAATGGATGAACAAATACTTTTAAATTGAACCATTTTAGAGAAGATGCTGCCATTCTCTCTTCTTTGCCTTTGTTACAGTTGCTTTTGTTTCACTCAAGATATTTATGTAATTTTAAGTAAGCAGCATGGTGAGTTGCACCATTTTAACAGGAGGGAAAAAGTCTTTTGTGTAATTTCCATGTAAAATAACTGAAATCATCCTGTGGGTGACTGGAATTTAGCAGTGATAAAATATGGTAAATATCTTGAGTGACAATTGAATGCAGAACTTAAAACAGTTTCTAAAATGAAAAAATATTTGATTTATATCACTGACATAGTCTACCAGTAGATTTTAGGAATATTAGTTAACATCTCCACTCTTCAATGGTCTCAATTGTAAAATGGAAATAAAATTAATGGCACAGGGGCCTCGCTGGTGGCGCAGACGGTTGAGCACAGCACTGTGAAACTGTCCGCAGCCTCTGCAGTGCCAGTTCGATCCCTGCCGGCCGCAGAGCAACCCACATGGTGGGGCAGACCTCTCCTGTCTCACCCACTGCTCCCCTCAGCAGTGTATTTCAGTCAGTCTGCCTGTTCTGTTCCCCACTCTGTCTCTGGTGAATCCTCTCACCTTCCCACACATCTGGTCTGTACCCCAGTTCTTGTATAAATAAATAAATCGTTAAAAAAATAAATAAAATTAATGGCACAGTGTATTGCTATTATGAAGATTAACTGACTTAACACAATATAAATTTGTTTTATCAAGGAGAAGTATATTGAGTATTTTTAAACTATATATATTTATTTGTGATGCATGCTTTATTCGCCTACTTGGCACACTTATTAATAGTACTCTCACTCTCAAAAATATCCAAGTTTAAATGATTGGCGCTTTAGTAGTTGGCATGATGTGGTCATATACATCTGAAGAGGTATGAATTATGCCTTTAAATCATACATAAAGTATCATAAACCGGTATTACCTCAAAAAATATATATAATACAAAATAATTTTATATCACTTTGCTATTTCAAAGAACTATAAATATAGCCTTGTTGGAGCTCAGTGGGTATATAGTTCCATATTCTACTGTTAAGTAGATCTTCATCAAAGTATAGAGAACAGAAAAACAATATTCAGCCCATGTTATATTGGGACTAAATACTTAGTGATAAATCAGTAAGTTTCTCCTTTATCATAATTTAGATTATATTTTGGGTCATAATTAGAAAGCCAAAGTCCATGGAAGCAAGAATTTTCTTGGGAAAAAAAGAAATAAAAAGTTATGTGTTTTCTATGACTAGAATATTTAATTCATAACTTCTCATTTCTATGAAATAATTAAAGTAGAAACTGTTTGTGAGCTTTCAACCAAACAGTTTGCTATCAGTGTCTCTGGAAAGAGCAATAGTGGGTTTCAGAAGAGATCTTGCAGTTGATAGAAGATTTTGTTCAGTAAAATGTTATTAGTAAAACCTGGAAAAGATATTGCAAGCAATTACTTGATCATGTCTGCTTCAGGGATGAAGTTTTCAATTTTGTTGAACAGTTCCCTTGCTGTAATTGAGTCAATGAATTAGAGATGACACAAAGTTCTAAAGACATTACATAGATGTATCCTCTTTGGGGGAACATATGTTTTGCTTTAATGAAAGGTTAACATATTAAAAGCTTTTGGTTACGACAATCTCTTAATATTTATAGAAAGTGATTGCATGACAAAAGAAAAGAGCAAAAAATATTTTCTAATTAAAGTAACACATTGGTCTCGAAAGTGAATTTTTCTTCAACTACCTTATTGAAGGTGTTTATAAAATAAAAACCAGGTAAGTATAACAATAACAGAATAAATAAATGATGATACTATGGGAATTCTATATATCGGAATAAAAGAAATGATTTATATATGTATAAACTACAAATGATATCTTTAGAAAATGATTTAGAGGAAAATTATGAACATAGTTTATTATTTAACTACATAAAACATAAAAAGAATTTTTTAGAAACATGTAAATTTTGATAAAATATCTTTTAGAAATAAACTTAAATGGTAGTTATCAAATGTTGTATCTCTACCTCTGATGTATAGTGGAAACAAATCTGCCTAGCAGATCTTAGTAGTTGGTGCAGTGCCACATAGGACCCTTGTTCTGTAAAGCAAAAATTAATTGCTGCTACAACAATGTCAAAATGGAAGCTTCATCCTCCTTTCTGTTTCTACCAACCCAAGAAATTAAAATAAAAACATTATGTCATCTAAAGGGGATGACAGTTATTAGTGCCACTCACATAGCCCAAAAGTTGCAGGTGTGCTGATATTCATAATCTCTGTTTAATTTACCAGTCTAGTTTTTGCATAAACTAGCTGAAACCGGAGAACAATGGTAAACTTAATTGGAGCTACAAACTCAATCAGGTTGTGTGCTACCTTTGACTTGATGAGCTGTTTTTTCCTTCCCTGTCAGGAAAATGAGTAAGTAGTTTATATTCACATGAAATGGACAATATAAACTTACAAATTTTCTCCAGAACTATAATTCTTTCATAAAAATAGTATAAAGTATGTTGGATTATCTAAGGCAGTGAAATGATTAGAGGCATTGGTAAGACATGGATACTTCAGAGGGTGGGAGGTATTGATCTACCATTCCAGCAATATATTTAGGGAATTGTAGTCAGCAGCATGCTGGAATAATTTATGCAAAATGAAAAATAAAATATTATATCTTTTACATACCATCACAAGGAAGGATATCTGGTGAGCCTCTTATATTATACAGGCAGCATATTACAGATTAAGGAATTTTGTTCTGTCATCTTTGATTGGAACTCAGAAAAGGAAAGAACTCTGCAAGAGTATGAGGCTGTGTAGCGACAGTTTGGACCAGAGAATATGATGATATTTTAGTAATATCACTATGTGCAGATGACACAGAAAGTAATGAGTTTATGGAAAGACTCAATGGGAGAACCACAACACAGATTCTGACATCTGCAGAGAATTATCCTATTGATAGAGATAAAATACTTGACTCTAGTGCACAGATAAAAAATCTAGTATTCAGAGGGGCGGAGCAACATGGCGGCGAGGAGACGCTGCGAGTAAGATCTCCCATTAAAAAAAGTTAATAGGGAGGAAAAGCGGCAGGTCCCAGTGAGAACTGGGACACGGAAGATAAACGGGTGACTCCAGCAAACTACCCGAAGAAGAAAGTGGCCATAAAAGAGGACTAGAAGGGAGGGAAGCGCAGAACCCTGCTCCCCTCCCCCGCCCACAGAGGCGGCACTCTCCGACCGGCAGAGAGGAGGAAAACAACAAACTAAAACGACCAACAAGAACAAACGACGCAGCAAGCAGGACTGTGAGTGGAAAGGAACTATTGCAGCCACCACACCCCGTGAACGGGAGCTGAGGCAAACCCTGCAGGATTCCCTGCAGCGGTGAGCAAACGGCTCCGGGCGCCATTAGAGAAGAACAAAGACCCCGGGAGACGCGCACACAGCCTGGGCTGCCGGTAAGCTTGCATGGAAAGCAGTGCGCTCGGCGCACTTGAAAAACAAGTGCAGACCAGGATCGCAGCTGCCCAAGTCCCCGCGCCTGCGACCTAGGCTTGGGAGACAACCTAGGCTTGCGGGGAGACGGGCGGAGGTCCTCACTGAGGTGAAGGTCCCTCCCTGAGTAAGCAGGAACCAGGCGCCCAGGCACTGGAGCTGTGCAAAAGGCGCCATTCCTGCGCCACTGAACTGGGCTACAGCCTGCGTCCTGGAACTGAGGGCTTTGGAGACCCGGGGCACGAAATTAGGGGCGTGGGTTCCCCACGACGGTGGGGCACAAGGCAGACACAGCACCTCAAAGCCGTTGAGGTGTACCCTACCATCCCCGCTCTGCTCCCTATCCCACGGGGTGGAAAATCAGCTCCCCAAGGGCTCTAGGAGAGATCTCTGGCGCCACCTAGCGACTCGAAGCCAGCACAGGCTCCTGAAGGAGCTAGTGGCCAGCTGGGGAGTTAGCCCACACCCGGCCCCTTCCGAACAAGTAGTCTGAGCCCACAGGGAGAGCGAGCACCCACAGCCAGGGCAGACCAGGCACGCAGAAGAGTCTGCCTGACACCGGACGCGCAGGGAGTGTGTCCCACATCACCATTTTAGAACAGGGACATTTCTTCAGTAAAAACTACCTGCAGAAGGCTTCCTCAGGAGCCAGAGGTGAGCGGGGGAAGTTCGCCCACGCCAGACCCCCTCTGGCCTGCAGTCCAAGCCCAGAGGGGGAGCAGGAACCCACCGCCGGGGCAGACCAGGCGCACAGGGGAGTGTGTCCCCACATCGACATTTTAGGACAGGGACCTTTCTCCAATAAAGACTGCTTGAAACTGACAGATGACTCCTGGAGGAACCAGAGGGGAGCAGAGAAGCCCACCCAAGATGCCGGCCAGTCCCAACAACACAGTGTGCCAACGCATACGGCAAATTAGAAAACAGACAGTAGGGAGGAGGAGAACCACACGCAACCTAGCAACTCTCCAGAGAAAAAGCACACCACGAAAAGAAAACCAGCCCCCAGATTGCAACGACAGTAACTTGGAAGAACTTCTGAGCCTTCCAGAAAGAGAATTTAAAATTGCCGTGATTAAAAAACTGACAGAAGTCATAAAGGAAAAATATGATAAGGGAAAAATAATCAACGATCAGAAGAATGAAATTGAGTCCCTAAAGAGGGAAGTAAAAGAAATGCAGGAGATCAAAGAATTAGTGGAAGAACTAAAGAATTCTGGGAAAAGCAATGAAAGCAGAATTGATGACATGGAAGAACGAATAAGTAATCTTGAAGACACAGAAATAAAAAGAACCAAAACAGAAAAGGAAAGAGAAGTACGAAGGAAAAAGAACGAGGAAAGACTTCGGGAACTATCTGACTCCATGAGGAAAGGAAATATAAGAGTTTTAGGAATACCAGAAGGAGAGGAGAGAGAAGTAGGAACAGAGAAAATATTCAAAGAGATAATTGAAGAGAACTTCCCAAATGTGAAGAAGGAGCTGAAAATTGATATACAAGAAGCAAGAAGAACACCAAACTTCCATGACGAAAGAAAAAATACAGCAAGACACATAATAGTAAAGCTCCCAAGAATCCAGGACAAGGAAAAAATAATGAAGCTGGCAAGAGGGAAGAAACAGATAACATTCAAAGGAAAGCCAATCAGGCTGACATGAGACTTCTCCGAAGAAACACTACGGGCAAGGAGAGAGTGGAGGGACATAGTCAACAGACTCCAAGAAAACAGATGCCAACCAAGAATACTCTATCCCGCAAAGCTCTCCTTCCTCTTTGAAGAAAGAATATGGACCTTCCCAGACAAACAGAAACTCCGGAATTTCATTGCAACTAAACCCCCACTCCAAAAAATACTACAAGGAGTCCTAAAGCCAGAACCTCAGAGGGACGAATAACAATGAAAGAAGGCCAAAAAAAAAAATGTTATTAAAAGAATAAATAAATAAAATCAAAGGAAAGACAAGCACAATGGCAAATACAGATGTTAACATATCAATATTAACTCTAAATGTAAATGGACTAAACTCTTCAATAAAAAGACACAGAGTTGCAGCCTGGATTAAGAAACAAAACCCAACCTTTTGCTGTCTCCAGGAAACACATTTAGCTACAAAAGATAAAAATAGGCTCAAAGTTAAAGGATGGAAAACAATCCTACAAGCAAATGGACCAAAAAAGAAAGCAGGAACAGCTATACTTATATCAGATAAAACAGATTTCAAACTCAAAAATATAAAAAGAGACCCCAATGGTCACTACATTATGATCAAGGGGACAATACTTCAAGAAGAAATAACACTCATTAACATATACTCACCAAACGAAGGAGCACCAAAATATATCAGACAACTGTTGTCCTCTCTGAAAACAGACATCAGAGAAAACACATACGTAGTGGGAGACTTCAACACACCACTATCAACAATGAATAGATCAACAAGACAAAAAATAAGTAAAGAAACCAAAGCTCTAAATAAGGACCTAGAGCAATTGGGCTTAACAGAAATCTATAGAACACTAAGCCCCAAAAAAACGGAGTACACATTTTTCTCAAGCGCACACGGATCATTCTCCAGGATCGATCACATACTGGGGCAAAAGACAAACATCAACAGATACACCAAGATTGAAATCATATCAACCATCTTTTCTGACCATGAAGGCATCAAACTAGAAATAAACTATAAGAAGAAGGCAAGGAACTTTCCTACCTCATGGAGATTAAAAACCACACTACTGGAAGACCACTGGACTAATGAGGAGATCAAAGAAGAAATTAAAAAATTTTTTGAATTGAACGACAAGGAGGACACCAATATCCTAAATGTATGGGATGCAGCAAAAGCAGTAATAAGAGGAAAATATATAGCAATAGAAGCTCACATCAATAAACAAGAAAGAACGCAAAGAAACAACCTAATCTCGAAGCTCAAAGATCTAGAAAAAGAACAACAAAAAAACCCCAAAACCAGTAGAAGAAAAGAAATAATAAAAACCAAAGCGGAAATAAATGAAATTGAAACTAAAAAAACAATCCAAAAGATCAATGAAACCAAGAGCTGGTTCTTTGAAAAAATCAATAAAATAGACAAACCCCTAGCCAGGCTCATAAAGGAAAGAAGGGAGAAAGCACAAATACACAGGATCATCAATGAAAGAGGAGAAATCACAACGGACACAGCAGAAATCAAAAGAATAATCAGTAACTACTATGAACAGTTATATGGAAACAAGTTTAACAATCTAGAGGAGATGGACAAATTCCTACAACTCTACAATCACCCAAAGCTAGATAAAGAAGAAATAGAACACCTAAACAGACCAATTACAATTAGCGAAATTGAAATGGTAATCAAAAACCTCCCCAAAAACAAAAGCCCAGGACCTGATGGATTTACAAATGAATTCTACCAAACATTCAGAGACGAATTAGTGCCTATCCTTCACAAACTCTTCCAAAAAATTGAGAAGGTAGGGACAATACCAAACACGTTCTATGAAGCCAACATTACACTAATACCAAAACCGAACAAGGACAACACAAAAAAGGAAAACTACAGGCCAATCTCCCTAATGAACACTGATGCAAAAATCCTCAATAAAATTTTAGCCATCAGAATCCAACAATGTATCCATAAGATAATTCACCACGACCAAGTAGGATTCATTCCAGGGGCACAAGGATGGTTTAACATCCGAAAATCAATCAACGTTATCCAACACATCAACAAAAAGAAATATAAAAACCATATGATAATATCAATAGATGCTGAGAAAGCTTTCGACAAAGTGCAACACCCATTCATGATAAAAGCCCTTGAAATTCTTGGGATACAAGGAACATACCTCAACATCATAAAGGCCATCTATGACAAGCCAACAGCCAGTATCATTCTCAATGGTGAAAAGCTGAAAGCAATTCCATTAAGATCTGGAACAAGACAAGGATGTCCACTCTCACCATTGCTTTTCAATATAATACTGGAAGTCCTAGCCAGGGCAATAAGACAAGAGAAAGACATCCAAGGAATCCAAATAGGAAAAGAAGAAGTCAAACTATCACTATTTGCAGACGATATGATATTATACATAGAGAACCCCAAAAACTCCACAGAAAAGCTAATTCAACTCATCAATCAGTTCAGTAAAGTGGCAGGATACAAAATCAACATGCAAAAGTCAGTAGCCTTCCTATACACAAACAATAAATCTGAAGAAGAAGAAATCAAAAAAACATCCCTTTTGTTATTGAAACAAAAAAAATCAAATATTTGGGAATAAATCTAAAAAAAGAGGTAAAGGACCTATACAAAGAAAACTATAAAACACTGTTAAAAGAAATAGAAGAAGACACAAAGAAATGGAGAGACATCCCTTGCTCGTGGATTGGAAGAATAAACATTATTAAAATGGCCATCCTTCCAAAAGCAATATACAGATTCAATGCTATTCCAATCAAAATTTCAATGTCATTCTTCAAAGAAATAGAACAATTATTGATGAAATTCATATGGAATCACAAAAAACCCCGAATAGCCAAAGCTCTCCTGAAAAAAAAAGAAGGGAATGGAGGCATCACACTCCCAGACTTCAAACTATACTACAAAGCCATCATCATCAAAACTGCATGGTATTGGAACAAGAACAGACATACAGACCAATGGAATCGAATAGAAAATCCAGAAATAAACCCACAGATTTATGGTCAACTAATCTTTGACAAAGGAGCAAAGACTATGCATTGGAGCAAAGAAAGTTTGTTCAATAAATGGTGCTGGGAAAACTGGGTCACTACATGCAAAAGAATGAAGCTTGACCACTACCTCACACCATACACAAAAATCAACTCAAAATGGATTAAAGAACTAGACATAAGACCTGAAACCATAAAATATATAGAAGGAAATATAGGCGAAACAATATGTGATTTGCACATCAAAGACATCTTTACAGACACATCACCAAAGCAGTGATAGTGAAGGCAAAGACAAACAGCTGGGACTACATCAAATTAAAGAGCTTCTGCACAGCAAAAGAGACAATAACAAAAACAAAGAGAAACCCCACCAACTGGGAGAACATTTTTGCACCCAACACTAATGATAAAGGACTGATCACAAAAATCTGCAAAGAGCTGATGAGACTCAACAACAACAAAGAAAAGAATCCAGTCAAAAAATGGGCAGAAGAGCTAAAAAGAAACTTCTCTAAAGAGGAAATGCAAATGGCCAACAGGCATATGAAAAAATGTTCAACATCACTTGCCATCAGGGAAATGCAAATCAAAACTACCATGAGATACCATCTTACACCAGTGAGAATGGCACATATTAAAAAAACTAGCAACAACAAATGCTGGCGAGGGTGTGGAGAAAAAGGAACTCTTCTGCACTGTTGGTGGGAGTGCAAACTGGTCCAACCACTGTGGAAAGCTGTGTGGAGATTTCTGGACCTACTAAACATAGAGCTTCCATATGATCCAGCAATTCCACTCCTAGGTATTTACCCAAAGGACACAGAAACATCAATTCCAAAGAACACCTGCACCCCTATGTTTATAGCAGCACTGTTTACAATAGCTAAGCTTTGGAAACAGCCCAAATGCCCAAAAATAGATGACTGGATCAAGAAGATGTGGTACATATATACCATGGAATATTACTCAGCATTCAAAAAAGATAAACACATGCAATTTGCAGCAACATGGATGGCGCTGGAAGGGATCATGCTCAGTGAAATAAGCCAAAAAGAAAAAGAAAAATACCGGATGGTCTCACTCATAGCAGGAATCTAGAAAACTTAAATAAGGGACCAGGAAAATGAATAACTATAAGAAAGTGAAAATCAAAATCAACAAAAAACTATGAACCAGAGACACTTTTAGGGGGGCGGGGGCGGGAGGGGAGGGATTGGGGTCAGAATGGGGGGGCTGCAATTGTATGGAGAATATAACAATAAAATTTATAAAAAAAAAATCTAGTATTCAGACACATAAATCATGCAACCATAGTTATCCATCAGAAGTTCTATTATAATTACCAAATTCACAAGGGCAGTTTAGTCCAAGAACTATCCATTATAAAATGAAAATGGTGTATTTGGAACTGAACATGAGCAAGACAAAGGCATCACAGAAGCTATATTAGCTAGGAGTCCAGATCCCATGCATCCACTCTGTTGCAGTACAACCTCTTCCTCACATTACAAAGAATATAATTAGGAATAACACTGGGCTCTAAAGATGTAAAGTTTCCAATTCCCAAGAGAGGAAAACTCCCACTATAGTATATAGCAAGAGTCACAAGGATATGGGTCTCTATTATTACAAATGTTCCTCTTAGTACCTCTTTTGCAGTGTCCTATAGGTGATTGAACATGTATTCACTTTCATTCCTCTCCAAGTATTCTTTTTAATTTTTCCTTTGATTTCCTTGCCAATATAATAGTTATTAAATAGGACATCATTAAATCTCCACATATTTGTGACTTTTCCAGCTTTGTTTTTGTAGTTTCCAGCTTTTCATTTGTGTCTTGATACCATTGAGATCAGAGAAGTTACTTGATATGGTTTCAATCTTCATCAAATTGTTGACATTTGTTTTATGGCACAACATGTGGCCTACCATCAAGAATTTTTCATGTGTACTTGAGATGAATGTGTACTCAGCTGGGGAGTGCAGTGCCCTTTAAAGTCTATTAAGTCCTTGTTTTATTCCTCATTTTAAGGCTGTTGTTTCCTTGTTGATTTTCTGTTGGTTGATTTGTATATTGATGTAAGTGGTATGTTGACATCCCCTACTACTACTGCGGTGCTGTGGATTTCTCCTAAGTCTGTTACTAGTTGTTTTATATATATAATAAAGGCCTTGATACCTGCATATATATATATATATATATATATATATATATATATATTTGCTCCATTTCGTGCAAATATATTGCTAAGAGTATTGTCTTCCCATCTGCCCAGCAGTCAGTATTCTTCATGATGATATACTCACTTTATGTGCAGTGGACTAGAAGAGGGTGCCTTTCAGAACCACTATGCCAGCCACCAGCATTATCAGGTGTGTCAACTCAGCACCTGCGCGGCTCTCAGTGTTCTTTTGGGGAGATAGTTCTCACCTGGTTGCGAGAGCTAGAAGCCAATGGGAGCCCCAGGAGTCAGGGTAGAGGAGAGGTAGGTACCTCTTCCTGTGCTTTTATATTGTTTGTGGTGGGACTATTTCTCAGGCTTTCCTTACTGTTCCAGTATTCTCTGTCTCACCTACTTTTGGAGACACTGATTGTCAAGTCTTCAGTTTTCTGCCAAGTGCAATTGTTCCCTCACTTATGCAGATGAACAGTGTTTGTGGATTATCCTTACTGTGGTGATTATGTTGCAGGTATTTCCTATTTCAAAAGCAGTAACTCTTTATATGGTAATACATAATATGGTACTTTATTATGCTTCAATTTTTCTTTAATGCAATTTTAAAATAAAAGCTGGAAATACCAGACATTGCAAAATTTCCACTAAATCATCAGAATATATTTATTTCCTATGTGCCTGACACATTTTACTATTTTTTTCTTACAGTTTTGCCTAATAGCTGATCTTATTTTCATATGATGATGTTTTTACTATAACTTTTTAGAGAGAATAGGAAGGTAACTCTTTTTCCTCTGGTCTGGTTGCTTAAAACAATTTCGACAATGTTGAAGAATTTCTCTTAACCTCACAACTTAATATTGAAAATCTGAACTTTCTGGATTAATTGGAAAACTTGCAGGTAAATCACATATTTCTTTCATATATTACCTCATGCAAGCCTACTTATTATTTTTAGTGCTGTAGCAGAGTTTTTGACCTACAAAAAAAGCAGGAATTCTGACAAATTTATTTTGCATAATTACCATTAAAAAGAAAAAAATGTAGTTCATTATAATTGCCTATGTTGCATTACAAGTATATTCCTGACAGAAGAAAATTTGAATTTTGACTAGGCATGGAAGAGGAATACAGGATGAATATTCCCCTTAAAGTTTACACATCTAACAATTTGAAAAATTCTCCAAAAAAAAGCAAAATCCTGGGTTTAGGAATTTAAAGCCCCTTTTCTTTTGTAGTGACAAAATACTTTTGTTTTCAGACATTGTAGGATGACTTCCTATCACAGGATGACCTCTAGCCCTATACTTCCCTATCACAATGCCAGGAGTTGACTCAATTGTGTGGTATTCCTAGGAACAATCTATGAAAAGTATGATGTTACAGCTAGTAATAACTGTATGATATAAGGACTACAAACTATATAAATAACCCTATGAAACGCTATCCAAATGTACACAAATATCAATTATTCAATTCCTCCATAAACAAATTAAGAATCACTTGTGATTACTTCAAAGTCATTTGACACAAAAAGAATTGTGATGAAGGACAGATTTGGTGGGGAAAGAGAGATTACATATTATAATGCATGTGCATCGTTTTCAATGTATATATGCATATGGATATGTATTATATAAATGCCAGTATATATTATATATACTATGTGCATACAGTATATATAGCTATCTATGTGTATATATTAATATATAGTTTGTAAAATATTTATATATATTTGTATATAATGAATTATATTAAAGCTATTCTCATATCCCTTGGGTTTTTTTGTATACTTGAAAGTGCAAGTGCCCAAGTCTTTACAGTTGATTTTAAGGGTCTTATTAGACCAAGTGAGATCACATTTGAGTTATAAAAGGAAATGGGGCCTTCCTGGTGGCGAAAAGGGTTAAGATGCAGCCTGTGAAGCTGTCCACAGCCTCTGCAGCACGGGTTTGATCCCCGGCTGGCCAGGGAGCAACCCACATGGCGCAGTAGGCCTCTCCTGACTCGCCCACTACTCAGCAGTGTACTTAAGTCAATCTGCCTGTTCTGTTGAATTTATTGAAAATATTGTCAGAAAGGTGACTGAAGCTGATTTGGAGAATGGGTATTTGGAAAGTATGTACCAATAAGGGATAAAGGCAAACTCATACAACAAAACATGTGTGGCATGCACACTGGGGCTATTAAACCCTGGACGCTGCAAATCTGGCATTTGTTGATACTTGACAGTGAAAGCTGTGACTGCTTCCCCCAGCCCACCCCTTGTTCCGCTACTGATGTTATTGTCGACTGCATCAAAAGATATTATCAGTGTATTCTCCTGTTTGGTTACTACCTTCCAGTTTGAAGTTCAGAGGTTGTACATTCTAGGTCAAACACTCTTGACCAGGACATTTAGCTCTTATTAAACAAAAAAGATAAATAGAAGATAAATGTGGTTCTCAGGTGAAATTGGAATTAAGAGCTACTGTATTTTCTGCCTTTCTAGAACCTCTTCTCCACAGAAGTTGCTCATTCATGACTCGAGAATAAGTCTAAAGACGAAAGACTTGATATTTTGATTAAGTTAGATGCTATCTATATTGGCTGGATTGTGGTTGACCTCCTACTTCCACCCACACCAATTCATGTGTGGAAGTCCCAAACTATATTAAGAGATAGTATCTTTAGAATCTTTAGACTGAGTGAAAAAGAGATCCTTCACAGTGGGCCTTATAAGGTACTGGATTCTTTTTTTTTTTTTTTTTTTTTTTCTCTTTTTTTTTTTTTTTTTTTAAATAAATTTTATTGTTATATTCCCCATACAATTGCAGCCCCCCCATTCTGACCCCAATCCCTCCCCTCCCGCCCCCCTAAAAGGGTCTCTGGTTCATAGTTTTTTGTTGATTTTGATTTTCACTTTCTTATAGTTATTCATTTTCCTGGTCCCTTATTTAAGTTTTCTAGATTCCTGCTATGAGTGAGACCATCCGGTATTTTTCTTTTTCTTTTTGGCTTATTTCGCTGAGCATGATCCCTTCCAGCGCCATCCATGTTGCTGCAAATTGCATGTGTTTATCTTTTTTGAATGCTGAGTAATATTCCATGGTATATATGTACCACATCTTCTTGATCCAGTCATCTATTTTTGGGCATTTGGGTTGTTTCCAAAGCTTAGCTATTGTAAACAGTGCTGCTATAAACATAGGGGTGCAGGTGTTCTTTGGAATTGATGTTTCTGTGTCCTTTGGGTAAATACCTAGGAGTGGAATTGCTGGATCATATGGAAGCTCTATGTTTAGTAGGTCCAGAAATCTCCACACAGCTTTCCACAGTGGTTGGACCAGTTTGCACTCCCACCAACAGTGCAGAAGAGTTCCTTTTTCTCCACACCCTCGCCAACATTTGTTGTTGCTAGTTTTTTTAATATGTGCCATTCTCACTGGTGTAAGATGGTATCTCATGGTAGTTTTGATTTGCATTTCCCTGATGACAAGTGATGTTGAACATTTTTTCATATGCCTGTTGGCCATTTGCATTTCCTCTTCAGAGAAGTTTCTTTTAAGCTCTTCTGCCCATTTTTTGACTGGATTATTTTCTTTGTTGTTGTTGAGTCTCATCAGCTCTTTGCAGATTTTTGTGATCAGTCCTTTATCATTAGTGTTGGGTGCAAAAATGTTCTCCCAGTTGGTGGGGTTTCTCTTTGTTTTTGTTATTGTCTCTTTTGCTGTGCAAAAGCTCTTTAATTTGATGTAGTCCCAGCTGTTTATCTTTGCCTTCACTATCACTGCTTTGGGTGATGTGTCTGTAAAGATGTCTTTGATGTGCAAATCACGTAGTGTTTCGCCTATATTTCCTTCTATATATTTTATGGTTTCAGGTCTTATGTCTAGTTCTTTAATCCATTTTGAGTTGATTTTTGTGTATGGTGTGAGGTGGTGGTCAAGCTTCATTCTTTTGCATGTAGCGACCCAGTTTTCCCAGCACCATTTATTGAACAAACTTTCTTTGCTCCAATGCATATTCTTTGCTCCTTTGTCAAAGATTAGTTGACCATAAATCTGTGGGTTTATTTCTGGATTTTCTATTCGATTCCATTGGTCTGTATGTCTGTTCTTGTTCCAATACCATGCAGTTTTGATGATTATGGCTTTGTAGTATAGTTTGAAGTCTGGGAGTCTGATGCCTCCATTCCCTTCTTTTTTTTTCAGGAGAGCTTTTGCTATTCGGGGTTTTTTATGATTCCATATGAATTTCATCAATAATTGTTCTATTTCTTTGAAGAATGACATTGAAATTTTGATTGGAATAGCATTGAATCTGTATATTGCTTTTGGAAGGATGGCCATTTTAATAATGTTTATTCTTCCAATCCATGAGCAGGGGATGTCTCTCCATTTCTTTGTGTCTTCTTCTATTTCTTTTAACAGTGTTTTATAGTTTTCTTTGTATAGGTCCTTTACCTCTTTTGTTAGATTTATTCCCAAATATTTGATTTTTTTTGTTTCAATAACAAAAGGGATGGTCTTTTTGATTTCTTCTTCTTCAGATTTATTGTTTGTGTATAGGAAGGCTACTGACTTTTGCGTGTTGATTTTGTATCCTGCCACTTTACTGAACTGATTGATGAGTTGAATTAGCTTTTCTGTGGAGTTTTTGGGGTTCTCTATATATAATATCATATCGTCTGCAAATAGTGATAGTTTGACTTCTTCTTTTCCTATTTGGATTCCTTGGATGTCTTTCTCTTGTCTTATTGCCCTGGCTAGGACTTCCAGTATTATATTGAAAAGCAATGGTGAGAGTGGACATCCTTGTCTTGTTCCAGATCTTAATGGAATTGCTTTCAGCTTTTCACCATTGAGAATGATACTGGCTGTTGGCTTGTCATAGATGGCCTTTATGATGTTGAGGTATGTTCCTTGTATCCCAAGAATTTCAAGGGCTTTTATCATGAATGGGTGTTGCACTTTGTCGAAAGCTTTCTCAGCATCTATTGATATTATCATATGGTTTTTATATTTCTTTTTGTTGATGTGTTGGATAACGTTGATTGATTTTCGGATGTTAAACCATCCTTGTGCCCCTGGAATGAATCCAACTTGGTCGTGGTGAATTATCTTATGGATACATTGTTGGATTCTGATAGCTAAAATTTTATTGAGGATTTTTGCATCAGTGTTCATTAGGGAGATTGGCCTGTAGTTTTCCTTTTTTGTGTTGTCCTTGTTCGGTTTTGGTATTAGTGTAATGTTGGCTTCATAAAACGTGTTTGGTATTGTCCCTTCCTTCTCAATTTTTTGGAAGAGTTTGTGAAGGATAGGCACTAATTCGTCTCTGAATGTTTGGTAGAATTCATTTGTAAATCCATCAGGTCCTGGGCTTTTGTTTTTGGGGAGGTTTTTTATTACCATTTCAATTTCGCTAATTGTAATTGGTCTGTTTAGGTGTTCTATTTCTTCTTTATCTAGCTTTGGGTGATTGTAGAGTTGTAGGAATTTGTCCATCTCCTCTAGATTGTTGAACTTGTTTCCATATAACTGTTCATAGTAGTTACTGATTATTCTTTTGATTTCTGCTGTGTCCGTTGTGATTTCTCCTCTTTCATTGATGATCCTGTTTATTTGTGCTTTCTCCCTTTTTTCCTTTGTGAGCCTGGCTAGGGGTTTGTCTATTTTATTGATTTTTTCAAAGAACCAGCTCTTGGTTTCATTGATCTTTTGGATTGTTTTTTTAGTTTCAATTTCATTTATTTCTGCTTTGGTTTTTATTATTTCTTTTCTTCTACTGGTTTCGGGGTTTTTTTGTTGTTCTTTTTCTAGATCTTTGAGCTTCGAGATTAGGTTGTTTCTTTGCGTTCTTTCTTGTTTCTTGATGTGAGCTTCTATTGCTATATATTTTCCTCTTATTACTGCTTTTGCTGCATCCCATACATTTAGGATATTGGTGTCCTCCTTGTCGTTCAATTCAAAAAATTTTTTAATTTCTTCTTTGATCTCCTCATTAGTCCAATGGTCTTCCAGTAGTGTGGTTTTTAATCTCCATGAGGTAGGAAAGTTCCTTGCCTTCTTTTTATGGTTTATTTCTAGTTTGATGCCTTCATGGTCAGAAAAGATGGTTGATATGATTTCAATCTTGGTGTATCTGTTGATGTTTGTCTTGTGCCCCAGTATGTGATCGATCCTGGAGAATGATCCGTGTGCGCTTGAGAAAAATGTGTACTCCGTTTTTTTGGGGTTTAGTGTTCTATAGATGTCTGTTAAGCCCAATTGCTCTAGGTCCTTATTTAGAGCTTTAGTTTCTTTACTTATTTTTTGTCTTGTTGATCTATCCATTGTTGATAGTGGTGTGTTGAAGTCTCCCACTACGTATGTGTTTTCTCTGATGTCTGTTTTCAGAGAGGACAACAGTTGTCTGATATATTTTGGTGCTCCTTCGTTTGGTGAGTATATGTTAATGAGTGTTATTTCTTCTTGAAGTATTGTCCCCTTGATCATAATGTAGTGACCCTTGGGGTCTCTTTTTATCTTTTTGAGTTTGAAATCTGTTTTATCTGATATAAGTATAGCTGTTCCTGCTTTCTTTTTTGGTCCATTTGCTTGTAGGATTGTTTTCCATCCTTTAACTTTGAGCCTATTTTTATCTTTTGTAGCTAAATGTGTTTCCTGGAGACAGCAAAAGGTTGGGTTTTGTTTCTTAATCCAGGCTGCAACTCTGTGTCTTTTTATTGAAGAGTTTAGTCCATTTACATTCAGAGTTATTATTGATATGTTAACATCTGTATTTGCCATTGTGTTTGTCTTTCCTTTGATTTTATTTATTTATTCTTTTAATAACTTTTTTTTTTTGGCCTTCTTTCATTGTTATTCGTCCCTCTGAGGTTCTGGCTTTAGGACTCCTTGTAGTATTTTTTGGAGTGGGGGTTTAGTTGCAATGAAATTCCGGAGTTTCTGTTTGTCTGGAAAGGTCCATATTCTTTCTTCAAAGAGGAAGGAGAGCTTTGCGGGATAGAGTATTCTTGGTTGGCATCTGTTTTCTTGGAGTCTGTTGACTATGTCCCTCCACTCTCTCCTTGCCCGTAGTGTTTCTTCAGAGAAGTCTGATGTCAGCCTGATTGGTTTTCCTTTGAATGTTATCTGTTTCTTCCCTCTTGCCAGCTTCATTATTTTTTCCTTGTCCTGGATTCTTGGGAGCTTTACTATTATGTGTCTTGCTGTATTTTTCCTTTCGTCGTGGAAGTTTGGTGTTCTTCTTGCTTCTTGTATATCAATTTTCAGCTCCTTCTTCACATTTGGGAAGTTCTCTTCAATTATCTCTTTGAATATTTTCTCTGTTCCTACATCTCTCTCCTCTCCTTCTGGTATTCCTATAACTCTTATATTTCCTTTCCTCATGGAGTCAGATAGTTCCCGAAGTCTTTCTTCGTTCTTTTTCCTTCGTACTTCTCTTTCCTTTTCTGTTTTGGTTCTTTTTATTTCTATGTCTTCAAGATTACTTATTCGTTCTTCCATTTCATCTATTCTGCTTTCATTGCTTTTCCCAGAATTCTTTAGTTCTTCCATTAATTCTTTGATCTCCTGCATTTCTTTTACTTCCCTCTTTAGGGACTCAATTTCTTTCTTCTGACCATTGTTTTCCCTCTCTAGGGACTCAATTGCATTCTTCTGATCGTTGATTATTTTTCCCTTATCCTTGTTTTCCTTTATGACTTCTGTTAGTTTTTTAATCACGGCAATTTTAAATTCTCTTTCTGGAAGGCTCAGAAATTCTTCCAAGTTATTGTCTTTGCAATCTGGGGGCTGGCTTTCTTTTTGTGGTGTGCTTTTTCTCTGGAGAGTTGCTAGGTTGCGTGTGGTTCTTCTCTTCCCTACTGTCTGTTTTCTAATTTGCCGTATGCGTTGGGACAGTGTGTTGTTGGGACTGGCCGGCATCTTGGGTGGGCTTCTCTGTTCCCCTCTGGTTCTTCCAGGAGTCATCTGTCAGTTTCAAGCAGTCTTTACTGGAGAAAGGTCCCTGTTCTAAAATGCCGATGTAGGGACACACTCCCCTGTGCGCCTGGTCTGCCCCGGCGGTGGGTTCCTGCTCCCCTCTGGGCTTGGACTGCAGGCCAGAGGGGGTCTGGCGTGGGCGAACTTCCCCCGCTCACCTCTGGCTCCTGAGGAAGCCTTCTGCAGGTAGTCTTTACTGAAGAAATGTCCCTGTTCTAAAATGGTGATGTGGGACACACTCCCTGCGCTTCTGGTCTCAGGCACACTATTCTGCACGCCTGGTCTGCCCCGGCTGTGGGTGCTCGCTCTCCCTGTGGGCTCAGACTACTTGTTCGGAAGGGGCCCGGTGTGGGCAAACTCCCCAGCTGGCCACTAGCTCCTTCAGGAGCCTCTGCTGGCTTCAAGTCGCTAGGTGGTGCCAGAGATCTCTCCTAGAGCCCTTGGGGAGCTGATTTTCCACCCCGTGGGACAGGGAGCAGAGCGGGGATGGTAGGGTACACCTCAACGGCTTTGGGGTGCTGTGTCTGCCTTGTGCCCCACCGTCGTGGGGAACCCACGCCCCTAATTTCGTGCCCCGGGTCTCTGTTCCATAGCCCTCAGTTCCAGGACGCGGGCTGTAGCCCAGATCAGTGGGGCGGGAATGGCGCCTTTTGAATCCTGCTCCCCTGCCTGGGCGCCTTGTTCCTGCTCACTCAGGATGGGCCTCCGCCGTCTCCCCCTAATTTCGTGCCCGGGTCTCAGTTCCAAAGCCCTCAGTTCCAGGATGCGGGCTGTAGCCCAGATCAGTGGCGCGGGAATGGCGCCTTTTGAGTCCAGCTCCCTTGCCTGGGCGCCTTGTTCCTGCTCACTCAGGGAGGGCCTCCGCAGTCTTCCCCTAATTTCGTGCCCCGGGTCTCAGTTCCAAAGCCCTCAGTTCCAGGACGCAGGCTGTAGCCCAGATCAGTGGCGCGGGAATGGCGCCTTTTGAATACAGCTCCCTTGCCTGGGCGCCTTGTTCCTGCTCACTCAGGGAGGGCCTCCGCAGTCTCCCCCTAATTTCGTGCCCCGGGTCTCAGTTCCAAAGCCCTCAGTTCCAGGACGCGGGCTGTAGCCCAGATCAGTGGCGCGGGAATGGCGCCTTTTGAATCCCGCTCCCCTGCCTGGGCGCCTTGTTCCTGCTCACTCAGGGAGGGCCTCCGCCGTCTCCCCGCAAGCCTAGGTCGCAGGCGCGGGGACCTGGGCAGCTGCGATCCGGTCCGGATCCGCGCCGCTTTCTGCACGCAAGCTTACCGGGCGGCCGGGGCTGTGTGCTGGTGCTGGTCTCCTCCTGGGGGGCGTGGCTCTCTTTAATGGCGCCTGGAGCTCACCTCCGCGGCGGATCCTGCAGGGTTCGCCTCTCCCGTTCACAGGGTGTGGTGGCTGCAATAGTTCCTTTCCACTCACAGTCCCACTTGCTGCGTCCGTTTTTCTTGTTGGCCGTTTTGGTTTGTTGTTTCCCTCCTTTCTGCCGGTCGGTCGGAGAGTGCGGACTTTGTGGGCGGGGGAGGGGAGCAGGGTTCTGCGCTTCCCTCCCTTCTCGTCCTCTTTTATGGCAACTTTCTTCTTCGGGTAGTTTGCTGGAGTCGTCCGTTTATCTTCCGTGTCCCAGTTCTCACTGGGACCTGCCGCTTTTCCTCCCTATTAACTTTTTTTAATGGGAGATCTTACTCGCAGCGTCTCCTCGCCGCCATGTTGCTCCGCCCCCCAGGTACTGGATTCTTATAAGAAGAAATTGGACATCAAAAGACACTAGGGATACACACACAAAAACAGACAAAAGACCATATGAGGAAACATTAGGCAGTAGTCTTTAAGGCAAGGAAAGAGGTCTCAGAAGAAACCAAATATGTCAAGACCTTGATCTTGGATTTCCATAAACTCCTTAGGAATATATTTAGCCAAAAGCAAGCAAGACTTCTACACTGAATTTGGAAAATATGGTGGAGTGTAATTAAAAGAAGCTTAACTATATTGAGAGATATTTAATGATAATGAATGAAATACTATTATTAAGGTATTAATTGACAACCAATGATATATAGATTAAATGCAACTTCAAAGAAAATTGTAATAGTTTTGAATAAAAATTTCTAGACTAATTCTAGCATTTGTATGGAAATATAGACAATCAAATACTGAAAATAATCTTGACAGAAAATAATGTGGAATTGACACAACATGTAGAAGTTGTATGAGTGATTAATATATATTATATTTTGATAGGACTATGGGTTATATTTACAGGTGTATGCATTTCTAAATTCTAATATATATTATATATATTATTAATCCATTTACAATATAATAAAAAGTAAATATGAATTAACATAAAATAATATAGTACCTAGGAAAGAACTGTGACTATCAGCCAATTGGAAGATAAAAGAAAAACACTAATAAAACAAGAAAAAGTATCAGTGATTTCTTTCTTGGAAAATGATATTAAACAGCATTTGTGCAGGATTGACTATTTCTAAAAGAACTCTCATGTAATCCTCACAATAACCCTTTTGTAGTTCCCTTTTATGGATTAAATTTTAGTATTTTCAAAGTCAAGCAGACCTTCTTTCTAATTCAGGATTTTTCAGTATTATTCATTATAATATTACTGACCTTACTTCACCTCTCCTGGATTTTATTTATTTGTTTGCTTTTGTTTAAAACTCAAAATCAGGGTTTCCTAAAGTGAGTTATCAGCAAAAGGGTTTCAATAAAATGTAATGTGTTACATTTTAAAAAAGGAGGCATAATGGGGTTCTGAGGTCAAATACATTTGAAGGTATGAATAAAAGAAAACTATATTTTTATTTAATTTTAGGCCTTCTCCAGAATCCTAAATTCAGTAATGAAAGTGGATCTGATCTATTTTATATCAATATCTCTTCTAGGTACTTTGCCCATGCTCATCTATTTAGTTTTTATATAGTAAGACTTAAAAATCCTTTGAATAAGTGTTCTTGTCAACTTATTTAAAAATGAGGAAACTGAGGCAGAATGAAGTATTTTTCACAAGATGTAGTGCTAGTAAGGGATAGAGTTGGAACTTGAATCTGAACAGCTAGCTGGAGTCTGGAACCTGTTTCTCTAAGTACCATGTTTTACAGAAGACATGGAAAGAGAGAGAAAGAATAATAAATATCAAATAAGGAGAAAGGAGTCAACCTTGCCAACCTCTTGCAAAGAAAACCAAAGTTCACCTAGTCAATGGAGAAATGCCTTCCAAAGTTCAAATAGGTTTTCTGAAGGTTGATGCTGAAAAATATATTCGAAAAATTCTTGAAAATATACTGAAATCCACTAATCAGAGAATAGGAGTTCCAGAGATCCATGTCAAGTGCCTGGGAGTAAAGTGGGTTTGGCTCCCATGAGGGAACAACAGAAGAATATGATGACAGTTTTTAGATAATGGATGACTAAGGAAGATTGGCCTCTGGGTGGTAACTGACGAAATGCTTGATGAGGCACCGGGGAAATGTTCAGAGGAACTCTAAGAGGAGTGAATAGTCAAATTTGGAGTGTGGATGCAAAATCCTTTGTTTAGTGAGAGGTAGGAGCAGTTTCTTTAGGCCAGAAATGCAGCAGAAAGGCTGATTGCTCCCTCAGGTTGTGGCTGGAGACTAGATATAGGTGATTCCATTTGAACAATTTAACACTGAAGAGGCAGAATGAAAAAGATATAGCTATTTGGGCTGACAAAGCAGAGTAGGCTCCAAAAATAAATAAATAAATAAAAAATAAAAACAGCTACCCTCATTAGTGGCAAGTTTTTCATATTCCTATTCTATAAGAGACAATTGCCTGAAAGGAATATTTGTATAATAAATTCTGAGAGAAAAATCACATAGATCTCTTAATTATTCAGAAAATATGATAAATAAAAATGAAAAAAATTCCTGATAGAATTAGAATTCTCCTGAGGGTGAGACAGGAGCACAGAAACAGCTAGTGATTATCCAAACTTAAAGCAGTAGCCATAGGAATTTGAACCTCCCAGCACTGTAAACTGAACTCATGAAAAGAAAGGGAAACTAAAATGAGGTGTAAAGAGAGCTAACATTCAGGCATGCCTGTCCATATTTAGTACTCTCTCTACAGTTGGGTCCATTGAGAGAGTATTTTCCTGTTTGCTCTATGCTGGGTTCAAGAGTCAAAGGATCTGATCTGATCCTTTGTAGGCCTCACTTGATCTGAACCTCTAAAATTGACCTTATTTCTTCCCAGAGTCCCAAAAACTGGAGATGAATTAAAGCCAATTTGAATCTTTTGGAAGTCTGTGGTATAAATTTAAATGCTCTTTAGGCTGGCCCCTAACCATCAGGAGCAAAGAGTAGAATCTTGAATATTTTCTTATCTATTTCCTGCTTTTAAGGACCAAGAGTCATAAAACAAGAATCTTAGGAAACACCAGCACTGCCTTTCAAAAAATTAATGCCCTAAATATGTTTCCTAGGATTTGATATCTTTAAGGAAAACTGTTACCAAAAACGTAAAATCATCTTCAAAATTACTTTAAGCTCCCAAACATATTTCTTCAATTCTAGGAGATGCAAATTTTCTTAAATTGGGTTCACTCTGAATATTAGCAGGAAGAGCACAGGAAATAAAAATGATCTGATTGACAGTTCAGTAAAGTGGCAGGATACAAAATCAACACGCAAAAGTCAGTAGCCTTCCTATATACAAACAATAAATCTGAAGAAGAAGAAATCAAAAAAACCATCCCTTTTATTATTGAAACAAAAAAAATCAAATATTTGGGAATAAATCTAACAAAAGAGGTAAAGGACCTATACAAAGAAAACTATAAAACACTGTTAAAAGAAATAGAAGAAGACACAAAGAAATGGAAAGACATCCCCTGCTCATGGATTGGGAGAATAAACATTATTAAAATGGCCATCCTACCAAAAGCAATATACAGATTCAATGCTATTCCAATCAAAATTTCAATGTCATTCTTCAAAGAAATAGAACAATTATTGATGAAATTCATATGGAATCACAAAAAACCCCGAATAGCCAAAGCTCTCCTGAAAAAAAAAGAAGGGAATGGAGGCATCACACTCCCAGACTTCAAACTATACTACAAAGCCATCATCATCAAAACTGCATGGTATTGGAACAAGAACAGACATACAGACCAATGGAATCGAATAGAAAATCCAGAAATAAACCCACAGATTTATGGTCAACTAATCTTTGACAAAGGAGCAAAGACTATGCATTGGAGCAAAGAAAGTTTGTTCAATAAATGGTGCTGGGAAAACTGGGTCGCTACATGCAAAAGAATGAAGCTTGACCACTACCTCACACCATATACAAAAATCAACTCAAAATGGATTAAAGAACTAGACATAAGACCTGAAACCATAAAATACATAGAAGGAAATATAGGCGAAACACTACGTGATTTGCATATCAAAGACATCTTTACAGACACATCACCCAAAGCAGTGATAGTGAAGGCAAAGATCAACAGCTGGGACTACATCAAATTAAAGAGCTTCTGCACAGCAAAAGAGACAATAACAAAAACAAAGAGAAACCTCACCAACTGGGAGAAAATTTTTGCACACAACACTAATGATAAAGGACTGATCACAAAAATCTGCAAAGAGCTGATGAGACTCAACAACAACAAAGAAAATAATCCAGTTAAAAAATGGACAGAGGAACTAAAAAGAAACTTCTCTGAAGAGGAAATGTGAATGGCAAACAGGCATATGAAAAAATGTTCAACATCACTTGCCATCAGGGAAATGCAAATCAAAACTACCATGAGATACCATCTTACACCAGTGAGAATGGCACATAGTAAATAAACTAGCAACAACAAATGTTGGCGAGGTTGTGGAGAAAAAGGAACTCTTCTGCACTGTTGGTGGGAGTGCAAACTGGTCCAACCACTGTGGAAAGCTGTGTGGAGATTTCTGGACCTACTAAACATAGAGCTTCCATATGATCCAGCAATTCCACTCCTAGGTATTTACCCAAAGGACACAGAAACATCAATTCCAAAGAACACCTGCACCCCTATGTTTATAGCAGCACTGTTTACAATAGCTAAGCTTTGGAAACAGCCCAAATGCCCAAAAATAGATGACTGGATCAAGAAGATGTGGTACATATATACCATGGAATATTACTCAGCATTCAAAAAAGATAAACACATGCAATTTGCAGCAACATGGATGACGCTGGAAGGGATCATGCTCAGTGAAATAAGCCAAAAATAAAAAGAAAAATACCGGATGGTCTCACTCATAGCAGGGATCTAGAAAACTTAAATAAGGGACCAGGAAAATGAATAACTATAAGAAAGTGAAAATCAAAATCAACAAAAACTATGAACCAGAGACACTTTTTGGGGGGTGGGGGGCGGGAGGGGAGGGATTGGGGTCAGAATGGGGGGATTGCAATTGTATGAGGAATATAAAAATAAAATTTATTAATTAAAAAAATGATCTGATTGAAATTGACAAATAACTTTTATTTTTAATCTAATAAGGCTGATAGAAAAAGAAATGGATTGAGAGTGAACAGAAACAAGTTAAAAGGATAATAGGGATGGGAAAAGAAATGCATCATTCAGGTCAGATTCTTACTAGGGAAGAGATATTGCAAATGTATTTGAAACATACATGAAAGTAAAGTAGCCTTAGAAAATTGGGGAGTGGAGAATTAAAGAGATGATATCAGGGAATGGGGATTTTAAATTATTATTTTCCTTTTGCATTTAATGTGAAGTAAGAAAAAGAGATCTGCCTAGGGCACAGAGCATATTTCTTAGCACAGCTGTGGAAGAAACCACTGTAAAAAAAAAAAAAAAAGTGATTTGAACATCCTAAGGCAAAGCAAGTATAAGTACCAAGTCCAAATAACTGTGATTCATGACTCTGAAAAGACAGGAGAATACGAAGAACAAAGTCATGCCTTGAATTAATTGCTTCTGCTACATCTCGGATGCTGGATGAGTACACTACCTGACTCTTTTAAAATAGAAAATGATAACCATGAGCAAATTATTCTTAATTTGCTAATGAGAAGGGAACATGAAATTGCAGATTGGAAATGGTTTTTAAATTTGGTGAGGTTAGAAGGAATCTAAAGATGATGTTAAAGAGAGAGAAATAAGGGCCAGAAACCGACTGTGATATTACTAAAATCACATAATTTTGGAAAAAATGTTAAAACTTACTGACTCCAATTTTCTTATTTTTTTTTTTTCATTTTTTTCATTTTTTTTCTTTCTTTTTTCATTTTTTTTCCTTTTTTTTCCTTTTTTTTCATTTTTTTTCATTTTTTCACCAGACTTTTTTTTTTTTTTTTAATTTATTTATACAAGCACTGGGTACAGTCAGAAGCGTGGGAGGGTGAGAGAATTCACCAGAGCCAGAGCGGAGAGCAGAGCAGGCAGAAGGACCGAAGTACACTGCTGAGGGGAGCAGCCGGCGGCAGGAGAGTTCCATGCGCCATGTGGGACCCTCCTCCAGTGGCCTGGGAGCAGCCGGGGATCGAACTGGCACAGCAGAGGCCTCAGGCAGCCTCGCAACCCAGCACTCAACCGCTGTGCCACCGGGGAGACCCAATTTTCTTATTTTTTAAATGTGAGAGCAGAGTTCAGGGCTCTCACCTGGATCCTTGGATTGTCAGCTCATTAGCCTTTAGTCAAACTACTACTTTCCTTTCTTTTTTATCCTGGGCCTTTGTGGGTAGGAATAATATAGTGCTTTGTGCAAGAAAACACCTAGAAACCATCACTGGAGGATGAGTTTTCCTAAGCTTGACTCTCAGCCCTTTATGTTCTATCCTCCATGCGAAAGATAAACTTAAAAAAAATTCAGCTACTTAGTTACAATAGTCACATTTCAAGTCTTCAATAGTCATATATAGACAATGGTTACCATATTAGGCAGTGCAGATAAAGAACATTCTTGTGGTCACAGAAAGTCTTCCCAGACAACGCTGTGCCAGAGACTGTGGTTATGTTCTGTGTGGCTTTTAGCTATACCATTCCTAAGAGTATGGCACTTCTTCTTCATAGGAAAATGTTGCCCAAAAAATTAGAAATTGTGAACATTCATTTTTCCACAACTAAAAGAGTTAACTGCCGATGTTACCTGTATTAATCTCTTTTGCTCCGTTTTGCCTTTTTCGTCTGTTAAGCTAACCTTATAGCACTATTGAAAGGGCCAATCAGAAAGCTGTAAAACAACCTTATAATTATAAAGTTGATGGTGATGATCATGATGATCATGATGTGATGGTGATGATGATCAACGAGGATATTGTGTTTTAAAACCCATAGGGATGTTTTTTATTTCTACTTTAAAAAATATTTGCCATACTTGGAGTCTGTTTTTGGAGTCCTACCATTTTCTACTGTCTTTAATAATGTTTAGAGTATCTAAGCAATGTTACAGCCCTTGAACCTTCATTTTTTCCCAGTAAATATATATAAACTAATATTTAGATTAAGGTTAAGGGCCAAACAGAGTTAGAAATTAAGATCTAATTGGAAATTTTTCGAGTTGACACATCGGGTTAAATTAAACATGAAAAGACTCTGACATCACTGTACCTTATTAATGCCTTATATTTACTTCTCAAACCAGCAATTTTCATTCAGTAAATGCATGGACAGGGATGCTCACTTTTAACCATGCAGGCAATTGGCAATACAGCTAGCCAATTACCTGCAAAATACTGGAATAGTGAACCCTTGATCCAAAATATTTAGAAGCAACTGGACTCTAGAAAATTGGCTTATAGGAAGCTCTTTGCTAAAACTACAATCAGGTGCTTTAAAAGGCTCTTTTTCTTCTTTCTCACTCATCTGTCTGATATACACCATCTGTCAGATCATGCTGGGTCGCCTCTGTCAGCCTTCCACTCATGTTGAAAGAGAGACAATGCTTTTGAAGGATTTTATTTCTCGTGAATCTCCCCACAAATATTCAGGGGTTTCTTACTGGTTCAACATTTCTATCTATAGACAATGAGGAGCTAGTATCTAGCCACAGGAGTAATAACACCATTAGGTTAACCAATATATATGCCTGATCATGTACCTCTCCTATGCAATCACAGGCCACTCAGGTGGCCTATATTAGTGCTTCTTGAATTTTACTAGGCATAGGAATTGCCTGGAGACCTCCAAAATTACAGATTCTGACTTAGTAGGTCTAGGGTGGGCCCTGAGAATCTGCATATCTAACCAGGTCTCAGGTGACACTACAGTCAGTGGATACTTTTCATAGTAAAAATAGGGGATACTGGAACAAGTTTAATTATTTGGAGTGATTCCACCAAATGTTTGTAACAACAACAGCAAGAGAAATAATAATCATATAATTTTAAAAGCTACTTATGATTAATTTTGCATGTGCTTTTTCATTTAGACATTACAATACTGAGAAGTAAGCCCAATGTTATGGCTATTTATTGCATGTAACATTGTGGCCCACAACTTAGTGACTTAAAATAATAACATTTACTTCATTCACAGACTTGAAATTTGAGCCGAGTTCAGAAGGCACAGCTTGTCTCAGCTCCAGAAAACATCATTGGTACAATTAAAATTCTGGGGAATGAAAGTTATCTTAAAAACCATTAGACCTAATGGTTGATGCTAGAAGGTAGCTGTCACCATAGCTGGCACTATAAACAGACTACCTACACAAAGTCTTTCCATGTTCCTGCTTGTTTCTCCACAACATATCAGCAGAATTCCATGGCTAAGTATCCCCGTGGAACCAGGTAGAAGATGAACATTATCAGTTAGTCAGAATTTACAAAGGCCATTTGTGTCATAGTTACAAACTTGGCCATATTCAACAGACAGAAATAGAGACCATACACCTTGATGAAAGAAAGTCATTACTACATTTAAAAAAAAAAAAAACCCTATACACTAAGATATACCGGTTTGGCTACCTAAGGAAATGCAATACGCGAACAGGTACCATGATCTAACTTCACTGATGAACATGACTGATGGTCAATAGGGTAACTTCACATCATAGGATTTAGTTGACATAAGACAATATAAGAATATGTTTAAATATGTTACTATATGGATTTTTAGGGTACAGAGTAGCATACATAGATACATATGATATGATACAGTTTTTCAGATATAGAGTTCATATGAACCAGAGGGAATGAAGGCTTCATATACAAGGTGTTGAGTACAGACTGGTGAAATGAGCTACCTTTCTCCTTCTTTAGCTAGAATTCCTGGCTTAGTTTACTACAATGCCTCAGAAAGAGAAATACAGTTTTCTATAATATAGCATACAAAACTAAGCTTTAGACGCTGTATATTTTCTCCTTTTACTATGCTCTATTCAATGAGTAAACAAATAGATCAGTTTTGGCTGAGCATGATCCACAATGATTGGTTAACCATTAACAAATGAATACCTGCCAATTGGTCAACAACTTCAATAAAGTCTTGGCAGAAGAAACCCCAGGAAACTACCAATGAGAGGTAGCGATACTGGTGTGTGAAATAACAGTTTCTAGTAACTTAATGCCCATTTAAAATTATATGATTTCTAGTTCAAAGGTTTTTGTGTCCATCTGGAAAACACTAATCTAGGGACTATGTAATTTAACTCTCAAAATAACACTGACAAATCTTGGAAAGAAAAACTTTTATAGGCAAAGAAGAGAGAATGGAAGTGTGAAATATGGGATACTTTCATCACAGAGTAGGCTATACAAGCATCACTGCTTAAAAATGTCAAGTTTTGTGAGCTTCAAAATAGCACTCTTAAGTGTTTAATGATTTTCTCCTTCCAAAGACAAAAATCAAATTCCCCATCAGCACATGGATTTGAAGTACCTGTTCATTTGTAACACATCATGCCTTTCCCTTGTTTTTCTCTAATATTAGAAATACAAAAACAAACCCAAATCAAGCAGGACTGTTCAATTAGTTACTTTTGTATCTTCTGTCACAGAAAGATTGACAGTTTTATTTCCTTACCTGGTAGCTTGTCAGGATCTGAGAACTAAAAGCCATCTCCTTTCCAAAATGTAGTGAAAATAAAAACAAATGTGACTTTACTTTGTAGGTGTTCGTACTTTCAATGTATTTGACAGATCTATTAACCAAATTCTTTTCAAGTATTACAAAAAGTAATTGCATATATTTATGTCTAACAAAAGAGAAAAACATGCCCAATAATTTGGTAGAAACTGCTAAGTAACTTTGACTAAATGCTAATGACTCCAGAATATGGTATGCTTCTGCACGTTCACTGGTTTTAGGGAGATTCTCATAAAGAGTGGAGAATGTAAAGGCACTGAAACAAGAATAGGCACTCTGGGAATATAAACCACCTGTTTCTCACACTCACTGGGCTCCTTTAGACCTTGGTTGAGCCCTGCTGTGTATGTACCACAGTCATTAAATGATGAAGCTCCACCAAACACACTTCAAGTTTTGCTGGATCAGGTCACACCCAGTTGCATGGTCATTTGGGTTCCCAAGGGCACTCAGTTTCCACCAGAGTCCAGTGTAACAAAAGGGAATATGACCATGGAATTTACTATTTGTTAGATATTTTCTTTTTTTTTTTTAAGATTTATTTATTTATTTATTTATACAAGCACTGGGTACAGTCAGAAGCACGGGAGGGTGAAAGAATTCACCAGAGCCAGAGCGGGGAACAGAACAGGCAGACTGACAAAATACACTGCTGAGGAGAGCAGCGGGCTCAGCAGGAGAGGTCTGTTCCACCATGCGGGACTCTCGCTGGCGGCCAGGGAATGAATTGTTAGATATTTTCATACACTTTATACACATTAATCTCTTTCATCATCAGAACAACACTATGCAGTAAGTACTTCTATTGTTAATTTTTCAGAGAGGAAATGTTGCACAGATAGTTTAAGTATGGTCACCAGCCAGTAAGTGACATATATGACTCAAACTCAGTGTGACTCCAAGACTACTCCCTGTACTATAATATACCTCAGATCTCAGCCAGGAGTAACTCCTTGAAAGTAAAGAGTTATTTAAAGAAGTCATGACTTTGCTTTAAAACCCTCAAGGCCATTTCTGTGATTGTCTTTTTAGGTCCTGCCCCAGTTTATATACAGTACTCTCTCTCTACTATAGTCACCTTGAGCTGAGCCATAAGGTCCAAGTGATATTAATTCTAAATATCTGGGATTATTATGATCTCCAACTAACTCTTAAATATCTGTAAATTAACTACTAAAGCTAAATAATATTTACTAAAAGAGCATTGTTCTATAAATTCTCATTACATATATTTCCTTTAGATAATTTTAATGTACATGAATTTTCTATAATTTCTTATTTGTATTCACATCCAATTGTCTTGATTTAATTAACTATAGCCTGCCATTTTTTCTTATTTCTCTTTCACTGAAATTAGGATAAAATGAAACAAAGATCTCTTTCAAAGGAAGACATTCTATCTTATAGTTTTTAAATAATTTAAGATACGTTCCTTACTTAGCCAACATTAAGATGCCAATGAATAATACAAGTACCATATAAAAATTGACTCTTCTCAAATCTGGAGCATTATGCTCAGAAAGAGGACTAATGTCACTGCTCTAATTTTTGTCCTTTTGTCTATGAAATACATCTCCTTATAACTCCCATAAGCAGGGCGAAAAGAATTTTTTTACCTTATACTAGCTCCTTAAAATCTTCTCCCACAGGACTGAGAACAAACTTGATTTTTTGAATTCTGAGAATATGACCTAGCCTTCCAAAATGTTTTCAAGAAGTTTAACTTTTTGGCTTCTTTTTATTTCATAACTTTCATCAGTTTAGTTCCAATAAGGAGTGTGAAAAAATCATAGTCAACATTATCCTAGCAGTGCTTTTCTACCATAGACTTGCCCATGAGTCATCACCCTCAGGCCAGCTGAAATTAAAAGACTACTGCCATCCTCAGCCCTGCCTTGGTCACTATGTCAGTCCCATGCAGGATTTCACTGTCTTGGGGAACAAACTATGAAACAGTTCATCTAATAAGCTAATTGTATTATATTAAATAAGATGTTGCCTGCATGTGTTTTTCCCACTGTATGTTGAGTTACTTGAAAGGGTAATCATGTCCCTTTGAAATGTCCAAATTTCATACATGTATTAGAATATAGTAGAAATTCAGTCAATATTTATTAAACTAAGAACACCAGTAGACAAAAATCCACTTAATCAGTCACTTAATCAGTAATAACAGAAGAACTGATTTCAATCAATGTTGGTATCATCTGGATAGACACCAAGTCCTTCCCAAAGGCAGGACCCTACTCATCAGATTGTCACTCAGGTCTGAGAGACACAAACGTTGTGCTTATTTGGCAATTTGACTCCAAATTCTGTGATTTTTGCATCTCAGAATTTTGGTTTGTGATTGCTTTGGAAAAAACTTAACAGAATTTCAGAGTAAAGGTAAACATATAACTTTTTCTAGTACAGCATCTTCTAGTTTTTGTGGCTCTGTTCTGTGATCTTTTCATATAAGAAAATAGGAACCAAACATGCCGCCTTGTTTGATAGTAATCGTCTAAGTACGCTTATGTTAAACCCCAGGATGAAAATTTATTTTTCCAAGATCAATTATTAATTTCATAATTTAAACATCTACTATTTTAGAGGCAATGATATGTTCTAGGTGCTTGAGGGAAAGGCTGTAGGGAGGTACAAATGTTAATAACAAAAAAAATTGCCTCTTTCTTTACACCCTCCAAGGAGTTTTGCTTCATTAGGTGGTAGAATATGAGTCTTTGGCTCTTGCTGCTAGAATTATACCAGAATTCTTGAATTAGATTTTTCTTTGGAGACAAGAATAGTATGTTTAGGTGGAATACTTGTGAATTCACCTAACCTATATAGAATCATTGGGAATTGAATGACAAGTATTCATTGCATGAATTACCTTAGCACCCTATTCCAGAACCTGTTCCTTAGAATATTGGAAGTCAGACTAAGACTCTGTATTCTTATTTTTCCAGAACAGACTTACCAGAATAATAAAATACAAGCTATATGCTAATGAAATTTATATACCTATGAAATAGTTGCTTAGTCTTGTTAAATATATCCTATTTAAGTAAATGTGTAGTCGCATCTCACTTATTTGGTTTTGATGTAAGCTAGGTCCATTTTTACTATTTGTAGTAATGAGGAAATTTTGTTTAAAAATGAACAATGATATAAAAATTTAAAAAAAATTAAAAAAGAAATCACATACAAGTGAGAAATATTTCAAGTTTTATATTACAAAAAAAAATGAAATGATCACTTCACTAAACTTCCATCAAAATGTATAAAAGCAGCACACTCCTTTGGCACTGTTCATTTGAGTTGCATATCTACAAAACTGACCACACAGGGAAAATAATCGTTCACTATGATAGCTAATGGTTTTATGCATCTAAGTCCAGTTTGGCCTCCTTCAAGTAACATGCTTTCTAATGAACATCTCATATACCCTATCGAGTTACAGGAATAATGGTAGAGGGAATTTCTTTAGGGAAGAGAATTAAACAAACAGAAAAAAAGGAGGGAAAAAGAAGGAATCTGTATAAGTGAGAATTTCTCATACCAGACTTTTTTGGGAGTCTGTTGGTTTTTTTTTTTAAAGATAAAAAGTGAAAAAATAAAGTCAAAAAGCCTCCAGAGAAGAGAAAGACCTGGAATCAGTTTCAGAAATCCTGTTCTAATCATATAACCCTTATACCAATAAATGCTCTTGACTTTAAGGCCCTTTATTTATTTCTTTCTCTGAAATATAAAATTGGTTTTGTTCTATTCTGTCCATCTGCCAAATTCTGGAACCACATTTCCCCACAGACTTTTTTTATATTGAAGTTGAATGATGTTTTAAGCAGCTGAAAATATACTTGGAACAATCACATTGTCCAAGCTTTCATAGGATCTCTCCCAAATTCTTTTCATCTCATTTGGATAGCCAAATTGATAGAGAAAATGTTGGCTTGATTCTCTTAAATATTATTACTAGAAACTGGCTACTTTATGAATCGTGGACTTTAAATTAACATGGAAAGTCAGCACTGTGCTTTTGTGTATCTTTCATGTCTGTGCCCATGAAAAACATAGATTATTATTCTCAATCTTATATCATCACAATTATTTTTAGAGAAATAGACGGGAAGGAACAGCGATTTAAATGAATGTTGTCCAGTTTTCTTGTGAGATCACTATGGTCAAATGTTCATCTTAGGTTAATGTTTACATCACAGTGGAGATGTATCAAAACAGAATACCTTATGATTAACTGGAGACAAGGGACAGAATGTTATTCTAATGATCAAGGGAAGAACTAGATCCCAGCCATTAGTCTTTCAGATTCAGGATGGCCTTGTAGGATGCCAGTACAAGATTTTCTCCATAGAATGTAATGCTAAATAATGTCAAGTTATAAAATAGACATGGTACATATATATATATATATATATATAATATTCCTGAGCTATAAAACTGATGAATTCTTGCCATTTGAGTCAACTCAAGGGGATTATGCTAAATGTCAGAAGGAGAAAGACAAATATCTGATTTCACTCATATATAGAAATAAAATATAGGAACAGACAAAACATAACCATAATAAACCCTAGAAGCCTTATTGCAGATTTCAGGCTACCAGAGGAAAAATGTGGGCGTTGGGATCCAATGGACTGTGGAATAGGATTATTGGTGCTTTGGTGGTGGGTGTGTAGTAACATATATCTGAAGAGGTTTGAACCTGTACTCCTAAAATATATATGGTGTTGTAAACCAGTGTTACCTCACTACAAAAAATGATACTATCATAGACATGAATATCTTAATCCAGAAAAATCTGTATTTGGGTAGCAGTAAGGAATAATATTTGGTGTAATTGTTACAAGTTTCTGAGAGATCACGATAATAAAACTGTTCTCTGTGACTTGAGTTTCCTTTCTAAGTTTTCCAAAAACAAAAAATAAGTCAAGGATAGTTAATTTCTTATTTCTCACTTCCTGTGTCTATCATTAATATTGTAAGATGGTCCACAAGTTGAAATAAAGGCAATTAAAAGTAAAATTATTTGTCATTCTGTATATTTAGTATGTATACATGTGAAAGGTTACAGGCTATTTTGTAGCAATAGCTTATTGCTATTCTTAATTGGCCATTCCTCACAAAAGCCCTGCTCTATATGAAAGATAGTCACTGAACATATTTATTCATATAGAGACAGCTTTATAGAATATGAAACAGTGGGCTAATACTAGCTGTTGGGCATCAGCCAAGTGCACAGAACTCCTCTGTACTTTATTTGATTTCTGTTTAGAGTCATCATTTTCTTTGTTTACTATATGAAATTTATCCCTCTTTCACAAATTATTTTAATAGTTTTATTTCTCAAATGCCTATGTAATTTAGTCCTTGTTTTTTTGACATTCTGTTTTTTTTTAATATTTATTTTACTTATTTATGCATACAAGAGCTGGGGTGTAGGCCAGAGGTGGGGATGGTGAGAGGATTTACCAGAGACAGAATGGGGAACAGAACAGGCAGATCTACTGAAATACACTGCTCAGAGGAGCAGCGGGTGAGACAGGACAGGTTTGCTGCACCAGGTGGGTTATCTCTCTGGACAGGGAAACAAACTAGTTCTGCAGTGGCTGCCGATAGCTTCATAATGCTGAGACAACCCCTTGCACCACCAGGGAGGCCCCCTTTTTTTACATTTTAAGTTTCAGATCTCTATTTCTGGTTTTAAGTTTGACTTAGTAATTTGAAGATTCTAAATATAACCAGCAGTCAAATAGTTATGACCTCAATGAGTTCTATAGTTAAAAATTAGAGACTCAATATTCTAGAGAGTAAATGAGTGAAGTACTAAAGTTTCCTTTCCTTCCTTGTTTTCTCTTCAAATGTGCAGATATGTCTTGAATTTTTATGGTAGACATCATATATTCTAGAATTCACAGATTCTTTAGGCAGAGGGATGAGCTAGTTGACCTCTACATTTTATTCTGCTGAAACAATAAATTTCTAATGAGAAAATTTCAGTGTTCTAATAGATTTAAATATCACAGAATTTTCTTGAGAATTATTTTAATCTGCACAATTTTCATGTCATTTTATTGATTTATGCATGTCTTTATATGCCATTAATATGGCATTAGTAGTATTTCATTATGTGGCAAATAGTTATTTTGATGAAGAAAATGATTAGATTTAATTCTACCAAATATTAGATTGTAATAGTATTTTCCCTGTTGGATGTTAATACATGCACGATACCTCATAATGCTGTAAGCTGAGAAACACTTTATGAAAACATAATGAAAAAAAAGGATGAACTCTCACAACAAAGGGTAAGAAATTTTTGAAATGTTACAGGTATATTTGCCTTTATTGTGTTGGTGATCCAAAAATATTGATATGATCTGAAGGTGATTTTTTTCCTATTGGTTTGAGTATATTAACATAATGTACGATTAAATACATACAGGTAGCTAAGAAATCCCCATTCATTCTTCCTATTCCAAGTCTATCCCAGCCAGCAGAACTTCTAATAAAAGTTAGGAATTCAACTGAGCATTCTAAACTTATGTCCACAAAGGTAAGTAGGTCCAATTTTGAATGTTTATGGCAACTGTAATTATACTAAATATTGACAATTTCATCCTCCATTCTTTAACCTAGATTTAGTTTTGTACACGTACATCCTACTACCTTGTTCTATATGAGAAACAGAAAATGGTGCATACACATTACTTTAAAAAAGAAAACCAGGTCTTCTATTATTTTAGTTGACATGGTGATTTGTGGTAATTCCTTGGACAGTTCTGGGGACCTCAGGAAGAGGTGTGACCTCACTGACTAATTGCTAATATCAGTTGAGAAAAATGTCTTCTATTTTGGGAAGAATAAAGGCTCAAAGCTGATTTTCTAGCCAGATAATAAATGGCTAGACCTTTAGATATAGTGTTAGATACCTCAAAACACACTGACCAGACTGAGTTATGCTTAACTTACTAGAACTCTGTGTAGGCTCATTTCCTTTGGTGATACGGTTCTAGCACAACTGCAGGCACAGAGATAAATACCTATCTTTTAGTCAGGCAGCCTGAGTAGAAGCTCTTATCTACATGAAATCTCATTTCAACTCTAATAGTATGGAAAGCAGGTTAATTCTCAAAAGTGCTTTATCCCTACTATTTTATATATGCACGGTTCTCTGGCTGAGTTGATTTTAGTACTAAAAACATTGCGGACTTTAGGACAGATCCAGTCTGTACTACTGCTATCTTTTATTCTAGGCACCTCAGATACAGTGGCAAATGAAAGGATGAGATTTCTGATTGCATGCAGGCAACATTCTAGTGGGCAATAAAGATAATAAACATGTAAATGCACATTATATCATCAACTATCATGCTAAGATAATCATTGTGTTAAAAGAGTAACAAGTAACTGGGGTAGATCACTTTAGATAAGGTCAAGGAAAAGGTCTCCCAGGGAACTGTCATTTCATTGGAGATCAGAAGAATGTGAATAAGTTAAACACACAGAGGAAGAAGGTGCAGAGTGTCGAAGGATTAAAGGGTGCCTGGCATATCTAGGAAGGAGAAGGAAGCAGTGCCACTTAAGTGCAATTAGTAAGGAAGTATGGATAAAATTAGGAGGAGACAGGCAAAGATGAGTAACAGGTAAGGTCCTATATCAAGGCTGTGGCAAGAATTTTGGCTATTATTCTAAGAGCAATGGGAAGTCATGGGGATTTCAGCATGACAGTAATATGCTCAGTCTAAACACTTTTAAAAGAGAACATTGGCTTTTAGTAGAGAATGCCTTCCTTAAGTTTTTAATGTTGGGCCTCCCTGGTGGTGCAAGGGGTTAAGCACATCACTGTGAGGCTATTCACAACCTCTGCAGGAGGAATTTGATAAAGGCCAGGAAGCTACCCACCTGGCGCAGCTGCTCCCCTCAGCAGTGTTTTCAGTCAATTTGCCTGTTCTGCTCCCCACTCTGTCTGTGGTGAATCCAATCACTGCCCCCCCACACCTCTGGCCTGTACCCCAGTCTTATATGCATAAATAAATAAATCTTTTAAAAAAAAAGTTTATGTTATGTTGCTTTGGGCCCAATCACTTACAGAGATTTTAGTAAAACAGCTCTAACAGCTACTCCAGGCCCCTTCCTTTAGATAAAGAGAGAGGTCTGAACAAATTCCACAAAACCTTATACAGGAAGAAAAGTCAATAAACAAATTTTATGACACTTTGTGTATATATTCAAGAAACATTCTCTGCCAGGATATCTTTTTCATTCTGAAGGAAGAGAGCAGGGGATTTCAGTAATTTTAGCAAGATCAAGGAGTATCTTCGACTTAGTTTTGGTTTCTGAATTGGGTGGAGAAATATCAAATTTCATTAGTGCCTTTCAGTACTAAAGGTCAGCATGAGACTTCCAAAAATTCACAAGCACTCTGTGTTTCATTGAATGGGCTTCAGTTTTACAAAGTGCTTCCTCGTTCCCTGAATTGTTAAGGGAAAGCAACTTTGCCTGAGATAGTGAGCCCCGTGCAAAAAAGATTATCCAGCAGAAGAGAATGCATAGTGACAAACAAACACAGATACATACATACACACTGTGTGTACACAGTTGTTTTTTTTTCTATTCTCCAATTTTTTTTAAATTTATTTATTTATTTATACAAACACTGGGTACAGTCAGAAGCACCGGAGGGTGAGAGAATTCACCAGCAGTGTACTTCGGTGCAGAGAATTCCGAGCGGGGAGCAGAACAGGAAGAAGGACGAAGCACACTGCAGAGGAGAGCAGCAGGCGGCAGGAGAGGTCTGCGCGCCATGTGGGACCCTCGCCCAGCGACCGGGGATCAAACCAGCGCTGCAGAGGTTGCGGGCAGCTTCGCAATCCAGCGTTCAAATGCTGCGCCACTGGGGAGGCCCTAATTTTTTTTTTTTTTAAGATTGATTTATTTATACAAGAACCGGGGTACAGGCCACATGCACGGGAGGGTGATTCACCAGAGACAGCTGGGAACAGAACAGGCAGACTGACTGAAACACACTGCTGAGGGGAGCAGCAGGCGCGACAGGAGAGGTCTGCTGCGCCATGCGGTACCCTCACTGGCTGGCCGGGATCTAACCGGCGCTACAGAGGCTGGGGACAGCTTCACAGCGGACCGCTCAACCACCTGCACCACCAGGGGAGGCCCTTCTCCAAATTTTTAATGTCAAGCAGATAAAGTTTTATCCAGCTCTGTAGGCTCGCCACTCCCACAAACTTCCCCTCTAAATACGTCCAGACACCCCACAAAGGTGGGGGTTTAGTCCCCTAACTAGCCTAAAGATAGATCTTTCTACTATTTCAAATGCATTCAGATTAATTTTAGTGATCAGTATTTAACAAATAATAAAAGTTTAGAAACAGTGGTCCATGGAGTGCTTCTAAAATTATGATATGAATAAATGGACATGACACTTGATTAGCAAATTTTCTACTCATAAATTTATTACATATTGACAATTGATAATTACCATTATTTTAATATTAACTAATTTCAAACTTACAGCATTTCATTAGAGGTGAAACTGGAGATTTCAAATCTTTCCTTTTCACAAGTTTTAGAACTGGGAAATTTTAATGAATTTTCTAAGGCTACAGATAAGTAGTTTGGAGAGTCCAGGTTCCCTGTTGTTATGACTGTGCTCTTGTGACCACACTCTACAAAATAAAACTACTTCTAAATTGGTTTTCTTCTCATGGAGAGGTTCAGAGTGGCTGCGACTTAAGAAAATTATTATTTATCTTACATTCTGACAGTATGTTGCTGCCATTCTTATGATTTACTATGGAATGGAGAAAACATTGCCAACCAAGCATGTCAAAGCCACATCTCATTATACATTCGATTTGTTCTTCAGAGCATAGCTTCTAATGTATATGTACATGTGCAATTTCTATTGTAGCAATAAAATAAAATAAGTCAACTTGGCTTTTTTATCAATTGAATATTTTTTTAATTATATTTTTAAGTGGCAGTTCAATTTAGAGACAATTTTTTTTATTTCTTTCTTTTTTTAAAAATTTATTTATTTATTTATATAAGCACTGGGTACAGTCAGAAGCGCGGGAGGGGGAGAGAATTCACCAGAGCCAGAGTGGGTAGCAGAGCAGGCAGAAGGACCGAAGTACACTGCTGAGGGTATCAGCAGGCGGCAGAAGAGGTCTGCGCGCCATGTGGGACCCTCCTCCAGTGGCCAGGGAGCAGCCGAGGATCGAACCAGTGCTGCAGAGGCTGCGAGCAGCTTCGCAACCCAGCGCTCAACCGCTGTGCCACCAGGGAGGCTGTGCCACCAGGGAGGCCCTCAATTGAAAATTTTTAAATGACTGTGACCTCTGACATATATCAAATGCTTCCCTGGACATGTGGGTTATAGAATCTTCAAATTACGTCTCTTGGATTACAGCATCTTCAGATATTGAGAAGGAAATAAAGAAACACAAGATAAGGAATGGTTTCTTATTGTTTTGTTGTCACTGTCTTTCCAGAGCCCCAGATTCATGCACTAGCTGCCTTCAGTGCTGGATTACATCTTGATTTCTAAAGAAATCTTCTCCATTGAAATGCTTAAGGGAGCACCATTAGCAGTATTATGTCCAAGCTGTGCATTTTGCAAGTGCAATTATAGGAGTTTTCCTTTATAATTTTTGAGCTTATCAATTATTCTTGTTTGCAAAGCAATTTTGTGGATACAAGAGGCTTCCTGGAAATATTCCAGATTAGAAAACAATATAAGTTAAAAAAGGTTATTTCAACAAATTTTCCATTCTGACTGATTATAAAAATAAAAGTATATTGGATATATTTATAGGTACTTCTTCAGGGTTTTTGGAGTGTAAAAAGTCTATTGTGTAGAAGGACAGAGAGCAAAGCTTGCAATCACTGTGGCTTCATTTTACGCTCTATACCCCCAATTCAGCGTACAATGTTGCTTCGCATTTTACTGTTTTATTGCTTTGCTACTGAGCATATTATGCATTATCTCTTCAGCAGGGAAATTTAAAGAGTGTTATTCTATTTATTTTAAGTGTCATATAATTATGAATTGATTTACTAGCCATTGTAATGCTACAAATGATAATTAATTTATTTGCATAATATGTAGTTTCATAGAAGTTCAATTATAATAAAGCATTTGCTAAATGTACCATGAAAATAGTGTTTCCAGAGAGAGTGAGACTGAGACTGGAATCTATTTAGTCTGTCAGTATGGGGTCCTCATCATGGGCAATCCCTTCATTTCAAGATGGAAGGGAGGTTTCCTTATCCCTATGGCTCATTCATATACACTCCTCCCTTATTTTTAAATAAGATATCCAGGATCTTTGAAATAGGCTAAAAAAATGTGAACTTTGGATATTACAAAATTCCAAACTGGGAACAAGATACATAATGACTCACCATTTTGCCTGAACCTTGCGCCTATGTCAGCTTCCCATGGCTTAGTGAATTGCTTCCTCAGATAGGGGACAGATGAACACTAGTGAGGAGGCTTTAAGACCACATTGTCTAGAGACACAGTAATAGCCTTAGGAAAGGGTTCTAGGTGCAAGTTTCAGCTTCCCAAAAAAGAACTCTGAAGAGGTAGCACAAAAAGTCAGACAGATTTTGAGTATCCCTCACTGCAAATGATTTTTTTAAACACTTGCCTATGAAAAGGAAGAATTGCAAAAGGAAGAATCTCTTGGTGTACTGGTGCATCATGCAAGTCCTGTAGATCTCATTCTCCCCAGCCACTCCCTTCTGGGAAGGAGGGAGGATGTACAACAAATCTTCCTTTTTTTCCTAACAAAATTTTGGCAACTTTTCTTTTTGTAAAAATGAGCATCTCTTCCTCAGACCATACCATGTGACAGATTGAAAAATGTTCTGAAATGTGATGAAATATAGACTATGAAACAGATTGGATCTATTTTGGACAGTAGTAGTAACCTCTATGGGAATTACCTGATGAAATAACTTATTTATATTCATTGATTATCTCTACGTGTTGCAATCAAAATTCCTGTGGGGAGGAGTCAACTGCATCTCACAAGTGTAGTGTATTGTATTTATATTCTCATTCATTTTGTAATTTTCCTAGTGATTTACTCTTTGGTACACAGATTATTTAGGAGTATGCTATTTAACGTTCACATATTTGTAACTGGTTTAAATTTACCTTTGCTACTAATTTATAATTTCTCTTTACTTTGGTCAGAGTACAGGTGTACTCTGTATGGTTTCAATCCTTTTAAACATAGTAGGACATGTCTCATGAGCTAATATATAGTTTATCTTATATAATGTTTCACGTACACCTAAAAACTTGTATTCTGTTGTGTGAGTGTGTTGTGCAGATGTGTTAACTCAACTTGGTTTATAGTGTTGTGCCAGTTGCTGATCTTCTGGCTAGTTCTGTTTGTTATTGGATATAAGATATTTATATTACTAAATACTATTGGTGAATTGTCTGTTTTTTGTACAATTCTATCAGACGTTGCCACATATATTCAGAAACTTGTTTGTTAATTCCACATATGTTTATAATTGCCATGTCTTCTTGATAGATTGATACTTTCATCATAGGAAATATTTTTGTTTTTCTCTAATAGTATTTTTTTGTCTTAAACTCTATGTTTCCTGGTATTAGCAAAGTCACTTCAGCTCCCTTTATTTACTGTTTATTTGGTATATAGCCTCCATTCTTTTACAGTAGGCTTTTTTTTTTTTACCAATTCTTCTAATTTCTGTCTTTTTCATTGGAGTGTATAATTCATTCCAAGTTAAAGAAATTATTTATAAAGTATGATTATTCACAATTTCCATTTTGCCACTTTGTTATCTATAAACAATATGGATTTGTTTCAGTATCCCTATATTAGTGCCTTTACTTATGTAAAAGAGGTGGTTTCTAGTGTACTATTTTAATTTCTTTTTTAGGATTTATTTTTAATTATTTATGAATATAAGACTTGGGTGTAGGTCAGAGGTATGGAGGTGGGTGAGAGGATTAGCCAGAAACAGAGTGGGGAGGCAGAACAGGTGAATCTATTGAAATACACTGCTGAGTTGAGCAACGGGTGAGACAGGAGAGGTCTGCTGCACCATATGTGGGTTAGCTCCCTGGCTAGAGATCAAACTTAGGGGGCAGGAGTAATATCATGATAGTGCTGAGATTTAACACCTATGCCACCATGGAGACCCCCTATTTTAATTTCTTAGTATTTCATTTGCTATGTTTCAAAAATTATTTTCTTAGGCTTGCCCAGGGGATTAATATTAATACTTAGTATATAAAAGTATATTTGGAATTTAAAAAGACAATCTATATGTATTTTTTCCTTTATAACCTTTTCCTCCTATTTGATACAAAAACCAACTACATAAATAATTATAAATCTCTGTCAGTGGGAACCTACTTCCTATAGATGCAATTTATGAAAATAATAACATGAAAGAAGGAGCTATCAGACTTATATAGGAACTCTCCTTCAACTATATAGAGTTGGGGCAAATGTTTAATACTCCAGTAGACAGTTTATATTGCTGCCTTAGTTTTGTCTTTCTGCTTGCACAGAGCCTCAAGGTCCTCCAGAATTGAGAGTTTAGGACATTAGCTTTTCCCAGGGTAAATGCATAGTGTTGACTATGTGTATGGACTGCAGTTTCCCCAAGTATATGTCAGAGCTTTTTGAAGTACTTAATGGATAATCTCAAGATAACGTCAACATTTTTCAGTGTTCTAATCCATTTTATGTAGACCAGGTTTTCAGATGTCATTATCTTACCATTTCTGTGAATCCTCCGACATTCAATAATTTAACCTTTATCCAAATGACCATATACCATATAATTGCTAGCAAATTTCTACCCCCTCCTCCCACTGAACAGCAAAGTAACTGGAATAACTATTTCTTATATTTCAAGTAAGATATATGCTCAATCTTGATATCTAATAGAAACTACACTGCAATAAGTAATAAAGTTCCTTCATGTACCCATTTATTGCAACTAAGCTTGTTTAAAGCTCAGAGTCTTTAATCCCATTTATTACAAGAGTTAATTTGTGCACATAATGACCCTGAATTTGACTCATGGCTGCTTCAGATGTTTCCTTTAAAGAAAATTCCCCATGTGTGAGAAATGTTCTGCCTCTGAGTAGCTGAATTCTGCAGACATCAGCTGAGGTTTAGTTACTGTCTGTAAATGAGATTTTCCTAGTTAAATCTTCATTGTTCTCAGGAAAGACTCCATCAATCTCTTAGCATGTAACTCTAGTCAATGAGTTAGAAATAAATTTTAAACATATTTTATCAAAATAAGCAATTTGATGTTAAAGATAATTTAGCCTGATCTGCATTCTAGAAACAATGTTATTATGTCAGAAAACTAATAAAGCTGACATAGCTTAATTTGTTTTGACTTGTCACCATTAGTTTTTATTTGGTAATGGGAGATTATGCCACAGGAACTTTTGAAGTTAGACTTCATACCCACAGCAGTAAATCTCACGTAAGTGGGATGTGGCTAATTTCATCTGACAATAAAGTTGGGGAATAATTGAAAATATGTAGTTAAACTAGAACACTTAATAGCAGCTCATATTCTATATCATAATGGAAACATAAATGGTTTTGTTTAGCAAGAAAGCTAATTTGAAGGGATTTATGTATTCCTCTGTTCATTGCAGCATTAGTTACAATATCCAAATATGGAAACAACCTATGTGCCCAATGATAGTTTTGGATTAAAGAGATGTGATGTATATACACAATGGACTACTACTCAGCTAAAACACTAGTGACAATATGAAGACAACTGGGGGGATTAAGCTAAGTGAAGTAAGTTAGAAGAAAGAAACATACCAGATGATGACTCATATAGGGAATATAGAGAAACACACAAAAAAGAAATTGATGAAACTAAACTTAAACAAACCCTAGAAATATAACTGTAGAATTGAAGCTACTGGGGGGGAAGGGAGTATAAAGGTGGGGACAAAGGGAGGAGGGGACCCAATAGTCTATGGCAAAGGACTATGGGAACTTTAGTGGTAGAGTGTGGGATGTTGACATATATCCGAAAAGGTATGAACCTATACACTTAAATCATACTGTTTGTAAACTAATGTTATCTAAATAAAGAAGGAAGAAAGAAAGCAAAGACAGAAGGAAGAAAGCAGGATATATATATATATATATATATATATATATATATATATATCCCATCTGTCTACATAGTAGTGTGGTAATAAACTTGGAGCAGACAGACTAGAACTTATGACCAGGGTGACCATATAACTAGGCCAACTAGGGATCATCTGAATTTATACTTCTTGTTTCAGGGTAATTATCAGTAGGACCTCTTTAACTCTCAAAATTACCTCAATTTGGATGATAAATTATTTATAGTCACCCTAATTATCAAATCAGTCTCTGAAGCTGGCTTTTGTGGATTCAAACCATGTTCCTTTATTTTATACCTGTCTAATAAAAAAAGTAACTTAGCTTTTCCAGGCTGCAGTTTCCTTATTATAAAATGGGAATGGCTATAGTGTCTACCTAGTAGGGTTGCAAAAATAAAATGCATGGTAAAACTCTTGGAACAGTGTCTGGCACTTTGCATATACTACACATCTAATACAGACTGTCTTGTACCACTATAGACTACATTCACCTAAAAGGTATCTATTGCCCCATGAAATTAATTAAATTAAATTAATTAATTCAAATAAAATTTTAGAGCAAGAATATAAAGAGATAAGTAAGCAAAACCAGCAAAATGATATAAAATATAATGAGTGAATTTAGCAAAACTAGTAAGATGTGCTCTGTGTAGTAATGAAGTATATCTTCCCCTCCAGAATAGACACATTTTATATTAAAAATCAAAACAATATCCTAATATCTTCGTAATTAATTCATAAGTTTACATCTCTATGCTTCAAGTTCGATCACTGGTTATTCCAAATTTTCCATAATATGGCCTGAAAACCTTAGGAAATGAACAGAACTATTCTCCACTTGGAAACCTCTGAAGTTGGAGTTGTGCCTCCTGGTCCCTGGAGTACACAATTTGTATTCTACTGATTATAGTAACACCATTGTACTTAAAGCTTCCCCCTTTGGGTAAATGTAAATCTCTGTCTATTTGATCCCTTGCAGGGAACTGTTCATTTCAATAGAAAATACAAAAAAGGTCTTTACCTAAAACACACACACTTGGAATAGTTAACACAGGATTTGGAGGAATGTAATACAAGCATCTTATTGCTTTGCCTGATCATAAGTGAAACAATACTAAATTGTATTTTTTATTACCTTGTGTTGGAGAGATATTTCCCCTACTCAAAAATTCAGCTCACATTCTAACAATGCAGAAGTGCCTGCAAAAAGGCTTCAGTAACTTCTCTCTCAATATATCAATGCCAGTCAAGAAAATGGCAGCAGACAACAGCAAAACCAACTCTGAATTGCAAACTGACAATATGATTTTTGTCTCTTTAGCAGTGAAAGGGAGCTCACTATTCTCATTAAAGACATAATTGATATGTTCAATGAATGAGAGGCTATTTTTAAGGTAAATTGTTAGGTAGAGCCCTAATATACTAATTTACCTCAATTAAAAATTCATATATGATATAGGCATTTGTACTGGCTTAGGAGAAAGGGAGGAAGCAAAATTAAATCAACCTTAGAATGCTTTCACTTTTATTTTTATATCTTCATCTAGTTAGGTATTCCTTAATTCCTTTTGTCAATAAGACCTAAATATGTTACCAAAAGTGGAAGTATGTCTTCATAAGTCTAGTAGGCTGACTATAAACAATAGTAAATATGGTTGCAACAGGACTCACCAGTGACATGTGTGGCAGATGGTAATTAGGTGAAGCTGGGTGCCTTTAGTGACAGGACCTCAGGTTTTGGGTAAATGATGTCTGAAAAAATGTTGCTTGGGGATTCTGTCATCTCTGAGACTGCACAGAATCCTGGGTTACACTCTAGTTTGTAACAATAGCAACAATGACAAAAACAAGTGGCCCCTCAAAATCTGTGTACTAGGATAAATTGCTCATTAAAAGTGTCCAGCATACTGTTTACTGAATTAGCTGCTATTTGCAAAAAGGATCCTGCTTCAAACAGAAACAATTATCTTCTATGGCTTTGAGAGTACCTGTAGAAAGTATTATAGCAGCTGTTTATGAATGAAATATATCTGGTAGATGTCTTAGGACAGCAATGTACACTACGTAAATAGGGGGCACTTTATAAATATGGGCAATTTTAATTCTTTCCTATGATATAAAGATATGTTTACTTGCTTTAGCAGTGAACTGACTGAGCCATTTATGTGATGCAGAGGGCTATGATGTTCATTGTATATTAGAGAAGCAGATGTAATAGTTAGAGTCAGTGAAGAAAAGAACTTAGGAAAAAGAGACCACAAAGAGTTCACTACATACAACCCTCAGAGAGACAAAAGTCATCTTAGAGAAAAAAAAAATCATCAATTCCTCTCTCACTCAAAACAATAATCAGTTGATTTCAAAGCAATGTGATCCTATGACTACCAAGGCACAAGCTCTGAATTTAGGCTTTGTAGGTTTACATCCCATCTTCACCCTCAGGACTGTGTGATACTGGGAAAGTTACTAAAACTCTCTACATGTCAGGTTCCTTACCTACATAATGTAGTTAGTCCCGACATCACAAAAATGTCAGCATTTAATCTTGAATATTACATTAGATCACGGTGAGACACTTAGATAAGTATTCGACACTCTATAAAGTCTCTAAGAAATTAGCTTTTAATATAGCAACCAAGCAGATTATAGTATATATCCATTATGTCTATAAATCAAATATGTCACATTATCCCAATGTCAATGTTCCCAGTTCCCCATATCTTGTATCAGCAAGGTCAATATTTTCTAGTGATTTTTTGAATACAGAGAACACTGAATTATATGGCATATGTAACTTAAAACTGTAACTCTAGTTCCTAAACTCTGTCTTGTTTCCCAGTTTCCAAGGAGCATGCTTCTCTTGACCAGTTTTTTCTTAGTATAGCTCTTGAATCCTTTCCTTTATAGCAGAGCATTCTTCCTCCCAGATATCGTATGCCAAAGGTAATGTGAGATAAGTCCTGCCTCATAAGCAACTTGAACTTCCTCCATCTGCTTTACTAGACTCTGATAATCTACTTATCCTACTTTACCATGCTTCCTTCACTCTTCACTTCAGGCCAAATAACTCTTTCATCCCAGTCTCCACTGGGGTCCTTTCCGCCCATCAGACTAGTCTCTGTGTGTCTGAAAAATATCGATGGATTAGGTTCAAAGTCTTTCCAATCCACCTCCTAGGACTCCTGGCATCTGCTTCAATATCCATTAACCATTTTATAATGTTATGAAGTAAACTGACAATCTAGCAGTAAAGGATTTAGGCTTGTCAGAATATACAGAATACTTCTAAGTGATTATCTGACTGAAATAATCTTATCATTGGTCCAATCAAAATATTTAAGTATGGTATAAATGAAGCAAAAATAGTGTATTCCATGAGTTTTCTTAAATAGGCATAGCTGCTTATTATCCAAAATGACTGAGGAGAACTAACAGGCCATTTCTCAGAAGACCAAGCAATCATAGCCAGATGCATGCTGTCCCCTGGTGCATGCATGAAGCCCAAAGAGAGATGGAAGGAAGTTGGTAGTGAGCACACCCTCTATAAGAGACAGTGAGAGTGAAATGAAAAATTTTCTGGAGCATTGGAAGTAAAGATTCATCTTGCCTCAGGAAGACTACTGAGAGGAAGAAACGGTAAATCTGTGAGAACAAGCTAACTACCTGGAGCTGTGGAATATGTTCGTGACTAGACACTTTACTGCATAGTTATGTAATGGCGACACTGATGTTTGAATGTACACATGTATGTATGTGGCTTATATATCACATGTATGTGGCTTATATATTACATCTATATGAGCTTATATAGTCCACTGAAATTAATGAGCTTATATAGTCCACTGGTATTTATTTATATCTTTTCATCTTTTTCCTCTCAAAAAGAGAATTTACTCATTTCAGTCACTGTATCCAGTGATTAGCCAGATATCCTGGAGGGAAACTCTAATTTATATGTGGGACATCCCTGAGGAAATTAATGATTTGCTTGTGTTAATGAAATTTATATAGTAGCATTTAAAAAAAATAAGGAGAAATGATGCCCTGTCACACTCTTTAAAAAAAATAATATTAAGAACAGTAGTAATAGTAATATCCTTTCTCTGTTCTTCCAAGAATAATAAACATTAATTCACTGAAAATATTGGATAGCAATTTTAAATATATTATATTTTATCTTTTATCTTGGACTTTTTATGAGTCTCTCAGATCTTTAATTTGAAGATAAACAAACATTTTAAATGCACCATATAACCTCAGAAAAGTAATTTGATATACATACATGAAGTAGAATAAGAATTCCTGTCACAACTGCATAATGGTGAGTCACTTATTTATAGTCTGTTAACTATGAACAGAGGCTTACATGATGGTTAGAGGAGACAATGCAAATAGACTACTTATGATAGGGACTGTTACATAGATACTGCTCACTAAATGTTAAGTATATTCATGAGTACTCTTTTGTAATATATTTTAAACAACATCATTTGTTTAAAAATTTTTTTTAAAGATTTATCTATTCATGCATACAAGAACAGGGGTACAAGCCAGATGTGCTCGGGAGGGTGAGAGGATCCACCACAGCCAGAGCAGGGAACAGAACAGGCAGACTGACTGAAATATACTGCTGAGGTGAGCAGCAGGCGAGACAGGAGAGGTCTGCCACACCATGTGGTTATCTCTGCAGTCGGCCGGGAACAAACCTGCACTGCAACAGCTGCGGACAGCCTCAGCTTTGTGCTCAACTGCCTATGCCACCAGAGAGGCCCCATTCATTTAAATTTTATAGTGCATAGATTTTTACGTGATTCCTAAAAACGAGTGATATCAATTTTTTTCTAGTTTATATGGTAACAAAGTATATTATTTATGAGGGATGTGAACATCCCTGGTACCTGGTGGTATGTACTTGGCTGGACATGTCAAAAGTGCTTTCAATCTGCAAATCACTGAGAATTCTAGTAGTAATTTGATTTATGACACATAAAATCACCAGGTAAGAATTATTATGGTAAATTACTAATATAGGTAATATTAATAAATGTATTCAATATGCTCACTATGTACAAGCTCTATTCTAAGTGCTGTAATGCATTATCTCATTTCACAACAAACTTATGATGTAGTTACAGTTAAAATTTCCATTTTGCAGGACAAGAAATTGAAGCATAGGAAGTAGTAGTTCCTTTATTTTGCACTTTAGGTGAATCTACAAAGCCCTGGGTAGTAGTGAATGGATTTTTTATTTAAGTGCTTTTAGTATTCCAGCAGTACTCTAGTGTATTACTTATCTAGAGGTTCATAAATGGTCACAATGAGCCTATTTAGGCCATGCAAAAAAAATATTTTATGGACTGGCACTAAAATTTAACAAGTCAAAGCATTTAATATATACTTACTTTCTCTTATTGTTTCCTTACAAATCTACTTCTTCCTTTTTATTTTCTAGATTATGTCTTTCTTTAAGATTTACGTGACTAGACCCTGATAAAATGTGTCAATTACCGCTTAATGATATCTGAAAATAGTTATGAATTAGTTAGGGGGTTTCACATAAATATTTGAATATTGGAGCAATTCTTTTTAAAATATGACACAATTTCTGTGTAAAACAATTTTAAAGTACTACTTCCAAAATAATTTTAATATTATCGATAGACAGCTCAGAAAGTAGACATAAAAATGTTTTTTATTCCAATGTTTAGAACACTGTAAGATGCCTATGTATGTAACCATGACCTTTATAAGGATTGGGGAGGTTGAGTTGAAAAGAATTAAAACAGAATGAGGGCCTCCCCTGGTGGCGCAGTGGTTGAGCGCTGGGCTGCCAAGCTGCCTGCAGCCTCTGCAGCACCGGTTCGATCCCCGGCCACCGGTGAGGGTCCCACATGGCACGCAGACCTCTCCTGCCGCCCGCTGCTCCCCTCAGCAGTGTATTTCGTCAGTCTGCCTGTTCTGTTCCCTACTCTGACTCTGGTGAAGCCTCTGACCCTCCCGCACTTCTGACTGTACCCAGTGCTTGCATAAATAAATAAATAAATCTTTAAAAAAAATATTAAAAAAAAAACAGAATGAGAAAAATATGATGGAGGTGGTCTAAAGAAGCTTTTTTTCTAGGAAAGAACCCAAGAGAAAAAGTGAGAATGTAACAAAGGGAAAAACTGGATGAAGTTAGGCATATTTAAATATAAAGTAAGTATGAAATGCTACTGAAGCGCTTTTCTTGCATATGAGTGTCAGCTTTACTATTTATTAAGTAAGATCTTCTTTCTGACTTCTGTTCATTATTCTTAAAATTGGCAGGGATGGTAATAAGCCTGATGTGTTCTGGGCAGTGAGAAAATTGTCAATTCCAAAAAGTTAGTTAGTCTCTCCCAGGAAGTCACCAGGACATTAAAAAAGGAGAAAAACAATACTTTCTGCTCTACTTGGCACCTATTTTTGCTTATTCTGAATGGAAAAATGTTAGGTAAATTATAGTCTGCATTGGCCTTTATTTAACAATTATGGGAGGGGAGATGACAATAACAGTAGTAGTAAGTACACTTGCTAGGTCTGGTAACTTTCTTTTTGCAGCTTTTTTTCCAAGTCATTAGTGAGTGAGAGCCCTTAGGACAAAATACAAAAGTAGAAATTTAAAATGGCAATGATTCATAAAATTTGTTTCTTGTAAAAAGGTCATGGTTTTGTGGAGCTCTTATATGTTTTTATTTATGCCTAGTTAGCAATGTACTATTGTAACTTTTTTATTTACCTTATTATTGTAATTTTTTTGAAGACAAAGAGTTAAGGATGGAGACACTTAAACTATGGAAAAAGAAGAGAGAAATTTTGTTTCTAATCTGTAATGGTATCTAAATTTTGAAAGATAAGGAAAGCAAGGAGTAACAGGTACCCCAAGGATTCATTTAACTTATTTATGGATATTTATCTCAGTGGCCATGTATTATATGCTTAGTACTGGTTCACTACTGAGGCAACAATGACAAATGGTACATATGACCTACTACTATAAGAGAAGTTACAGAGAATAGGGAAGTAGCTGTAATGAACAAGCAACTGGAATGCAGCACGACATATTAAACCAGAGATAAGTGTGTGCACCAGTAATGAAGACCCAGGGAAGAAGTAGTCAACTTCTACACAGGGGACTGAAGGGCAAGGGAAACTTCATAAAGGAAGAGGTGCCCTTTGCCTGAAGGATGAGTTGGAGGGTGTTTGCCAAACAAGCAAGGTAAAGTCAGGGATATCTGAAATGTATCCAACATTACATTTACGTGAATTGAGACAGGAAGAGAACATCTGGGATTCAATACAGAGTGAGCAATGCAGAGGAGGTCAGGGAAAAAAGTAGATGAAAGGTTAGAGAACTTTCAGAGGGTGACTCTGAAGACTTGTCTGGGTTTTTTAAATGTATTGGTATATAGTGGATGTTTACTTTAAAAAAGTGTATGCAAGAGAAAACCTGAGCTAGACATAGGATGTTAAAAAGCTATTTGTGTTTTTCTAATAGAAAAGATTATTTTCATGCATTCTCCTGAATACTTCCATCCTCCTGATTTTCCTCAACCTTAGTCTACCTACTCTTAAGGACTTTGACCTCTGAAGCTTTTTCTCTGACTATATTTGCTGTCTTCTAACAGTTTCCTCTCTTCTCTGAATCCCTTATTATCTCAGATATTCCTTTGATAGTTCAGAATTTTGGGACTTTTAAAAAGAACTGTAGGTTTACAGATCAAGAAATAAAACCCAAAGAGATGAAATCATTTGCAAGTGATTTTTTACATTTGCCTTACGGTTGTACTTAATGCTTTATATGTGTACACCTTGCCTCCACAACCATATTATAAATGAATAAAAAGCTGCCTGCCATTTAATTAATTTCTTCTCTCCCATATATAATCTTAAACTAACTGCCAGGATATTAGGGTCTCAATATGAGTTTGTCAACTGATTAACAAAAACATCACATCTGAAATACATTTCCACTTAACAAAATAGGTTTTTGGGGGCCTCCCCTGGTGGCACAGTGGCTGCGTGCTGGGTCCCGCAGCCTCTGCAGCACCAGTTCGTTCCCTGGCCGCCGGTGAGGGTCCCACCAAAAAAAAAAAAAAAAAAAAAAAAAAAAGGTTTTTGGGAAAAAAGACTTCCATTTTCAATTGTCCATTTTCCATGAAATTATTAGTTCTTCAATTTGCCTCTGCAGTGGGACATCAAGATCACAAATATGACTTCAAGATCATCCATTAGCCAGGCTACCCCAGTGGTGCAGCGGGTTGAGTGCAGAGCTATGAAGCTGTCCACAACCTCTGCAGCACTGGGTTCGATTCCAGGCTGGCCGGGAGATACCCACATGGCGCTGCAGACCTCTCCTGTCTCGCCCGCTGCTCTCCTCAGCAGTGCTTTCGTTCTGTCTGTTTGAGCTGCTCCCCGCTCTGTCTCTGGTGAATCCTCTTACCCTCCCACACCTCTGGCCTGTACCCAGCTCTTGTATAAATAAATAAATCTTAAAATAAAAAGATCATCATTAGCCACCTGGATTAACATGAGGTTTGCAGTAGACCATCTTGTTTTCACACATTGAATTTTTTGTAATCATTTCCATTTCCACCATTTCTAAACTGCCCACTCTCAAGTTCTGAGTCTGTTCATGTCACTTTGCCTGATTGAAATTTCTTTCTTTAAACCTTGACTCCACTTTGTCTATGTTCTTCTCATGAGATGTCTTTTATATGAAACTAGGTTCTCTAGCCTATATTTCATCACAGAAATGAAAATACCTCTGCTTGTGATTTATTGATGAGTATTTGTCCTGCTTAATAGATTGTAAACTCCTTGGAACAAGAGATTGTCAAATCGGTAAAATTCCTATACACTGAGAGACAGGAAATGGTTCTCTTCAGGTCTTAACTTCAAGTACTATTTATTTCTATTTTTCTGCTTAAGTTTGCTCCCCTCTCCTTGTCTGATAGACTGAAAGGAAGGTCAGTCTGCATAGACAAGAATCAGGACTGGCTGGCTATGTTCTGTGAAGAAGCCATGCAGAAAAATCCATATGCCTGTGAGAAAGTGAAAACAACCACCTCTCAATGTCTGTTGCTGACCAGAAGACAGTTATTAGCAAGATCAAAACAATGAATACCCAACCAAGAATCTCTCATGAGAAGACTTAAAAGAGAGTTTAACTACCCTGATGTATATGGCCTCCCTCTGTGTACACATTACAACAGTCTCTGAATCAGAACAACTAAGAAAATTTTGATACATCAAATCTATGAATGAAAACCAGAAACCCTTATCAAAATGTAATGTATTGTTTGATCACTATACTGTTCAATGTGAAAAAATGATTATTTCATTCATTTGGAAGAATATAATTTCTCTTAAACTTGTGACTGGTAGAACAGTTCTCTTAGAGTAAATGTTCCTGGGTTTCAATCTTCACTCTGATTATCAAATAACTTCTGTCTAGTTACCACTAAAATTGTAATGAGGATTATTACTTCAGCCTACAAAACTTCTTCCATCTTCACAGACATAGACTTGGAAACCACATTATTTTGTCTCATGGGGCATTAATATTTCTTGTATTGAACATGAACATATGACATTTCCTTGATAAAGCACTTTTATTTTGAAAGGTTAATCTCAAAACCTGGATGGATCTTTAAAAATAAAAATTAAATTAAAAAGTTATTTCCAAGAGGAACTAGATGGCACTTTTGCAAAAAGTTTCCATTTTTTTGCTACCTTAACCAGGATCTGGGTTTTAGAATGATAGACCTGGAAATCTGAATTATCATTCACTAAAAGCACCTATATCTCAGGGGCAAACTCAAATTAAATAAGCTCACAGACCAATGCATAAAACCAGAATACCCATTTATTGATTTACAATGTGAAAAATAGCAGCTACTTGGACTTGAATACTAATATCAACTTTCTATTCCAGGAAACGATATAACAACTCCTACATGGGAAGCTAAATCACAACACGAAGATTGCTAGGTGAACATGGAATCAGAACAGGGCAAGATTATGACTTTTTGAGGTCGTAAGCATTTTAGCATCCATCCCTACTTCCCTTATGCTATTCAAAAATATATACAATACAAAACTCAAAAATATGAAAAAACTTCAACAAAGTTCTGATTTGTCTGTGATGAATAGCTTTATACTTTCACAGAAATATAAATATATTCTTTCAAAACTAATATTTCTGTAACCTTGATTTGTTGATGTCCTAAGCATATGACATGTTTGTTGGGCTCAGAACAGGAAGAAATTATTCTAGTAATTGGGGTTTTGATTACCACAAATCTGGCTGCAGCCATTCTAAAGGAAACCAAAATCCTCTCATCTAGACCTTGCTTGGGCAGATGCTGATATTGTTTGCAAAATGATTCTTCTCTCTGCTTCCATAGAACACTTCACCCCTTTCTGATTGACACAGTCTTTCTTTAAGTATGTTAATACATGCCATCAATTTATAGTCATGGAAGGCTGATCTGAAAACATTCTGTCTAAGGAGAGTTTGCATATCTCTGATCTGCTCCACTGTGCATGGATTTCATAATGTGGAGCTCATTCATATAGCAGCAAAATCTACCCTACCTCCACTATATAAGAAAGTCAACTATATCTCCATACAAAAGACAAAGACAAAAGACCTAGCTAGTATAACTATTCCTATCTATAGATATTATGCAGTGTGGGATCAAATTTATATTAGCCTAGGTAAAACCATAGTCAACAGCATAAATGACCATGAATCTGAAGGTAAGACTGAAGGCCTGACCCTCTAAAATTTTAATTACATAGGGAATAATCATAAATTCATTGTGGACAATCTGGCAGACACCACTCTAATCAAGTAAAAACACCCCAAAAAGAGACAAATGGATAATCACATTCCTCCTGAAATGATCCATTGAAAAAGCACACAATATATCTTTTGTGGTACTCTTACTAAAATGTATAACCTTAATTTAGTCATGAGAATACATCGGACAGACCCAATTTGAGGGGCATTCTAGAGAGTAGCCACATCGTTCAAAAGCATCAAGGTGGTGGGCCTCCCCTGGTGGCGCAGCGGTTGAGCACTGGGTTGCGAAGCTGCCCACAGCCTCTGCAGAGCCATTTGGATCCCCAGCTGCTGGTGAGGGTCCCACATGGCGTGCAGTCCTCTCCTGCCGCCCGCTGCTCCCCTCAACAGTATACTTCGTCCATCTGCCTGTTCTGTTCCCTGCTCGGGCTCTGGTGAATTCTCTCACCCTCCCGTGCTTCTGACGTACCCAGTGCTTGTATAAATAAATGGAAGAAAAAAAAAGCATCAAGGTGGTAACAGGAAGATTGAGGAAATGACAAAGAATAGAGAAGAACAAGGCACCATGACAACTAAGTACAATGCAGGCACCTGGATGAATCCCAAACCAGAAAAAGATATCAGTGGTAATACGGGTAAAACTCAAAAGATTTATAGTTTAGACTTGGTGAATCAATGCTAATTTTCTCATTTTAACGAGAAAATCCCCTCTATTTTGCAACAAAAGCTACCCAAGACTAAAAATTAGGAATTAGCAGAATTAAATTCTAAGCACCCTTAGAACTCCCTTCCCTCTACTCCCTCCTCATGATTAACTGTTGGCATGCTCCAACTTTACTTCTAGAAACTTGGAAAACTGTGTTACATCCTTAATAAAAATTGTCTCTGACCAACTGAGGCTGGTAAGTGGCATCAGAAACAAACATCTGCTGATTGCTGAGAAAACACCCTGCTGAGAAAGTTAAACACTTTGACTGGACATGGAGACTGCCTGGCAACTCCTAGGACCACGAAATGCAAAGCCGCAGGCTTCCCTCACATTCCTTTCCCTTATGCAATCACAGAACTCCTGCCCTTCGGGGATCAGGCTTCATGAGGGTGCTAATCACGTGCTGACTCCCTTGGTGACCACCTCATATAATAAACTCCTCTGTCCAGTCACTAGTGATCTAGAGTTTAGCTTTCTGGGCATGAGTGAAAAACTTACTTTGGTCCCTTGCAGTTACATAAAATATTAACATTAACAGATGAGGGACGCTTATGAGGGAACTCTATTATTTTTATAACTTTTCTGTAAGTCTAAAATTTCCAAATAATAGGTTGAAAAAAAGAATAGGACAATTTCATGGATAAACATACATAAACATACATAACTGAAGTAAAGGGATCACTAATCTGTTTTTTACATCTGAATGGTGTTTAAAATGTCATAAATGAATATCAAAAAACTACTCATTCCTCCCCTGCCCCAATGCCTGCAATAGCTTCTGGAAATGTTTTCTACCTCTACTCTTTTGAATTGTCACAATTCATTTCATATTTTTTATGTGGACTTTGAAAACTGTGATTAAAATAATGTGATTAATGATTTTTTTTTATTGAGATAATGTTGGTTTGCCTTGTTGCTATATTTTGGAAGTATAAGAGCTCCCTATTTCAGGTGTTTACGCACTGGTAATCCACCACTGCAGTCCAAAATGAACATGGTTTAAAGCAAATTAAAGACAGGGCCTTCCTGGTGGCGCAGCAGGTTGAACACAGCACTGTGGGGCTGTCCTCAGCCTCTGCAGTGTGGGTTTGATTCCCAGCCGGCCAGGGAGATTCCCACATGGCGTGGCAGACCACTCCTATTGTGCCAGCTGCTCCCCTCAGCGGTGCTTTCGGTCCTTCTGACTGTTCTCCTCCCCACTCTGTTTGGCTGGTGAATATCTCACCCTCCCGCACCTCTGGCCTGTCTCCCAGCTATTATATAAATTAATTAATTAATTAATTAATTAAAGACAACTGAAGACTTTTCATAAAAAGTAAAATCTCCATTAAGCTTCTGCTATCTCCCATGCTTCATCTCCAAATGCAATCTTTTAAACTCCTGTATGCTTTACATTCCTTACTATCCCTAACTACTATGTACTTCCAATACCCCCATGAAACCTACTTACTGCTCCTTTATGTACCAATAAAATTATATCCCTTCCTAATTGAATAAATGAAAAATGATTGGACTGTATATAATTGCGGTTCACTTTGGAGGTAAGTTGTGTCATGGCATTTTTTGTGCAAGTTTTTGTTTTTCTTAGATTTTTTTATGCTTTTATTTTTTCTTATATCTTCAATTCTTACCATCAAATACTCTAATGTATCAAATATTTTGTTGTATCTTTTTCTGGTTTTTCTCCAGAACTGCTGCACAATTGTCTTCCTGGGCTTCTGCCCCCAATATATTTCACTGAATTCCCTGACTCCTGAATTTCATAGCATCACAAATAAGCAATGATTTGACTGGGGATAAAGTTACAAGTTGAGAATATTTTTACTAGTAGTTTGAAGATATGGTTCCATTATTTTCTAACATGTAGTATTGCAGCCTCCATTTTTATTCTCTCGCTCTAAGAAATGACATTCCATATTTTATCCCTTTCTACCTCTTTTTCTTTAAAGATTTATTTATTTATGCATGCAAGAAGAGCTAGGGTACAGGCCAGAGATGCAGGGGATGAGAGGACTCACCAGAGACAGCAGGAAACAGAACAGGCAGACTGACTGAAATACACTGCTGAGGGGAGCAGTGGGTGAGACAGGAGAGGTCTGCTCACCATGTGGGTTGCGCCCTAGCCGGCTGGGGATTGAATTCATGCTGCAGAGGCTGCAGGATTGCTTCATAGTGTAGTGCTTAACCCCTTGCACCACCAGGGAGGCCCCATTTCTACCTCTTATGTTAAGAGACTTTTGTGGTTAAATGTCCTGAAATTTAATAATCACACATGTAAGTATATTTGCTGTAACCTTTTAATCTGGAGAATACGCTCTGTTTTATTATTTTTGTGATATAATTTTCCTTTCCATTTTTCTCTATTGCTCTCTGAAATTCCTACTACAAGTTGTAATGCTTAGAATGCATCTTTGTGCCTTTATTTAAATCCCCCCTTACCTATACTGTTTAGACAATTATCTTGACTTAATTTTCTGTTCTATAAGAAATTATTATTCTGGTGATTAATTTACTTTCTCAGAGACTCTTCCTGTTTTCTTCTTATTTCACATGTCAGCATGATATGAATATATGGATAAAATGTTCCCTTGAATCATTGAATATTTTTTTTTTATAAATTTTATTGTTATATTCCCGATACAATTGCAGCCCCCCCATTCTAACCCCAATCCCTCCCCTCCCGCCCCCGCCCCCCTAAAAGTGTCTCTGGTTCATAGTTTTTTGTTGATTTTGATTTTCACTTTCTTATATTCATTTTCCTGGTCCCTTATTTAAGTTTTCTAGATTCCTGCTATGAGTGAGACCATCCGGTATTTTTCTTTTTCTTTTTGGCTTATTTCGCTGAGCATGATCCCTTCCAGCGCCATCCATGTTGCTGCAAATTGCATGTGTTTATCTTTTTTGAATGCTGAGTAATATTCCATGGTATATATGTACCAAATCTTCTTGATCCAGTCATCTATTTTTGGGCATTTGGGTTGTTTCCAAAGCTTAGCTATTGTAAACAGTGCTGCTATAAACATAGGGGTGCAGGTGTTCTTTGGAATTGATGTTTCTGTGTCCTTTGGGTAAATACCTAGGAGTGGAATTGCTGGATCATATGGAAGCTCTATGTTTAGTAGGTCCAGAAATCTCCACACAGCTTTCCACAGTGGTTGGACCAGTTTGCACTCCCACCAACAGTGCAGAAGAGTTCCTTTTTCTCCACACCCTCGCCAACATTTGTTGTTGCTAGTTTTGTTAATATGTGCCATTCTCACTGGTGTAAGATGGTATCTCATGGTAGCTTTGATTTGCATTTCCCTGATGACAAGTGATGTTGAACATTTTTTCATATGCCTGTTGGCCATTTGCATTTCCTCTTCAGAGAAGTTTCTTTTTAGCTCTTCTGCCCATTTTTTGACTGGATTATTTTCTTTGTTGTTGTTGAGTCTCATCAGCTCTTTGCAGATTTTTGTGATCAGTCCTTTATCATTAGTGTTGGGTGCAAAAATGTTCTCCCAGTCGGTGGGGTTTCTCTTTGTTTTTGTTATTGTCTCTTTGGCTGTGCAAAAGCTCTTTAATTTGATGTAGTCCCAGCTGTTTATCTTTGCCTTCACTATCACTGCTTTGGGTGATGTGTCTGTAAAGATGTCTTTGATGTGCAAATCACGTAGTGTTTTGCCTATATTTCCTTCTATATATTTTATGGTTTCAGGTCTTATGTCTAGTTCTTTAATCCATTTTGAGTTGATTTTTGTGTATGGTTTGAGGTAGTGGTCAAGCTTCATTCTTTTGCGTGTAGTGACCCAGTTTTCCCAGCACCATTTATTGAACAAACATTCTTTGCTCCAATGCATATTCTTTGCTCCTTTGTCAAAGATTAGTTGACCATAAATCTGTGGGTTTATTTCCGGATTTTCTATTCAATTCCATTGGTCTGTATGTCTGTTCTTGTTCCAATACCATGCAGTTTTGATGATTATGGCTTTGTAGTATAGTTTGAAGTCTGGGAGTGTGATGCCTCCATTCCCTTCTTTTTTTTTCAGGAGAGCTTTGGCTATTCGGGGTTTTTTGTGATTCCATATGAATTTCATCAATAATTGTTCTATTTCTTTGAAGAATGACATTGAAATTTTGATTGGAATAGCGTTGAATCTGTATATTGCTTTTGGAAGGATGGCCATTTTAATAATGTTTATTCTTCCAATCCATGAGCAGGGGATGTCTCTCCATTTCTTTGTCTTCTTCTATTTCTTTTAATAGTGTTTTATAGTTTTCTTTGTATAGGTTCTTTACCTCTTTTGTTAGATTTATTCCCAAATATTTGATTTTTTTTGTTTCAATAACAAAAGGGATGGTTTTTTTGATTTCTTCTTCTTCAGATTTATTGTTTGTGTATAGGAAGGCTACTGACTTTTGCGTGTTGATTTTGTATCCTGCCACTTTACTGAACTGATTGATGAGTTGAATTAGCTTTTCTGTGGAGTTTTAGGGGTTCTCTATGTATAATATCATATCGTCTGCAAATAGTGATAGTTTGACTTCTTCTTTTCCTATTTGGATTCCTTGGATGTCTTTCTCTTGTCTTATTGCCCTGGCTAGGACTTCCAGTATTATATTGAAAAGCAGTGGTGAGAGTGGACATCCTTGTCTTGTTCCAGATCTTAATGGAATTGCTTTCAGCTTTTCACCATTGAGAATGATACTGGCTGTTGGCTTGTCATAGATGGCCTTTATGATGTTGAGGTATGTTCCTTGTATCCCAAGAATTTCAAGGGCTTTTATCATGAATGGGTGTTGCACATTGTCGAAAGCTTTCTCAGCATCTATTGATATTATCATATGGTTTTTATATTTCTTTTTGTTGATGTGTTGGATAACGTTGATTGATTTTCGGATGTTAAACCATCCTTGTGTCCCTGGAATGAATCCTACTTGGTCGTGGTGAATTATCTTATGGATACATTGTTGGATTCTGATAGCTAAAATTTTATTGAGGATTTTTGCATCAGTGTTCATTAAGGAGATTGGCCAATAGTTTTCCTTTTTTGTGTTGTCCTTGTTCGGTTTTGGTATTAGTGTAATGTTGGCTTCATAAAACGTGTTTGGTATTGTCCCTTCCTTCTCAATTTTTTGGAAGAATTTGTGAAGGATAGGCACTAATTCGTCTCTGAATGTTTGGTAGAATTCATTTGTAAATCCATCAGGTCCTGGGCTTTTGTTTTTGGGGAGGTTTTTGATTACCATTTCAATTTCGCTAATTGTAATTGGTCTGTTTAGGTGTTCTATTTCTTCTTTATCTAGCTTTGGGTGATTGTAGAGTTGTAGGAATTTGTCCATCTCCTCTAGAATGTTAAACTTGTTTCCATATAACTGTTCATAGTAGTTACTGATTATTCTTTTGATTTCTGCTGTGTCCGTTGTGATTTCTCCTCTTTCATTGATGATCCTGTTTATTTGTGCTTTCTCCCTTCTTTCCTTTGTGAGCTTGGCTAGGGGTTTGTCTATTTTATTGATTTTTTCAAAGAACCAGCTCTTGGTTTCATTGATCTTTTGGATTGTTTTTTTAGTTTCAATTTCATTTATTTCTGCTTTGGTTTTTATTATTTCTTTTCTTCTACTGGTTTTGGGGTTTTTTTGTTGTTCTTTTTCTAGATCTTTGAGCTTCGAGATTAGGTTGTTTCTTTGCGTTCTTTCTTGTTTCTTGATGTGAGCTTCTATTACTATATATTTTCCTCTTATTACTGCTTTTGCTGCATCCCATACATTTAGGATATTGGTGTCCTCCTTGTCGTTCAATTCAAAAAATTTTTTAATTTCTTCTTTGATCTCCTCATTAGTCCAATGGTCTTCCAGTAGTGTGGTTTTTAATCTCCATGAGGTAGGAAAGTTCCTTGCCTTCTTTTTATGGTTTATTTCTAGTTTGATGCCTTCATGGTCAGAAAAGATGGTTGATATGATTTCAATCTTGGTGTATCTGTTGATGTTTGTCTTGTGCCCCAGTATGTGATCGATCCTGGAGAATGATCTGTGTGCGCTTGAGAAAAATGTGTAATCCGTTTTTTTGGGGTTTAGTGTTCTATAGATGTCTGTTAAGCCCAATTTCTCTAGGTCCTTATTTAGAGCTTTGGTTTCTTTACTTATTTTTTGTCTTGTTGATCTATCCATTGTTGATAGTGGTGTGTTGAAGTCTCCCACTACGTATGTGTTTTCTCTGATGTCTGTTTTCAGAGAGGACAACAGTTGTCTGATATATTTTGGTGCTCCTTCGTTTGGTGAGTATATGTTAATGAGTGTTATTTCTTCTTGAAGTATTGTCCCCTTGATCATAATGTAGTGACCATTGGGGTCTCTTTTTATATTTTTGAGTTTGAAATCTGTTTTATCTGATATAAGTATAGCTGTTCCTGCTTTCTTTTTTGGTCCATTTGCTTGTAGGATTGTTTTCCATCCTTTAACTTTGAGCCTATTTTTATCTTTTGTCGCTAAATGTGTTTCCTGGAGACAGCAAAAGGTTGGGTTTTGTTTCTTAATCCAGGCTGCAACTCTGTGTCTTTTTATTGAAGAGTTTAGTCCATTTACATTTAGAGTTAATATTGATATGTTAACATCTGTATTTGCCATTGTGTTTGTCTTTCCTTTGATTTTATTTATTTATTCTTTTAATAACTTTTTTTTTTTTTTTGGCCTTCTTTCATTGTTATTCGTCCCTCTGAGGTTCTGGCTTTAGGACTCCTTGTAGTATTTTTTGGAGTGGGGGTTTAGTTGCAATGAAATTCCGGAGTTTCTGTTTGTCTGGGAAGGTCCATATTCTTTCTTCAAAGAGGAAGGAGAGCTTTGCGGGATAGAGTATTCTTGGTTGGCATCTGTTTTCTTGGAATCTGTTGACTATGTCCCTCCACTCTCTCCTGGCCCGTACTGTTTCTTCGGAGAAGTCTGATGTCAGCCTGATTGGTTTTCCTTTGAATGTTATCTGTTTCTTCCCTCTTGCCAGCTTCATTATTTTTTCCTTGTCCTGGACTCTTGGGAGCTTTACTATTATGTGTCTTGCTGTATTTTTCCTTTCGTCGTGGAAGTTTGGTGTTCTTCTTGCTTCTTGTATATCAATTTTCAGCTCCTTTTTCACATTTGGGAAGTTCTCTTCAATTATCTCTTTGAATATTTTCTCTGTTCCTACATCTCTCTCCTCTCCTTCTGGTATTCCTATAACTCTTATATTTCCTTTCCTCATGGAGTCAGATAGTTCCCGAAGTCTTTCCTCGTTCTTTTTCCTTCGTACTTCTCTTTCCTTTTCTGTGTCTTCAAGATTACTTATTCGTTCTTCCATTTCATCTATTCTGCTTTCATTGCTTTTCCCAGAATTCTTTAGTTCTTCCATTAATTCTTTGATCTCCTGCATTTCTTTTACTTCCCTCTTTAGGGACTCAATTTCTTTCTTCTGACCATTGTTTTCCCTCTCTAGGGACTCAATTGCATTCTTCTGATCGTTGATTATTTTTCCCTTATCATTGTTTTCCTTTATGACTTCTGTCCGTTTTTTAATCACGGCAATTTTAAATTCTCTTTCTCGAAGGCTCAGAAATTCTTCCAAGTTATTGTCGTTGCAATCTGGGGGCTGGTTTTCTTTTTGTGGTGTGCTTTTTCTCTGGAGAGTTGCTAGGTTGCGTGTGGTTCTTCTCCTCCCTACTGTCTGTTTTCTAATTTGCCGTATGCGTTGGGACAGTGTGTTGTTGGGACTGGCCGGCATCTTGGGTGGGCTTCTCTGCTCCCCTCTGGTTCCTCCAGGAGTCATCTGTCAGTTTCAAGCAGTCTTTACTGGAGAAAGGCCCCTGTTCTAAAATGCCGATGTGGGGACACACTCCCCTGTGCGCTTGGTCTGCCCCGGTGGTGGGTTCCTGCTCCCCTCTGCGCTTGGACTGCAGGCCAGAGGGGGTCTGGCGTGGGCGAACTTCCCTCGCTCACCTCTGACTCCTGAGGTAGCCTTCTGCAGGTAGTCTTTACTGAAGAAATGTCCCTGTTCTAAAATGGTGATGTGGGACACACTCCCTGCGCGTCTGGTCTCAGGCACACTCTTCTGCGCGCCTGGTCTGCCCCGGCTGTGGGTGCTCGCTCTCCCTGTGGGCTCAGACTACTTGTTCGGAAGGGGCCCGGTGTGGGCTAACTCCCCAGCTGGCCACTAGCTCCTTCAGGAGCCTCTGCTGGCTTCAAGTCGCTAGGTGGCGCCAGAGATCTCTCCTAGAGCCCTTGGGGAGCTGATTTTCCACCCCGTGGGACAAGGTGCAGAGCGGGGATGGTAGGGTACACCTCAACGGCTTTGGGGTGCTGTGTCTGCCTTGTGCCCCACCGTCGTGGGGAACCCATGCCCCTAATTTCGTGCCCCGGGTCTCAGTTCCAAAGCCCTTAGTTCCAGGACGCGGGCTGTAGCCCAGATCAGTGGCGTGGGAATGGCGCCTTTTGAATCCCGCTTCCCTGCCTGGGCGCCTTGTTCCTGCTCACTCAGGGAGGGCCTCCGCGGTCTCCCCACAAGCCTAGGTTGCAGGCGCTGGGACCGGGGCAGCTGCGATTGATCCGGATCAGCGCGCCGCTTTCTGCTCAAGCTTACCGGGCAGCCGGGGCTGTGTGCTGGTGCTGGTCTCCTCCTGGGGGGCGGGGCTCTCTTTAATGGCGCCTGGAGCTCACCTCCGCGGCGGATCCTGCAGTGTTCTCCACAGCTCCCCTTCACGGGGTGTGGTGGCTGAAATAGTTCCTTTCCACTCACAGTCCCACTTGCTGTGTCCGTTTTGCTTGTTGGCCGTTTTGGTTTGTTGTTTCCCTCCTCTCTGCCGGTCGGAGAGTGCGGACTTTGTGGGCGGGGGAGGGGAGCAGGGTTCTGCGCTTCCCTCCCTTCTGGTCCTCTTTTATGGCAACTTTCTTCTTCGGGCAGTTTGCTGGAGTCACCCGTTTATCTTCCGTGTCCCAGTTCTCACTGGGACCTGCCGCTTTTCCTCCCTATTAACTTTTTTAATGGGAGATCTTACTCGCAGCGTCTCCTCGCCGCCATGTTGCCATTGAATATTTTAATGCTTAGTTTCTTTATATTCCTTGAAGTATTTTCATTTTATGGGGTTAACACCTCTATTGCTTGATCATAAATCTTTTTAATATTTAAAAGGTATAGGCTTTCATAAATTAATCAGGGGATACTTGCTTATCTGTTCACATTTAGGAAGGAGGTATAAAAAAAGAAGCTGACTGAAGACCTGCATACATTTACAGGACTTGTACATTGATGAATTTTGCTTTGAAATGTATATATTAGTAGCAAGAAGTTACTCATGATGCCATAGTAATTACAATGTCAGATTTCTGAAGATATATTTAACCCCTTGGATTGATTAAAAAATTTTTAGAGGTCTTTCTTTGCTTGCTTGCTTTTTGCCTTGGGAAAATGAAGTTGTGAGAAATTATTAGTACAGGTCTCAGAGTTTAACTGTGATTGAATTAGTAACCAATGCAACCTCAATATTAAATCTTACAATAGCTTTCCACAATACCTTTTACCTATGGTGTTAATGATCTCTGTAGTATAGCAGTCTGTGAGTCTACCTCATCGAGTTAATATTCCTCTGGATTTATTTAGGCTCCATTTTCCTCCACTTCCTTTAGCAGTTGCCTTTTTCCTCTTGACATTTACTATCAAAAATGTGTTGAAATCTCTTTCATTGATAGCTCTCTTCTCTTTTTTCCATGCCAGTTTTATAATATGTGTCCCTTTTCAATCATCTACACTTATTTAATTGAGTTAAAAAGGGGAAAAGAAACATGGTCCATTTCAACTCTACAAAAAGTTGCCCTCTCAATAGTATTGAAAAGTAATGTAGTTTGCTGCATATATCTGAATCAGAGGACGTAGACTTGACTATGAAGTGAAACAAGACAGGGTCTCTCTGGTGGTTCAAGGGGTTAAGTCCCAGCACTCTGAAGTTATCTGCAGCCACTGCAGCATGAGTTCAATCCCTGGCCAGGAGGTGACCCATATGGTGTAGCAGACCTCTCCTTGATGCTCCCCTCAGCAGTGTATTCCAGTAGATCTGCCTGTTCTTCTCCCCATTCTGTCTCTCACAACATGCCCCCCCCCAACACAAACACACACACATCTGGCCTATAACTCAGCTCTTGTATGCATAAATAAATAACATAAATATTTTTAAAAATACAGTGAAACAACACAAGTGGTGGCAGCTAACCAAAAGCAATGATTCTTATACGTTTATATACATCAGGGTCATGTAGAGGACTTAAAAAACAAACAAACAGATGACCAATACAAATTCCAAACCTACCAATGAAGAATCCTAGCCTTTTCTATGCCCACCTTAAAATATCAAAAAATATATAGCTTCAAAACAATCTTTGGTGACTATAATCTCCTACCTTCTTAAGCATATGTTTAACTTATTTGGTTCAATGTAAGAAGAGTTACTTGTATATGATAGAGTGAGTAATATCTTTGGTGTTTTATTGCCAAATAAAATGAGTGTATGGAGAAGTCAATAATATTTTACACATTAGTAACCTTAAACATTCATCAAAGAGTATGAAGTTATTTTTTTTCCCTTTTATTTCTCCTGAAAGGGCTCACAGCAGGTATGAAACCAACAGAAACCCATCTTTCTTTCACTCACTTGGAATTTTGCTTCCCAGACCAGTACTAGGTGAAAAGTCAGTCCCAAAGCCCTAACATATCTTCACATCCATGTCCAACCACAACATATCAGGATACAATGTGAATATAGAGATTGGTAAATGACTTATGCCAAGAAAAAATAATAAAAGAAAATCACTTATTGAGAGTGAAAAAATAGATAACTAATGATTTTCAGATATACAAGGAGTTCTTGTCTAGGTTCAAATCAATTTTCTTGCTCCTTCTTTAAGAAAAGACAAGTTCTAAGGAGATATGTGATACAGAAGGCTTTTATGTAGAAAAAAAACTTCATAACAGATTTTATTGTAGTATTCTATTTAAGTATTAAAAATCACTTTGAAATAGTATTAATATTTTTATTTGTTTTTCATTTTAAAGATTTGGAAACTAAGACTCATCTATTTTATCCAAGATCACATATGTTTTGAAGGGTGATATCATAACTCAAAGTCAAGTACCTTATCTTTAAATTCTGTGCTTTTCCCATCATATAACAATGACTCAGATTTACAGTCAGAAACATTGATTCATCCTATAAATTTCCCATCAGTTTTGACAGACTACTTATTACCTTGCTGGCAATTATCCAGGCTACAATATTTCATGGAGGCCCTGCACTATCAAGCAAAGATCAGGTTCCAAAATTTCCAAATATGATGGAGTTTACAGGATCAAGTTTATAATTAAGTATAGAACTTGTTTGTTGAGGGTCAGCTTATCTGTTTAAAATGTTTAGTTAGTACTCTACAGAGTCAATTTACATGAAGCATTTTTGCAATAATTCCTAATTCTTATTTGGAATCTTAAATTTCAAAGCACTGATTTGGTAATTAGAGACAAATTAAATCGCTGTAGAACAGTTAAGCTCAGAATTCTATGACCAAGAGAAGCTGCAGGATATCTTTGTCTTTGCTCAGAATTCTTTAAAATAAGTGCAAGTCCCTATGATGTTTAAAATGATACTGTCAGCAATCTCAGGTTACAATAGATGACATACATTATATATTACTCTCATGCCAGGGAAAGCAGAGAGTAAAATTTTCAGTATAAAAATAGAAGTGTACTTCCTAGATCTATAGTAATAATTTGGAACAGGTTATTAGAATGAAAAAAAGTGGTGGTGGGAATTTGATGGGGACCACACCTGAGAGGACAAAGCATACATTGTACAAAAAGGAAGACTCTCTCTATAAAAAATATATATAATTATATTACATATATTATATATGTAAAATATATATAATAAAAGATAAAGAAAAATATTTTCTCCTATATAAAGAAAGATTGTTGAGTAGAAAAAGAAGATGAATTGCATCTCTAACTACAGAGAGATGAACTAGCTAAATAGGTGAAATAACTATCAGTGGGTAGAGAGAGGGACAGATTTTCGCTCTGTATAAAAAAAAGTCACTCAGTAATGAAACTAGGTGCGTAGAGACATACTGAGCTTCTCATCTCTACAGATGTTCTCTGAAAGGACTTTAGAAAAGTTAGCTCCTCATGAAGAAGGTTTGGTAGACCCTTCCAACTTTATGATACCGTGTTTGTATAACAATGCTTCCTTCATGTCAAGCAGTCTTAATGACCTGGGAAACTATTTTGCCACTCCTATCTTCCTCTCTTATAATTACTGATGTATAATTACTCACAACAATTACTTGTGTGTAAGTCCTTCTCAATTTCAAAATTTTTTAGCACCAATGGGGTATGATTGATTTTAAAATGTTCTTCAGTGAGATTATTTATGTTTGAAAAAAAATGGTAGTTGTCATTCTTATTTTTAGTTTACTGCCTTCTACCCTTTTTCACTTCTACTCTGATCAGAATATCCTATATAACTAAGGTTGTCCTTGTAGTTTATCCTGGCAACACTCCCTTCGATATCTGTATACACTTAGGAGAAGGTGAAGTGTAAGTATATGGCACTACAGTCCCATGGGTCTTGCTGCATGCTCTCTTGAGGCCCATCAATATAATGGGATGTTTAAAAATCTACCAAGGACCTTTTCTCTTTACTTACTTCTATTTGGTATAAAGCTGATGGTATTAGTTGCTAGCAGAACCTGATTTTTGAAAGGTTCAAAATTTCAGGCTATTGAAGACTTGTTTTGTGTACCTTTGTCAAAGCAATGCTAAAATCTGGGAACATTATTCAGCATGGAAAGTAGCTCTCTTAGTTTGCATTTCCCTGTAGCAACATGATGATGAGAAATCTAGTATAATGGTTCATTTAGAGGTGATCCCAGGAGATAACATTAGGGCAGAGCATAGTGAAACAGAACAACAGATGACATCATTCTTCATCCACAAAGCTACTATAAGGACACATGGAGAATTAGGGGGGGGGTCAGTGCAGAACATGCCTCAGAGTCATCCCATCTAAGGGTGACAACACTGGATAATTTATCCACCAAATAACATGCCATTTGTCATGATTTGATTTCAAGGGGATTAACTCTGGTCTGCTTTGTAATTGTTGGTCTGCTCCCATAGCTTACAAACAAACAAACAAAAATCCAAAATCCTCCAGGCAGAAAGCTTGACTTGTTCCTAGCAAGAAGATTTCAGATAGGTAGAAATGGGCTCCAGAGCATGATAACCTGTGCCTGCCTAGGCACATCCTTATGCCCAGGGATCAGTTTGAATCCACATTACAAATCACATAGAGCAGACACTGATTTGGAGTTATAAATCATGGTGGAAAAATACTCTAGAGATGACTCATGTCTCTCAAAGAAAGGTTTATGGACATGAGAGCATTTTTTTAGAGGAGGAGCAATGGTAGTACCACATGGGAGGAAAACCAAAAAGGAACAATTGTCAAATATGTTAGAAAAATGCTGATTTAAACAAACTTAAGCAGTCTAAAGGACTGTTCCCTGAAAAATGCTGTAGAATTCCAGCACCAGCTGTTTTCAAAATTACTTGATATGCAGCATTTTCCAAAAGCCTTTCAGTGAAAGCAAGTTCATGAAGTCCACTTATAAGCTTTTCAAGATATAGAAATGTGTGTGTGTGTATCTGGGATTAGTCCTGGCATGCTCACTCCTAGGTTGTCTAAAATGTTCATTTTCCTGCTATTCTGCTCTTTGTGAGAATGGTTTGATAGTATGGGAACCTACTGGAGAGGCTGTTGTTCTATTTCTCTGATGCAGACTAGAAGTGGGTGCCCAGTGGCAGATCCCATTGCAGCTAAAAATCCTGATCTGATCGGGGCCTTAAAGTTCAAGTGCAGATCAACACAGGCACTAACTGACCTTGTCCATAAGGCACACACTTTCTAGTACAGACTGGATTGTTCTCAGCATCCCCTCAGGAGGCACAATCTACCCCCAGAGAGAGGTTTTAAGAGAAAGTGAAACTTTGCTCTTCCTAAGAGCTATCATATATATGGGACTCTTTCTTATGATAGCAATTGCATTTGGCAACTTAGTTTATTTGATCTTCTCAATAACATAAAGAAAATAATAGAATCCATCCTCCCACTTTTATTTTACATGAGTAAACTAAAGCACAATCAAAGAAGCTGTTTTATTTGCCCACTGCTCGCAGCAAAGAGAATACGATTTCACTACAAAAATGGAAATCCAGACAATTTTACCCCATGTGCTCTTCTGCTCAGGAGACTACATTGGTCTATACTCAATAAATGTCACATTCTCAATTGGAAGTCAATGAGTCAAGAGAAAAGTAGGCAAATTTGTTTGATACTTTTCATAGAAATTAGCAGTTGGTAGCGACGTAAAAAAGTTCTCTCTTATAAGAATTTCAAACATCTAGTAGTCCCAAAGTTATTCAATGCCACCCCTAAAAAAGACAGTGAAATTTTGTCAGTTGAAAATTACAAAGTCTACAATTTATAAATGTAAAATGAACTCTTTAACTTAAGGAGGGAATATATGCTCTGTTTACTGTCCTAGGGAATAGCTAAGGATGCAGGTTTTTATATAGCTGTTCTTTAAAAACAAAAGAAAAAAATTGCACTTACAAAAGATTTAACCTGAGCGGGTACAGTCTATGCTATTAAAATATGAAGCCATATGTTTGGAGACTAGAGAAATAAGAAGACAATAAATCAGACTTTCAGACTTGTACAGCTAGCTGAAGGATGAAGCATTTGGTATCAACTGTGTTCTTTAGATGCACTGATAGTGCTAGGTACAATTTCCACATGTGAATAATAGACAGATAGTGGACACAAGGATAAGGTGGGCAGAGGATAATTTTAAAGAATCTAACAATTCCACAAAACTTGAACAGAAGTGATGAGTGTTCTTAGAGAAAGGGTAAGATAAATGGCAACTTTGGGGTATTCTTAACCATAAATGATACTCTCCTGCAAAGTGAGGACAGAATCAGGTTCAATAAATGCCATGACAATATATAACTTTGCCCTGGTTCTTTGGCTGCCTGGGGAGCAAATGAGTCAATGTGAGATGTTCTCTAAAGACTCCCACAGTGCCTTATGCCTAATAGATTCAATAGATGAAGCTGAGGTTTTTAATGACTGGGAACTGGGCCCCAGAGGGCTGGCTAGAATGGAGAGGTATGTTTTTCCCTGTCCCCAAGACAGTCACATTTCAGAGATAAGAAGAGGGTCTCTGACTAGCAGGCAGGTGGTGATGTTGTGGCAGAGTGTAGTGGAATGAACGGTAATGAACATGTAATGAAAATGTATTTAAAATTCTGACTGCGGGTAACTGAAAGTCACTGATCGTGGAAAATGGACTGTGCAGGGGGACCTGAGGTCACTGATACTATAACTGAGGAAGGAGATTTTGGACTAGAGAATTGTGGGTGAAATGGAACAGATGGAGGCTGTATTAGGCACTAAGGTCGCGCAAGCCCTTAGGAGAGAAGTTGGCATGAATTATGTTGCCACATTGTAAGTGCAAATATGTGATTGCTTAGCAAATTAAGGAGGTAATGAATGAAGGATGTATTGGAAGGTGACAAATCAAAGTTACCAGAGTAATCATATGTCATTTAATAACACTGACATTTCACTGACAGGAAGAAATCCGATCAAAAAACAGTACATATTAAGGCAAAGAACAAATGAATTAAAACAAGGTATACTAACAGTTTACTCCTCAACAATTGTGAAAATGGGCAAATTATTTATTACTTCTATGTCTTTACCCCCTCATTTGTAAGTGATAGTTTCTGTAGCAACAAATAACATAACACAAAGGGTAAGAAATAGAAAATTACTCTGAACTCAATGTAGTTGTTGTTGGAATTAAAGTCAATAATAATTACAAGCATTAGTTCTCAAAATGGAGTTGTTTTTCAAGCAAGAGAGTGAATCATATTTGCCAGTATGAAAGATACAATAATAGCATATGGAAATTATATCAGGGGTAAGAAAGCAGAGGCTTCTTTGCTGGGAAGAAAGTAGAGGTTACCAGGCAGAGTTTGAATTCCTATGGATGTGACTGAGTTCACGTTTTTTACACTCAAGCCACATGGTGTTAAGGTGCATGTACACTTTTGTAGGCTTCAGCTTTCATATTGATAAAATGAGGAAATGATCCTTGTGGGTATTAAATTAGGTAATATGACCTCAGCACATGGCATATGAAAACCACTCAGTAAATGGTAGACAGTGTACCTTTCTGATGACTCACTTTCTTCAGTATGGATCTATATAGAAGACATAAAATTACAGGCTGGGGCAGATAGAAAGTGGAAACATGGACTGGCACTACAGCCATAAAACCAAGAAGATGTGCAGCAACCAGAAGCAGAGTAAATACGGCAAGCTCCTACTGGTATCATCCATGAGGATATAATAAGACCATAAGACCTGTGTGGAAACATCAGTTTTATGTTCTGTCTCCTACATTTCACCTTGATAGGAAGTTTTTTGGTTTTAATTCTTACACTCAATTTTTTTAAAGATTTATTTATTATATGTACAAGAACTGGGGTACAGGCCAGAGGTGTGGGGGGGTGAGAGAATTCACCAGAGACAGAGTGGGAAACAGAACAGAATCGACTGAAATACACTGCTAAGGGGAGCAGTGGGTGAGTCAGGAGAGGTCTGCTGCACCATGGTTGGGATCGAACTCGTGCTGCAGTGGCTGCGTATAGATTCATAGGTTGCATCTTAGCCCCTTGCGCCAGCAGGGAGGCCCTTTTACACTCAATTTTATAACCTACTTTGACTTAATTTTTGTGTATGGTATAATAAAGTGGTTCAGTTTTTCCACTGCCATTTACAGAGGAGATTATACTTTCCCCATTGGATATTCTTGACTCCTTTGTCATAAACTAATTGGCCATAAGTGCATGGGTTTATTTCTTGGTTCTTTATTCTGTTCCTGTGATCTATGTGTCTGTTTTCAAGTCAATAACACATTATTTTAATCACTATAACTTTGTAGTATAGTTTGGAATCAGGGAGTGTGATAGCTCCATCTTTGTACTTTCTCAAAATTACTTTGCCACATTTGTGACATTTGATTTCTTTTGGTGGTAGCATGATGGTAGAAATTAAATGTAAAGAACTTATCATAGACTCAGGATATCATGAATTTAGAGGTATGGTAATTACATTACAGAAACAGATATGGTAATCCTTGAACATGAAATATAATAAACAATTCATCCATAGCTAATACTACTCTGTGGTTTTGCCTACATAAAAGTACATATTTCTATATATTTATGTTAATACACTATTTTATGAGAGAAAATACCTTGTCACAATTGGAGTATCAAGTGGACATTAAAAATAAAACTGACAACAGTAAAACTGTTCATTAAACCTATAGGTCCTGACACAGTATAAAAACCTCAGTAGGTGGAGATATTCGCATCAACCAAATATTTCTCAAGGTTAGTCCAGGCTATTACTCAGAAATCCTTGATACATATTAGAGTTTTTTAAACCAAACAATTTATCAGTCAGGGTTTTGTTTCAGACAAGGGAATTCATTGTACATAAAATAGGAAACATTTAATAGAGGTACTTACTATCTTACAAACTATCTAGGAGGACCAGATACCAAACCTGAATACTATATAGCTTGAAGCAGGAGAAATGCCTATCATACCACAAAACTGTTTTAGTGGAAATCCCTTGCTATTTCTGCCAGGTAATGAAGTCTATGAAGACAGGAACCAGAAGTTGGCACTTTTCTATAGCTGATGTAGCAAGTCCAACAACTCCATGAGGCCATGCTTGCCAGAACTCCTCAGTCACAGTCATGCCTCCAGCAAATGAGTCTGTTTCATGGAAGCTGATCAAATGTCTACACATAATGTCAAGGGAGCCTGGGAATGATCATTTAGTGATTCTATTTAGGAAGGCTAGATTCATAATATGGAGAAATGCCAGAATGAGACAGGAATAATCAAAAGATTTGAGGCTGCTGTAAATATCAGATGTGTCCTTACACAATTTTCACTTTATCTCTCACAATCTCTCCTTGATATTTCTGCAAGTATTTTCATTCCATTAACATGTACTTCCCAAAAGGCTGAACTTCCACCTGTGAAAGAGCTTAATTGTAATATTTAAAAGGGAGCTATTTCTATTCCACCCAGAGCGGCAGAGATGAAGGGAAAAGTATTATTATTTTCTATCTATACCTAGGCAAGTATATTTTATTTATATTTACAATTAGAAAAGCTGCATAAACATTTCTATTACAGATGTGTTCTATTTTAAAGTTCTGTATCTCCCAAGAGATCCTTTAAAGTAGAGACTTGGTGCTGCTGTATTTCCTAATTGGTTTTGAATAGTTAAGGGACAGAGGCTACAACTGAGATACTTATGGTCATTTCCTCACACATGAATGGATTGTGCTGAAAGTCTAAAATTTCTTGTAAAGTTAATTTAGTTCAACTTAAGAATATGGGAGCTCCTTTATTGTGCAATATAGAAGACCTAAGATAAGTGAGTAGCGTGGGAGTAATCCAAAAAGTGACAGAGGAGCAGTAGGATCATGTTCAGATTTTTGTCATAATGATGGCTCTCACTCCAGCAAAGGCCTGCTACTCTATAGCTGTGATACACTAAATGGCTAAGACAAAGCTTGGATCTTTGTGTCTAGTCTATTTAATAAATTACCTGCAAGGTGGAAAAATGAAAGGACATCTATCTTCTCTTTTTCTAACAGAAAAAGCTATTTTGAACTAGCAATTCTATAGCACACTAAAGGGATAGCATTATTTGGGTAGTGTAAAGTTCCATATCTCTCAAGTAAATGGACACTTACCTTATCCCATGCAGCTATGAAAAAGGTAATTGGAGTCCGAAGTATAAAGTATAATGGAAGGTTATTTAACATTTTGAAGTGGTAGGGCTGGATTTTTCACTACATGTGTGATAACATTTTTGTTAATGGCCTGGAAACTTTTGTGTAAGTTTGCTTTTATAATTTAATAAACCAAGAGTTAGTATATCTGGAAATTACTTGTTTCCTCTCTTACAGTCACTGTCTTACAGTGGCATCTCTCTGACTCTCAGGGAAGTTATTAGCACTAAACAAGAACCACTTTAGTATAATTTTTGTTATTTTTAGTCACAAGTTAAAAATAACAAACAAGTTAGTCTCTGCTTTTGGTATTTTTCTCAAATGGTAGAAACTTGGCTCTTTAAACTGAGATTTGGACAGCTCCAATCAGGGTTTAATCAATGTAAACAGGTCTCCCAACCCCTCGGTTCACGAATTGAGATGTACTCTCACAAGACTTAAATCACAAGCATTACTTTAATATTCACCTTACAGACACAGATGATTCCCTTCCTCATCTATAGAGATGAGCTCAGAGAGTGTACTAACTAGCATTGCTTTTAAGTTTAGCAACATTTTGGGAGATAGAAAGGCCAGAGCTACAGAAATGTTTTAAGTTTACTTGTGCCTGTTTCTAAAAGTATCTAAATCAGTATCCATCCCAATATTGCTCCCTTTTATGTCAGTGGAAGATGGAAGAATTATGTCAATATATGACAAGCAGTGCACTGAGATCCATACATGTGTAATTATCTACTTGATTCCAAGTTCAACACAAGCTAAACATAATAACTTTTCTTTATTATAATTGTGGTGTATTCACTGGAGACAAGGTAAAAGAATATAGATTACAAAATTTAAAAAAATAAAAAACTTTCTCACAAACAAAGAACCTAGTGGTTTGTTGACCCAAATGTTCACAATTCCTCTAGGAAATGATAAAATATTCTCATTTCTAGTTTCAATTATTTTCTTTACCCTTTTTTCCCCCCTCAGTCTACAGTTTTTTTCCAACCTAGCAAGCAAATCCCCTCCCCCGCCACCATGTTTATCTTACTTGTATCAATTTTGAATCTTTCCTCTTATCCCTTTACTATCAAACTTTTGGATACTATTGTATTTATTTTCCTTTATTTGCCACTTTTGATTCATGTCAAAGTACAGGGTACATTGAGAGATATTTTCAAACTCAATGAAAACTGTCCTTACAAAATCCACCAAAATCCATCTAATTTCTACCTAGCTCTTGCTAATTCTTCTAATTCGCTTCTTTATGGACTAAAATGTACTTGACCATTTCACACTAGGAAAATTTCTTTTTATTGCCATCACACTCAACTTATACACACAACTTCATTTTATACACTCTGATGTATCATATATATTCACAGGGTATATATTCTTAACCACCCGCATCCAAGTGGGAGCTCTATTACTTGGGTCTAGAGAGCATGCAGGGAACACAAAGTCTAGCACCAACAGATCTACCACTTTGTGCAGGATTGGCCTATTGATTTATTGTGTAGGAGGAATGTAGTAGCTAGTAAAGGAAGACTGACAACCTAGGACACTGAAGCTTTTGATTTATTGACAGAACACATGTAGGCCTCTGGCCACCTTCAAAGTAGCACATTAGACATGAGAGTATATTTATATTCTGGAAACCTTGAAGATAAGTGAGGATGTTCATTTCCCATGACCTAGAAACTGGCAAAGGTTAGAATCAGGCACAAATCTGCAATTAATGAACACTGAGGATATCTATGCTACTTTTATAGCAGTGAAATTCAATTTTCCTAATCAGCTGAGAGAAACTAATTTCTAACATAAATCTAGTAAAATGAAATGTTGCTTTTTTATGGATAAGTTTCTAATATAAAAGTTCATATGACATGTGTATGGTAATGACTTCAAGAAAGAGGTACTTTATATCTTTAAAATATTCCAAAATTTGAACCTCCCTGTTTATGGATATATCTGTAATTATAAGGATTTAATCATAATGAGCATTATTTTGTATCTCCTAGACAAACTAAATGTAACTATTGCTCAGATTTTCTCTGGAGTTTTTCATGTGAGTTCCTTCCAGTTTTGATGCTTGAAAGGTAGGATAAATGGTGGTAGGAAAATTATACATCCACATGCAAAATAATTAAATTAAACTATTATTTCATACCATGCATGAAAATTAGTTCAAAATGGAGTAAAATTTAACATGAAAACATAAAATACATACAAGAAAATAGGCAATAGGCTCCTTGATATGAGCCATAGAGATGTCTTTGGGGACTCAGCTCCACCAAGGGTAAAAAAGTAAACAAAAACAAATGACACTACATCAGACTAAGAAACTTCTGTGAAGTCAAAGAAAGATGCATTAAAATGAAAAGACAGGCCTCCCTGGTTGCATAAGGGGTTAAGACACAACCTGTGAAACTGTCCACAGCCTCTCCAGTGCGGGCCTGGCCAGCCAGGGAACAACCCACATGGCACAGCAGACCTCTCCTGACTCGCCCACTGCTCCCCTCAGCAGTGTATTTCAGTAGATCCACCTGTTCTGTTCCTTATTCTGTCTCTGGTGAATCTTCTCACCCCACCCTCCACACACACATCTCTGGCCTGTACCCCAGCTCTTGTATGCACAAATAAATCTTCAAAAAATATTTTAAACATATAAAATAAAATGAAAAGACATCCTACTGAATAGGAGAGGATATGCACATCATACATCCAACAAGAAGTTAATATCCAAGATCTACAGAGAACTCATAAAACTCAGCACCACCCCAAACAACAACAATCAATCACCCAATTTAAAAAGAGGCAGAGGATCTAAATAGACATTTATCCAAAGAAGACCTACAGATGACCAATAGGCACATGAAAGACATTCATTATCTATTATTTTTAGGGAAATGTAAATCAAAACAACAGTGATATATCACTTCACACATCTGAGGATGGCTATTATCCAAAAGACAAGAAACAAGTGTTGGAGAGGATGTGGTGACAACAGAACCCTGCTACACTATTGATGGGGATATAAATTGGTTTAGCCATTATGGAAAGCAGTCTGGATATTCTTAAAAATTATCATTTGGAAAGGAATTCCAAATGATAGTTATCTCTCTAGTGGGTACTGGGTATTTACCCCAAAAGTACATCTTTACTAATTAAAAGAGATATATGCATCCCCATGTTTGTTGCTGAAGCATTTATAATTGCCAAGAACTGGAAATAACCTAAGTGTTCATCAAGTGACAAATAAAGAAGATGTGGTATATATATATACAATGGAATACTATTTGGCTAAAACTAAGATCAAATCCTACCATTTGGGACAGACAACATAAATGGATCTAGAGGGAATTATTCTTAGTATAGTAAACCAGAGAGAAAAAGACAAATACCCTCTGATTTCACTCATATATGGTATAAAGAGAAAACAAACAGATAAACTAAATAAAATGAAAATAAATTTTGAACTATCAAAGCACTTAGTGATTACCAGAAGGGAAGAGAGAAAGGGGATGGGTATACCAGGAAAAGGGGACAGTGGTATGGTGGAAGACAAATTTGGACATTTGGAAGTGAACACATGGCAGGAAAATACACAAAATTTCTTAATGATGAACATCTGGCTCTTACATAGTTTTATAATTCAATGTTATCTCAATTAAAAAATGGTAACTTGAATTTCTACCATATAGTGAGGGTGAGAGGGATTGGCAGAGAGATCAATTTGCCCAAGAGTGAGGATATTTCCAAAAGAATGGATGCTGGGTCTCCCCGGTGGCGCAGCGGTTGAGCGCTGGGTTGGGAAGCTGCCTGCAACCTCTGCAGAGCCGGTTCGATCCCCGGCTGCTCCCAGGCCACCGGAGGAGGGTCCCACAAGGCACTCAGACCTCTCCTACCGCCTGCTGCTCCCCTCAGCAGTGTCTTCGGTCCTTCTGCCTGCTCTGCTCCCTGCTCTGGCTCGGTGAGTTCTCTCACCCTCCCGCCCTTCTGACTATACCCAGTGCTTGTATAAATAAATAAATAAATATTAAAAAAAAAAAAAGAATGGATGCTGGATTTCTTCCACATTTGGAATGTCAAAAATGGTATCTAAGTTACTACTTTATGCATTAGGTTATGTTTCAAAATGATTTAAAATTTTTATGATAGGGCCTCCCTGGTGGCACAAGGGGTTAAGACGCAGACTGTGACACAGTCCACAGCCTCTGCAGCATGAGTTCGATACCCGGCTGGCCAGGAAGCAACCCACATGGCGCAGCAGACCTCTCCTGACTTGCCCACTGTTCTCCTCATCAGTGTACTTTGGTCAATCTGCCTGTTCTGCTCCCTGCTCTGTCTCTGGTGAATCCTCTCACCTCCAAACCTCTGGCCTGTGTCCCAGCTCTTGTATGCATAAATAAATAATATGATAGTCTAGTCCATTCTTATTATGTGCAGTTTTTGAAATGGTTCTGTAAGATATTGTTTTGTGCTCTCTTTTGACTCAAATAGTTTTTGTCTTATACATGTAAAATCACTCTTTCACAGACCAGACAAATCTGTTCATTCTAGCCTTCTAAGCTAGTCCTGTACTGCTATAATTGGTATTTTGAAATAGCCCTGAGAAAGTGGACTTACAAGACCACAGTCTAGTACAATATATTAGCCAAGGATAAATATGGCCTTATATTTTTATGGAAAAACAGAAAAATAGTAAATTTCCATTTTGTCACCCCTATCTGGTATTTTTATTTTTAGCAAATATTTCTGAAGCTCAAATTGGCAAAATAAGTTGTGTGTATGAGAATCTGTGCATATGGCTCAATTTTCTCAGAACATGCATCTCCTGTACAAGGCATATCAATCTTTGACATAGAAAACAACTAGGTCCATTAAACCAACATGGAAACTCCCTCAAACTCTTTTATTCATTTGATGTCATGGTATGGATACATATTTTACTCCATTAGGTTCTAGCTTGCATTGAAATTGAAACAATATAGCATAACATCAATTTCCTTAGTATTGTTTTTCACCTGCCCATAGATGTGACTATTTCTTCATGAACCCATTTAAATATTTTGAAAATTTCTATAAAGTTACGATTGCTTCAATAACAATTTCCTGAACTTAGACTATATATATTTATTCCAGAATTCTGAAAACAGTATGGCTGTTTTACATTTTCCTGAAAACACTAATACTAGGAAATATTAAAATATTACTATAAGCCAACTCAGTGACTACTGGAGTTACAAATCTCATTATCATTGGAAAGCAAATAGGCTCATGTTTCTTAGAAGTATGTTCATTTTGAAAAAAAATTATTTCTAAAGATGGCTGTAATATCCCCCTTTCACAAATTTTTCTGCAATGTTACCTTGTCCCTCCCACAACAAAAAGTAGAGTTGATCTCTTCACCCCATAGAATATGATTTGCTCTGTAACTGCTCTAGCTGATAGTCAATGTCAGAAGTCAGGGTCAACCTACTCATTGGACACAACTAGTACAATGTCTAGAATCCATGATATTTCTAGGGATCCATGAGAATATTTTCATATATTTTTATTCAAAAGTATTAGCATCTAGAACAAAGTGGACTTGACAAAAAGCAAACATGAACCTACTCTGTTAGTTTTCTGATATATATTTCAAGCACGACATGTTAAATACCCCTTTCTTGCCCTTAGGATATCTCAGATCAGTCCTATAGCTACCTGAGACTATTTCAAATATAAAATTTTCTTTCTAAGCTGCTAAAAGCAATGTCAGTTTAATGCCAAAGCCTCCATCTCCTATACTTTAAAGCTCTTCCTCACCTAATCCAGGCTTTGAAACTCAAACTTACAAGTGCTGTGAGGTAGGCGTCTTCTCTTTCCCTTGCCCACCTCTGCCCTCACTCACTTTGTGCTCTTTTAGCCCCATGTCTCAAGAGTCTAAAAAGAAGGGTTTTAAGGGAACTAAATTGTTGTCAAGAACTGGGAATAGCATGAGATTTTACACCAATTGAGAGCTAACAAGTTAAATTGCCACAGTTTCATAAATGCTGGCAGAAGATGCGAGACTCCTGGGACAGAAACAAAGGATTTTTTTTTTTTTTTGATTTATTGCAGCACAGTGAACAGAGTGAGCGTCATGTCTGCATAGTGCACTCAACCACCAATTCCCAGGGACATAAAGTAGTCCAGGTGGATGCTGCTCACAAAGCAAGCTTGTATCACAACTGAGAAATTTTGAGTTTAGGGATCTGCAACCTTCTATACTGGGTTACATACAAACTTTCTGACCTATGTTTTGAAGGTAAAGATTATCTAGTACTACTGATGTTCTAGACACTCTGCAAGAGCCCATAGTAGGCATTTTATATAGAGCAAGTAATTTAATCCTCCATACAAAACTATGTTAATAGCTATCAGAGAGATCCGGGAAAGAAGTGGAGCTTCTAAGTTGAAGGGTTATTGAGAATAAATCGGGAATTATGATTATTTTCATCTGTTTTTTTATCACCTGAAAGTTTAATACTACTGTGCTGTCTGGGGAAAATAACAAAGAAACCTCCTCAAATTTTTTACTTAAAAAATAAAAATCAAATTACTATAGCCTCTCTTATTCAAAAAAAAATTGATAAAAAATTTTGGATTCATGTAGCTTTGAGGTTGAAGAAGATGAAGGGTTGACTTACTGAAGGTGATTGCTGTCCTTGGGACAAGTGCCCTCAGCCCTGGCGGTCACCAAGTGGACTCAGCTCCATATCTCTGATCTTGACCTCGTGTTTCATTCTTCTGTCCTTTACCCATAATTAGAAAACTCTCAGTGAGTTGAAATTTCCAGGCTTTTCCAACATTTACTGCATCAGCCAGAATATTGGTCATTTCATGTTTTACTCTCAGACTTAGACCCTTCAAGCTAGCATGGTTCTATTCACCTTACATTTATTACCTCAGTTAATCTTCACAAGAATATTCATAGGAAGTACAATATTATCCTCCAGTTTCAGATGAGGAAAGTTAAGAGAGGCTGAGAACTGATCTGCAATCACACAATTCATTAATTTGTAGGTAAGAGAATCAAACCTGGGCACTCTGGTTCCAAAGTCTGTGATCCCGAGCATTTGGATTACTGCTATCAAGGAGCATGCTTCCTCCATGTTCTCTCTTGTGAGGCTCTGGGTAGGATCCCAGAGCTTTTGCTGCTGGCTCACCTCTCTACCTCCAGAAATCTGTTTTCTTTCTCTTTTGTATTCAGTCAACAACTTCTCTCAGAGAACAATTAAAGTCATCGTGAGATATTGTGTCCCTTTTACATAATTTTTATTTATTTTTTTGTTCTTGTCACAGAGTTTACAAATTACTTATTCTAGAATCCACCTTAAATGAAACAACTGCAAAGACTGAGCTTAACAACCAAATCTTGGCAAAGAAATACACATGAGTTGTATAAAATTAATCAAACTAAATGCAATGTCACTACAGCTATTGTCAATTTGTAGGCACTACAAGTTTTAAGATGGTTGGCATGCAAATCACCTTAATGCGGATAGGAAATAATATAAAAAATTCTCAAGGTTATATAAAATAAAACTGACAAAGACAGACATCTTACCATTCAAAGATAACTTCAAATCATTCTAATAACAGAAAAAAAAAATTCTTGGAGTCATATTTTCATTAATTTTATGCAAATTTTTAACTAATTCTTATTAAGATTTCTAAAGTATTTGAAAAAATGTTCATATTTACTGACATGTCAAATGGTCTTAATAAAGGCTATTTATTATTGGGCCTCCCCTGGTGGCACCACCTTTGAGCATTGGGCTGCGAAGCTTCCCTCAGCCTCTGCAGCGCCGTTTCAATCCCCAGCCGCCAGAGAGGGTTTGCAGACCTCTCCTGCAGCGCCCGCTGCTCCCCTCAGCAGTGTATCTCGTCAGTCTACCTGTTCTGCTCCCTGCTCTGGCTCTGGTGAATTCTCTCACCCTCTGGCGCTTCTGACTGTACCCAGTGCTTGTATAAATAAATAAATAAATATTTTTTAAAAATAAAAAAAGGCTATTATTTCATTCATAAAAGGTCCCAGGAAAATAATTTCCTTTTCAAAGAATCACCTAAATTCTGAAGTGATGAAGTAGTTAAGTATTTCTGAACTGAGATACAAATTTTCACCAATCTGCTTTCTTATTTCCTGCTGGGTCTGGCAACTCTCTAGTTCAACTTGGAGAACATAATAGACTTTGCCTAAGTATTCATTGTGTTATTTTAAATATCTATTCTGTGGGGAGAAAATTGACTTTTTTATATCATATTCTAATGGGCAAAAAGCATTCACAATTTTAGTGGTGTATTCAGGAGGGAAAGATAAAGATTTAGGCAAGATAGTAGAAAGTAATTTCAAGTTCACTTTTATAGATATGTTAGAAATAGCCCGATATGTGAATAACATAATTACAGAAGTATTTACTTTAATTGAGGTCTAGTTAAAAAAAGTGCCCATACTATTTTCAAAATTGCTGGTAGTATTGTGCAAATTGGTCAATCTAATGATCCAATACTATAAAATCCAAGAAAAATAGGACAACATGAACAAAACTGAATTTTCAAAACTATTCTGTGGTCTTTTTAGAATTCTGGAAATAATATATCCTTTTTTCACACCACACACACACACACACATACACACACTTCTGATAAAGACCCACAGCCTAAAGATCATAATAGGAAATGTTCAGAGTTACTTAAAGACACAGGTGAAACAGTAGGGAAGTTGGATAAGGATAGAGCAGTAAAGACACTTAGGTAGAAATGAAACTACATTTCACAGAAATGTATTATTTCACAGAAAAATAAAAAGCTTTTCTTTTTCTATATCAAAACTGAAGCTAACATAGAACATATGACTTCTCGGTTGAAAATGATACCAACTTTGTTGAAGAAAAAATTGAGCTATGAATTTTTCATTATCTTTGAAAGTAGTTGTACAATTTTATGGCAGATGATTTCTGTTCCAGTATCTTCTGTCTCTGGTATAACAAATCCCTCGCACAATAAATCATTTATGACTCAAGAAAACTGTATGCTTTTTCCTAAATAAACTTTTTCCTGGGAGATGTTCTTCAAAAAGCATAACAATTGGAGAAATCTTCCATTGTGGGGTCCAGTTTATGTTCTTATGAGGAGCAACCAATTCCTTAATTCACAAAGGTAACACAGGCATTCACATGAGTTAGCTTTTTTGGGGGGAAAAAACCTGCTTCCTCTTGTGCCTATGAGCAGAAGTGTTCTGGGCATAGTCACTACTTCATCACAATGTCTGATCAGTGTTTTCAATACTGGAGGCAAATTATTTTCTGTTGTTCCTTGTTCATCTTCCTTCCTTCAGCACACCTTTATCTACAAGAAAGCAGACTTCTACTCCATTCTGACTAAAGATGACTATTCTGGGGGAAGACCATCAAAAGGATGTGACCGCCAGTTGACCCATGATCTGGAAAGAATCAACCAGAGGGTCCTTATTCCCTCTCCTGTCCTCAGAATGTATATTTTGGTCCTTCCTAACTCCAAAAATGGCTCCAAAGATATGGTACTGAGAATGTAATGTGGTATTGAAACTATGTGGACATTATAAGGGACTGAAACCTGTTAAGATTCCTAAATAAACTTTTCAGATATTGCAGATAGGCAGATGCAGAAATCTAACTATCTTGCAGTCAGTCAAGACAAACCTTGTAAATAAGTTCCCTTGCTTATGAAATCTACCACCTCTCAATCTGGAGCGATTGGTTTCTTTCTTTGGCTTCTCCCTGCCTTCCATGATTTACATGGGCTGATCTTGGATTATACTGTGATGCACCTATGACTGTGACCTGTCACAGTGAAAAGGGAAACTTACCCTTTTTTTTTGAGCCAAAATATTCTGTAGAGAAAGTAACAGGCTAATAGCAATGAAAGTGAGGTGTCTTTCTTTGATATAATCAAAAGGGATTGAAGCACAAATAGTGTAACTGAAGCAATGCTGGTACAAGAAATCAGTTCTTTATCATTTCAGTTGATTATCATTTTCATAAAACTAATTTCAGTGTCTCAACATTGTCTCTACTACTTACTTTTGGGACTAGATAGTTCTTTGTTGCAGAACTGTCTATGCGTAGAATGTTCAGCAGCAACTCTAGCTTCCCTACTAGATGCCAGTGGCAAGCACCACACCCCTCCCACCCACCCCAGCCTGGATATAACAATCAAAATGTATCTAGACATTACTAAATACCTCTTTTTATTAACATTTATTTATTTTGTAGAAGAACTGTGGTGTAGGCCAGAGGTGCGGGCTGGTAAGAGCATTCACCAGAGACAGAGCAGGGGTCAGAACATGCGCATCCACTGAAATATACTACTAAGAGGAGCAGGGGGCAGGACAGGAGGGGTCTGCTGTGCCATTTGGGTTAGCTCCCTGGCAGGAGATCAAACTCAGTCCGTAGCAGTGATAGTGTTGAGACTTAACCGCTAGGCCACCAGGGAGGCCACAATACCTCTTGAGGGTAACATTGACCCTGGTTGAAACAACTGCTATTTGGAATCTGTGTGCAAAGCCTGGCATATAATATTTATTGAGGATTAATTAACAAGCAAAAGTGATCGATTTGTCTGGTGTGTAGTTGAAGACTCAGTAAATAATAATTTTCCCTTTTAAATCTCAGATGTAATATCCTGCAACTAAATTTACCAAGATCAGTTTGAATACTTGCTTTGGGAACATACTTCATCTAGAATAGATGTCTGTGAATAAAAAAAAAAAATCTAATTTCTGGTTGCCATAGCCAATTAAAAATGAAAGTTGCCCCTGCTGTCTCGTAATACTTAACTGAAACAGAATTTTTTAAAAGGCACAAATCCCAAATATAGCAAAGAAGAGGATAACAATGCAATTTTTGGAACTGAACCAAAGGAATACATCTAAGAAAAATTTGAAGTTGACAATGGTGAAGGATGTGAAGCACAATGATTTGCACACCCACACAAACACACCCATAGCCTATGACTCCATGGCACCAGCTACCACTGGAAGTGAGATAACTTCGGTATAATAACAAAAAGACTAGTCAAAGACTCTTTAAAAAGCCATTGTTCCTGGGCCTCCCCGGTGGCGCAACGGTTGAGCGCTGGGTTGCGAAGCTGCCCGCGGCCTCGGAGGCGCCGGTTCGATCCCCGGCTGCTCCCCGGCCACCGGAGGAGGGTCCCACATGGCGCGCAGACCTCTCCTGCCGCCCGCTGCTCCCCTCAGCAGTGTACTTCGGTCCTTCTGCCTGCTCTGCTCCCCGCTCTGGCTCTGGTGAATTCTCTCACCCTCCCTCGCTTCTGACTGTACCCAGTGCATGTATAAACAAAAAACAAACAAACAAGCCAGCAAACAAATAAATAAAGCATGCGTCTATAAAAAAAAAAAAAAAAAAAAAAGCCATTGTTCCTGAGATCTTCCTTGCCCCAAAATAAGACAACATTCCTTCTATGAATCCTGCAGAAACCTTAAGGTTATTTTTCTAGAAAGAGTGAAACATAGTCTCAACCAAATGAGTATAAGAAGAGGTACCAGGCAGTGTGGAAGGCTTTACTTTTGGAAAAACAGAAAGATTAAGCTAATGTCTATATACACACAGAATATACATAGCCCAGCCCTTCTCACTCATGTATCTCTGAATTTATACCTTCCCACTGGAAATCTAAGAGGCAATATAATGTAGTAACACCAGGGTCCAGCTGTCTGTTTGTGTAACAGTAGCAACCTGTTAGACCATGGGCAGTTACCCAATTTCTTTTTATCTTGGTACCTTCATCCATAACACTACAAATATAATACCTTTCTCACAGAGTTGAATGTATTAAATAAAATATTACCTTACATGTATACATAAATTTGTATGACAGATAGTAAGCACCAGATAAATGTTTATAACTGTGTTGTCTGAGTAAATCAGACAAGCCCAACAGAAAAGACTAAAGATATGCACAGTGGTGCTTTTTCCGGCATAACATTTCAATTATTTCTGAAAACATCCCTAATCAGCAAACTTCATGAGGCACTTCTGAGATGAATTGCTCAAAGCCCTTCCTCAATATTAGCAGTCACCCAAAGACAATCAGGATTGAGTAGAAACTCTAATATTAAAGTCAGACAACACAGTAAGAAGAATAATACACTATTTGAAGAAAATGTAGACAATGAGTTTACAAGAAATTTATATTACCATTATCCTCAGAGAGGGAAGAGAAAGTTATTACATGAATCAAGAACAGGTTGTTATGCTGTTATTAAAGAATGTTAATAAAAGAGAATAAACAAGAACTGTATGGAATAAAAATAGATAAAAATGTGAATATGTCAACAGAACTTGCAAAAAATAAATATGAGGTCGCCCTGAAAGTACTAAAGAGATGGAAGAAGGAAAAGAATCAGGTCAAAAAGACCCACATCATGATTTTGGTCTCATTTAAAGCTATCCATCGCCTCTCCTATAGCAATCAATAGTGATAATTCGTATAAAGTAGAATGAAAATATTTTCAGATATGAAAAATCTATAACAATTGCAAATATCTCAGGAAACTACCATACTAAAGTAGGAGAGGACAAAAAAGAAAGGTCCAGGATTTAACACCAGAAAGATGAACATATCTCTAGGTTGAAGGTAAAAGAATATCTAAGTTAACAGCTTTCCTGCAGACCTAGAGAGCAATGATCCATATTGGACAGAGGGCGTGGTGACATGTATGATCCAGGAAAGTTTGTCATACCACAGACTGATTTGCTAGAATATTTCAGAATATCTGGTTTCTTTAGAATTCTTACGTTCATAGAATAATCTCATGTAAATTGATCATTCTTTCATAGAATAAATTAAATTTCTTATTCATGTATTTGAAAAATAGTGAAATTGTCATCATTGAATTCATCTGTCAAAAATCCATATTGCTGTTTTATGTAATGAAAAATTCATTCCTAGATCTATTTTTTAAACTATGCTGTGTTTTTTTATCTAGAATGGTAGCTTAGCATTTTATTTCGATATCTCATTATTACTTCACAGTAGTTATTTGTGATACCTGAGCATTATTCTTTATCTACACAGTCAAATTTCTGTGAAGAGAATGCTCTTTTCAATAGTGAGCATTATTTTCTTCTTGACTTTAGGAAGCAATTTCTGGGAGTTGGGAAAATTCTCCCAGACCTAAAATTGACTACCTTGGACTTAAGACCATGACCCATGAGACTTGAATGGTCACTCTATTAAAGAACACGCAGCTCACAGCACTGTTGGTGTGTAAAGGGATTAGAATTTCTGACAGCACCACCTTTTATATCCCTTCCCTCAGAGCTCTCACTCTCCAACACCTCCCACACATCACACCTTCTTCAGTGTCTTTTCACTTGCCTTCTTGAAATGCAGGCATATTCAAATATATTTCCACCAGAAATCTTTGAAACTTTCCTAAGTGCACATGTCTGTGGCAGGCATGGTTGAGAAGCATAGCACAAAATAAAGAAGAATGAACTATGATTTGAGAAACCTGACTTTTAGTTTATTTTTGAGTTGTTCTAGGTCCTTGGACGAAGCATTTAAACTTTCTAAACTGCTTCATTTTACAAATAATAAAGACCATTCAATTTGGTTCCTATGTGATTGTGAACAGAATATGAGGTAAATAGTGTGTGTGTGTGTGTGTGTGTGTGTGGTATGAGTGTTTAAAAACTATAATACATTAGAAATACAAGATATTCTATTCCTCAAGCTTTGTCCACATTTTAACTCTCATTTTAACCCTTTGAAAGACTCCTGACATACAAAGAATCAGGTTTAAATATTAATTATTTGGGCCTTCCTGGTGGTGCAGGCGGTTTGAGGACAGCACTGTGAAGCTGTCCGCAGCCTCTGCAGTACGGGTTCAATCCCCACCGGCCGCGGAGATACCCACATGGTGTGACAGACCTCTCCTGTCTTGCCTGCTGCTCCTCTTAGCAGTGTATTTTGTCAGTCTGCCTGTTCTGTTCCCTGCTCTGTCTCTGGTGAATCCTCTCACCCTCCCACACATCTGGCCTGTACCCCAGTTCTTGTGTAAATAAATAAATCCTTAAAAAAAATCTTAATTCTTTATATTTGTTTCTGCCAGTCTAGAAAGTCTAGTGGACTGACTTCAAATGAGAGGGAAATAAATAAGATGAAAGGATCAACTCAAATTTTATATATCAAGTATTTTGAGGTTATATGTTATTATATTAGATATTTTAAGGCTTTAATGATTTTGTTTTTATATTTAAATGAAAGGGCTAACAAGAGTCTTGAAAAATCACTTCTTGTGAATGAATTGTCTAACCTCAGAAGAACATGGATCTCACTCTCAAGATTCCAGTGTGCCAAAGTAAGCTTCTTTAGGTTGGGGGGAAAAAAGAAGATCTCCCCTCAATTTATAGGGATTATTGGCTAATACTTGATGAGGATGGAAAAGCATCAAAGAAAAGCAAGGAGTTGGCTCAAAATTTAGAGGCAAATTGAACTGGACATTGTTTATGATCTTTTTGTAGTTCTTCAAATTAAGATACTGTGTTGTCTTCAGCACCAAGAATCTGTGGCTCTTTATTCTTACATGGCAATGAGAACTTTCTAATGTTTCTCCTTTTTTTAAAAAAAAATTCTATTTTACCTACCTCACGGTTTATGCTCTCACTCTCAATGGCTGAACTTTCCAGTTTCTGTGAATTGCAAGGGAGAAAGGTAATGGACCAGCGTGACTGTATACTTACAAAAGTAAACATATTTTTATCTCCCAAATCTTTCTTTAAAAGTTATTTGATGAATATTATTTATTTCCCATCAAGTCAAACCTCTGATGTAGTACAAAGTATGATAGTATACATCAAAAATTATGCATAAGGTTTTATTATAGGCAGAGATGATTAATTCTTCCTATTTTAATCATTCTCTTTTTTGAACCATAGTGACAGTCTATATATTACTTTAAAGTCCCTGCTTTACATAAAGTTATAGTGTGGAGCAGAATGAAAAATTGGCAAAATATCATAAGATGTGAATGAAAAAGGCCTATATCTTTCATAGGCAGAATTATAGTTTCAAATGGTTATATTAATTCAGTCACAGAATACATGAGATTCATTTTTTTTTTTGATATCGCAATAAAACCTTGCCACAAGCAAAATAATAAATTTTTCACCCTGCAGAAGCTTGTTAGCTAAACTTTCACCATAGGGCCCATGTAATTACTCTGTAGATTACTTCTCAGCTACAATAGGGTACCTAGAGTTTCTTCTAATTGGCAGCTATTAGAGCTATCACAAGAAAAGGATAGATGTGACCCAGTTATCAAAATTTTAACAAAGATGGGATTTTTTGTTTCATTTTGATTTATTTCCATGGACCTCCACACCATGAATTTGGAATTGTTCTTCAGCCATATGTGAGAAAAATATTCTGTTCACATGCCAAATATAATCAGCACCCATTTCACATCTGCGTATCTCTCCCTGAAATGATTGGGTCCAGCCATAAGTGCAACTGCTGATACTATCTGCTAGAAAAGAGCAAGGTGTAGCTAGTCATTGGTTATTGTGAGTAAGATAATCTGTTCCAGGTCATCTCACACAAAATAGCCCCAATGGACCCTTCCCTTCTAGTGCCATTTAATCTTCTGCTGGTGGTTTAACCTTCTACCAATTTATGATTTAACTTTCCCCAGCTCTGACTCCACCATAAAATAAAGAGAAAGTACTCTATGTAACTGAAGGCAGACGTAATTCACTGGAGTGGAAGGTGAGAACTTTCACTAAGCCATGCAATGACTGAACTGTAAAGCACTGGAGCTCTACGTTATGCTCTCAACCAAATGGCTTTCTTCACCATTATGGACACACTCCCTTTGAATTGTTGTTCCTATATTAAAAATTGTTTTAATTTGCTCCATCCACATTGTCTCCTATGAAGGATAATTCCTTGCCAAATTTTGACATCTGTTAAATCCATCACTGAAATCAAAACGAGTGCTATTCTCATATTGTCACAGTTCCCCACTAGGATATCTATCAATTTCACCATGGCCTCCTGGCTATGACATCCTGCTTTCTAAAAGGATTTATTAGTGGTCACTTAAGCAATTGTGGCAATGAATTTTTGTGAACATTCTCAGGGACATTTTAATTTGAAATGTTATTTTTAACTGTATTCCAAAGATTTCCTTTATTAAAGGAATCAAGAAATTTGAACATTAGTGAGGTAGGAGGCAAGGAACAAAGGAAAAGAGAGACAGGAGTAAAGGAAAGAAAATGAAGACATAATAAGAACATAATCTCCTGGATTCACAAATGATTCAGCTGTCAATGTAACTGCTCATTCCACTCCAGTCCCACTGGGACCCATACATACTCTTTTTAATTAGGGGCTTGCTCAGTATACAATCATGCTACCTGGATATAGAACTCCAAACCCTAACTTTATCAGCACTTCATTTAGAAGTGAGAACCACAAAGTTAACAAAGGGTTATCTGTTATTCTCTTAAAAATTTAAAAAATACAATTTCCCAGAAAAACATGCTTTAGAAAAGTTTACTTCTCCAGAACACATGTTACTCTCATCTTTCTCTATCTCTCTATTTCTCTCTCTCCCACAATCTCTTCTCCTCCATCTCCCATTGTTGTCTTTACCAAACATAATATTTTTATAAGCCTTCTTTGGCTTTATACATTTGTGGGGTGTTGATGACAATATGAGAAATAGTACAGTAAATATTCATATTAATAAAAAAAAAAAAACAGTCACCCAGGGCAGCATTTTTCATTTTAAGCAACAGCTAGAAAAGGACAGGTGGCCTTTTTAAATGCCCATAGCTGATTAATGAAATATGAGATTAATTGTGAAATGCTTGGAGGACCCACCAGAATGTCTCCCCTCAATTTCTCAGGGGAGACAAGAAAGTACTATCTGTATTTCACAAAATAAAGCAATTAATTTTGCACTAGAGATTAACCTTTCTCCTGTCTTTCTCTGTTTATGCAACCCAGAAGAAAGACTATTCTCCTGATGTAATAAAGATGTCACCTTACATTTACGGTATATTTTGCTGTATGAAGTCATTGGTATATCTATTTCAAATCCCTCCAAGAAATTTGCTACTAAGTTATACAGAAACATATATTTTATTAAATAGATTGTTAAAACTTTCTGAAAATAACTGACTTCTACATTAGAGCTATTTTAGAATGAAATTTACAATGAAATTATTAATTTTATTTATTTATTTTTTAAAGATTTTATTTATTTATTTATTTGTTTGTTTATACATACATACATACATACATACAAGCACTGGGTACATCAGAAGCGCGGGAGGGTGAGAGAATCACCAGAGCCAGAGCAAGGAACAGAATAGGCAGAAGGATCGAAGTACACTGCTGAGGGGAGCAGCAGGCAGCAGGAGAGGTCTGCACGCTATGTGGGACACTCCTCTGGCATAGGGGATAGGGGATAGAACTGGCGCTGCAGAGGCTGCGGGCAGCTTCACAGCCCAGCACTCAATCACTGAGCCACGAGGGGTGGCCCTGAAATTGTTAATTTTAAACAGAAACTCAAGAAGCATACTGACAATACTTATTACTTATGGTTGCAGTTCACATGAATCTTGAATCTATTGCTCAGATCACTTTCCATGTGTGTTGCAAATGGATAGAGCCCAACAGGTCCTGTCTCCTTTCATTTATTCCAGTGAAGCATCTCAACTGCTATTTTGCAGATTTTTACATGTAGACAAAGAGAAAGAAAATATGCAGCCATATTTATATTTGTGTATGTTCGACTAGGCAGGGCACATGGCACACACATTTAATGTTTCATTTTATCCTTAATGTTAATATTTTCCAAACATTTATCTCTTACATGCACATATGAAAATTTGAAAAATATAATAAATTTAAAGGTTGCCAGTACTGTATTAAAATGGATACCATTTAAGTAGAACCATTTAAGGTTAAAAAAATCAAGTTGTCTAAGTCATCAAAATATGGAAGCATCAAATTTGAAATATGGGTGGTTGTTCTATGATTTAAAAAAAATATTCTTAGATTGAATAATTTAGGTTTTCAGGCTTTCTAAAATAATGACTAAAAAGCAGTAATATCTCCTTTGAATCTAAAACGCAGGATTAAAGTGTTATCGTAAAGTTATGTGATCCAAAGAAACACTGTTTTTCAGGTGTTCCAATTATGTCCACTTCTAACAACAATTTGATTTGGTGGAAACTTTTAATATCAATTATGAGATAAAGTAAAATTTATTACCTTCATCTCAATATAACTCATCCAACTGTTCAAGCTTTGTCTTGAGAACTGTAATCTTCAAATATTTTTTTGCCCATTTTTCTTACTTTTCATGCTATAGCCTATTATAAGTCATTATTGCCTTGACAATCCATTTTCCATACTTTTAATAAATACCTCAGTGTATATTGCAGATTAACTCAACTCCATCACTCAGAATCTTTCAATGACTCCAAATTACATGGAAGGAAAAAAACAGACAAAAACCCCTCTTAGCTTAACATGACAGGCTTTGTAACAACTTGGCTCCACCCTTTTTTTCTAGTGTTATCATCTACATACCTTCTAAGTATACACTATGATGGAGGACAGGAGTAGAAAAAACTGAAAAGGAAGTACCACAAGACCAGAAACCTGGCTCACACGAGGAGGTGGGGAGGTAGAAAACATTAGCATAGCCATTGACCCAGCTATGAAAACAAAGATCCTTAGGCACCAACACTTTGATTACAGAAGCATAAGCTCCAAGCAGGTATCAGACTGCTGTAGTGAGTGTCTGGAGCACAGGCCCAAGGGTAAAGATATGGAGATTGAGCCCATTGAGGAATCTCTGGCCCCTTTCAGATTCTACATAGTTATCCAAAATCAGCAAACCTGAAGGCTCACAAGAAGTGAGCCCCTCCCAAAGAGATGACTATTATTAGTGTAGTCTCTGCACAGGCTCAGGGCAGCACTCTGTCTGCCCACCTGTGACTATGCAGGTGATTCTTTCCAGCAACTATCTCCCTCCGCAGGGCAGCAGCCTTCCTGCCTGCCCATATCCTGTCCCATGCCATGGCTTCTCTTCACTGACCCCCCTCAGCGGAGGCAGCTCTCCTCAAGGCTACCTGAGTGCAACCATGCAGGCCTCTCTCACTCAGCAAAACCTGTCCCTTTTGGGGCTGCTCTTCATGCCCGCTTGTGTCTATGACAGTGTCTTTTACTCTTCTGTCTCTTTCCTTAATAAACCTGCCCTTTAAATATAACCAATGTCTCTGTCTTGTGGAGAAACTTATCTGGGAAACTCGTGCATGTTGCTGAAATGGGAACTCTGGTAAAACCTTATCCATCGTGAACCCTAGGACCCAGCACTCCAAACCCACTGACTCCAAAAACTGTTACAGGGCAAGGAAAGGGGCACCCCAGACCCCGAAAACCTGCCTGCCTTAAAATGGTTCTGCCACCCACCACATCAACACAAAACATATGAGACCTTAATGAAAAGGAACTTTAATACAATTAGTAAACAACACAGGAAAGGCAAAGAATATAGTTTCTAAATCAAGCACCCAAAGTTACCCATCCCCTTGTGGGTAAAAGTCCACCCAAGTAGGACTGGCCCAGAGCAAGACCCCAAAGCCTGCCACAAGTCTAAATCACCTTTCGGTGGGGACTCATAGAAAAGGATCAGAAACAACCAGACAAGTCTAGGAGAAAAAGAGAAAATCAAAATCAAGACAAAAGCTGCCATTGTTATCCTCCTCATGGGTCTCTCACCCAGATCTGCGTCATCCAGTCCACGACCAAAAGGCAAGTGCAGTTTTTTCACATGTCTCTGCTCCAAGTGCCTCCTCTAGGTCTCCTGGCTCTCTCTCCATCCTCCTTCCTTTCTCAGTCTCTACTGCAGCTTCCTCTCTCCCTGCTCAGCTCCACCCTTTTTTGGGTGAGGCAAGAAACCTGGAACCTCCCTCACTTCTGGGGACCACCCTGCTATAAAATGACACCACCCTACTTTGTCATTTAGGAAAACTGACATTAAGTTTGCTTGAACATAGCATGAGCTCTCTGATGATTAGACTTGTACAGGTGCTTGAATTCTGTGCTTAAACTAGCTGAAAGGTAATCTCCTCCATGACTTCTTGTGTAGTCTACACAGAAGGTCTCTTTTTTCATTATTTGATTGCAGGGAGGACACATTTACATTACGTATCACATAACTGCTTCACTAGGGTCATATGTGTAATCTCTTTTACTATATTGCTGGTATTTGAGGACCCTTAAAATATCTTTTTATTTTAGTACTGCTAATAACTCCTAATAACCTAATGTTAGGGGGAAATGATGTTCTGAGCTAATCCCATGCAGGGTTTGTGGACTCCACCCCCACTCCAGACCAAAGCCATTAGGACATTGGGAAAGACAAATCCCGTCACCACCAAAGGGAAAGTGGCTGGGACCTGAGGGTGGAGTTAAGCAGCCAGGTTGGGTATAGAAACCAAACATGTGGGCCTTGGGAGTCTCGCTCTCTCGCTGGTCTCCTGGCTTCATGGCTCCTGGCTTGAGGCCAGCTCTCAGAGTGCCATTTGGGATTCCAGATCAGCGGATCAGGTAAGACGCATTTAAAACTTTGTCTCCCACTTTTCTCCCTGAGCTGTGCATTTTCTCATTTGCCCTTCCCTTGTGAATAAACCTTTTATTAACCTTTCATGTGTGCCTGCAGTAGAGCATTGATAAGTCCTTTTAAGCACGCGGGTGAGGACCCACAGTCAGGCAACCCGTTTTTGTATTGGAGCTGCCCTGTAACACTAATAACTACTTAATGGTAGTCCATGGTAGGTTTTTAATAAAATTAATGGCTATGTGATGACATCAATTTATTTAAGGGACTAATTATGAGAAAGCCTTTAGTCTGAATGCTTGAAAATACCCTAAATTCTTATGTTGAAATCTAAAACCCCAAAAGATAATGGTATCAAAAGAAAAAGCATTTGTGAGGTACTTAGGTCATGACAATAGAGTCCTCATGTTATAGGGCAGACCCCATATTGAACGAGTTGCCTGGCTGTGGGTCCTCACCCGCACGCTTAAAATGGACTTATTAAAACTCCACTACAGGCATACACAAAAGGTTAATAAAAGGTTTATTTACAAGGGAAAAGGAAATAAGGAAATGTACAACTCAGGGAGAAGATAGGGAAATAAAGTCTTTAATATGTCCTACCCGATCCGCTGACCTGGAAACCCAAAGGCACTCTCAGCGCTGGCGGGACGCTGCGAGCTGGTGGAGAGCCAAAATGGGGGACCCTCTCCAAAGCCCACGTGTCTGGCTTTATACCAACCTGGCTGCTTAACCCCACCCTCAGGTCCCAGCCACCTTCCCTTTGGTGGTGATGGGATTTGGAGTTCCCAGTGTCTTTGGCTTTGGCCTGGGGTGGGGGTGGAGTCCACAAAGCCTGTATGGAATTAGCTTTAGGACATCCTTTTCTCCCTAACACTCATGATTAGTGTTCTTATATAGGATCAGTGCTCCTATATAAAATGACACCCCACAAAGGATCCCTTGACCCTTCCACCTTGTGAGGACACAGTGAGAGAGTTCTGGTTATGAGCCAGAAAGCAAGTCTTCAACAGAATTCCATCATGCTGTACTCTGATCTCAGACCTCCAGCCTCCAAAATTGTTAGTGTTGCAGAAATAAATTCTAGCCTTTTACCCAGGCAGGGGAAAACAAGCGGTGCTTTAGGAATGGTGAGGTCAGGAAAGCTTTATTACTCATGCATGAGGTCTCAGACCTAGGTAGTCCCATAAGGTCTGAGCACTGGTCTAGAGACAAAGAGTTTCTTTTATACACAACCACTTTATATTGATAAAGTTGGGTAGTTAGCATACAAATTCTTGACACAGGAAAAGGGGAAGGATACAGATCTTTAAGGATGGCCTGGGAGATCAATCAGCCTAGCAGGCTGCCAGACCTTGTTTAGATATGCTTATTAAGAAATCAAACTTATTATTTACTTTACATTTCCAGGTCTATGGCTCTTTAACAGGGAAAGATTTCTTTTTCTTAGCAGTTCCCTTTCATTTGAAATAAATACTATCTCCATTTTCCATATCATAGAACTCAAGCATTGATCCCTGTAATCAACTCCTCATTCAGATATGAGTGATTTGTGACTTCTAGGACACAATGAGTTCTGAGGGAAATCCTATTTTGGTGCTTTCCTCATGTAATTAGCAAGAAAACAAAGAACAGAGTCACCTTGCTAAGAGTCATTACTGGCTAAGTCTTTAAGGAGCTATCAAGTATCAGTAAAAGAGATTTATTTTTTTTATCAGGCATGTCATTCTTTCCCTCTAGTTATCTGACTCTTCATCTTTGCCTTCTTTCACTCATGAGACTTTTAGGTATTTAATGATAATAGCTCTAATTACCCATTTCCGTTTTTTTGTTTCTAAACACTAAAATAAACTTCCCTCTGTACTTCTCTGCTTCCACTGTCTTGAGTGATTTGGTAAGGAGTAAGACCAGAATGGACTGCAGCAATCCTGGAAGAAGATAAAAGACAGCTCTAACTCTTCTCAGTGTGACTAAAGGTAAACTTCCTAACTTCTTCCTAACTGTAGACCCTTTCTCTTTTCTTAAAGGGTGTACTTTAGAAAATTTGCAATTGAAATTCTTTCTTGAAATGTAATTTGTCTATAGTCAGGTATGTTTCTTAAGGACCTGGAACAATTCTTTTGAAATGTAATCAGGAAAGACTGGTTAACTGTTTAATATTCTCTGTAGAAGTGTAGGAGCTTAATTTCTATAAGTGACAATTAGCAAACATGGACCAACAATTAGCCAACTAGTATTTATGAAACTGGGGTAATACTAGCTTTCTTCCAAAGCTTTAACAAAGACAAAGACATCTACCTTAGACCCTTATATTGCAGTTTATTACCTAGACCATCTAGAAGTCAACAGTTGTTATACTCAGATCAAGGCAATCCCTCCAATGACTGGTTCCTTATAGGTGAACACTCCGCTATTAAGTTTCTAGTAGATGATTCAAGGTGCAGGTTTATGAGCAGTTAATTATCACTATCAATTCTTGCTATGGTAATTCAGCTAAAAGCAAAATTATTTCCCAGCGTTCCTTGAAAGTCTGACCCTGAGTTTGCAATGTTTTAGCTGGTAGCATTCAACTTACTGGTAAATATAAGATAAAAGTTAAAGATGGAGAAAACACAATCACTGATGTCTAGCATTGCCTAGCCATTTTTGCTTTGGTTTTAAATCTGGCCAGGAGCGCGCTCACACACACACATGCACAGGCACACTCACACACCCCTATCCATCCTCCCCCTCCCCCCCACCTTTATTATAGAGATTGGTACAAATTCCCTATTATTATGCTAATGAAGAGTTATTTACTTTAAGGAATGCCCTAAAATGAGTCCTGATAAGTCAATGACAAGGCAGGAGAGCCAATTTCCATTACAATGCCAGCCATGCTAAATATTCATGAGGGTTCACTCTGAGAGAGCACTTCCATCAATAATGTTAAAGATGACACCTAAATTATATGAAAACTACTTAGCATGTGGAAAGAGCACACTGGGTTGAACTAAGATAAGTAAGTAAGCCTTCTGAAAATTTACAGTGGTTTGAAGTAAAAAGTAAGCTAAGCTTTTCCAACTCAACCTTTGGTTTAGGCCATATTTTTATACTTCTATAAGCAAAGCTTTGACTTATAAAATGTCACTCTTCATATACGGAGATTAGAATTTGGATACATCCGTAGATCTGTATACACTTTTTAGTGAGGTCCAAAATATAAAGAAATTGATAAATTTAGAAATATTTTCAAGTAAACAGTTTCAATATATAAAGGAGAAAGGGAAGACATAAAATGGAGGCCAAACAGTTGTGGGAGTGATTTTGCTGAGATGAGGTGGCAGGGTCATTTTGAATTTATAGTATCATTCTTATGTAGTTTGATCTGAGGAGAATCAGGTAAGTACCCAAACTGACAGTGAGAGGGCACACTTAAGTCATTTCTTGAAAATAGACATTTGAGAAAACAATGTTCATAATAAATTGCAGGTTAAAATATGAACTAAGACAAAAAGATAAAATATCAAAGAAGGACCAAAATAAAATATGTTCAGGAGCTAAGGAATGGAAAGCAAAAAAACAAAAAAACAAAAAAAAAAGGAGAAAGACAAATAGACATGCTCCTGGATTTCATTAATGGCAAATATTGTAGAGAGATGTAAATTGTACTCAAATTATCTCATTGCAATTAATTTCAATAAATTAATAGGAGTTTTGTTATGTGAGATTTCTTATTATGAGTGGGTAATAAAATCATAAATCAATTATAAAATGATGGGGAAATTATATTCTCTCTTGGTAAGAATGAAGAAAATAAAGTAATCTCATATAAATGTTGCTAATTTTTTAGAACTAAATTTGATAACTGATATCAGTAGGTTAAAAATCATGCATATCTTTTCTTGTAGCAATTATACTTCTAAGGATTTATTTGAGGAACAATAATCACAAAGGCTCACAAACAAAAATAAAAGATTGATCTTCACACCAATAATGATAACGTAAATATAGGAAACAAAACTGTAGAATAGCTAATTTAACTAAAATTCATACATATAATGGACTACAAGGCATTACTCAGTTATGTTTTAGAATTTGGAGGAACATGAGGAAAATGTCAAATATAAGATAAAAAATGAGTTGCAAGACAACATTTATCAAATGATTTATCAGTATGATTTGTCTATGTGTCTGAGTACACAAAAAGAGAAGGAGACGAAAGAGAAAGAGAGAGAAGAGAGGCAGAGAAGAAGAGAAAAAGATGTTACAACTTTGTTAAAAATGGCCATTAAAGGTGGCATATTTTTTTTTATTTTATTTATTTTAATTTTTTAAATTTTTTTTTAAAATGGTTTTTTTTTTTTTTGAGATTTATTTATTATTTATACAAGCACTGGGTACAGTCAGAAGCACTGGAGGGTGAGAGAATCCACCAGAGCCAGAGCAGGGAGCAGAGCAGGCAGAAGGATCGAAGTACACTGCTGAGGGGAGCAGCGGGCGGCAGGAGAGGTCTGCACGCCATGTGGGACCCTCCTCCGGTGGCCGGGCCAGCAGCTGGGGATTGAACCAGCGCCACCGAGGCTGCGGGCAGCTTTGCAACCCAGCGCTCAACTGCTGCGCCACCGGGGAGGCCCAAGGTGGTATATTTTGATTTCATCAGATAGGAGTGAGTATAGAGAGCCATGCATTGTCGAAAATGACATGATCAATCACCTAAAAATGTTTCCTTTTAAAATGCTTTTAAACAGAATGAATGTAGCATAAAGAAATGTTTGCTTTAAGAAAAAATATCTGAACATTGGCAGTTATTTCTGGCATTGATATAGCTACTAACCACTGCCATCAGGGCCTCTGATTTTTTCTATCTTTCTGCTTTGCCATGTTTGGATTGTTTGCTTGTAATCCTTGTGTTTGTCTCATCACCGTAGCAAGATGGCTACAAAAACTTCAGCCATACATTTTATTTAAGAAAGAAGCAACTAAAGGACAATGCCAGTAATGTCCGGTATCATCAAAGAGGAAAGCAAAATGTTTCCTCAGAATTATTTTCTTAGAGGAATTGACTTTATAATTCATTGAACAGAAATGAATTATCTGGTAACCTCTAGATTCAATGTTATGTGCTAACTTGAGGAATTTGGGCATGACAAATGACTCAGAGCAATGGTTCTTACTGGGTTGTATACTTGTGTTAATAGTTGTCAACAAGATTTTAAAATACAAATATTATGTATCTATCTTGTGTCTAGGTTAGAAGTGGGAAGCAACCATTGGCAAAAATTTTATCTAATATAAGTGGAGCTTTGATAAATATGATTTTATTGCCAAACAGTTTTTTAAACTTGGTTCTATTTTCTCAAGTATTTGACAAATGAAAAAACCCAAAACTAATGTATTCATTTACTACAACTTGTTAATGACTGGCGGTATTGTCCCTTTCAGGAAAGGATCGTTTAATAATCAATAATGGCCGGGTTTCAAGTACCCTGCTGTTCAATGTCAGCTATTTTGGGAGTTAGCACAGACATTTCACCAACCTCCAAATTACACAATTTAGCTATATTTTATTCTGTGCAGTACACAATCTTTGGTCTGTGTACTCACAACACTCACTCTTGGGTCTGAATATGGTTTAAAATACTCCCTAGTGTGTACAAGTTACATTTAAAGAATCTATTTTTATGACAGGAGCATTCAACATGGGTCTAGTTATGTGAATAGACTTTGGACAAAATTAGTCAAATACCTAGCAACCTTTCTGACTTCACGCAGTCAACATGAAATGTAATTTATACCAATATTCCTGAAAACTGGTGAAGTGTAAAACATCTTCTCTGTAGGGACTAACCAACATTGTGAATTTTTCCCACTTGTGAAATTGGGAGTGATGGCATATTTCAATTGTAACAAAAAGAAATAGCCATTTGGAACAACAAAGGAATGTTAGTTTCATCTAGACTGCAGAACAAGTTTGGGACCAGCTGAGGAAAGGATCCATCTTTCTTTAAATGAAAGCTGAGCTGGATCCATTGCATGCTGGGAGCATCACCGTTGGAGATATTTCTATGGCAAATGATTTGCTTGATTCACCCAAGTGGATCTAACAGTCATTTTCCTGAACAGTTGGAGTCATTTTGCTGGTCTGAGTAAGGTTTTAAAAACAAAGAAAAAACAACCTGATAATAGCTCTGCTTATCTACCTTGCCAAAAGTACAAATGGAAAATCTGTATTTAATGAGATGAAGGGTAGACTACATTGTAGAACCACATCTCACAATATCTCAAGAGAAAGAAGTTCTATTTGAGTAGTCATTTCTATATGGTAATGTGGAAATCCTAGTATAAGGTAACTAACTTAGGGGAATGGAGAACAAGACCAAATGGGTGGAGCTATATCTCTAAGGGAATCCAGTAGCTTAGTGTCAAGTCATTGGCCCTGAGAACTAAAATTGAACCTGAGAACTAAAATTTACCCACTGGGTTAGGGAGGTATCCCTACCCAACCCCAAGATAGGCAGCAATACTGGAATGGAAGTAGGAGAACATGAGTCATACTTGCCAATTTATTCTCTCCATGTTCACTAATACTTCTGCTGCAGAAATGAAGAGAGGGAAGACCCAGAGATATGACAAAAGCGTGTCATCTGGCTCTAGGAAGCCATAGGAGTGGGTTCCCTTCTAATTAAGGGTTCAAACATAAACATTAAAAATCAAAGTATGATGAGAGATGGTGCACAATAACTTATTTCTATTTTTTAATGTTTTTTTCAAAATGCAAAAAAGTAATTCAGGGGGAAAAAAGGAGGGGGAGGCTCTAAAATATGTAGACCATGTATGTGCTAAACCTCCTCTAGAAGGTTGGTAAATATGAAGCATTTGTGATATTCACATTTGCAAAATTTTGAGTGAAGACAAAAGTCAAGCAATTTTGAGGTTACTTTTTGTTTTTATTGTTGTGCTGCTGCTTAGTTTTTTCTTCCCCATTTTTATTTCTCACAAATGATGCTATAATATTCTCAATTGGCAGATAAGGAGAAGATACACAACAAAGAACAATAGTAATGTATAAAATATTATAGCCTTATAAATTATCAAATCATTCCCTTAAACTTTTTTTCAGTTTTGGGAAAATTTGATGTTTTTTCCTGACTTTAATAATAATTCTGCTAAAAATTCTCAATATATGTAATCTTAATATTACTGCTTTCATTAGGTAACAACTTTGTAATACATCATATTGATGCATACTGATAAATTGCTCCATGATGAAATGTACTCTTCCTTAAAAGTGATATCTAGTGAGCTGTGCCTCAGCCTTAGGTCTGTTTTTTGTTTTGTTTTGCCCATATCCTCATGTAATCAGTAAGAACACAATTTAGTGTTTTGGAAGAAGTGATATGTTCTCAATACCTAATGGAGCCATTATCTTAGTAAAGATGGTTTTGCCTCACAGTATTACTTATGTAAAAATATGTATGAGGGTTTATTTTCCATTATTTGAACAAGAGTCATGTTTGTTCTTGCATAAGATAAACATCTACTCCTAGATTATGAAAAACAAAACACAAACAAAAACATCAAACTAAATAGTAAATGTAGTTTAAGTTCACATTGGATGTATACTTTTTGTAGAAAATTGACTAAGAATCTGCACAGAATAATAATCTAATCCCTTTGTACCCATGTTGCAAGAAGTATGTCAATGTAATATAGTTTCCTCTTATATGAGTATTTTACTTGGGCTCATGATATAAATGGGGTGAAAGGTATTTCCAGTTAAAATTTTACATTTAATTTTTAATTTAATACTAATATTAAATTTATTTAACTTTTTAAAAACTTTACTTACTGACATACTGACAGCGATTTGTATATTGACACACAATATCAATCTTTACTGGAGTGTTGACTCCAGAAAACTTAAAATACATTATTATTATTCTCAGGATAATCACAGGGCACAAACTGTTCTGTGGATGTGAATGATGCAAAGAAACCATTTTTGTATGGAGTCCATCATCTTCATTTCAAAACCAACTAATTCTCAACATTGAAATAATTACTAGTAATATTATTACTATTATACTAGGTCAAAAGAGATCCCTGGCTGATGGTAGAAAACATTTCAAACTTACAAGGTTTCAGAAAGTTAGTTACAGCTCAATTTCTGGCTCATTATCTCAAAGCTATAAGAAATCAAATTATTCTTAAAGAAATCATTAATTAAAAAAAAAGAAATCATTAATTCTATTCAAGATCATGTTGCTAGAGACTCCTGACACTGTGCCTCTTTGGAACTCTGAATTTTAGAAGTTTATTCCTGTATGTGTATTACGGAATTTCTTATCTCATTTGTGTGGCTGAACTTACACTTATTATCCTGCCCTTGGATGCTACAGCTGAGAGAATGTTTCCTTTTGGCAAATTGTCACCTCACTTAGTCTGAAGAGGCCTTGACTGGTAGCATAGCTGACATTCTGATCTGATCCCAGCAGGGAAAGACAGACAAGCTGTCACCCTCTCTGTAAAACGGCTGCTATGCAGAACAATTCTGTCTGGTGGGAAAATGCTAGATTTCCCTGGAGAGAGACTACTGCATGTGGGTTTATATTTATTGCAGATTCACTTGATTTGGTAGATAGATTTGGATGGAAATTCTTATTATTAGTCAGCCTGATGTTTCTTTAATGTTCCTCGGTGGTATTCCCCCGTAGCTATGTCTTGGCTGTGCAAACACAAAATCTCAGTTTAATGATTGGTAACCTCCCTGGAGATTTGCATTCTCCTCCCTACCCTGCTCCTGGAATTATCTATAACCTTGTGGAGCAAACCAAGTCAGCACTTAGAGTACGTATGTACGTATGCTCTCAAGAGTTTCAGATAGCTTACAATAATATTATCAATTGGAGGCAAAAGAATATTTGAATATTCAAAAGAATTTAGGTATCACAGTTGTTTGATTTCAAAAGTGGACATGCTTTGCTAGAAGCATCAAAGTATGTTTCACATTGAACCAGTTATGGGACAGAGGACTTAGAAGACTTAGGTGCACATCAAAAGGCAGTAGTGTACAGGTCAGGAGGCAAATTCTCACCAGGAACCAAATCTGCTGATGCCTCATTTTTTGACTTCTCAGGCTTCAAAACTGTATAAACAAATGCCACCAAGCTCATGCAATCTTGTTACTGTAGCAATAGTTGACTAAAACAGTTACCTTTATTTCCTTAAGCACCTTGCTGAACTATAACTGGCTCCATGTGTTTTCTGAGATAATAAATTCCTAGGGAGTAGAGAATGTGTTTAATCATTCTTTTGTATTACTAATTTTGGCAAAGTGTTTACCAAAACAAAAATTTCATTTTATAACAGTAGTTACAGTTATAACCTCTATAATTACATTATTTGTCTTGAAATCCTGACCTTGCCACTTCTTACCTATATGACCTTGGGCATATTACTTTCCTGTTTCTCAGCCTTATCATCTGTATAAAAGGACAAGGAGTGCTGCATTATCACCACCATCATCATTGTGGTGAATCACTCGTAGATTGTTCTGAAGGTCAAATGTATTAATTATTGCAAAGTACAAGGAACAGTATCTGGAGCATTGTATGTACTCATTTCATATAAACTATTGTTTTTATTAGTGTTATTATTATTATTTTACATTATGTACCGAAAGAATGCTATAACATACTCAGACTTTAAGAGGTATACATAAAATTACCTTGAGACTGAAATTTAAAAACATCCAATTATATTACATTTAGCTAATAGAATTATGTAATTATAGATTTGGAAGGAATCTTATAAAATGCCTCATTCAAAGTCCACAAACTTAGAAAAAATGTAAAGGATATATTTTTTAAATGACCCAAATCAAGTGATTAGTTTGTGGCAGGAGAATCTAATTTGACATTTGTTTTTTTTTATTTTAAAACTGGGCATTTGGATTAACTATAAATCCATTATTTTTCCATATCAACTCATAATAATAAATGAGGTAATTATCTCACTTTGCGCACAGTGAAATAGTTATGTACTAATAAAAAATGTTAAATGTGATTACACAGAAGATATAGAATATACCTAATAAACTTTGAATTTGGTGAAGAATTTGAAGCAAAAATATTTTCAGTCCCAAATGACTCCTTTCAGTTGTTTATGATAAGCAGAGGCAAATAGATATTCTGGCAGAATATAAGGAACTATACAATAGCTCTAGCCAGCAAGTTTCTCAAAGTAAGAAATGCCTTGGGACAAAGATCAGTCTGACACAGTGTCAGTAAAACGTGGCCACAAGGTCAAGATCAAATCCATGGTGGGTCTGCAAGATTTTGACAAGGTTAAGGCAGAGACTCATAGACCTCCTCAGCAAATCAGGCTTTCTAAGACTCTTAGGGAAGTTGCTCAAAGCACCCTGACTAGCAGCCCAAATAGACAGGAGTCTCTCTCAAAGAGGACTTTTGTACATGTGGCTTTACTTAATGGAGTAGGTCATAAGTTCACATATATAAAACCCACTGAGTTTTTTAAAGGATTGTATCCACTTGGAGTAAAACTGATAAGAGAAAATTCAAAATGAAAGGAAGAATGCTGAGACTCTGACTCAGCTATAAACATAACACAGAGTGGAGTCAAGAGCCATTGAGAAATACTCTCAGTGACCAAAACAGCATCATCCAGTAACATTTCCTATCCCCAGAGCAAAAGAAATTGGTGCCAAATGCCCAGTTGGATTTCACAGTTGATGTAAACTAGTGGCTACTCTGTGCCTCCCTTTCCCCCATACTTGAACAGTAGTATCTATCATGGTTATCCTGTCACCATCTTCTCACTGAGTGCTGCTGTATCCTTTGAGGGATGGGTGCAGTCTCATGTCCATTTAGTTTCTAAGTCTTCAGAATGAGAAGAACCATAGGGGTGGATGACACCTCAGGACATAAACGAAAGAATCTGGATCTGATCTATGTAATCCTTAGTATTGAGCCTGAGTCTGATATTGGAATGGAATCAGACAGTGGAGGATTGTTATCATGCATGGAGAGATGGGTTATAGGTAGTATTGTGTCCCAAAAAAAATATGACATTGCAATCCTAAACACCAGTAGCTCAGAATGTGACCTTATATGGAAATAGGGCTGTTGCAGATGTAACTATAGTTAAGATGAAGTGGCACTGGAGTAGGATGGGTGGGCAGATAACCCAATACTTTTTTGAAGAGAAACACAGAAAAAAGATATCCATCTGATGATAAGGGCAGAGATTAAAGTACCTAATATCTGAGGATCGCCAAAGATTTCTAGCAAACTCCACAAAGTAGAAGAGGCACTAAAGGATATTCCTTTATAGGTTTCAGGGGAAGCATGGCCCTGCTGACACCTTGACTTCTTGTATCTAGCCTCTATGATTATGAGATCACACATCTCTGTTGTTTTAAGACACTCAGATCGTGGTACTTTTTTTTATGTCATCCCTAGGAAACTGATAAAGCATGCATGTATTTTTGCCTGTGTGAATGATATAAATAATTTTTAGCCAGAGGGAGAACTATGGTCTACTAAAAGTGGCACACCTTTCAGTGGGGGTGTAGTTTATCCTTTCCTTGAATCTAGGCTGACCTTATGATTATATTTGAACAATAAAGAACAAAATGATTCTGCATAATTCAAGAATTTGACCTTAAAGAGATTATCAGTTTGTTTTTGTACACTGTGGATATATTTTTTTGAAGATTTATTTATTTTTATACAAGAAATGGGGTATAGGCCAGATGCGGGGAGGGTGAGAGGATTCACCAGAGACAGAGTGGGGAACAGAACAGGCAGAGTGACAAAATACACTGCTAAGGGGAGCAGCAGGTGAGACAGGAGAGGTCTGTTTAACCATGTGGGATTCTTGCCAGCCGGCCGGGATCGAACCTACGCTACAGAGGCTGAGGACAGCTTCACAGCGCAGCGCTCAACCACTTGTGCCACCAGGGAGGCCCTGGATATTTTCTTTTAACATGTCAAACAAGCTCAAGTCACATAGAAAGACCATAGGTGTTCCGGTTGACAACCCCAGATGAGTTCCAGACTGACACACTAGTATTAACTATACAGCAATCCAACAAACAAGGGATCTAGGATGTTCCAACCAACCAAAGCACAAGAGGACTTAAAAGCATGCAGACAGGGACTCCCGGGTGGTGCAGCGGGTTGAACACAGTGCTGTGAAGCTGTCCGCAACCTCTGCAGCGTGGGTTCGATTCCTGACTAGCCAGGAAGATTCCCACATGGTGCCACAGACCTCTCCTGTCGTGCCCGCTGCTTCCCTCAGCAGTGCTTTCAGTCTGTCTGCCTGTTCTGTTCCCCACTCTGTCTCTGGTGAATCCCCTCACCCTCTCATGCCACTGGCCTGTACTCTAGCTATTGTATAAATAAAAAATAAATCTTAAAAAAAAAAAGATTGGAGTCCTTAAAAAAAAAAAAGCATGCAGATACCTGAAAGTTGATAAGTGATTATTTTGTAAGGTATTGATTTGGAGCGCGTTGTTATAGAACAAGAGCAACCAAAATATTTCCATTTATTGAGTGCTCATTAAGTACCAGATAATATGCTAGAAATTTGGCATACTATGCTGGAATTTATCATGCTAAAACTTCACCAAAATTTATGGTTTAGATATTAATACCATTTTAGATATGAAGAAATTGAAACTCACTGAGGTTAAGTAAGAACATCTTCCAGCTACAAAGGAACTGAGAAAGGAATCTGACAGAGAGATGTCAGAATAACCTGTGTACATACATAGGTTAATATAATTTTATTAAGTGACTGAATGACCTGGTGAATCATTGACTCACATTGTGAACATATTTCTCATTATATTAGGATATAAAGTACCTTGTGTATACTAAAATCTGACATACATAGCTATGACACTACTATTTAAGTTATGTATCTTAGTGATATGTTTAAAGCATAAGAACTTTGGTTTTAAAAGGGAAATGAGGTATCTCCTATTGTAATGTTTTCATTCATGCACTCATTATTCCTTTAATTTTGTGTATATATTTTGTCATTGGTATTGGTGAGAAGACTTACATCTAAAGAACAATTTCTTTAGTTATATCTAAAGAACAAAATAATCCTCCAATCGAAGGCAAAGACAAACTCAGAGGCATCGGAAATGCTTTAATTTGTTTTTTATTGCCTGTTTGTATATTCACAATATGCATTAACTTTCAGGTTGTATTTTTAACCACAACCAATGGATATTGTGTGTTAGCTTGATTTTTACGGAATTCATTTCTTCAAACCACATCCCTGTTTTTTTCTAGAGCCAAACCACCAGAGATAAAGGCATTTTTGTGGTAATAAACCCCCCCACACACATCCACATAACTACACAGCATTAGGGAGATGGAAAGGAGCATAATTCAGAGTAGAATGTGTCAGATAGCCAACTGAAACCTGGTGCTAAGGATATGGTTTCTCCGTGTGTTCCCAGGAGACAGGTAGTTACTGAAATGTATTCACCCAAGGAGTATTTGTTTTTTCAGGAAAGCAGTCAGCTTAAAAAGGCATAGTTTTTACAGTTTCCAATTGCAACAATATAAGACAATATACTAACATGTTGAAAACCAATTATTTTTAGTACCTCTTTGGTGCCATGGTTCAGTTTCATAAAAATAGAACATCATCATACATTAGACCAAACAGGTTATATTTAATGGAGTAAATAGGTTAAAATATACAAATATGTGTATATTTGTAGGTACAGAGATATGTACAGACATTAGGATAGATACAGAGATAATGAAATGGATGACATAATCAGAGACAAATCACTATAATAATATCCTCTCACTAGTGCATTATACTAGTTTTTTTTTTTTTTTCTCCCAAACTGGCTCTTCACACTGATAAGCCCTTAACCAAAACTTGCTCCTCTTGTCAAAGTTTAGGATCAACCTAATCACATTGATGGAGAGTGTCTTGTTCAGTCAAGCTTCAAGTTGACCTCCTTATATTTCCTACAAATATCACCTGTGCCAATCTAAATAGATTTCTCATTGTCCCTCAGAAAAATCATGTATGATTTTACCTATGTGAGTTTGTTCCCTTCAGTGTATTCTCCTTACCTGGAATGACCTATTTGCAACTCTGTAATTGTGCAAGACAAACTGAATTCAAGCTCCATAAAGCCTGCAATAAATGTTCTCTCTGTGAGTTTTTTGCTTCTCTGAAATACTGTAGCATTCGTTGCCTCAACTATTTTCTTGGCATTTTGCCCTGCACTTTCACTTATCATTTTATGTATGGATCCTGTCACACCAAAGAGCTTGTCAGGCCTTTAAAAGCAGAAACCATGTCTCAAAACTATTTATCTTCATTGTCTAATATAGAAAGCCCTGTGGGTAGTGTACTCATGATTAATACTTGACGCTGATGATTTTAATAAATTTTAGTTATGCACAGATCATATGTTATACTTAACTTCCTGGTCTGTCACAGTCTTGGCATTAGGAAGAGTTCTTATTTGTCATGATTGTGTGCTAACTTAGGCAAAGCAACTGTAGACACATTGGTCCAAAATAATATTTCTTATAATAAACTATTAAAAAAAAAGTCAAACGGAAGAATTATTGACTAAACAAGACAACGTTTTCAGAAATGGCATAGCTTCATTGAATTCAAGTCAGAGAGCAGTTGTCTAAAAGAAAGAAACTGGGGCTAGAAATGCTATGGAAATAAACCTCTCATTTGCTTTTATAGCTCACCTTAAGTGGCCTTTCCTAGAAGGACTAAACACTAGAGAGTTTGTGATGTGTCAGACAACACCGCACTGTCAAAGAAATGGGCGTTGTGGAGCAAGCTGTTACAGCAGGATGCAGCCGAGAAGGCAAAACCTGGCCTTTTTATTGATTGAATGATTTTATAAAATCAATTACTCGGGGCAGGCAAACAAAGAGAAAAAAGTTAGAAGGAAGCAAATGTATGCTTAGGCTAGTTAGGAGATGAGTGTGCAGATCTGGAATAGTTTTATGGCCCTTGTTTAAAGGTCGAAATCAAGCTTCCGAACCCACTCGTTGTTCCGATCTTATTAACAAAGCATTCTGCTGATCTCAGTCCCTGGGACGAAAAGTTTCATAAAAGTTGACGGCTCCCCATGTGTTCCTGGTCGTGCCTCGTGGTGTATATGCATGGTCCCAGGGTATTAAGCATCCTGCTTTTGTTTAACTTGAGGGGAACCTTTGCAGAGTTGGTGGTTTGCATTCTTTAAGTTTAGGTAATTGATTGGGCCAAATGAACTTTGTGCTGGAAAGGTAGAACTGTGTGGCCAGAATGGTGGCTTAAGCAGCCATGTAAGCATAATAGGCCCACAAATTTGACTTTTCTGTGTAGATTGACCTAGAACCCACGGGAAAATGACTGTGTCCTTTTCCTCTTAAGACAAACACACAATCATACATGTTCTTCCTCGAAGCACCAAAATTTTTGCTGCAATTTCACTCCTATCCATGACTGCCTACATAAGAATTCTTTAAAACACCATTCTAGTGTGATATAATATGCAGAATGATAATCCAAAGATTTTTACTTCCTAATTCCCAGTATTTGAGAATTTATTAGATAATAGGGCATCAGAGCTAGAGGTAAGTTTGCTAATCAGCTAATTTTCAGATGGAAATTTGATGCTGGATTATCTGGTTAGGTTCAATAAAATCAAAGTACTTATATGTGGGAAACAGAGGCAGAAGACAGAGCCAGACTGATAGCAAAATGGAAAAGACTCAGTCTCATGCTACTGGCTTTGAACATGGAAAAAATAGAACCCTGAGCTAAGGAATGCAGGAAACTTCTAGGAGCTAGAAAAGGCATGGAAATAAGATCTCCCTTAGTGCCTCCAGAAGGAACGCAGCCCTGCCAACACATTGATTTTAGCTCTGTGAAATCCATTTGTGACTTCTAACCTCCATAACTGTTAGAAAATAAATTTTTGTTGTGTTGTTTTAGGTCACTAAATTTGTCGTAATCTGTTATAGCAGCATTGGGAAACTAATACCGGTGGTGATTTCACTGATCCTAACGGAAGGAGAAAGAACCTAGTTCCCATTTCACAGAAGGTCTTACATAGCTTAGCATTTTTCATTAAATTCCAGCTCCTCACTGTATGTCTAGTACTTCTGTTCTATAAAAATTTTTCATATCTCTTATCTCACCTCATGGCTGCCTAGTTGCTATTACAGGGATTATTATCTGCTATTAACTGCTAAAGAAACTGAAGGTATAGAGGATCAATAACTATTTTCATGATATAGTAAAGGAAACATACTGCAATCTAAAACCAAAAGCAGGGGTAAATGAAACAGAATATCAAATATTATTTGCTCTTCATTCTTGAGTCACATCCAAATGTAGGTAAACCTTGGTCATTTTTATACCAATGAATAATTCATAAAATTGGAGTTACGATTTATATTTAGAAGCTATGAGAGAGATTATTTCTATAAAGAATCTTAAAAGCTACAAAGGGAAATGAGTAATTTGACATGATCTCTAGTCATTTTAGAAGTCATACAGGGACCATCTTTCTCTTCCTCTTAAACCACATTTCCTACTCTTCTTTCTTGTCTGTTATGATTTCTTCCACACCGGTCTTCTATGTTTTGACCCACTTTTACTGACCTCAGTGATTATACACTTAAAGCTCCTTCTGTTCAGATGTTTTTACCCCTATTTTTCCATACCCAATTTTTCTTACATTTTAGCTTAAATTTCACCACTTGGGACCTTCCTGATCACCCAGTCTAGAATGGACAATACTTTTTCCATACATGTTTGATTTTCTTCTTAGTGCTTACGATGCATTGCCATTTATTCCTTTGTTTTTATTTTTTATCTCCCCTTTTTAGTCTATGGAAGCAAGAATCTCATTTATGCTGTTGACCATTATCTTCTCAATACCTAAAATATTTCCAGAAAGATATTTATTCTTGTTGAAGTAATAAATAGTTGTCACCATTCCTGATACTTCTACTACTATCATCAAATCCACCAGACTGAGCTGAGGAGCAGGATTCTAGGGAATAAAGACAATCAGCTGAGAAAAGTCCAATATTAGGAACCGAGTACTGTGACAAAAGCTTGGGCATTAGAAACAGTCACTCACTTCTTTGCATTTTGTTTTTGTTATAATCTGAACATTGAATTTACTTTTACATACTAAGTGTATAAGGGACTCAAAACTTTTGAGTGCTATCCAGCACAAACATGAAGGATGTTGCTTCAGAAACATTGATTTGTATATGGTGATTTACCTGTCTCTACCATATTTTGAAATCATTTCAAAATAGTAACTTCCTTCGTGTTGCAAAAATAAGACATTATTTTGGAGAGAAGTCATAAAATACAATTATTTGGAGAACATAGTCGTACTCATTTACATTACTGAGTGAAAACTGACATCATTTTGATGCAAAATCTGGCAATCTGTATTCTCTTTAGATATGCACATGCATACACAAGTACATTTATGTATTCCTAAAATGTAATAATAGATACATTTTAGAATTTTTCTGTATTAATTAATGAAGGAAAAATGACTACTGGTGAGCCCAATCTCAAACTAAGACTACAGATTGCTGCAAAGACAAGTCATTTGTTTCATTTAAACTGCTGTACTATTTCATTACTCCTTTCAGTCTCATTTTCTTTGGCTACTCCAACAAGTCCTAGGCTTTTGATTTTTCGGTTTAGTTCTACTTAAATGCGAGAAGTTCCAAAACACAATCTGGAAAAACTAAAGCCTATTGAAATATGACACAAAATAATAGAGCTGGATTTCTCATCACATCTTTTCTAAGGAAAGTATTCATTTTAATTAAAAAAAATCTTATCTCAGTAAATGCAAAATAAGTATTTTAAAAAATCAACATTATTCATACACTTTCTGAAATAACTAGGAGTAGAAATGAATTTCCACAAAATAAAATGGAACATCTTTGGAAAGCTTTCAGTTAGCATAGAAATAATTGGTGAAAAACTTAAAATTTTCCTCTAAACTTGGAAAATTTATAAACAAGCAAGATTGGTCACTTATCACTTTTATTCATCATTGTGCTGGTGGTACAATGTAAGTAAAATAAATAGAAGGCATAGAGATTACAAAAGGAGAAGTAAAAGCCAATTCTACATGCAGATGGTTATCTATAAAAATCATTTTCTCTAAATTAATTTACAGTTATAATTAATCCAAGTAAGAGGACCAAACCGCATTTTTCTTGGTAGAAATTGACACGGTGATTCTCAAATTTATATGGAAAAGCAAAGAACTTGTAGAGGGAAAAAAATCTTAAAAATAAAGATCAAGGGTAAAAACTCTACCTGATATCAAGATATAGCACAAAACTATACCAATTAAGACAGTGTGTCACTGATGCAAAAATAGACTAATTGATACATGGAACAGAATGAAGAAACTAAAATTTAAGTTGCATACATTTTATTTTTTTATTATTTTTTTTTTTAGAGGCATGTTTTATTTATTTGTTTGTTTGTTTGTTTTGGTTTATACATGCACTAGGTACAGTCAGAAGCGCGGGAGGGTGAGAGAATTCACCAGAGCCAGAGCAGGGAGCAGAGCAGGCAGAAGGACCGAAGTACACTGCTGAGGGGAGCAGCGGGCGGCAGGAGAGGTCTGCGCGCCATGTGGGACCCTCCTCCGGTGGCCGGGGTGCAGCCGGGGATCGAACCGGTGCCGCAGGGCCGCGGGCAGCTTCGCAACCCAACACTCAACCGCTGAGCCACCGGGAAGGCCCTAAGTTGCATACATTTTAGGCAATTCATCTTTGACAAAGATATAAAGATGATTCAAGGACAGGGTGGGGGAAAGAAAGTCTCTTAAATAAGTTATACTGGATCAATTGCATATCTGTATCTATATGATGTCTGCCTTGCATCATACAAAAAATAAATTAATTTGGGATAGTTCCATGACCCAAAGGAGTTAAAGTACTAATCTTTTAGACAAAGACATAAAACAATGTTTTCATCATATGTAATTAAGAAGTTTCTTAAACTTAAAAAACCAGGGAGTAATAACTAGAAGTAAAAAATAATTGCTGAAATGATACTGATCAAAATTTTTAAGTTTTTGCTATTAAAATAAAAATCATCAAGAAGAACAACAATAATAAAAAGAATAGAACAGTTCAATCACAGACAAGGAGAAAACATTCACAAACATAACTAACAAAGAATTCATTTGCAGGATATATAATAACTGCTACAAATAAACAATAAAAAGACCATTAACCCAATCACACAGAGCAAAGGACTTGAACAGACCCTTCAAAAGAAAAGAGTACAAGTGGCCAATAAACAAATACAAAAATGCTCAACATGATCTTTAACCTGAGAAATACAAATTAAAATGATAAAGAAACATTGCTATATACTCTCCAGAATGAATGATATTCAGTGACTGATAATACCAAATGTTGGAATTGATATGGAATAATCTGAACTTTCATATAATTCTAACAGAGTAAAATAATTCAATCATATTGGAAAATGTTTTGGTATTCTTTTATAGTTAAACATATGCAAGGTATATAACCTAGCATTCCACTCTTAGCTATTTACCTAAGAGAAATGTAAACATATGTCCACAAAAACACTGTTACACATTTATTCATAGCAGCTGTAGTCACAGTGGCAAAGCAAAAAGAAAAAGAAAAAAAATGAAATTAAAAAAAAAAACAAATGTTCATTAACAGGTAAATAGATAAACAGACTATATTTATACACAAGAAGAAGAGGTTGCCTGCTTCGGGTGCAAGGCAAAGACTCAGCAGTAAGTTACATGACGGAATTTCTTGGGATGATGACAAATTTCTGGGTGTCAATCAAGGTAAGGATGTATGCATTTGTTATAAACTCATCAAACTATACATTTAGCATTAGAGCATTTCACTATATTCAAATTATATCTCAATTTATAAAAAAAATTAAATGGAGGCCAGTATTTTAAATGAAGAGGTTCATATTGTCTCTATTGATATATTTCATGACACATAATTGAATTATATACTTTCAAGATAGTAAACGGAATAACAATAGAGTTCAACAATATTGTCTTCGTGTGTATCAGGGTTGCTTTGGGCACAAATAACAGAGAACTTAATAAGGAACTTTTAACAGTGAAATGGGGGTAATCAGTTCAAGTATGATTCAGTTTAAAATCTCAGATTCTCTCAGTTTCAAAATATGGTTGGTGCTCCTCCAGGCAGCAACATCAAAAAGGAAAGAATTAAGAGCAAAAATTCTGCTATAGAAGTCTTTGTTTTTATCAGAGAGAGGAACACCTCAGTGAAAAAATTTCCCTCTGACTAGGAGATGTTTGCCCATACCTAGACCAATTTCAAATTAAACAGACTAGGATTATTACAACTGAGTTGAACCATGCTTTCAGCCCTCTGTAGGTACTTCCCTTTCTGATCAAGGCATTTCTCATCTTACCTATAAATCAGGGTTTATTTCATAGGAAAGAATTGAAGATGGGAATAGCTGTTGGTTGACAATGAACAGTGCTTGACTCACATATTCCTTTCCTTATTTCTGTTAAAATGAGATAATTATTTTTCACTTCTGATATATTTTTCCCCACATGGAAAGAAATTATCTGATATAATATCTTCATAATCCCTCTTCACCATGTAGTGTGAAGTGATTTAGTTGTTGGGTAAGGCTGGGAAATATAAACAGGCCAGAGAAAGGACATGGCCTGCTGCTCCAACAGAGGAAGACTCTGGCACAGTGAAGAAGGGGTTTAAAAATAGAAAGTTCTTTTCAGTGTTCTGGTATCAATACTGTTTAACTACACCCAATTCTGGGGTTCAGTGAGAAAGTCAACTGAGCTCTTAGACCCATGCTAATGTTTCTAACCTGGCACTTACAAAAAACGAAGTTGTTAGCTACTCTTTATATTAATTTTCAATGTGTTTAGAACTTGAGAATGGAACTGAGAAGCTGTTTAATTAAATCTCCTAAGAGGCCTCAGCATTTGGTGGATTGGCAAGTGGAAAAGAGAATCAGCCAAGAAGTAGATTTGTGGGGTGGGGGGAAGGGAAGGGTGTTGAAAAGTAGACTGGAGAATGTTCTGATGGGACCATGACTACAGTATGTCATTGGACCTTGGGCTTTTTTTGCTTTGCCACAGTGTTCTGACCTTAGAAATTTTAAAGGCTTATAATAAATGTTTAACTCTCACATCTTGACCTCACATTGCAGGCTAGACTGAAATTGGTGGAATTTACAAGGTCATAGAGGCCATAAGGAAGGACACAAGAAAGTCTGGCAAAAAGAGTCCTATAGTAGTATTACAGCTCACATGGGTGTTCTCAGCAAAGGTGCAAGGGGATCACAAAGTTGACTGGGCCAAGGTTCTTAGCTGTGTGACAAGGGTCCTGGATGGGCTTCTAACAGGTGTGTGTGTGACCACAGTTTCATTCATAGACTGGGTTTTTCATTATAGACATACCTGTGGCAAAGATTATATAACAGGAAAATTAATCTTTATATGTTTCCTTGGTATCAGCAGGCATAAAATATTTGCTCCATTTAAACATTAAGGAAGCCAAGTTCCTATAGTTTATGATTTACAGTTCACAAAATCTAGTTTAAAGTCTCAGTGCCAGGCAAAGATAGGCATTGCCAGATAACTGTTTCAAATTCTATCATATATTCAGAGCCAAGGAGATACTGCTAGAGAAATTAATCTCATCTTAAATGCATCTTGTTTTTATAGACGTAAGAATGAATAATTCTAAAAGAATTAGTGATGTTTGAATTATTATGGGCCTGTACCCTGAGAAGATATTTCATAAGTATGTAGAATTGAAAAGTGCAAGTATCTTAAAGAACATAAGGCAGAAGTATATTCTATTCTAATTCCCTAGGACAGGGATCATTAAACTATAGCCAACAGGCCAAATCAGGTTGTCAACTATTTTTGTAAATAAAGTTTTATTGGAACATGGCCATACTTATTAGCCTAAAATGACTATCTCCAAGGAGGCAGAATTGAGTAGTTGTAGTAAAGACTCACAGACTTTTTAAAGAAAAAGTTTGCCAATATCTCCTAAGGGAGAATGAGTCTCAAGGGTAAGCGTGCATCAGAATAACCTGGAGAATTTGTTAAACAGATTGTCAGGCCTCGTTTTCAAAGTTTATGATTCAGATATTTCCATTGGGCCATGATTTTCGTTTCTAGCAAATTCCCAGTGGTACTGATGATGCTGATCTGACCACACTTTGAGAACCCCTTCCCTAAGGCAAGCTTCAGAAGCAACAACAGCAGTGTCTATAGTTGTTAAAGGGTGATTTGCGGTTACACCAAATGAAGAAATGTGGTGAAAGTCTTTATTCTCAGTATTTATATCAAGAACTAGTGGCAATAACTGAAAAGGAAAGAGAAGAAAAGGACAAAAAAGTGAAAAATGTAGATAAATAAATAACAGTATGCCATTAGTCTTCACCCTTTCTCAAGTACAAGGAGTCAAAACTCATACAGCACCATGGGGAAACAACAGTAGAAAATTTAATAAATATTAATTGCATGAAAAAGAAAGGCTCCCCTAATTCTTTCTCTCCCTATTTCCCCAAAATATAACCTGTATAAAGAGTCAAGAATGAATCACAGCCTGGAAGATTTTGCTGAGTTGTTTGTTTTAGTTTGGAGAGGGGCTGCCAAATTATTTCATTTGAAAGAACAGTACAAATGCAGAACATAGGTAGGTAAGTAGACACTCTAGTACAACTAACAGAAATACTTACATTTATAGAAAAGATAAAATAATCCAGATATGCAAGGACAACATCAGTGTCCACGTACACCTTCCTCAGCTGAGCTCTAGATATCATTTGTCACAGACATTGGGTCAAGCCAGGAGGGCGGCTCAGGGGATCACGTGGGAGGGGGAGGGGATTTGGACCAGAATCTGGAGGGGACAGTTCCTTCCGTTGCGCGCAGGCTGGTTACAGGGTCCTCCAATTCTTCGATGGCTTTTACCTCCCTGTTCCTGCAGGGCATGAGTCTCAAGGAAGTCACACACGTGGAAGTCCTTCGTGTCAGTGGCCAGTTTGTGCAGTTCCAGTAGTGACTGATTCACACTAGTTTCCAAGCATCGGGGGAGCTCAGTCGCCTTCAGCTACTGTCCACTCTGCTCCTCCGTATCTCCAGGGAAGAGTCCTCTACCTCCGTGGGTCTACAGCTTCTTCCGTTTCTCAGCAAATTCCTGTTCCTCAGGAGTCGAAGAAAACAATTACTGGGCAAAGTTCTTCAAATCCACAGCTTCTGGGTCAAAGTAGTAGGCCATCGACAGGAACCGTTGGGTTGCCGCTGACTGGCGGTTGGAGGCGCCTCGAAGTCTGGAGGGAGAAGCGGATGGTGCAGGTGGCCCCGTTGGGCACCAGCACGGTGCGCTCAGACAGCAGCCCTCTCCCGTGCCGCGGCCGCCTGCGAGCCAGGAGCATCTGGCCTCTCCAGCATTTTTGCGTCCTTCAGTTGGGATTTCTAGACATTTTAGCTTCACCAGCAACGGCATCTCAGCAAGGCTGAAAGTGTCCAGACCTCCGCCTCCCTTCCCTATGGCCATCTCAGCACAAAGTACTGGCTTCTGGCCACGTGGTTTTGCCCGCCCATCCCTAGTAGTTATGTATGTCCGATTCACTCACTGGAATGTTTAAAATTGAAATATATCAGAGAAGCTAGGTGATCATTTATAATCCCAAAGGAATGAAGTCCTTTTTCTGAAACTGCTTAAAGAATCCCATTTCCTCATGACCAGGCTTTTGTTGAAAAGGATCAGGTTTGGATTTAAGGATGTGGGGATTTGTACTTTACACTCCAAAGAACAAAATAATTTGAGCCCTCATATTTAGGCATTTGAACTTCAATACTTTGGGTTTTTGTTTGTCTCTTCTTGCCAGAGGACTAAGCTGTTCTCCCTTGTAATTTGATGAGTTGAGAATGTTGTTACTCATTTTGGGATGTCCCTATGTTTGTGGCCTTATTCATTATTGAAATGTATTTAATGTCAATACAGAATTTCTGGAATGCTCTGTGAATGGTGTGTTTGGTTATCATTTGGAATGGCAAAATGACACAAAATGACAAGAAATGGATTTTTACTCTTGGGTACAGAGGTGGCCTTGGAGCTGGTTTAGATAATATGTTAATCCTCCCAATTTTAGCAAAATCTAAAATGACTAGTAGTGATTCTAGGATGATTCCCAAAGAGCAGTAGTTTGTAATGGAGAGGCAGCCTGATGAAGATGGGACAAGGTTTCCTCCAGGAACACTCCTGCTTGACCGTGGGTTTTAGGAAACAACTTAATGGATTTTGAAGAATAAAGGGAGGGAATTTTATAGGGAATACATAATCCTCACTCTTATGGTTTGTAAAAGGAAGTCAATCTTTCCCTTCAGGGGCGGTGGTATGATATATCTAACTGATAAAACTGGGAAGAAAAAATAGGCATATCTGCTATCTATCTGCTCAGTTCAGAGCTACCACTTCTTCCTCTTTGAAGGAAGCTGTCTGCCAGGAACACACGTTGTTTGGTTTTTCAAGGTAGTTTTTTTTTTTTCCCTCTGACCATGAGAGACACTGGGTAGGTAAGTGCCAAAATAAGTGGTGAAGAAGGATGCTAATTAATTGGGTAATGTGTTAGAGGTTCTCCCTCAGAAAGTACTGCAGTTTCTACCCTTACTCTTATAGTTGCACACAACAGTTGTTAAAATAATGGATAGACTTTGTCAATTAAAAAAAAATAAAAAAGTGTGGGCTACTGATATCTGTGGATATTTACTTTTTTTCCACAATAAGTGAAAGTGACAGCATCACTGAGAACAGGTGTATACATTTACATTAAATAAATTATTCATTTACTAATATTGTGGAATTGTTTTATAGCAGATGAAAGTAAAAGAAAGCCAAAATAACACTGTTCCTCGCATTATGCATTGCAACATTCAGAAACTTTTTTTTTTTTTTTCAGGAAATACTCAACAAACAGATTCTCTTTTCAGTCCCTAAGGTACTGTAGTGAGTAACAGAATAAAATCCAACAACAAAAAAAAATGTTGAGTTTATTTTCGTTCTTTGCCGTCACCTTTAGTTAATGGTGTATAGGTTTCAATTTCTAAGCACATGGAATATGGTTTGGCTGGATTGAATTTATTATTTTGATTTCCTTTGCTAAGTTAGAGTATGCTGCCTTCCCTTTTGTTCATTTTAAGAAAACTTTGTACACTTTTTCTTAGAGTTTGAAAACTCCCCTATGTAGTGGGTGTTTTGGGATTTTACTCATATAAGAATAACTCCTTGGAACCTCTGCTGTTCTGCATTCCAAACTCATTGATTTACCCTCCTAAATAATATCAATGTATACTTACTGCCTGTACCATTCAGTTCACTTATTTTAATTATTATTTTTATTCCCAGTGTGCATTTACATGAATTTAAATTTAATGCAGGCTTCTTAAGATAAAGACCAACTTTATTACTTTGTGCATCAGTCCATATATTGTGTTTTGCAACTCTTGGGCCCTCAATAATTTATGAATGTAACCAACTTTTCTAATGGAAGAAAGCATTGTCTTTTACTTTTTTTGTTTTAAAGATTTATTTATGTATACAAGAACTGGGGTATAGGCGAGAGGTTTGGAGGGTGAGAGGATTCACCAGAGACAGAGTGGAGAGCAGAACAGGCAGATCCACTGAAATACACTGCTGAGGGGAGCAGCGGGCCAAACAGGAGCGGTCTGCTGCATCAAATATGGGCTAACTCCCTGGCTGCTCCCTGGCCAGGGATGAAATTCATGCCACAGTGGCTGGTGACAGCTTGATAGTGCTAAGACTTTAACCCCTGCACCACCAAGGAGGCCCGGAAGAAAGCATTTACAAGGAAGATGACACCTTTAGAGCTCCTACTAAGGATGCAAAGCAATTTATTGTTTCTTTTCTAAAATCTATAATATTAATAACTGAAATTGTGTCTAAAATTTGAACAACTTGTTCACAAATAAGAAGCTTAGGTGTTATTTTTCACATGTATGAAATTAATAAACTGTTTAGTCACAACTCAATTTTATCGAGGTATACTTAGCATATAATAAAATGCATGCATTTAAGAGTACAGCTCAAAGAGCTTGGAATTATATCCAAATAACACCAGTGCATTCAACATACAGAACTTGAACTTTTCCTTAAAACAAGTACAAGTTGTTTGTGAAACTTCATTCTAAAGCCCACATTCTAGGTACTTTTTTTCTGAATGTTATCTTTTTCAGAACCTTCAAATGTTCACTCCAATGCCTGGTACCAGTTTCCTATCTTGTGCATTACTTGTTTTCTTGGTGAAGGAAAATGAAATACACTTATTGTCTTCACCTTTCCTGGGAAAGCTTGTTGAAAAGCTGAAGCTTCAATATAGGATTCCTATTTCCAAAACCAATTTGCTTTCCATCATGTGAAATTGATGAGAGACTAGGAACTATACCTCCAACCATCTCTGCATGACTAAATCCTAAATTATGCATTGCAGTATAACTCTAATTCCATTAAGCATTTCCCTTTCTTCTATCAGAGCGCAGGCTCTAGAAGTAAACAAAAGCACATTATGTCCTGGCTTTTCCCTGACCAACGATGCAACTTTGGATAAGTAACTTAACATTTCTGAACCGCAGTGTCCCCATCTGTCAAATGAAAATAAAGGAACCACCCTCTCATAGGGTTGTTGCAGTAAAGCTAGTAATAATTCTGTGAACATTAGTTCCTCTGCAAGGATCTCAATCAGCCTTTTATCATGGCTAAAATAATATGGTTCCCTTATACAATTATAGAGGTCAAGGACATTTAGATATTATCGTTATAATTTTTCAGGTAAAAACCCTGAAGTTCTGAGGCTCAGTGATTTTTCCACAGAGCACTGATATAGCTAGTATGGTAGGAATTAGCCAGGCCTTAATGAAGCGATGATCTTTAAGGGTGAATGTCATAATATTCCAAGTGGGTAAGAGGGTAAGCTCAGCAGCTCATCTGGCCAGGAAGACTTAATTCACTACTTGATTTTAGTTTACCTGCTTACTTTCTGCCTAAAGACAAGGCAGGAGAGAAGGGGAATCAGAGCCATAGTGAGAACAATGGCAGCTGGGCTGATGTCACGTGAAATACTCAGGAGACTGTCCTTAATTCTTATCTAGGATAGGCTGCTAGATAAAAGATGTGAATTATTTTAGTGTTAATAAGAAGACAGGCATAAGATATATTAAATCCCCACAGTCCATCTTTGCCCTTCCCTTCCAAATGCCAATTTGCTCTACCTTAGTGACCTATTTTCTAATACTTAATACATTGATGCTAATACAGAGATCTTCTTAAACTTCTTCTGGTCTTTGGGTTGAGACAAAGTGTTCATTCTGATTCTGTGATGTTCAGGCAGAATTGAATAGGCAGTGGAATGGATTTGCCATGCACTGCTGCTACTCTGCTTATTGAACATGCAGTCAGCCTCTTGGCTTTCTTGGGTGCTCATTTTCAGAGATAGGGCTCCAATTCACCATTTTTTTTCTTTTTTGCTTTTAATAAATTAACTGCAAATAAAACTGCTGAAACTTGATTTTTCCCTGCCCCCGACCACTTCTTTCTTTTTTTTTTAATTTATATCTTTGATTTCTTTCATTAGTTTTGTTTTTGTTTTTTGTTTTTTTATTTTTTTGGTTTCTTTTTTTTAAGATTTGATCTATATTTGCATAGAAGAACTGGAGTCTAGCCAGAGGTGTGGGTGAGAGGACTCACCAGAGGCAGAGTGGGGAGCAGAACAGGCAGATCGACTGACATACACTGCTGAGGGAAGCAGTGGGCAAGACAGGAATGGTCTGTTGTGCCATATGTGGGTTAGCTCCCTGGTCAGGGATCACTCAGGCCATTGTGGTGGTAGCCCTGAGACTAAACCCTTAGGCAACCAGGGACCAACTTGGTAAAAATTTTTCTTTTCTTTTTCTTTTTTTTTAAAGATTTTTTTTATTTATTTATACAAGCACTGGGTACAGTCAGAAGCATGGGAGGGTAAGAGAATTCACCAGAGCCAGAGCAGGAAACAGAACAGGCAGACTGATAAAGTACACTGCTGAGGGGAGCAGCGGGCGGCAGGAGAGGTCTGCGCGCCATGTGGGACCCTCGCCGGCGGCCGGGGATAGAACCATAGAACTGGTGCTGCAGAGGCTATGGGCAGCTTCGCAGCCTAGTGCTCAACCTCTGCACCACCGGGGAGGCCCTAAAAATTTTTCTTACATAATTTATTGTCTTAACTTTTATTGTAACAGGATAACTTTTAAATTTCTTGCAGATATTTTGTTGTTAGTGTCTAGAAATATCATGTTGTTTTTGATATCTATTTTTATTAAGTAATGGTATTTTTAAAAAGATTTATTTATACAAGCATGGGGGTACAGGCCAGATGTGTGGGAGGGTGAGAGTATTCACCAGAGACAGAGCAGGGAGCAGGACAGGCAGACGGACCAAAGACACTGCTGAGGGGAGCAGTGGGCGAGACAGGAGAGGTCTTCCACGCCATGTGGGGATCTCCCTGGCCAGCTGGGATCTCCCTGGCCAGCTATGGACAACTTCACAGCACTGCAGCCAACACGCTGCACCACTGGGGAGGCCCAATAATGGTATTTTTTTTAAATAATAAATTTTATTTTTATATTCCCCATACAATTGCAACCCCCCATTCTGACCCCAATCCCTCCCCTCCGGCCCCCCACCCCCCAAAGAGTGTCTCTATTTCATAGCTTTTTGTTGATTTTGATTTTCACTTTCTTATAGTTATTCATTTTCCTGGTCCCTTATTTAAGTTTTCTAGATTCCTGCTATGAGTGAGACCATCCGGTATTTTTCTTTTTATTTTTGGCTTATTTCGCTGAGCATGATCCCTTCCAGTGCCATCCATGTTGCTGCAAATTGCATGTGTCTATCTTTTTTGAATGCTGAGTAATATTCCATGGTATGTATGTAGCACATCTTCTTGATCCAGTCATCTATTTTTGGGCATTTGGGCTGTTTCCAAAGCTTAGCTATTGTAAATAGTGCTGCTATAAACATAGGGGTGCAGGTGTTCTTTGGAATTGATGTTTCTGTGTCCTTTGGGTAAATACCTAGGAGTGGAATTGCTGGATCATATGGAAGCTCTATGTTTAGTAGGTCCAGAAATCTCCACACAGCTCTCCATAGTGGTTGGACCAGTTTGCACTCCCACCAACAGTGCAGAAGAGTTCCTTTTTCTCCACACCCTCGCCAAGAAAGCTTTAGACAAAGCGCAACACGCATTCATTATAAAAGCCCTTGAAATTCTTGGGATACAAGGAACATACCTCAACATCATAAAGGCCATCTATGACAAGCCAACAGCCAGTATCATTCTCAATGGTGAAAAGCTGAAAGCAATTCCATTACGCTCTGGAACAAGACAAGGATGTCCACTCTCACCACTGCTTTTCAATATAATACTGGAAGTCCTAGCCAGAGCAATAAGACAAGAGAAAGACATCCAAGGAATCCAAATAGGAAAAGAAGAAGTCAAACTAGCACCATTTGCAGATGAAATAATGGTATTTTTTTAATGATCCTATCATTCCAGAAATGTTGGGAAGTCAATCCCTTAATTCCTTATAATGGATATTAAAACTCCTAAGGTAATAGTATCAAACCATTTCCCTTTTCAAGTGTTTTTATAAATATGAGCAAGCATATGATATAATCTGGGGCATATGTCATAAAGAGTGACTTTCCATGTGTGTCCCAATTCCCATACAGTTCTGGATGTTGCCTTTGAAGCTGGTACAGTTCTTTATTTTTTTTTTCCTTTAAAAAATTTATTTATTTATGCAGACAAGAACTGGGGTACCAGCAGGAGGTGTGGGGGTGAGAGGATTAACCAGAGACAGAATGGGGAGCAGAACAGGTAGATCTACTAAAATACACTGCTGAGAAGAGCAGAGGGTGAGTCAGGAAAGGTCTGCTGCACCATGTGGGTAGCTCTCTGCCCAGGGATTGAACCGCTGCAGTGGTTGCAGATTGCTTCATAGAGCTGCGTCTTAATCCCTTGTGCCACCAGGGAGGATTGTTACAGTTATTTCTTTACAATGAAGGAAAGCACAATACTGAATTCATGGACATGAATGGCATGGCAGAAAGAGAATATCCTGAGTGTGTGTTCACACCATTGACTCACTGAATAAAGCAATCTCGGAATTGCCTTTTCTACGAGCTTCTTTTAATTTGAGATAATATGTTCTAAATGTAAAGACCATCTTTAATTAGGTTTTATATTGTATAGTATCTAAAGAGCCCTGACTAATTACGAAGAAGTAGAGTAAGAATCTAACTTATCATAGGCCACACCTCACAAGGATTACTAATGTAATTCCTTCAACAAGAGAAAGATGAGAAAGAAAATAGGCAGTGGGAGTATTTATCAGGTGAGCAAAAGTACACGTAAGAACTTATCTGGAATAATGCACAACTCATGACAATCATAACCAGATGGTTGACAGGCTTGGGATAATTTTAAATTTGGGTGTGTGAAAATTCTCTGGTTATATTTTTTCTTCCACCACCATCCCTTATTTCCTTCTCCTCCTTCTCAACCTCAGAAATTTCACTTGTGTTTTTGGTCATGCACTTCTTCCATAGGATACTTCTGCATCAGAGGCACGAGGGTCTCCAAGGAGGATAGCGTTGGCCTTTTTTTTTAAGGAACCGTAGTTCTGCTCCTGGCATTTCAAAAGTAGTTCTATGAACAAAACATCTGCTGCAAAAACTACTTTTGGATTTTTTCTTTTAAATGAATATATCAGGAGGGCAAGGACTGGGAAAAGATGCTGCTGAAGATATTAGGGAATGGAATCAAGCCTGTGTCTATTCAAAATTTTTGAGTGAATGAAGACAATCTTCACATCATCAGCCTTCTTATACATTATACTTCTAAACCTCATTAACCAAGTATCCTATAAATTACCATATTCCCTACAAAATCTCAGGAAAGAATCTAAGAAATGAAATCACATTCAGCTTGAAATGACTAATCAAACTTTCAATATTAACCCTAAATGGTGTGGCTGAACTTAGATACATTCTCAAGCTAAATTAATGATGCTCCAGTGATATATTCAGAATTACAGTTTTAATCCTTATTTGGAAAAAAATCCTAAGCTAATTAATACATATCTAGTTTTGTGTAAAACTGTATTAAATATGGATCACTGCTTACTTTGACAGCTCTTTCTAATGAAATCTTCCTCATTCATTTCAGAAACCAATGAATGATCCTACTCTACTCACTATGTCCACAGTCAATTGGACCCTGAGAAGGAAATGCTCCAAGATCTCATTTATTAAGTTGGCTGTATTGACGGATTATATAACTTGGCATACTAGGATGATCTGGGCCGAAGAGATTCCTCTCTGGGCAAGGAACTTCATTGTTTCTCTCCCTTCCCCCAACAATACTGACTCATGGTCTAGAGAGGTAGGGTCCTGGATCTTATTATCATTGCCTCCACTCATTGATTTCTTTTGCTAAGATGTCCTCATGGCAACAGTACATGCTGTTTAGGTTAAGGAGCTCAAAAAGAGCAATGAAACTAAAGGGGATCCATTTTGTTTTTGTCAGTACTTGGCATCATATCCAAATTCTACCCACTGCCTCATAAGTCACCATTTTTGAATCCCCAGGATATCTTTGATGAATTTTAAGATCATTTTTATTTCTTTCCCTATTAAGAAAGGGCACTTCGTTTTCCCTAACAGAGAAAATACATCTACTTATTCAAACACTTATTTCACATGCTGTGTTTCATAATTCTCAGTCATAAAATCTGGGAGAATGAACAAGAAGAACAAGATTTCCCTCAAATGCATCATTTCCTTTGTGGGGTCTTTGCACGGACCATTTCCCCTGCCTAGCCAGCTCCTCCTCTGTCCAGCCCTGTCCTCCTCCTCCTTCCTTTAACCCAGTCAATTCACACTGATTGTTTCTCTCTCAGCTCAAATATTACTTCCTCAGAGGAATGTCTATCAGCCACTGAGACTGGATTAGACCCCACTGCTTTTCATTTTCACAGTTCCTTTTAGATCTTCAATATATTTATCATAGCTGATGATTACATGTTTTTGTTTGTTTATTTATTTATTTATTTATTTATTTACTTATTTATTTATTTATTTATTTATTTATTTTTGTGGGACCCTTGCCGGCAGCTGGAGAATGAACCAGCGCTGCAGAGGCTGCAGGCAGCCTCTCAGCCCAGCACTCAACCACTGCACCACCAGGGGAGGCCCCTGTTTTTGTTATTTAAATAATGCCTTTTTTCCCACAGAGGCTTTGAGTTACCAAAGGCAGGGAACCTGGTTCTTTGGTTTATTATTGAAATCTTAACAAGGCCTTCCCCTGGCACAGTGGGTTGGGTTGAGCGCAGCACTGTGGGGCTGTCTGCAGCACGGGTTCAATTTCTGGCCAGCCAGGGAGATACCCACATGGCGTGGAAGACCTCTCCTGTCTCACCTGCTGCTCCCCTCAGCAGTGTTTTCAGTCTGTCTGCCTGTTCTGCTCCCTGCTCTGTGTCTGGTGAATCCTCTTACCCTCCCATGTCTCTGTCCGTACCCTAGCTCTTGTATAAATAAATAAATCTTAAAAAAAAAAAAAAGAAATTTTAACAACAAATAGGTTTGATAAATATTCATTCATTGACTGGATACCAATGTTTAATTTCGCCCTTCTTTTTCTTTCTTTCTTTCTTTATTTTTAATAGAGGCATGTTTTATTTATTTATTTGTTTGTTTGTTTTTGTTTATACATGCACTGGGTACAGTCAGAAGTGCAGGAGGGTGAGAGAATTCACCAGAGCCAGAGCGGGGAGCAGAGCAGGCAGAAGGACTGAAGTACACTGCTGAGGGGAGCAGCGGGCGGCAGGAGAGGTCTGCGCGCCATGTGGGACCCTCCTCTGGTGGCAGGGGAGCAGCCGGGGATCGAACCTGCGCTGCAGAGGCCGCGGGAAGCTTTGCAACCCAGCGCTCAGCCGCTGCGCCACCTGGGAGGCCCAACCTTCTTTTTATTTTTTTAAAGGTGTTTATTAATACTGTGTAGAAGAACTGGGCTATAGGTTACAGATGTGGAGGGTGAGAGGATTCACCAGGGACAGAGTGGGAAGCAAAACAGGAAGATCTACTGAAATACACTGCTGAGGGGAGCAGTGGGCAAGACAGGTTAGCTCTCTGGCCAGGGATCATACTCATGTTGGCAGTGGCTAGTGATAGTTTGTTAGCACTGTGACTTTAACACCTGTGCCACCAGGGAGGCCCAATTTCTCCCTTCTTAAATCTAGAATCAAGATGACAGTTTACCTGGAATGTATTGGTCAGTGTAGGATGTCCTAACAAAGTTCCAGATGACTGGGTAGCTTAAAACAGAAATTTATGTCTCATAGTTCTGGGTGCTGAGAGATTACAACAATCAAAGGGTGACCATTGATTCAGTTCCTGGAGGGGACTCTCCTTGGTTTGCAGATGGCCACCTTTCCCTTTGCCTCAGAATCCACTACTGATATATATATATATATATTATTTATTTATTTACTTTTAAAGATTTATTTATTCATTTATACAAGCACTGGGTACAGTCAGAAGCGCGGGAGGGTGAGAGAATTCACCAGAGCCAGATTGGGGAACAGAACAGGCAGACTGATGAAACACACTGCTGAGGGGAGCAGCGGGCATGTCAGGAGAGGTCTGTCGTGCCATGCAAGACCCTCGCCAGCGGCCGGGGATCGAACCGGCACTGCAGAGGCTGCAGGCATCTTCGCAGCCCAGCGCTCAATTGCTGCGCCACCAGGGGAGGCCCCTACTGATATTTTAATACAGTAAACATATTTCCAGTTAAACCTTGTTTATGCTACTGAATATGGCTAGGCTTTCATTTTCTTTTCTCTTGCTTTTGTTTTTCTCCTGCTCATATCCTTGACGGAAAGTGAACCCTGATCTTAATAATCTGCCTTCACAGAAAAGTCTGGTATTTGTCTGCAAGTGCACTATTTAATTTTTAAAATCATTTTTATTACTCTGTATACAGGAGTCATCCAGAAATAGCATTCCTTAATAAACTGCCCTTGACAAATATTATTTTTTCTTGTGAGAAAAGATACTTTTCCTATTTTTCTTCTTCAAATAGCCATTGGCAGTACTCTGAGAATACAGAGCTACTAGAGGAGCAGTTCTTGTCTAGTGAAAGTGTTTATTTTTAAAAAATTCTTCTTGCTTTTATGTTATATTTAATCGAAAGTGCACCATTTTTTCTTCCCTTTTCTCTAAATTTTTGTCCAAATTCCTTTTCTATAATTGATTTTCAGTTTTCATTGAACTTGCAAATGAATGCAAATATCTGTTAAAAGAAAAAGAAGCTCTTAGTTTATTAATTCCCTGCTGGGTTAGCTGGTCATTTCTGAGAAACTAAGAAAGTTGCATCAGGTGCAAACCAGGTGTGTGAACAAGCTACTTGAATACTGATTTTTGAAGGTCCGTAGTGAATAACATTCCTTTTGAAAAAGCAGTTTCAGGCTAACTTAATGCATTAATGAGACTGTCATATTGATTAGACTTGTGAAACAAGAAATAAGCCTCTTTCATTGCCACTTTACCCTATTTGAATTTCATGACAGTCCAGACTCTTAGATGTCCATTTTCAATGGAGGGGTTTTACATTTTTCTAATCCACTCAGAGTAGAGCCAGGGGCATTTATGACAAAGGTGACCAAGTAAATGGCAATAATGTAAAACAGGGTAAAATTCCATCACCTAGCTGTGCTGATTTATTTCCTGCCCATGTGAATCCATTTATTAACTTAGACAGCATCAAGGACCAATTTATCTATTAAAGTGTTAGCAGTAAAATGTTATTTTTTTTAAGCTTAGAGTATTGAGTATCTATTTATGCTTCAGAAGATGATGGGAAAATGCAGTCAATAGATTATAGCTTTTGCCTTCAACGATGTTATAGTCTACTAAAATAAAACACACAGAAAGAGAGAGGGAGGAGAGAAAAAGAGAGGGAGGGAGGAAGGGAGAGAGTTTGCATGATATGTTATTATGGGAGAATCCTGAGATTCAGAGGAGGGAGTGATGGTTGTCATATGTGGAAATGCTTGAGGGCTTTTCAACCTAGAGGTATTGGTACTGCCATCTAATGGATTGATGATAACTGGACAAATTGCAAAGCTGAAAGTGGGTATTTTGGGCAGAGGAAGGACAAAGACACAGATATAAGAAATAACACAATCATTTGCTTCCTAAATAGATTGAGAGGCTGAACTGGAAGAAAAAAAAGAAAGCAATGTAAGTCATATTTTAGACAATATTCTGAAGATCTTGGGGGGATTTGAAATAGAGTAGCATAAAAAGAGAGGAAGAGTTTGCAGAAAGCTATATTGTATAGGTACAACTGATTAGTCTTGACAGCATGTTAAATGGCAAAAAACTAACAGTCAAACTCGAATCTGTAGTTTTAATCCTGGATAACTGGGGGAATGATATCCATCATTTTTTTTTTAAGATTTATTTATTTATGCAAACAAGAGCTGGGATACAGGCCAGAGGTGGGGGGTGGTGAGAGGATTCACCAGAGACAGAGTGGGGAGCAGAACAGGCAGACTGACTGAAATACACTGCTGAGGGGAGCAGCGGGTGAGTCAGGAGAGGTCTGCTGTGCCATATGGATTGCCCTGAGGATCGAACTTGTGCTGCAGAGGTTGCAGATAGCTTCATAGGTTGTGTCTTAACCCCTTGTGCCAACAGGTGAGGCCCATGATATCCTTCATTGAAAGAGAAACTTTCAACTTTTTAGAAGCAAAGTTTTTTGGGTATATATTTGATTTTGAGGGACATATTTGATTTCAGAAGTAAAAGAATGTTCCTGTAGGATCTCCCCAAGTCCCAATACATAGGAATATATAGCTTTTGAGGAAGGTATATACATAATGCTTCTGAATACAATTTTCAGAACTTCATCTTTGAGACAAATTTGTAAAATTACTTTGGTGCCAGTGGATATCCTTTGTTGTCTTCTATTTTGTTAAATGAGATTATATGATAATTTACTATTTGTATATATTTTGTTTTCACCCAATATGCAATCAAAATAGAAACAGTTGAGTCTGAGTAAAGAATTTTTTTTTTTTTTACTTTTAACTAATTTTAATTTTACAAAGAGCTTTTACATACCCTTTTTCCAGTTTCTCCTAATGTTAATGTTTTTGTTTTTCTTTTATGTTTTACAAGTCTTTGTCCCCTTTTCTAGTTTTTTTTTTTTTTCAGGTTTCCCAGTTTTCTTTTTTAAATAAAATTTATTTTTATATTCCCCATACAATTGCAATCCCCTTATTTTGACCCCAATCCCTCCCCTCCCTGCACCCCCACCCCCCATAGAGTGTGTAAAGAATTTTTTTTAAAAGACCATAAAACAAAAGTCAGAAAAACTTAATTACAAAAATGAAAGGGGGCGGGCCTCCCTGGAGGCACAAGGAGTTAAGCACTGCACTATGAAGCAATCTGCAGCCTCTGCAGCACAAGTCTGATCCCCGGCCGGCCAGGAGGCAACCCACATGGTGCAGCAGTCCTCTCCTGCCTCATCCACTGCTCCCTCAACAGTGTACTTCAGTCAGTCTGCCTGTTCCATTTCCCTTTCTGTCTCTGGTAAATCCTCTCACCCCCTGCTTGTCTGGCCTGTATCCCAGCTCTTGTATGCAAAAATAAATAAATCTTAAAAAAAAAAAAATAAAAGGGGGGCCTCCATGGCGGTGCAAGGGGTCTGAAGCTATTCAGTCACTGCAGCATGAGTTAGAGTCCCAGCCAGGGAGCTACCTATATGGTGCAGCAGACCTCTCCCGACTCACCTGCTGCTCCCCTCAGCAGTGTATTTCAGTGGATCTGCCTGTTCTGTTTCCTACTCTGTCTCTGGTGAATCCTCTCCCCACCCCCCACACCTCTGGCCTGTACCCCAGTTCTTGTATGCATAAATAAAATCTTAAAAAAAATGAAAGGGGAGTGTAGCTCAATAATAGAGCATTTGACTGCAACGTGAAAGAAAACATGTTGGGAAGCAAATGGAAACTCAATTGAAGATAGGAGGTGATAATGGTAGAAAACATTGATAATCTAATTGGATCTATTTGATGATGCGGGTCTCTGAAACATAAGACTTAGCACTTTGAACACAGTCTCTACAGGACCATTTTTACAGACCTAGAGAGCTCTTTTAACTGATGTCCAAGCTCTACATTTTTTGAAGCGTCTGAGTAATAACATATGGTAGTATGTCATTTCTGCAATATATGGAAACTTCACTGGAAAAGGCTGTGTTTGGGGTGTGAAAATGGTTGCATGGAAGAGTCTCAATGTTTTTCTTAATATGGAAGGAGAGGGGTGTGTATGTGTGTGTGTGTGTGTGTTTAACAATTATTTTTTTAAAAGAGAAGGAAAAAAAAAACACTTTGTTCCAATTTCTCAATTTATTTAGCTTTTGACCTAAATCCCAGTGAGATATTCTGTCTTTTAATCACAAAACCATTAAAGAGTACTTGAGCTCTGTTCAGCAAGATTTTTTAAAAGTGAATTTCAATTGCCTTTAAGAAAGTAATAACAACAGAGAATCAAATAGCACTCTCTCCTTTGCTCATATAACATGATTAGTGGGCTAGTTATTTATGGTATTGTATAGGCACAATAGCTATAAGTTGTTTCAGGCATGTTTGAATCTCTTATTTTCTTTAAATTCTCAAGTTCAGATAAGACATATTAATATCTACGTTCATGTTTTCCCAGTTCATGTTTAAAAATCTCCACTTTTATTTTGAATTTTGTTGTAAATATATGGAAATCTAATGAAACAATATGGTGAAGTACTGGTTGGTAAGCCTCCTTTTTCCTTTCTTACATCTAGTAAGTAGTGTGAATCTTGAATTTCTTTGAAAGTAGAATCAAATCCAAGTAGATTGGAATATTCAGAAAAATCTTATGAAACAGTTTAGATGAGTAGGACTCTAAATCCCAGGCAAGCAAATTGAGGAATAATGAGCTAGAAACAACTAGAGACTGGTTAATGAGAAATTATAGGAAAATCAAGTAGGAACTACACACAACAAAGGAATTTGATTAGTCAATGTATCTGTCTAGGTTAGGAGTTTCTTATATATTTCATGTCAGAGAAGTATAGTTCTTTCAGGACTGAAATTTGAGGGGAGTGAAGTGGACAAGAAATGCAGATGCAAAGTTATTGCTACTAGTGAAATGATGCTTTCTTTTAAAAAATTAAATAAAATTGTGTATTTCAAGGTGTATAACATGATTTCTGACATGCATATATGTAGTGAAATGATTAATAAAGTCAAGCTAATTAATAAAGGTTGTTCTTATGCCGTTACCATTGTGATTGTGTATGTGTGTGCGTAGGGCACTAAAAATCAACTATATTAGTATATTTCCAGTACTCAATTATTTGTTATCTATACATTAAATGTCTAGATTTATCCATCCTATGAAACTATAAATTTTACCCTTGACCAACATTCTCGATTTTCCCTACCTCCCGAACCTCTATTAATTTATCTTTCTAGTTTTGCTTTGAGGCATGAAATTTTTTTAGATCACATATTTAAGCAGTTAAGTGAGACCATGCAGTTTTCTATGTCCAGCTTATCTGACTTAAAATAATGTCTTCCAGGTTCAGTCATGTTACAAATAGCAGAATTGCCCTCTTTTTTAAGAATAATAGTTCATTTTATATATATATATGTATATATATATATAGTGTGTGTGTGTTTCCTATATTTATATGTTATATATCATCACAATTGCCTCATTTATCTGTATATTAGATTATTTCCATATCCAGTTTTCTGTGAATATTGCTTTAATGAATGTGAGAGCATAGCTATCACTGAAAAGTATGATTTTGTTTTATTGGAGTATGTACCTACGAATAGGATCCTGAGTCATATGGCAGTTCTACTTTTAGTTTTCTGAGGAACATCTAAGTTATTTCCCATAGTGCCTGCACCAAGTTACATTTCACCCACACTATATTAGGTTTCCTTTTTTCCGTTTTCCATATCCTCATCAACAATTTTGTAATACAGTAACCATCCTGACAAATTTGAGGTAGTTTTGATTCATTTGCATTTTCCTGATGATTAATGGTACTGAGAATATGTCTGTTGGTCAATTGTATGTCTTTTTTGGAGAAACATCTATTCAGGACCTTTGCCCATTCTTTAATCAAGGTGTTTGATATAATACTTTCTGTGCTAGCCATCCACATAATTTTTTATCCATGAAAAAAAGATATCATGTAAAACATTAGCAATTCATGTTGTAGCTTACTGATCAACTGAATTCTAATAATTATTCTCATTTGGCAATCACTTCTTTAGCATGATCTCTTTGAAACAATTAAATTACACATAAAGCCATAGAAACATAAGAGCTTCTCATCTATTCATTATAAGTGACTAGGGAGACATATTCCCTGGGAGATACATGCTTCTTGTTCTTAGTATTAATGTCTCAGTAGTAGGGATATTTTGCTAATTCTAGACCATTCTATGTTTGCTTATTCTAACTAATTGGTTGGATCTAATATCAGTTGATATTGCAAATGATGACAGCAACCAATTCCAGCTTTTCCCTACTGTGATCCAACTAGTAGCTGATATCACCACTCCATTACTTGCTAGTAGTGGCAAAACAATTATCAGGTACTTGGAGTGAATAGTAAACATTTGGTCCAGAACTGAAAGTAGGAGGATCCTTCCACTCTATAAAAATCATAAGGTTAATCCAAACAAATAAATTATGGAAGTTGACAGGGTCATTTCTTCAGATCTATATGTAACCTCCTGAAATCAATATTTTGACACTATCCTGAAATTTTAGAAGCCAGATTTTTGACTACTGACTGGAATGGCAGGAAATAAGATTAAGGATTTCCCCCTTGCTATCTCATGACATAACTAAAAACTGGTGCCTATATTTATTGTTTAATATATTATTTCCTTTCTATGGTAGCTTTTTGAATTGAAAATAATGAAGTTCCTCATATTTCAATACTGATGTCTGACTAAATTAATTTTGATTTTGGTAGTTCAATGAGGTAGTACCTCAAGTGTTGTCATTAGTTCATTATTAATACTGGAAAAAAAATTCTTAGTACTTGCCTCTTAATATCTAGTCCCTTATTATATTATAGAAAGTTGAACTATTTTAATATGTGCCTGAAAGTCTCTCTAGGTTGAACAATTAGGATTCTGACTGTGAAATAAGCTTTAGCCCATGGACTGAGGAGAAAATCTCTTAAATCAGTCTTAGAGTGAAGAGGAAGATGAATCATCTCTCCAAATAGTATGCTGGAACTCATAAAACAAGAATAAGTCACAAAGGTCCGAGGGATGAGAAATGTAAACTTCTTTAAATTGCTCAGAAAATTCTAGGAGGGTAAAGATTACTCTTTTCTATTGCACAACAAAGTAGAAGGTCTTTTCCACCTATCAGAGTGTGTTTGGCCTTTGAAAATCACATTTTTTAAAAATAAAACTAGCAAGCAACTATAAATCAGAGACATTCTGCAGGGGAGGGGGAAGAAAGATCAAAACAGGGGAAGGAAGAGCACAAGGGACTATAGTGATGGTTCATGAGTGAATTGGTGGTGGGAGTTTCATGGGGACTACACCTGAGAGGAGAAAGCAAACATTGTGCAAAAAATGAACAATGATGTAAAATATATGTATATGTACACACACATACACACACACACATATAAAATAAAGATACTTCAAGTACAAAATAAAAAAAAATAGTAAAACTTCTTCAACTTTTGAAAATAGAAAAAAGAAAATCACATTTTTTTATCTTTTGGTGTTTTCCAGGGTATAGGAAAAAAATTCCCACTGACACAATGGTGTAAAGATCTTTTGACTCCAGCCTTCAACCCTTCAACTCAGCAGGCCTTGAGTGTGATATGCCACATACCTTCCTGCTATAGAAATGGCCAACCCTCACCCATATGAATGCTAGTAACATTAGTCACCAGCATTGAAAGCTGACTAGAACTTTCAGTCCATTTCCTCCCTTGTTTCCTATCTATAGAACTTATTTTAAGTCAGGCTATAAATTAAAAGCAGAGTTAACTCCTAGAAACCAAAAACTAGAAAAAAAAAAAACCCTAATAGTTTGATACTCAAAATAAGTTCAATGATCCCAAGTGAGAGGTGTTAAGACTAAATATTCCTAAATTCACATTAGAAAATATTTTTGAATATATTGTGGCTTTGGTTATATAACTTTCCCATATCTAAACTTCTTCTTTCATCTAAGGAATATTAACATTCACTTGAATTCTTCCGGAATCATTAAGTTCACAACATGCTTCAAAATTCTTCTGTAAGAACTGAGATGAGGTTTTAATATAAAAGTCAAAGTCATAAAATAAAAATACTGTTTAGCCACTTTACATTTTATCGGAGATAGTGGCATCTTGCATATTGAACTCTTTGATGAAAGCATTGAGTCCTTCTATCTTAACAGTCTTAAAATACTGAACTTATATTACACAGCCAGCAATTATTTAGAATACATTTTTTTCACACAACTGGCAATCATATCATTGTTGCATGAGTAAATCCAAAGGACAAAATGTCAGGAGTGAGGTAAGACTACTTATACTAAGTCACATTTGTGATTTTTGTCTTCATAGAACTGTACTTTCTCTTTTAAGACGAATTCTTGGAGCCAGGAGCACAATACAAAAAGGAATATGGCTAATGCTCATATCACTGCTGTCCACTCAGTCTGTCTTTCCTCTTCTATTAAAGCTATAGAAACAGTCCTTATTAGTGTCCTCTGTCCTCTGTACTGGCCCCATTGTGGTTCAGAATGAGAAAATGTGTAAAAGGGTGAAAACAATTTATTTGACTTACTGAGCAACTCATTCCTCAGGGATTCATCCCTGACCTTTTCAAGGTCAATATTTCCATAAATAAATTGGGGCTTTGTTTTTCCCCTTGAGGATAGTTAATCCAAACTCTGAAGACATTTGAATGCTAAAATCACTTTACTGTTCTTTTGTTTTAATGATTTAGATTGAATGACATTGTGCAGTCAAGCTTAGCAGGTAATTGAGCAAATATGTGCTTTATTTGATGATATAGTCATGGCTCCTTAAATATCAATGACCATGGTTTGGAGTATAAAATAATAGTTGGCAAATAATGTAGTCATTATGAATATGAAACACAACACTATAAAAATTTGTTATTTTGAAATTAATGGGTAAATTAATGGTTTACTTAGAGTAAGTTATGTTTCTTAAAAGTTAGTTTTACAATTATGAATTTTAGGTTTCTCTTAGAGAGCAAGTAATGTATTAGGACCATGGGTTTAAAAATTTTTCTTTTTTTCTTTTTTTTAAAAGATTTATTTATTTATTTATACAAGCACTGGTTACAGTCAGAAGTGCAGGAGGGTGAGAGAATTCACCAGAGCCAGAGCAGGGAACAGAACAGGCAGAGTAACGAAATATACTGCTGAGGGGAGCAGTGGGCACGGCAGGAGAGGTCTGCGAGCCATGTGGGACCCTCGGCCGTGGCTTGGGATCAAACCAGCGCTGCAGAGGCTACAGGCGGCTTCGCAGTCCAGCGCTCAACCGCTGCGCCACCAGGGGAGGCCCTAAAAAAATTTTATTAAGGTAACATTGGTTTGCAATACTGTATGTGATTGAGAGGTGTAAGCTCACTCATCCTCCATGCATGTAACGATGGCCGGGAAAAGTAACTATCATAAAAATAATTGTTTCACTTCTTCACTGAGGTTTCTATTTGGAATTCAGTGGTCATCATGACATATTCATAACCTCTTTCTGTTTATTTTTCTGTGTATCCATTATGTGTACTGTTATGGAGCGAATTGTCTTCAGTAAGACACACATTTTTGGTTTTGCATGTATGTGTGAATCAGATTTGGTTTAGCTGATGAATTTTCAACTTGTCATCCAAAGTTTCTAGTGGCTCCTGTACTTGTGCAGTAGCTGGCCAGATAGGCAGTATATCTTTTATCATTTATCAATGAGAAAAAGAAGGGAAGTAAATTGAATTGAATGATTTTACTTCTGTGTAGGTGGTGATAGAACACTGACTATGTGTGCCATACTCAGTACTCTAAATACATTATATCATCTCATATTTACAACTACTCTTTGAAATAGACATTAAAACCATCATTTCACAATTGAGGAACTCAATGGATTGACACATCATTAAATAGATCAGTAACTGGAACAGACCTGTGTTTCCCTGAATATGTTTTGCAGAACAGAGTCAAATGAGATGAATCCAGAACAAAAGTACACACACAAATACAAGTGCTGAATAAATAGAAAAATGGGAACTCACTTTTGTTTAAATTCAACTAATATTTAACATGTGCTTAGTTTTTCGGTCTGTACTGATTTGTTTTCACATATGTTATTCATTCACTTTATTATCTGATGACATTTAATTATTCTCATTTTATCTATAAAAGTTAGAGACACAGAAAAAGTCCAAGTAAATTTACCAAGGTGAAACTAAGTAAACTAAGGAACAGGTGCCCTCTATCAGTTTCTCTCATGCAGTAGCCACACTTCACATAGCTTCCCTGACCCCAATTCTCACATTTTGCCTGAAAGTTCTGTATCATTTTATTTTTTAAAATATGAAGTATTTTTTTCTGTACAGATAGAACGTGGTATTTTTCATAAACTGATAAAACTCCTGATATGTTACTTCATTTTGAAGTCTGGCTTTTGAAAGAGTTTGGAAACTGAGGTCTTCTTAAATTATTCTCTCAATTAAGAAGTACTATAGAAAATATTATATTATTTAAAGACCAGTTAAAATGCATTTTGTAACATATCTGAAAAGGTGTGATCCTATACTTCTGAATCATATATAGTATTGTAAAACAACATGTTACCACAATAAAAAAAAAGAAATGAAAAATATAAAGTTCTTTTTTATGGAATTATAAAACAGATTTTGATTCAAAAATTGTACAGAATGGGACAAATATCAGACGATTCCATTTACATTTAGAATATAGTTAAAGTAAACCAAAAAACAGAAAATCAAATCCTAGAAATGTAACCATAGTGTCTCGATACGACATGTGGCGGCAGAATGAAAATGAATTACTCGGAGTCCATGTCTAGAATGAGAAACCTAGAGGGACTACACTGAAAAGTGCAGCCCAGCTCCAAGGGCAGTCTCATTTTTATTTAGAATCAGAAAATAAAAAGATCAAAGAAGCAAGAAGGCAAATGGGGAATGCCAAGTGTATAGGGGATGTGTAACCAGCTGCACCAGCCAAGGTTGAGAAGTAAAGAGAAAGCCAAGGAAAGTCTCAAAGTCTTAGTGTTTATGCTACTCTAGCCATAACACCTACTGCTGTTTCTGGACATGCTGTTTTCAGCATGTATAGACCCTCACACTGGGACTTTTGCCCTGAGAGGTTCCCTATCTTAAACTGTCCCTGTCTCTGCACATGCTGTTTTCAGCATGTATGGATTCTCATACCAGGACTTTTGTTCTGGGAGATTTCTTTTCCCAAACTCTCCCTGTTTCTGCACATGCTGTTTTCAGCATGTATAATTCCTCATACCAGGACTTTTGCCTGGAGAGGTTCCCTACCAACTTTCCCTGTTTCTGCACACTGAGAGGCACAGAACAGTCAAAGCAAAGGATAATCAAGGCAAAGACACAGAATGGTTGAGGCACTTAATTATACAAGTTCCCATACCATAGAATTGAAGCTACTAGAGGGGGTATGGGAAAGGAGTGGAGCAAAGTGGAGAGAAGACCTATGAATTATGGTAGAGGATCATGGGTGTTTTGGTGGTGGTTATGATATTGTTATATACATCTGAAGAAATGTGAATCAATACCCCAATTCATATACAATACCATAAACCACTGTTATTTCAATAAAAATACAAATTTTAAAATTTGTACAGAGTAGGAAACAGGCTACATTATTGACCCCTACATTTATTCCCTCAGATTATTTTTCTGTCCAATATATTTAGGCCCTATAGGAAATAGTATTGTAAAAGCTGAGGATTTTTTTTTCTTTTATGCCTTATGTTAAATAGACTTTAAAGACTTTAAATACTCAGTGGTGGCAATGGTGTGGGAAAATGATCACTATTTTACACAATAGCTGGAGAAATATATTGGCACTGTGATTCTGCAAGGCATTTTGAAAAAAAGTGTCAAATTTAATAAAGTCATGTTCTTTTCTTGAAATGAATCTATGTAAGAATTTCTAACAGTATTGTTTATAGTTGTGACCACACTGAAACAGTCTAGATACCCTAAAAATAAGGTGTTTGGTTAAATATATTATAGTACATGTATGTATTTCATTATTCTGATGTGGTAAATCTATTTTCCAGATTTACATATGATGAAAGAAGTTATAATATAACATAAAATGGAGGAAGAAGTCACAAATAGTCTATAATTATTAATCATTTAGTAATATACAACTATAAAAAAAATACATTCACCAAAATATTCACATTTGTTAGTTCTAGGTAGGAGTATTACATTTTGCCTTACTTTTACTTTCTACACTTTTTTTGTATAATATTTAAAAAATAGAAATACACATATCTAAATTACTATTTTCAAAATAATATAGCCAAATGTATTTTGGAATTGAAAGAAATTTTTAAAATTTTGGATGTGTGCATAGTATATACTGCCAATGTGTCTGAGGCAGATCCTGTATTCAAGAAGAGAAATATTTTGTGGAAAACGGTGGCTATTCACAATAAGCAACACTAATAACAGCCTTATGTCAACTCAAGTCATGTTGACTCTTTTTACTGCTCTTTTTTACTACTTTTTGAAATTTCATATAATAAATTGTATACCCTTATTAGTTTTATAATCAGTGAAGAACATACTAGAAATATTTATTTACAAAAAGATGTGGAACCTGTCATCCTAGGTGTAAGCCATGTGCCTCCACTGCCAATGTTAACATGTCTGTTGATAGGCAGGTGGGTATGTGAAAAATGAATTCCTCTTAAGAGGCTTCTTCCCCTTTCTCTCTAACTGCAGGATGCAAAATTGATATTAAAGTTTTTAGATCCTAATGAAAAATTACTTAGACTGAGTTAAATCAGCTCCTGACAGCTGTCTAACACTAGCTTAAAATGGAGGGAGAAATAGTGTTAACTAAGTATGGGCTATTAAAAAGAAGACGGTATGAGTGATTTTGGAAAATTGTCTTCTGCAACTGACATGTCAACAAATTGTCTCCTGGAAAGAAAGCAGTTTTCCAGGCTCTTCCCCAGTCTAACTGCATGCTTAGCTAGGTGGGGGGTTAATAGACAACATCTGACAGTGGCAAAAGTATTCTGCCACACATCCTACCATTCATTTCAAGATTGCAAGCATCTGTTTTCACTGGGATCATTTTGGTAATTTACTTTTCAAAATGGGCCTGGGTCTATAAACAGAAGCCACTTTTTCACATAGATAGAGTTTCAGAATGATTTTTATGTCACCTGCTATGTGTTCTAGAATAAATCCAAATTGGTTACTCAGGCTCAAACTGCCCCTCAATCTATGGAAACAAGATTGAATAGCATGTTTCTCTTTGTTTTGCTTCTTAATAACTCCTTCTGAGACATTTCTTTACATACACTAACATTTTTGGGTTTCCTGTGGAATAAGGGGAAAACATAAGAGAAAAATTTAAACGAATATCAAGATCACCCATTATATTTTTGCTCAAAAGTTTTACACTTACTTTTGTGTTCTTTGGTATTTGTATGTTGTCTGTGTGTGTATGGGGTGAGGGGCCTAGCAGTTACATAAATTTTACATATTCTGCTTTAAACCTATTTCATATATTAACACATGTAATCTGTCCAACAGCCTTGTGAATTTGGTATTTTTGTTATTCCTATTTTATAACTGATGAACATATAATTTGAACCTGCTGTACATAGCTACACATAGTATTTTAAAATCTTTCCCTATTCTTAAGACTATGATAACTTCAATTTCTATATCATTCATCACTTTTTGGAAACTACACTGTTTTGCATAATGTAATATGCAAATTGGCTACATAATATTCATGATATTAATGTACCATAATTTAACAAGTTAACAATTATTTTATATCAGAGGTACATTCAAATTTTTCATTTCTATAATATAATCACTGCATATTAATATTTCTGTATTTGATTATTTCCTTCCACAACATTCCTGAAAGTGGAATTATGGGTAATCTCTGATAAAAATGTTTAAGGAGGTGGAGTACAGAGATATAGAAATCAGTTTCTAGAGACAGGCATTTAAAGCCTAGCAACTCCACTTTTGAATTCAGGGTAATACACCATGTTATTTCAATTTTCCAGTGATCATAGTGAATAAACCTCTTAAAATTCTGTCTCAAAATTATAGCAACAATACATCAAAAATACTTAGCAATAGAAGAATGTGTAAAAAAGTGCACTATATGCAATGGAATATTATTCAGGCATGCAAAGGAATGAAGTACTGATGCATGCTACCACATGGATGAACTTTGAAAACATATTACAAAGACCATGCTATGCATAATATCATTTCCAGAATAAGGATATCTATGGGGACAGAAAGCAGATACTTGGTTGCATAAATCTTGAAAACAGTATGCTAAATGAAAGAAGTCAATCACAAAGACCAGTACTGCCTGATACCATTCACATGAAAGTCCAGAATAGGGAAACAAATAGAGACAGAAGGCAGGTTAGTTTTTGCATAAGTCTGGGAGGTGGGAAAAGGAGTGATGAGGGTACAGGACTTTTCTTAGAGATAATAAAATTGTTCTCAAATTTACTGCAGTAATAGTCACAAATTTCTGAATTTATTAAGAATGATTTACTTTTATAATTTAAGTAGGAAGATTTTAAGGAACATAAATTATAAGTAAAGTGGCAATGAGGTCTAGAGGAATCAATCACTTTTATTGCTGGGTTGAAATCTGACTATCTGTTCAGATATAGCTGTTTAACTTTAAGTTGTACATTTCTAGCCTTGGAGAAGATGTAAAGGTTATCATGAGCAAATCAAACAGGCATCTAAAAAATATTTTCATTACTATTCATTTTTCATTAAAGAATTTTAGGAAGAATAATGTCCAAATCATCATGGAAGATACAGACAATGTCAGATTCTGATTTTAGGCTTGTACCCAAAATCTGGAATAAAATCCTCCCCAAATTGTCATGTTATGGTAACAGAGATTAGTCACTGGAATATATCAGACTGTGTGTTATTTCAGTTTTCATCTTTATTCTCTCTTCATGTTGATTGTTCTGGAACAATCTGGGTGGTTAACAAAATTATTTTTCCATTTAATCTTAGGCATTCTCATTTTATTTTTTTAAGATTTATTTATTTATTTATACAAGCACTGGGTACAGTCAGAAGCACAGGAGGGTGAGAGAGAGAATTCACCCGAGCCAGAGCGGGAAACAGAACAGGCAGACCGACAAAATACACTGCTGAGGGGAGCAGCGGGCGGCAGGAGAGGTCTGCAGGCCATGCGGGACCCTCACCCGGTGGCCGGGGATTGAGCCAGCGCTGCAGAAGCTGCGGGCAGCTTTGCAACCCAGTGCTCAACCGCTGCGCCACCGGGGAGGCCCCCACATGCATTCTCATTTTTTTTTTTATTTTTTTTTATAAATTTTATTTTTATATTCCCCATACAATTGCAATCCCCCCATTCTGACCCCAATTAACTGGAGATAATGTGAAGAAAGGTTATTTTGTCCATTTAATGAGCCTTTGATTTCAGTGCTAAAGTTAATCACTTCTGAGTATGGTTTTCCAGTAATGTAAAACATGTGGAAGAAATGGATATTTGCTTTGGCAATTATCAACTATTTTTTAAATCAGATATATTGAGATATATTTGCCATAGAATTCACCCATTTATAATGAACGATTCAATGATTTTTTAAAAAATATATTCCCAGAATTGTACAATTTTAGGACTTTTTATCATACTTAAAGGAAATCCCATAACCACTAGCTGTCACTTCCTATTTCCCCTTAAGTCTTCTAGTTCTGAGCAGCCACTAATCTGCTTTTTGTCCTTATTGAATTGCCCATTCTGGACTTTCATATAAACAGAATCATATAATACGTGTAGGTCTATCATCCATTATTTTAATCACAGAAATTTTATTTAATTTTATTTTTTTAAGATTTATTTATTTATTTATACAAGCACTGGGTACAGTCAGAAGCACGGGAGGGTGAGAGAATTCACCAGAGCCAGAGCAGGAAACAGAACAGGCAGACCAACGAGACGAAATTCACTGCTGAGGGGAGCAGCAGGTGTGGCAGGAGAGGTCTGTCGCGCCATGTGGGACCCTTGCCGGTGGCCGGGGATCGAACCAGCACTGCAGAGGCTGTGGGCAGCTTCGCAGCCTAGTGTTCAACCGCTGCACCACTGGGGAGGCCCATCACAGTAATTTTATTAAGCATAATTGTCAGTAAATATTGTTTTAACTTTTGAATTTTTTAAAATTTTCAAAATAGTAATTTTATATGAAAGAAATAATATTAGGAAGCCATGGTTTTTTTGGGTTTTTTTGTTTGTTTGTTTTTTTAAAGATTTATTTATTTATATAAGCACTGGGTACAGTCAGAAGCGAGGGTGGGTGAGAAAATTCACCAGAGCCAGAACAGGGAGTAGAACAGGCAGAAGGACCTAAGTACACTGCTGAGGGGAGCAGTGGGCGCTGAAGGAGAGGTCTGCGCGCCATGTGGGACCCTCGCCCAGTGGCCGGGGATGGAACAGGTGCTACAGAGGCTATGGGCAGCTTCGCAATCCAGCGCTCAACCACTGCGCCACCGGGGAGGCCCAGGAAGCCATGGTTTTGCACATATATTTTGAGCCAATTTTTTATTAAGATATTATTTTTTTTAGATTTAAAATATTTGGATAGTTTTGATGATGTGAAGAAATAAGAAGAAATAATCAGTATTCAGAATCTATACTCTTTTTTTTAAAGATATATTTATGCACATAAGAGCTGGAGTACAGGCCAGAGGTGTGGGGGGTGAGAGACAGAGTGGGGAACAGAACAGGCAGATTGACCAAAGTACACTGCTGAGGGGAGCAGCAGGCAAGACAGGAGAGTTCTGCCTTGCCATGTGGGTTGCTCCCTGGCTGGCCGGGGATTGAACTTGTGCTGCAGAGGCTGCGGATAGCTTCATAGTGCTGTGCTTAACCCCTTGTGCCACCAGGGAGGCCCCAGAATCTATACTTTAGATACTAGCATCTTCTCAGAATCTACTTTATTCATTTGAGAGGCATCTTTTCACCCTGTTCTGGTAGTGAGCTTGAGGTAAGTTAACAAAGTGTATATATTCCCAGGAGAAAGACATAATATTAACACATAAGACAAGTCAGCCACAGAACAATTATAGAATATGCTTTTTTCTTTACAAGTGCTGTGTTAAAATGTATGTTTTGAACAAAAGATATGGGTATTCCTTGGCTTATCTAAACTGATTGATTAGTTCCTTGGTTAAATGTTTCTATTTATCTCTCAAATCTGTATAGATTTCTATTGGAGTTATACATTGATTTTTAATGTGTGTGTGTGTGTGTGTGTGTGTGTATATATATATATATCTTATTATCAATGGCATTAGCTTTAAACTGATTAATGCCCATGACTATTCAGGAGTTTGGTGGTCTAGACTTGAAATATTACTTCCTTTCTAATTATATATGAATTTACTTGTATTTATCATAAGAACAATGCAGAAGTAATAATTAGACATAGAAGCAAGAGAGCAAGCTTTAATTATTGTTTAAAATAGCTGTTTGGGGGCCCCCCTGGTGGCGCAAGGGATTAAGACGCAACCTATGAAGCTCACAGTAGCCACTACAGCATAAGTTCCAACCCCAGCCAGGCAGGAGACCCACATGGCGCAGCAGACCTCTCCTGACTTGCCCACTGCTCCTCTCAGCAGTGTATTTCAGTTGATCTGCCTGTTCTGTTCCCCATTCTGTCTCTGGTGAATCCTCTCACCCCCAAAAAATTCTGGCCTGTACCCCAGTTCTTGTATGTATAAATAAATAAATCTTTAAAAATAAATAAATAAAACAGCTCTTAGTTGGTTTTTCCAAACATGCTCAATAGTCCTCAGGATGGCAGGTTCTACCCACTAACCACAGTTGGTATAATGAGTTATTATTGATAAAAATTTATAATTGTCCATGTAATCGATTTTAGGGCCACAACTCTTCAAAGAGGGACAGAAGTGGTTATGAAATGTTACATTTTGTTTTATTAATCTTGGAATGTCATGACAAACTGGGAGACATATAGATATTTTATAGAATTTGCCAGCTTTGATCTGAGAAGGATTTGATTTTGATTTTACAAACTCCATTTTTTTTTTTTTTTAATCAAGGAACCACCTCACAACCTGAGAAATGTCTTTGGCAACAGAAAGCTGTCAATAGCTATAGGCCAAGGGTCACTTCAGCATCACCTTTCATGCAAAGTGAGCAGAGTGAGAGAGTGGGACATCCATAAAAAGGGTGAGAACAGAGATTGAAAGCATCATCTGTATGCATCAACTAGAGACCACGCTGTGGTGATGGCTTTTAAACCAAGTTCCCAGTGTATGAAGCACTCTAAGATATTTCTGAAGCCCACTATAAGAAGAGACAATTGGTGACGGTCAAGGCTTCCCATTTCTGCTCACACTAGTGCAGTTCTTAAATCTGCGAAATATTTGGGGCTCCTATATAAGAAACAGTTACATGACTTAATGTTATTTGAATATTCTTATATATTATTAATGTAAAACAACAAATCTTTAAGTCAGTCTCCTCTTGCATACTGTTTTGTCATAGTCAAAACACTAAGCACTACAGAAAGCAGCAGAAAAACAACTTGACATACTACTGAACCATAACTAATAGCTATATATTTACATAGGAAAAAATATTGGAGCAAATATATACCCAAAATGTTGTTCATATCTAAGAGACGTGAGTATCACCAGCTTATATTTTGTTTTATTTTTAAAATAATTTTTAAATCTCTAAAGTAAAAAGAAACATGATTAACTTTGAATATGAGAGAAATGTCATTAGAATAAGAAGAGTCCCATTATCCACAAATATTAAGAAGGTTGAGTTGCTAATTTTGCATCTTTTACTAACAATTTGCAAATTTTATTCTAGTCACTACCTGTGATCTTCAGACTCTTAAAATAAAAAAGTGGAAAAACAGATAATGAGTCTAAACAATTTGTAAGTACTTTCTAGATCTAAATTCTGAAAACTATAATAGGATAAATTTCTACAAATATTTACATTGAATTACATCAAGTATTTGTTCTTCACAAAGTAGCACTTAGGAGAGAAATAGCCTCTTTAAAGCAGAGCAGGTATTGTTAGGGGGAAAAGGCGGTCCCAAAGCTATTTCCATACAGGCTTTGTGGACTCCACCCCCACCCCAGGTCAAAGCCAAAGACACTGGGAACTCCAAATCCCATCACCACCAAAGGGAAGGTGGCTGGGACCTGAGGGTGGGGTTAAGCAGCCAGGTGGATACAAAAGGCAGACACGTGGGCTTTGGGGGGGCTCTCTCCATTTTGGGCTCTTGGCCAGCAGCAGCGTCCGGTCAGCTCTGAGAGTGACTTTGGGGTTTCCAGGTCGTCGGATCGGGTAGGACGCATTAAAGACTTTATTTCCCTATTTTCTCCCTGAGTTGTACATTTTCCTTATTTCCTTTCCTCTTGTAAATAAACCTTTTATTAACCCTTTTGTGTGTGTCTGTAGTAGAGTATTCATAAGTCCCTTTAAAGCGCGCGGGTGAGGACCCACAGCCAGGAACCCGTTTAATATCGGGGTTGCTCTATAACAGTATGATCCCTTAGCTCTAGATTTTGAGCACAAATCACATAAACCAATGTACACATTTTATGGATTCAGCATGGTACTGCATATTTGGTGGTACAAAATAATGTAAAATGAATTTCCCTATAAAGAATGAATAATACTGCTATATGAATGGGGAGGTATTTGTGAAATAATAGAATTTAAAATGGCATTCTGTATCATTATAGCCAATAGGATACTAGATAATATTATCACAATCAATAAGCAAAAGTGAAATAGAAACATGTAATAGAAACACATACTGGTAAGCCCAAGGACAGATATCCACTAAGCCTTAGGAGGAAATCTTGAAGAAAAAAAAAAAAAGGTGGGAACTTTTCATGTTTGTTGTTTTTACTGCAAGTGTTTGAAAGCTGAGGGCAACAGAACCAGCACTTGCATGAATCTGCCAGAGAAAATCTGCCTATCCAGAAAGCTGAGAGAAGAGAACTCTGTAAGAGAAAGGACATTTTCACAAAGAAAATCCTCAGTGGTATTCTTCTCTTTAAATAATTCTCTTTCTCCAGGGTTATTCTGTTGTTGTTCATTATTTTTATCTTTTGCCTTCTTCACAAGCATCATATATAGTATTGTGAAATTTTCCTGAATGACGTGCTTGTCACATTTCCTTAAGAATGCTTTTCTTTTCTTTTTTTTTTTAGAATCAGGAATGCTAGTTGACTTCTTATTTATTTAGGTTTATTCTTGTATAAAAAGTTATTAAGAGAATGTACAAACTGAAATTAAGGATGTTACAAGGAAATTTCACATATTCTATGTCTGCCAGTGTCCCATGCCATATATGATGGTAATGGGTGAATTTCAGAGTTCCTATTATAGCAAATGTGTAGTTTGTGTTTGGGTAGAGTAATAAACTGGCTCTGTCTCATTACATGACTAACTTCATAATAGCAAAACTATACACACGGTTTCTGTCAATTAAATCCTCATTTACTTGCTCAGACACTAATTAAGAAGTCCTTATCATTCAGGTAAGGATAAATAATAGAAACAATTACTGTCAGATATAGACATATTTAATAAGCTTGGACAACCCACCTGTCTACTTTTGGAGACAACCTTTTACTTTCAGCCTCAGAGTCAGAGGTTCATGTTTTCATTTGAGTGAAGGCTGGCATCAAGAATTAAGTAAGCTGCTGCTTTCTGCCAAATTCTTCATTAGCTAAGCAACTTTGTTGACCTATTCCTCTGTGCATTGAAGAGGACTACATAGAAACTCCTGAAATGTCATAGAGGAAGTAAAGTCCCTATGTGCTCTAATATTATTAAGTTGGCAGATAGTAAAACTGCATTTTGGCAATTCAACGTTATAGTCTGTCAAGGTTTCCTCAGAAATAAGTCAAGAGACAAGGTGGACAGCTGGGTTGCTAGTATCATTGCTTCTTGAATTGATGTAAGCATCTTGTCCACACGCAGTCCTCTGTAGTCTCTCAGAATTTCCTTCATATTCAAATACCCTTACGTTTGCTTTGAGGCCAGCCTGCAAATTTTTTTTCCCGACTGCTGCTTGACAAAATTGCTGGGCATTACTCAGCCGTTCATAATTCTCTTTCTTGCCTCTTTAGCCCAATTGGTTGAAAATGAGTATGTTAGGCCAATCTATTGTGAATTAGGACTGGACACATTGAGTGTGTAATGAGAGATTTTGTGCCTCTGTGGTAAGATTATTTTTCATAATCCTCTGCCATTTCTCTTCATTATACACTATTTTTGGCCTTAAAAAATACCACTAGACTAGAAACTGCCCACTCAAAAGTAAGATGGATGTTCTGATTGTCAAGAAATTTGATCCAATTGGGAACTCTAAGTATACAGAGAAAATTCAATGAATGACCTCAATAAGATTTTGGAATTACTTAACAATTTTTTGGTTAAACTTGAAATGTCATACTTTGAAAATCTTCAACTATAAAGAATTCCATTAAAATATACCCATGATTTTTTTCCATATTGGTGGGTGAGGGGAGGAGGTAGGGTTTTATTTGAAAAGTGGAAAAGTTACTTATTGTAAGAAATATTTATTCACATAAATAGATGTTGGCATATTCCTAAGATATTATTTTTTTAAATTTATTAATTTTTTTTTTAAGATTTATTTATTTATACAAGCAGTGGGTACAGTCAGAAGTGCGGGAGGGTGAGAGAATTCACCAGAGCCAGAGCGGGGAGCAGAGCAGGCAGAAGGACCGAAGTACACTGCTGAGGGGAGCAGAGGGCGGCAGGAGAGGTCTGCACGCCATGTGGGACCCTCCTCCGGTGGCCGGGGAGCAGCCGGGGATCGAACCGGCGCTGCAGAGGCGGCGGGCAGCTTCGCAACCCAGTTCTCAACATATATTATTATATATGTTTAAACATATATTAAACATATATTATTATATATGTTTAAAAATTGTATTAATGTTATTCTGATAATGTTGGTTTATAACACTGTATAAGATTCAAGGATATAGGTTCCCACCTCTTCAGATGTTTGTTACCACAGTACATGCACCACCATAACACCAACAATCCTCCACCATAGACCAATGGGCTCCCTTCCCTCTTTATTCCTCACCCCAAACCCTCGCCATTTGGTGGCCTTAAGTCTGCAGATTCCTAGGTTTTTTGTTTAGTTCCTTCTCTTCCTTTGTTTCGTTTCTTTATATTTCTCATAGGAATGAAAACATCTGGTATTTGTCTTTCTCCTTCTGACTTATTTCACTTAGCATAATCCCCTCCAGTCCTAACCATATTGTTGCAAATGACAAGATTTTGTCTCCTTTTAGAGCTGGATAGTATTCCATAACATAAGGAATCTTCTTTACCTACTCATCTGTCCTTGGATACATAGGTTTTTTCCTACTGTAATACTGCTGTGATGAGCATAGGAGTGCATATATCACTCTGAATTAATATCTTTGTATTCTTTGGGTAGATATCTAGGAGAAGAATTATTGGATCACAATTTTTAATATTTTGAGAAAACTCTACATCATGCACCTGACAGGTAGCCAATATCCAAGATCTCCAAAGAACTCACACAACTCAACAAAAAGAAAATTTAAAAAAAATAAAAAAATAGAAGTAAGCAGACATTTCACCCAAGACAAACCAAAAGGCACATGAAAAAATGTTCATCCTCACTTATCATCAAGGAAATGCAAATGAAAACTACTATGAGATACTATCTCACTTCTGTGACAATGGCCCACAGCAAAAAGCCCAGAAACAAGTGTCACTGGGGTGTGGAATAAATGGAACCCTCATTCAATGCGAATGCAGTACAGATTGGCCCAGCCCCCATGCAAAACATTATGGAGGTTTCCTAGAATATTAAGAATGGAATAATTTTACAAATATATAAATAGTCCATATAAAGTTAGATATAACTTTAGTGATGGTCTCAATCAATTCTTAAAATACGGTTGTAAATATGTGATTATATATAGATACTAAGAAAGGACAACACTGATTAAGGAGTATGCAAGAAAGAATTTTACAATGTGAAATGGTGGACATTAGTTTCTTATATGTAAAAATGATATAGTTGAAGAGATCTTAGCTTCTCTGTCCTGTGCTTTTTAATTCATTAGTGTTCCATTTTAATAAATAGCTTTTAGGAACAAAATACAGAGTTGGAACTCTACAGAGTTCTACACTACAATTAGAGCACTACAGAGTACTACAATTAGCTTGATATGGTTTCAAATTTGAGCTCTGCCATTTGCCAACTGTGAGCACTTCTTGAGAAATATATTTAAATTTTCTGAGTCTCAGTTCCTGCATCTATAAAAATTAAGATAAATTAAGTGGTTACTTTGGGTGGCTTATAGTGAGAATACCAATTAATCCTTATCAGTCATGTTTTATGTGCTGGGCATTCTTGTAAGCATATTACATTAATGTATTGAATTTTCACAATAATTCTATAAGGCAGGAGCTAGTAAAATTCTTATTTTTTAGATGAGAAAAGTGAAGGAGAAAGGGGTTATACAATTTACCCAAATTATAGAAAACATAATGTTTAAGATTGGTTTTTGTTTTTTAAATGTGATTCTGATCACATTTTTAAAAAAGATATATTTATTTATGCATATAAGAGACTGGGTGCAGGCCAGAGGTGGGGGGGTGAGAGGACTCACATGAGACAGAGTAGGGAGCAGAATGGGCGGATTCTGAAACACACTGCTGAGGGTGATGGAGGACAGAAATAGAAAAAAAATTGAAAGGAGGCATGGTAAGAACAGAAACCTGGTTCACACAAGGAGGTGGGGGTAGAAAAGATTAGCATAGCCATTGACACAGCTATGGAAACAAAGTTCCTCAGGTGCCAATGCCCAGATTACAAAAAATAAAATCCAAGCAGGTATCAGACTGCTGTAGGGAGTGTCTAGAGAACAGGCCCAAGGGTAAAGATATGGAGATTGAGCCCAACAGACCCCAAAGGTAAAGTTATGGAGATTAAGCCAATTGAGGAATCCCTGGCCCCTTTCAGAGTCTACATAGTTATCCAAAATCAGCAAAGAACCTGGAAGGCTCACAAGGAGTGAGACCCTCTCAGCAGAAGACTTTATCAGTGCAGTCTCTGCACAGGCTCAGGGCAGCACTTTGTCTGCCCACTTGTGACTATGCAGGTGCTTCTTTACACTAATTTTCCTCTGCAGGGCAGCAGATTTCTGCCTGCTGGTGACCTGTACCATGCCGGGACATCTCTTCACTGACCTCCCTCAGCGGAGGCAGCTCTCCTCAATGCCGCCCATCTGCAACCATGCAGCCCTTTCTCAGCAAAACTGTCCCTTTCGGGGCAGTTCTTTCTGCCCACTTGTGTATATGCAAGTGTCTTTTACTCTTCTGTCCCTTTCCCTAATAAACCACCCTTTAAATATAACCAATGTCTCTGTCTTGTGGAGAAACTTGCCTTGGAAACTCGCCGCATGTCACTGAAAGGGGAGCTCTGGTGAAACTGTAATAGGGTGGGCCCCAGGAAAAGGGGAGGTTCCAGGTTCCCTGCCCCACCCAAATGGAAGGTGGAGCTGAGCAGGGAGAGGAGAAGCTGAAGAGGAGACTAAGGAAGGAAGCAGGATGGAGACAGAAAGAGACCTGGAGGAGGCACACGGAGCCTAGAGACACGTGAAGAAACTGTGCTTGCCTTTTGGTCATGGACTGGGTGACACAGATGTGGGTGAGACCCGTGGGGAGGTGACAATGGAAGCTTTTATCTTGATGTTGATTTTGCTCTTTTCCTTCCAGGCTTGTTGGGTTGTTTGTGACCCTTTTTTGTGGGTCCCCACTGGAAGATGCTTTAGACTTGTGGCAGGCTTTGGGGCCTTGCTCTGGGCCAATTCCATATGGATGGACTTTTACCCACGAGGGGACGGGTAACTTTGGGTGCTTTATTTAGAAACTAGATTCTTTGCCTTTCCTGTATTGTTTCCTAGTTTTATTAAAGTTCCTTCCCGTTAAAGTCTCACAAGTTTTTGTTTTGATGTGGCGGATGCAGAACCCATTTAGAATAGGCAGGTTTGCAGGGTTTGGACTGCCCCTCTCCCTGTCCTGTAACAAAACCTTTCCCAGCATGAACCCAAGTGTTAACAGGGCAGGGAGAGGGGCACCCCAGACCCTGCAAACCTGCCTGCTCTAAAAAGGTCCTGCCATCCACCCCATCAACACAAAACAAATGAGACTTTAGTGAAAAAGAACTTTAATACAATTAGTAAACAATACAGGAAAGGCAAAGAATATAGTTTCTAAATCAAACACCCAAAATCACCCATCCCTTTGTGGGTAAAAGTCCACCCAAGCAGGATTGACCCAGAACAAGGCCCCAGAGCCTGCCACAAGTCTAAAATATTTTCCAGCGGAGACCCACAGAAAAGGATCAGAAACAACCTTTTCCTTCCTCTGGTAGGAAAAGAGCAAAATCAAAATCAAGACAAAAACCGCCACTGTCACCTCCCACAAGTCTCACCCACATCTGTGTCAATGAGTCCACGACCAAAAGGCAAGCATAGTTGCTTCACGTCTCTCTGCTCCATGTGCCTCCTCCAGGTCTCCTCCTGGCTCTCCATCCTACTTGCTTCCTTCCTCAGTCTCCTCTACAGCTTCTTCTCTCCCTGCTCAGCTCCACCCGCCTTTTGGGTGGTGCAGGAAACCTGGAAACTCCCCCTTTCATGGGGACCACCCTGTTACACAAGGACCCTGCACTCCAAACCCACAGACTCCAAAAACGACATCAAGTGAAGCAGTGGGCAAGACAGGAGAAGACTGCTGCACCATGTGGGCAGCTTCCTGGCTGGCCGGATATTGAACTCGTGCCGCAGTGGCTGAGGATCGCTTCATAGTGCTGTGACTTAACCCCTTTTGTCACCAGGGAGGCCCCTAAGATTTGAATCCAGGCTTTCTGCTTCCAGAATCTGGGCAATTGGCAACCAAACTATAATACTAAGTATTTCATATAGTATCTAGGCCCATAAATGTTATCTTTGGTTGCTATCAGTGGTAAGTCGTTAGAGGCCTATAAATAACACTGGTGTTCCTTTCATGAGTTCAAAATCAGTGAAAAGATAAACATAAAGGTCAAATGGAAACCTGAATGTTATTGAAAACATCACTGGAAAACATGACTTTAGAGCTCTAGCTAAGTAAATGTGATACTATTTTATTCTTGGATTAATAATGATTCTTCACCTGGATAATAAAGGGCTGCCAGATGAGGTAGTTTCCTACCACACAGCAGAAAGGGAACCAGAATGCATTGGCTCTGTGAATAGGTAGGAGGCTCTAGGTGATCTCACTAGGAATGAGGAAGGCTGGGAGTTCTCCTGCTTCACATTCCTCCTTTATCACAGAAGGACACAAGGGACTCTCTGGAGTGCTGTCAGAGTAAACAGGAGAAGAGGAAAATTGTTCTTCAATCCATGAAAAGTATAGTAGAGAAAAAAAAAAAAGACAGCTCCCTGTGCTTTTGTTAGTCTCCTTTCATTTAATTTAAAGCTGTGACTTATCAGGAAACCATTTAGTGCTCTCAGACTAAATGGAAAATTCAAGCCCCTAGCACCCTGATAAAGTTCATTGTTTCAAATAAGTAAGTGCATCCTTTCAGTGGCAATTTTACCACTCTTGAGACCAAGTTACACAAGTCTGCTGTTTTTAGACTTCCCTCAAGGATGAGGTTAAAGGGTAGGTATGGGTTGACTAGACTTTTAGCCTCTAGCTCTTAGCAGAATCCACAATTCACACTGAGTCCTTTCCTTGAGGACTCAGCAGCTCAAATTCCTTTCTTTCAAGGGTTTACAGCAGCACCTCAGAGGCATTGTGATAATTTTTTCCCCATGAGGTTTGCTGTATTATTACTTCCATCTTAGATGTCTTTAATGCTATGCATCTGCATGCATAATTGTTTTAGAGGATAATCAATTGTTTTGACAATTATAGGGCAAGACTTTCAATACAGAGCAGCATTAAATTTGGGGTTAGTAAAACAACTAGAGCTAGGCTTTGAAAGTGCATATAATATCTAGGTCTACCACTTGCTTAGTGGCTTATTGTTTTAAAGATTGGACTTGAGATCCAATCACCTTTTGGTTCACATCCTCAATATAATGGCATCATCTAGCACACCATTGCAGACTTCCTGGCTTCATGTCTCTAGGTTCACTGCCAGACTTTCTGTGAAACAAAAATCACTTAATTTGATGAAATGTTGCAGTTGTGAACATATCCATCTGACTCTTGTGTAAATGTATCTCAGGGAAACAGATAAGAATCAACTCTAAGGAGAAGATATTTTACCCCATAATTATGGCCTTATGCCATAATTATGGTACTTCCAAAGACAGCTGTGTTGATGTGATCAATAGAGCAATTCCTCTGTTAATGAAGGTGGTTTATAGTTATTCATTCTAATAGATATAATCTTACATGAGCTAGAAGATAGAAGTCTAGTGATGGTATCTAGAACAAGATTATCACTCCTTCCATTTTTCCCTCCAGGTAGGGCTAGTGGCTCCACCCCCGCCCCACACTCTACCCCCAATATATGCAGTCCTATAAAGGCAGTGCCCCTGCCTCACAGCCATCCACAGCTCTTTCATCAGTTGGGCTAGTAGCAGCATAAATTACTCCATTTCAGTTATACCCATTTCCTTCCAATGTAATGTATTATTACATTATCAATACATCTAATAAAAACTCCAAGAAGTTACATCATTTGGCCAAGATTACATGTATTCTGTGGTAAAATTGAGAATAAAACCCACAGGTGTGGGACCCACTATGCCAGGAATTTATCTTGAACTAACTATATCCAACTTGTCACATATAAAACTTGCCTCAGGATATTAAATCACAATCCTGGTGCAGAGATTGAACATTAATATACAGAAACCCTAATTCAATGAGGTCAAGTGGGCTAGAGAGTTCTGGCACCCTCTCTAGCCCACTTGATGTATAAACAAGCAAGGTACAGGGCCTAACACGCTTTGCACCTCCCACAGGAGGTAGTTTATGTTCCCATCTGGCAGAACTGAGAGGGAGCTCTTCCAGAGAATCTACAAGGTGATGCTAGCATTGGATTTGGGGAAGTGTACATGGGTCTCTCATGAATGCGGATTCTATTCTGTCCTGTTGTTTGTTTCCAAATAAACACAGCATATTGTTGAAATAACTGATTGCTTTTGTTTGAGGTAAACAAATGCTCATAAACTTTGTAAAATAAAAACTCATTGACTTGAGAAAGGTAGAAGCTAACTTTCTATAGCTTAGTTGAATGTGTGACTTGAGTTAGTTGAGAGAGAATGGGAAAGAATGGTTCTTTTTTTCTAAATCATGCCTATACCTTGTATTAGAGCTCTCAAGTCAAAAGAACATTGGTCTTCCAAATTATAATTTCTTAGAAACTCTCAAATTTCATCTTACCCCATCTAATAGAAAGTAATAGTTTCTTGAGAAGAAGAAATTTAGGGCCTCTCTGGAGGTGCAAGTGTTAAAGTCTCAGCACTATCAAATTATCATTAGCCACTGTGGCTTGAGTTCTACACCCTGCCACAGAGCTTTCCCACATGGTACTGAAGACCACTCCCGTCTTGCCCTCTGCTCCCCTCAGCAGTGTATTTCAGTAGATCTGCTTATTCTGCTCCCCACTCTGTCTCTGATGAATCCTCTCCCTAACCCCTGCACCTCTGGCCTACATCTAGTTCTTGTTTGCATAAATAAATAAAATGAATCTTTGTTTAAAAAGAAGAAATTTAATGCAGTCTAGATATAGTCTACAAATTATATTTTTTCCAGTTGCTTCATGAACTATTTTTTCCATTAAGAATTTCTTGTGAATTTGAATATATTCCTCTGCACAAATGATTGGTAAATATGTATTGCTCCACTTTAATAAGTATTTACTTCTTGGACATCTTTAATAAATGAATACTTTTACATACTTGATTCCAAGTGTTAAAATTGTGAATGAGGAATTGCAGCACACCATGATACAGCAGAGAAGGTCATAAAGCATATGGCTTGCTAAACAATTAGTCTGGCTCCAGCACACTTTCTGAAATTCGTTTGTTTAGTTGTACAATTGAGATTTTTCTCTCTCTTTCTCTATCTTTGCAAATATTGCTCACTCTACGTGGACAAACAGGACAGATTTCACAAGGGTGTTGAGGTAAAACAACAGTTTGGGGGGCACAGCAGAAAGGATCTAAATGCCTAGTCAACAGGAATTGGAAATGGCAGATTTTTGTGGCTTCTAGTGATACAGTGGTTTAATAGCTGGACTCTCTGGAGAGAGGGCAAAACTGTTGAGAAGTGAATTGATGTCTGATTGTGAGTAAGTTGTACTCAACTTGAAACCAGGATAGAGGAGAGGACATAGAGAAGAGACCAACAAGGAGAAAGTAAGAAATAGGAACATTTGAGAGGGGTTTGGAACTGAGCAAAGGATGGAATAGAGAGATAATACTTAAGAATCTACAAGTCCAACATACACAAATGAACTCAGTGTCAAGTTTTGACTCCCCAGAAAGGCTATTAGCTGCTCAAAAGCAGTGAACAGTATCTCACAGTTCTCTTCTATTCTTCATAGTACGTACCTTGGCACAAGGCATAATTATTTTACAAATAATTGCTGCTTTATTGAGTATCTTCCCAGGAAAATGTAAAAGAGTTTACCAATGAGAACTTAAATGACTGACTCTTTTTGAAAAACATTTTTCAGATTATAAAATGAAAATATTCATAGTTTAGTCACCAAGCGCTTTCCTTCTCTCTAATTATTATAAATCATAGCCCGAACATTTGAATTATTCAAGTTTTCAGTTTTTTTCCTAACTTCCTCCAGCATGAAATCCAATCAAGCATTTACTTGCTGCTGTTTTCTACATCCGCCTCCAAGCACCAATTGTAACATATATACTAATTATGATTATTTCTAATGATTGCTTCAAGTACACAGTTGTTTTAGTACAAGTTGTTTTTAATACAAAGCTCTAGATTAGCATGGCATATCCCATTATTTATAATTGCATCAGTTATGTTTCTACCAGCTTCCAAAAATAATTAAACATTCTTTTTGATAGGTAGTCAGGCAGTATTAACCTATTGTAGCAATTGACAGCTAATGGTCCTCTCTCACTTAACCTTGTCCAGAATCCAGTTAGCCTCTTCCCTAACACTTAGAAAACACAAAATTCTTTGTAATTTTTTTATCTCGTGCTTCCCACTACTGTATGAACTCCATGCTCCTCTTTCTCCAAGGCTCTATCATTTTGACTTTGGGCAGTGACAAGACCCCTCTGCTAGTTGTCTGGATGGGAAACCTGACTACAGGGATCATTTGTTTTATCTGGTGTTATACATTTTTCAAAATCATTTTGTCTGGGTCACCTGTCTTCAATTCCTTCCCCAAACTAACAAATTTCCAGTGTCCCAAACTTTTGCTCAAAATATATATTTTGGAAGGTCTTAGCCTGTGAGTTGAGGATGAGCTTTAAATTTCTCTGATACATTGTCCCTCTAGCTATAAATTTTGTGTCTGAAAGACTTTCTGGAAGGTTGAAATCATCTGCCATTAACTCAGATGCTTTGCCTATGACCTCTATTTTTTCTCAGTTAACCTCATATGCTGAACAATATCACTTGCTCCTGGCTATCTCTTATTTCCCAGGTTGATCCACATTTTTATTAAACTCAGGATTTGAGAATTCTTTTTTGGACTGTAATTATTTCTGCATGATTGTTTCTCTATCCCCAGTGTAGGTCACTTTTTACTTTGCACTGGAGCTACCTGAATAAAACAATTTTGCTTTTTAGGCCTTTGAATGGAAAATATCTTTCATTATCAATTTCAAAATGTAGTCTGAGCATTAAGTAAGACATTCATGGCTATTCAATATGGAGGTTAGATTTTTGTCAACTTCAGACTTTTGGAGAGAACTTTGAAGTTAAGAATAAAGATATTAGGACAAAAAAAAAACAAACCAAAAACCTATAGAGTTATTAAACATTGTAGTGTCATAGCTTTAGAGCATGCAAAATCAATTATCTCAAGCCATCACAAAAATTCTGTATATGGTCCAGTATATTTGCTTTAAGAAGGCAATAAAGTACTTAATGTACTTTAAAATGCTCCCATTGTTAATGTTTACAAAACTTTAAAGTTGTGTTAACATGTGAATAATAATAGCTACTCTTCTTCAGATCCTACTATTAGACAGTTACTTAAGTATATTGTCCCATTAAATCCAGTCAACAAGGTAGATGTTACTTTCTTGAATTCGTAAATGAGGAGATGGCTCTGTGAAAAATAAGTATTTGCGCCTCTCTGGTTGCAAAAGGGGTTAAGATGTAACCTATGAAGCTGTCTGCAGCTGCTGCAAAGCGAGTTCGACAGGCCAGGGAGATAACCACATGGTGCAGCAGACCTTTCCTGACTCACCCATTTCTCCCTTCAGCAGTGTATTTCAGTCAATCTGCCTGTTCTGTTCCCCACTCTGTCTCTGGCAAATCCTCTTACCCCCCACACCTCTGGCCTGTACCCCAGTTCTTGTATGCATGAATAAATAAATCATTAAAAAGAAAAAAAAAAGAAAAAGAAGTATTTGTCTTTCTTATCTGCAGAGCTAGTTGGAAGTCTTTGTATAGATATCCAAGCTCCTTGGGAAAAGATTGTTCAGAAAAATTTTGAATGTGTTCTAATAGTGTTTATTTTTATTTTTATTTTTTAAATTTTTACTTTCTTTTCTTTTCTTTTTTTTTTTTAAATTTATTTATTTATTCATACAAGCTCTGAATTCATACAAGCACAGAATTCACCAGAGCCAGAGTGGGGAACAGAACAGGCAGACTGACAAAGTACACTGCTGAGGGGAGCAGCGGGCGGCAGGAGAGGTCTGTGCGCCATGTGGGACCCTCGCCCGGCAGCCGAGGATCGAACCGGCGCTGTAGAGGCTGCGGGCAGCTTCGCAACCCAGCACTCAACTGCTGCGCCACTGGGGAGGCCCTCGTGTTTCTTTTTAAATGTCTGGGCTTATTAAAGTCCTTTGCAGAATTCTTTAGCAGTTAGACCATTTTTCATAATTCTGATAAGACAAAGAACTTTGTTCTCTAAATAGAAATAAAAGATCCCTCATCAGCTTGTACTAGCGTTTCTCCATGTCTACCAAGAGCCAGATAGGTTGGTAAAGATAAGATGTGGGGAGGACCAGCTTTCTCTCAGTTTGTTTTTTCTTTTGAGATCATGTAACCCCATTCTGGACCTTCAAACTATACGTCATTTTTCTTGATGATAGTGGGTAAATGAACCACCAAGGAAAGGGCACATGTTTTCTATAGTTAATCAAACCCCACTATTGAGATGTAGAAATTTAGTGTGTGTGTGTGTGTGTGTGTACATGCATATGCAGCCAGTATGAGAGAGACCTACTCTTAATATATAACTCATACATTACAGCTTAAAATCAATAACTTGACATTCAGAATATTTCTCTCATAGAATTTGATTTGCTGGAAATAATTCAGCTATATGAATCCACAAGTTGGGAGAAGTATATAGTTGCAAGTATATAGTTGTCCCTAGGCATCCAGGTTATTGAAACAGAGACTTTTCTCTGTAGAAGAGAATTTTCTTTATAACTTTAGTTTAAATGTCATATGCACACTGTAATTTCATATGCAGATTGTAATTTCTTACATACATAAATAATAGAATTTATCTTAAAACTTTGTTCTGAATTAATACTAAAATTAGGAAAAGAGGATGGGGTGGAAGGGAGAAGTCAAAGATAAGACCTTTGAATAACAATGTTTAGGAATATAAGAGCAAGTCAGAAGAACTAGGATATCAACCAACTGAAAACACTGATTGCATGAGGCTTAATTTCAAAATATTTGTTTGTGGCCTGCCTTGTTCATTTGCAGGTTTTCTGCAGTTTAGTTTCTAAATTACTCCAAGAAAAAAAAAGAATAAGGTAGTTCTCTCAAGATACTCATGTGTTGGTCATCTAGTATTTTAAAGTTTTTTTTTTTTTCTTAGTAAATCATTAAAGAGCAAGAAGAGCAAGGTTGTACTTTTCCTCCATTATCAGTGCAAAGAAAGAAGATGAGGAAGAAAAAGAAAATAAGAATGTGACTTGATTGCTAAAATTGTTCTTCTTTTGCCATTTAGTTTTGATTGGATTGCCATAAAGAATAAGATACTGATAGAAATCATATATAAAATATTAACTTATAAATGAGACTTTAGTTGGTTAAGAAAAAACTCAATTTAAAAACCAAGTGTATTCTAACAGGGTATATGGATTATTAACTTCATAAACATGAAACTGAAGAAGGCATGTTTGACCAGTTTAGTCAATCTGGCATTAAATGTTCTTCCAAAAATATAATCCAAAGAGCTGCTGAATTAACATGATGCTTGTGACAAAGGAAGCAGGAAAGTCAACACCAGTGATAAGAACAAATATGATCTTAGAATCAATATATCTATAAATGTTGATCATTTTTAGATTAAATCCAAGGATTCCATGACCAGTCATTGACTTCCACTAATTAATTGATAATTAGATAGAGTCCTTCAGCTATTATGATTTGGGAAATAATTATATTATACTTCATAGTCTAGGAAGATAGCAAGAATGTCCAGAAGGAAAGTGTAGGTTACACGACAATCCATAAACTTATGCCATGTCTTTATCTATCTTTGGAGTAGTGAAATTCTTTTTGACTTTATTGCAACTTTTTGCATGATGAGAACATAGTTGGATGGCTCTTGGTATGAATCATTTACTGCCACTTCATCTATTACCATTAATTCACTAGATAAACTCTGAAGAACAGATTTATGATTTGATTTTTGTCTTCATATGTTAAAATTGATCTATTTCTGGCAGGTTATATCCAGACATAAGTGTTATGGATCAACTAGGCTCAATCCCCAATACAATACAAAGAGAACATCTCATCACTCTGCATGTCTGCCCAGGTACAGTGTTGAGACAGTTACTCTCAACAAAACAAACACATATCTATTGCAAATAGAGTAACATTTTCCCCTGAAGTATCATTTCATATTCATATTTATTTTATTAATACAAATATATTTTTTCCCAATTGTATGTTCATGCCAGACAGTTTGAGGATTAACTTTTTTTAGGGTATGAAAATTCAGTTATGCACACTAAAAATAAGCATGATTTAGTCCCGAATGTAATAAAATAGTTTGTCACCTTTCTGAGACTTTTTAAGAGTTGAAGTCCTGTATGGCTGAGAAGACATTGCAGGCATTAGACAAAAATGTTTAAGAATTCCTTCTTACTATGAATAACATTTTGCTGCTCTTATGTCCATAAGATGTGTAGTGGAGGGAATATTTTTGCTCTACCTTTTTCTACTCTTTAACTGTCTAATAATTAAGTTGAAATAAGACACATTAACAGGAGGAAAAAAATTGATTTCATATGTATATTAAAGCCCATAAAAACCTGTGTCTCCCTCGCAGGTAATTGCAGTTTATATGGCATCCTGAGCTAAGGAGTAGAGGAATAAGGCCTGGTGCTTCAGGATAAAGGAAGACAATAAGAAGATAGGAAGAGCAAATGATTGGTAATCAAATATTTTTCATGCCATGCAGAGAAAAAGGAGCACAGAGAGGATTTTAAACAAACCTTGCTAAGTTCTCTCCTGTCTACCACAATTAGCTCAAATTCTTTGTAGCTAATTCTAGTGATAGAGTGCTTCAAGAAACAGACCCTCTACATAAATTACTTTACATAGCTAAAAGAAAGGTAAGAAAAAAATATTCCTGAGTTTGCCAGGTCTTAATTGCCTTCACCTCAAAACAGTCCACATACCGAAAATGCCCATTTTGGGATGGCCTATTTGCTCCTCTGCAATTCAAAGCATAGGCTTTTATAATGGTTATGGATAATTTTACAAAATACATAATAAGAATGATGTAATCAACTGCTAGCATACTGAAAGCTGGACATTTTATAAAGCATTATATATAGAAACTTTTGAAATAGGTGCTACTCTAATAGAAAATTGAGAGTTAGAAAGGTCTCATGTAGAAAAATCAAGGTAACTATCTGACTTCAGAGTTCAAATTCTGAATCTTTATGAAATGACAATATTAGCTAACACTTACAGAGCTAATATTATGTGCTGCTTTTAATCTATGTTATTTTTATGTATTTATTCATGATTTACTTATAATCCTTACAACAACTCTATGGAGATAGGTAGTAGTATTTCTATTTTATAGATAAGAAATTTAAGTTAAAGGGAGTTATATAGCTTTCCCAATTCCAGGCACTAAGCAAGTTGTGGTTTCAGAATTAGATCTATGCAGTCTGATTCTAGAGGCCCCATAATTAACCACTATGTTTCACCACCTGGAATTTTCTAAATTCACTGGAGCTTGATGACTAAAAATTTTGACCCAGCAAGAATGTGCATTGTTGTGTGTTGACTGTGTCCTTGCATTTTCTTGCAGAACAAGAGAGCTGTGCTTATCAAACCCCACCCACTGGAGTGCAGAAATTCAAGTGGTTCAAGTAATTTAATTTCTCAAAACTTCATTTAAAGCAATAAGTAATTCATAAGTGCCACTGACAATGGTCCTATGAAACTCCTCAAATGAAAAGACAAAATGACTTCTTTGAACCCTGGTTAGCACTCTTATGTCTCTTTCCCATTTCTAGGACAACTTAATTGACTATTATAGGCAGTCAAACTTGTCTAACAGAAAGGGAAAACCTTTATCATATGTTGGTCTAGCAATGAAGAAGCCCTAGTCTTGTCATAGCTGACCTTTTTATGATCTTGCAGTCTCCATAAGTCCTATTATCTAGCAAATCTTCCAAATATATATTGAATCGCTGTCTCTAGGTTTTGTAATAAAAATTAACCAAAAAAATCCATGAATTTTCTCCTCCCTTGATTTACATGTTTGAGTACTTGTTCCTTAAAGTCAAATGCCTCCTCTATGGAGCTAATTCACAGGTTTGACCCATACTACTTACTGTTTGTGCTACAGTCTTGACATTTGTATCACTTCACAATGTTCTTTTTTCCAAGGAATCTTAGTACTTTTCTATTCTGGAAAGCTAGTACATTTCCTAGAAGGTAAAACACACATTAAAAAAAAACAAGATAGTTGATCAAGAAACTTTCCTTTCCTGAGTGTTTTTAATCAGATCTCCAGTTTTCATTTCAATTTTCAAACAAATGATTATCATTTTCTATATACCTTAGAGGATGGTAATTCCTTTGATTACTAGAGGCATTTTTGAAGTGTTTCTGCATAATCCAAACTGAATGTAGTATTCAGAAACTGGCATTATCAGGGTATATGTATTAATTATTCATATGCAAATTAAGAATCATGGGACCTAGCACCACTGGAATATGTAACTTTTGCTGCCTTTTCTAAAGTAGTAGATTTCTTATACCTCTGTGTTAAAATTTCTTTGTATAACATTTTCCAGTTTACCCAAACAAATGGCTAATCATATTAAAATCTTAACTTCTGCATTAGCGAAGGCAATTACAAATATAAGAATGTGGAAATTGTTAATGTAAAATGATTAGACTTTATGGTTCATCTTTTTCAGTTCCCAGAAGCAGAAGTATATGTCTTTTTGGGTGTTTTTCCTTTGTGAATTATATATTTCAAACATTTCACCTCTAAGGCTACTTTTCTCATACTTGAACATTTTCTATTTATACCCATTGATTTTTCCCTAAAGTAATATACAGAGAAACATAATTCGAACCTAAAGATACAATAAGTGTTCACCTGATCATCACTTCCAACCTTACAATCCTCATTTCTACTGTGTGACCTCTTCACTGATGGAGATCAAGGGAATATAGATAAAGACAGAGGAGTAATCATTAAAAGCAGCAGTCTCAGGATACATTACATTTTAAATATCAAAAGCAGACTTTGAAGTAGATTTAGAGGTGAAACTCTTCACTTGAACTTTGGAACCAGAACGATGTCTCATTCTTTACATAATGAGTCATCATAGACCATGAGTCCCGGAGACAGGGAATAATAACAGGAGATGCTTTAGCCTGTATCCCTGGAAGACTTACATGACAATCTCCAACTCTAAGTCAAGGATAACAAGAAGGGAAAGAATGTTAGAATATCAGCTTGTGAACCTTCTGTTTCAAGCAGATATATTTACAGAAATGCTGGATAGTAACTGGACTCACTGTTCACCTATATGGAGTTTACCTAAATAGAAGTTGGTCTTTGACGTCAATATAACTGTTGTTCTACTTTGTATACGCATTCCCTCTCCCCTTAAGGTGCCATGCCAATTCCCCAAATCTTTAGCCACATTAACTTCCCTTCTTTCACCACCATTCTCCTATGAAAACCTATACTTCAAAAAGATTCATATTTAGACATTTAGAGTAAAAATCAGATTGAACACATAATAAAAAAGAAAATATCTTCAAAAATAAAAAAGGAAGGGAAGAGGTAAAAATGTGTTGTTTTTATTGTATGAAGGCCTTAAGTTATCAGATTCTCATCAACAGATCACAATTTCCTTCCTGAGGTTTTGGAGTTAAAGGTTAACTTTAACAATTGAAAAGTGCACCCCAAACACTCCAAACATGAGGTGCTCTGACATGATTTTTGTTGTGTGTTGTTTCCAGTATTATATCTTGCATTTTCCCTGAGATTTTGTGGAGATTGCATTAGTTTAATTTTTTTTTAATATCGCCGATATCAAAAGTACAGCTGTGCTTTGATTTACCCCATAACTAGACACAATGTCTACAAGCAATGTGAACTGGAGAGAGGAACAATTAGCTACTGCATATTATCCCTGAAGCTACTTTTCTCCTAGTTGTTTCTTGTATCATGGTTATCAGAGAAATTACTTCCTCCTCTCTAGTGTATAGCTGCCATATCTTGGTCCCTGTGGCACAAATGTGTAATAAAATGGTCTTGGGGTGTTAGGATTTTATAGGTAGGAAAACAAAGCATTTGATTAGATCCCTAAAATAAAGGCATTAATTTTATGTATATGATATCTTGTCTGAAAGCTACCACAGTGGATATTTGCAATTTCTGACAGGACTTTTCAAATGATGTCTTTGAATGTATTTTCAGTGGTGAGATGAAAAAGTTTGAATTTGTGTTTCAGTCACTATTTTAAAATGGGATAGAATCCTCATCATGTAAAATGTGGTTCAGATGTCAATACTGATGATACTACACACATACCAAATAGGTACAAAGAGGTTTACTACTACATAATGAGTTCTCTAGGGAGAACAGGGTGACTTCTAAGCAAGTCAAAAGTTTCTAGAAAGAGCAGCAAAGGAGACTGTCTTGGGATTTATGATGGCAGTTAAGAAGGATGGTTTGGGATGAAGAAATGGGGTGAGTGCCAGCAGGGCTTGTGTGGTTTAAACTTCTTGTAAGAGGAGCACTGGTTTTCCTTATCCACACTCAGTGTAGGGCAGAAGGCGGAGGCAGGGCTACAGCTTAATGACTGCAAGAGTCAGGCATCTAAAATGAAATAAGACTTTATCGTAATTTGCATATAATATTCTCTTTGTAATGAGTATTTGGTATCAACTTACTGATCATAATTTGCAAGGTTTCTAGAATTCATTCATTTTCATTAGTCTTCTTACCTAGCTGTTGACTAAGACTGATTTTTTTTAATAGATGGGGTATTTATTAATATAGCTTATCAAATAGAAATAAATGATATGGAAGTTGTTCTCCATAATAATGATTAGCTTACTGTACTATTTTTATTTTTTAGACTGTCTATTTTTGCCTATGTTAATATAAAGCATTGCTTTTTAAACTTTGGTGTGCCTAAAAATCACCTAAAATTATTGTTAAAAAACAGAATGCTGCCCCCCCCCCCCTTAGCATAAGGGTTAAGTCTCAGAGCTATCACCACCAAGCACTGAGTTTGATCCCTGGCCAGGGAGCTAACCCACATAAGGTACAGCAGACCCCTCCTGTCTCAACCACTGTTCCTGTTAGCAGTGTATTTCAATAGATCCACCTGTTCTGCTCCCCACATTGTCTATGGTGAATTCTCTCACCCCTACACCTTTAGCCAACACCCCAGTTCTTCTATGCATAAATAAACAAAATCCTTAAAAATAAAAAAAAAAAAAACAGAATGCTTGACCCCATCCCCAGAGGTTCTAACTTAACAGGTCTAAGGTAGGGCTTAAGATTTCTAGCAAGTTCCTTGATGATGTTGACTCTGCTGATGTAGAGCCCACACTTCAAGAGGGAGGTTGAATAATATCTTTAATGACTAAACTACTGTTTAAATAGTCTGGGGATGAATAACAATTACAAGTAACAAATAACAAAATTGGAACCCATGCTTCAGGGCCCATGTCCACATGTGTAGATTTATTGAGAGGGCATACCCTTGTCAACTTTCACCAAGGAAGTGGATTCACAGACAATACAGAGACAAGTATTTAGAACAAAAGAACTGGAACAACATTTCAGGTGAGTTATAGTTGGAGAGTGGAGAGTGAACTGAGGAACTGAGATACAACTGTTAGATTTTTTACAGAAGTTGCCTTCTGTCTACTCATAATGGTTTTTAGGCTTATACTTCAGAGGGCACATAAGGGTTAATGTTGTAACATTCTGTAAATGTTAAATTCTGTAACATTCTGTTAATGTTGTAACATTCTGTAAATGTTCATATACAGAAGGCAATGACCCAGAGACAATGATCCAGGCAGAGGAGGTCCTGGGAGGTTAAAGAACAGTAAGGTACTCTAGGGAGTCATCACAATTTTTATAACACCACGTTGATTCTCTTCTCCACTCTTAGGTTGTCTTATTATTTTTCCTCAGTCTTCCTTCAATCATACACGAAAATGTATTTTTCCTTTGAATTATCTCTCCTTACAGAACTTGGGTTCTTTGTATGTGTGGTGAAGGTCAACAATATGTCTTAAAGATTTTCTTGTAACTATATACCTGTACTAACATGAAAATCAGTACTCAGTAAATGATAAATACCTTAGTAAATATTTTTAAATAATCATAATAGTCTAGTGAATTAAAGTAAATTGAAAGATGCATGTTTTCCTCAGTCCAACATTTTCAATTTTCGCTTTAATTTTGGTCTAGACCTAATATTAGTATTACGACCTCCATGAAATCATGAGGCCAGAAGTCTAATTTGTTATCCTCTAGGGACTCTTCCTCCATTCACAAGAATTAGATATCTACTGCAGTATTTCTAGTACAGGACATAAGCTGAAAGGGAAGGCTTTTAATCTGACATTACAGTTAAATTCAAAGTAGGACATGTTTTTCACGTTGTATAATAGGATTCTTATTTGAGTTTTTAAGTATATTTTTGCACAAAGGGCCAAAATGTGATATTTATATTATATTTTAAATCTTGAATTTGCTATGCATATCCATTTCTACTAAAATATGAGATAATTATATGTAATTAACTTTTCCACATAAATGTCCCTAATTTTAGATCCTGACACAATGTACATTATTAGTGTAAGAACTGTTTTGATTCATCAGAGGCATGTCAAGATCTAAGAATGTTTGTTGTCTCCCTAAATATAATCTACATAAATAACAATACAAAGGCAATTGAGTGTCAAATTATTGAAGATTTTAAATATTATTGGTCATAAGAGATATTCTTTCCAGTCTTTCTATCTTGATTTCCTCAGTATTTTTGTCTCAGTAAGTTTATCCTAACCTGAAACTGTGATCCTTTTCCTTGACTAATATTTTTCAGTGTTTATATATTGCCAAAAAAGTGACATCCAAATAAATTTCACATCATCCAATGCCCTTCACAATATAGCTTTTACCACTGTATTCATTCTTATCCCCCACCATTACTGTCTCCTTATACTTCATAACTGAAAAACATTGAATTGAACTGCTTTACATTAAAAAAAAATGCTATTTCCAAATTCCTTTCCAATGAGTATATTATTACTTCCACTTGAAATTATTTTCATACTGAGCAACTACATATTTCTGAACCTTTCTTTCCATTTTTGTTCAAATGTTTTGCCTTCTTTGAAACATTATGCCACCTCTTATTCAATAAATGGTGCTGGGAAAACAGGGTCACTACATGCAAAAGAATGAAGCTTGACTACTACCTAACACCATGCACAAAAACCAACTCAAAATGGATTAAAGAACTAGACATAAAACCTGAAACCATAAAATATATAGAAGGAAATATAGGCGAAACACTCCATGATATGCACATCAAAGACATCTTTACAGACACATCACCCAAAGCAGGGATAGTGAAGGCAAAGATAAACAGCTGGGACTACATCAAATTAAAGAGCTTCTGCACAGCAAAAGAGACAATAACAAAAACAAAGAGAAACCCCACTGACTGGGAGAACATTTTTGCACACAACACTAATGATAAAAATCACAAAAATCTACAAAGAGCTGATGAGACTCAACAAAAACAAAGAAAATAATCCAGTCAAAAAATGGGCACAAGAGCTAAAAAGAAACTTCTCTGAAGAGGAAATGCAAATGGCCAAAAGGCATATGAAAAAATGTTCAACATCACTTGTAATCAGGGAAATGCAAATCAAAACTACAATGATACCATCTGACACCAGTGAGAATGGCACATATTAAAAGAACGAGCAACAACAAATGTTGGCAAGGTTGTGGAGAAAAAGTAACTCTCCTGCACTGTTGGTGGGAGTGCAAACTGGTTCAACACTATGGAGAGCTGTGTGGAGATTTCTGGACCTACTAAACATAGAGCTCCCATATGATCCAGCAATTCCACTCCTAGGTATTTACCCAAAGGACACAGAAACATCAATTTCAAAGAGCACCTGTACCCCTATGTTTACAGCAGCACTGTTTACAATAGCTAAGCTTTGGAAACAACCCAAATGCCCAAAATTGGATGACTGGATCAAGAAGATGTGGTACATATACACCATGGAATATTACTCAGCATTCAAAAAAGATAAACACATGCAATTTGCAGCAACATGGATGGCGCTGGGAGGGATCATGCTCAGCGAAATAAGCCAGAAATAAAAAGAAAAATACCGGATGGTCTCACTCATAGCAGGAATCTAGAAAACTTAAATAAGGGACCAAGAAAAAGAATAACTATAAGAAAGAAAATATCAAAATCAACAAACAACTATGAACCAGAGACACTCTATGGGGGGTGGAGGGCAGGGAAAGGAGGGGATGGGGTCAAAATAAGGGGGTTGTATTTGTATGGGGAATATAAAAATAAAATTTAAATAAAAAAAGAAACATTATGTCACCTCAACTGATAGATTAGTTTTTCTTTGTTTCCATGATTTTAGAATAAGTTCAATTTTTTCAAATAAGTATTTCAAATTTCAATAATTTCAGAAATTGAAAAATTTGAAAACATTTCTTTCACAATTTATATTGTGAAAAAGTTTTCTATGGTTTTATCAGATTTCTGCATGGTGTAGAACTTCTGAGCAAAGGGCATTGTAAAGATGTTTGTATAACAGACAGCCCTGAAAGCTTGATATTGTGCCCTTAAAAAGATAAAATCTCACTCTCTAGAGATGACTTCTTGCTCTCTGTCTGAGAAGATTTGTTTAATGAGTAATCTCTCTCTGTAGGAAAGTATGGGCAGGTGTGCCAACAGCCTTCAAGCGCTGAGTCACCTAATTTAGGTATCCTTCCCTATAATGCAAATCCACTTCAGGCACAGATAAACATTGACCTTCACTGCATTGCCCTGTTATATAGAGGCTTTGGAAACCAGAATTGATATTGTCCTTATTGCTGATTTTTGCTGAAAGTAATAAATTATGTGTGTTTCTGACCCAATGAATGGTGTACGTATAAGCACATGATACTGACAAGCTAACTCCTTAACTTTACAGTTTCTAACTTTATAAATTTGAGATCTGGCACAGTGCCTAAAATGCAGTAAATTTTTAATAAATATGTACTAACTGAATGGTTAGGCTTGTCAGTGAAGGCTAGAAAAAAAGACTTTCAGTGATATACCCAATATTATTTAAAAATGTGAATGATAGTGAAAGTAACCATAAAGATTACTGATATCCCATCTAATTCAGCATACTGGGATATTCACACCTTTCATTGTCTGAGGAGAATGCAAATGAAATTGGTCCTGTGGATATTGACCAGTTTTACATCTGTGATATGTATTTCCAGTATACATTATTACATATATATTACAATATACAAATATTATATACATTATTATCATTGTGCTTTAATACAAATGACATATCCTTAACATCCTTAACATCATGAAGTTTTGTATAGTTTGTCTGTGTGTGCATGAAAGAACCATCCCATTTTGTTGTTTTTTTCTTTTCTTGGCATTTTTTGAATCTATACATCAGATAATGTCTATAATGATAGCAATATTTATTTCACCCTGTGTTTTTAGTATTGGCTACAGAATTGGTAACATTGAAATGGTCCTGGAAAAAATGTATACATGATCAAGTAGACAAAAGAACCTTCAATCCTGGGCAACCATTTGCATTGTAAATCTGAATAATACAGGTTGTAAGTTTGTAACATAAATAAATGAACATTTGTTTTTATACTTTTTAAAGGAAGTCTAAATATACTCAGCTTTGGAAATATCTTAGTAGAATTAGTCATACCCTTGTATGACATGCCCAGGCACCCAGAAGGCATGAACATTTGCACAGCTGCTGAGAAGATTCATACTACCGACTTCAAATCTTGCCAAAAGGAAACTTACTTCAGGAAACTGTGAATTTCTTTATTCCAAGTTCCTTTAAGTGTAAAAATGGAAAATAATTTTTTCCACAGACGGTTTTTTTCAGAACATGAGATTAGAGTGAGAAAGTCCTTAATCACTGTTACTATACAGATTTATCCTTCTGTTAATGATAAATCAATCCAACAAAAATGGAAACTGAAATATGCAGAAAATGTGTTACATTGTAAAATAACAGCAATAAAAAATAACCACTTTAAAAAAAACTAGTGACTATTCATATTTCATCAGTTTTTCACTAAAAATTTATCTATTACAGGATCCAATTCAGAATCACAAATTGCGTTTAGAAATCTGTCTTCTGAGTCTTCTCTAGAATGTAACAGTTCCTTAATCTTTCATTGTCTTTCATGACCTTGATATTTTTGAAGAGTACTAGTCTGATATTTTGTAGAATATTCTTCATTTGGTATTACTGTGTGATGTTTTCCATGATTAGACTGACTGATATGCATATATCTGTACATGCCATATATTACTGGAAAGAATACCACAGACGTGATATGACCTCATTTCATCATATCATGTAGTAGATCATGATAATGTGTTTTTTACTAGTGATTTTTAATCTTGAATGTTTATAGTAGAGTCATCTAGGTTTCTTCACTCAATCATTAGTATTATACCTTTTATAATTAGGGAGATCCATATTTTAAGAAACATAATTTGAATTGATACAAATATCCCATTTCCTTATAAAACTTTGATCTACTATTTTTTAGCATCTCTTGGTTGATTTTGCCTGTAGTCCACATTGCTGAAAATTTTACTTGTGATTTTATATTTTCCTTGTTTCTTCTATAAATATTAAATGGAATTCTTAAACTTTGTCCCATTCCATCTCTTATTTGTTTGTTTATTTATGCAGTTACTTATGGATATTTTATTTTTTGAGGTGTAATCCAGTATTATAAAGTGCATTTTATTGCTCAAATGGTTCCATACTTTCCATTTGTATTTCCTTCAAGTCGATCCCTGTGCCTTTCAACCCTTGGCCTTTTTTCTTAGTACCAGAATAAGCTCTGGGATCATCTTATAGTTTCCCTGACTGGGTCTGAAATCAATTACTTCTCCAAAGAGTCCAGATTCTTTTATTAGAGTATGGCAAATATCTTTTTAAAAATTAACTGATTTCATAAATATTTCACTTCAAGACTTTCTATAAGAATTTCCAAATGTTTCATTAAGTGAATGTGATTTTATTAAGATGTCTCATATGTTTCCATTAGAAAAAACATAAATAGATTAACATAAATGAGGAGGTATCTGATATTGTGTTCTGTGAGACAATGTACTCTTCAAGAACCAAAGCAATAGGGAAAAAGAAAGATTATGATTTTCCAGAAGGGCAGCCAGTACTTCTTGAATTGTAACTTATAAAGCATACTGTGGGAAGTGCTACAATAAGTAAAAGATGTGACCACTGCCCTTAAGATGCTGTGCTGTCACAGTGAGATCAGGATAAACATTTAACAAATGAATAAGAATTCGGGTACCATGGGATCACATAGATCACACACTACATTTTACTTCCATGTCTCAACATCATACATCTCCTTCCATTATTTTTATTGAATCTCCTCTATGGTCAAAGAAAGCCCAAGCTTTTGAGCAACATCTTAAATCCAATTTCCTCAAGAATTTTTCTTTCATGATTTGTTTATTCCTTCAATATTTATTGAATATCAACCATGGTAGCAACAAGGCAACTAATATATCTTCCTTGATTTTATGAAAATTTTAGGCCACAGAAACCCTACCTCCCTGACTAATCTAGCTCACACTGTCTTGTTTTGTTTTTGTATGTGTTTCATTTTTTAAATTCTGAAAATACCTATGTGAAGAAATAAACTTATGAGAATATGTGTAGTATTTTCTGTTTGCATTGTTTTCTGGTTAGTTCATGTTTGTTTACCTCAGCTAATCACCTTAGAAGCTTAATTTGTTTCAGTAAAAGGTCTGTATCATTATTTCTTGTATCCTCACAACACTGACCATATCAAATGCATCTACTACACAGATTATAAGTCTCTTGGCTTCAAAAATCTGCTCTACCTTTCTAATTGCTAAAAACTGATCGTACTTCATACTGGTATTGTGAGGATGAAATAAGCTTCCACATACGAGTAGCATTTTGAAAGGAACTTGGAACATAGTACATTTAATGTTATTCATTTTAAAGTGAATTTATGTGTAACATTGATATTATATATCACACAGAGCATGTATGATGTTATGGGTAGCACTGAAAAGGAGAGTTATGCAATCAGATTTGGATAACTGAATCTTAATTATGGACCAAATGCCAACATTACCCTTTGACTGACAACACTTCTGTCTTTGTTCAATATTCTCAAACAAATTTAATTTTCTTTCTGCAAAAGCACTTGAAGAAATATATTTTTAAATATAATTATTTTAAGTTGCTTATCATCCTTGAGTTCTACCTAATTAGTGAGAAATCAGTGCTGTTAGGCTCCAAAGGCAACAGGGAATGCCTTCATCCTTCTAGTTGCCTCCCTCCATAGGGTTTGGGCTGTCTGTCCAACTGAGAGTTTCAAAGATGCACAAAAATGGCATTAAATATTAAATGTCTTTTAATTATTGCTATTGAGTTTTTTAATATACCAAAATATTTATAAAATATACTCAGAGTATGAAGAACAATCACATATTGCCTAATTTAAGCAAGCAAGAAATACCATGAATTTAAAGTCATTTGTGTGCCCTATCTTCATGCCATTGTTTTCCTTCTCTACCCAAAATACCATTTCCCCAATTTGTGATTTCATTATTTCACTATTTTCCTCATAGATTTAGAAATCATATTGTGTTCTTCAATTTGTCAAGTACTTCATAGTCTGTAACCTTGGATAAATGAAAAACATTCTGAATGTGTACTGTTGACTTCTTTTGTTCCCTAAAATAAAAATGTCAAAATTTATCCATTTTGCTATCTGCAACTATATTTTATTCATATTACTGCTATGAAAAAAATCTAATATATGGCTATACCCTGGCTTATTTTTCCAATATATTAGTCATAGGAATTTTCTGTTCTTTTGAATTTGCTTTTGGTTTATCAGTCATCCTGTATGATTTTAGTACCAATGGATAAGGGCTTTATGGTGAACGAGTAGAAGTAGTATTATAAGAATAAGTTATCCATCTCTATAACATACTGTGTTATACCATGTCTTTTATGACATGTAAAGTCTCTCATACTTTGCAAATGTAAAAAATTTACTAAATTGGACAGGCTGATATTATAAGGTGTTAAGTTGTACCAGCTTCAATGTTTAGCTGAAGTCAGCCTCATATTCAGAACCTGGGGTTGGGCAGTATGGACTGGATCCCCCTCCCTGGAAAAAAGGATATATGCAATTCCTTTCACTGAGAATTCTGATTGTCTTATCAAATAGAAATTTCAAACCAAGATTTTAATATGGGACTAGTTTCACATCTACCCAGTTGTCAATTTCTTTAATTATTTTTATTTTTTTAAATGAATCTCTTTATTGCCTGAATTGGTTTTGTATCTTGTCACTATCTTTTTCTTCAATCACTACCCTGTAATCACTTTAATTTTAATTTGTAGTCAGCAGTGGTTTGCAAATCATTCCTTGGTAGGGATGTCAAATAAAATACTAGTCAGTTAAATGAAAATTCGAGATTAACAACAAATAATTTATTAATTATTTTTTAGTAAATATTTGGAACAGAAAAATTAATCATTGTCTCTCTGGAATTCAAATTTAACTGGATCTACTTTATTTTTATTTGATGAATCTGGAAACCTAATCTTTGACATAGATTTCCAGAAACTATTGTGTAAGTTTTGCTTTTCTTAATAATCAGTTTTACTCCCATTTTTATAGACTCAAGTTTTTTTAATTTAAATTTTATTTTTATATTCCTCATACAATTACAACCCCCTTATTTTGACCCCAGTCCCTCCTTTCCCCACCCCACACACCCCATAGAGTGTCACTGGTTCATAGTTGTTTGTTGATTTTGATATTTTCTTTCTTATAGTTATTCTTTTTCCTGGTCCCTTACTTAAGTTTTCTAGATTCCTGCTAGACTCATTAAGTTTAAAACACAGTTATTCTTACCCTTTTTTCCTCTGGCACAGTACACATCCTTGTGAAGGTGTTCAAGGAATATTCATTTTCTGAAATTTCGATATGAGAACTTAAACGATGTCAGCCTCCATATCAGTTTGGAAAGTGTACAGTTGTTGCACTGGTTGATGTGAGACTCTAGGAAAATAAAGAATGAAAACAATACAAGAATTCACTGGAAGGTAAATCATACCTCTAAGTCTTTCATGACATAACATAATGTCACATGGAAGATAGGTACCTCTCACTATTTCACCAAAAGTGACTAGTTGGAGAGTGACTGTTACTACTTTCTTTCTAATGGTAAGATATTCATATTCCTATATTACATTTGGTTTATGCAATATTTCTACTGAGGGAGCATTTTGGACCTATGTTGAGCAAGCCTTCTGTTAAGATGTTCAGAAGCTGTTGCTTCTCCATTCTAGGCAGGTCATGCTCTGCTGGGTGCGGATTGCAAGGCCCCTCATCAGGGGTTAAAAGCCATGCTTCATTAGTAGGCTCACCCCGCCAGGGTTCTCACCTCTGCTCTCCCCAGTTTAAAATGCATGCAGACTATCTAGTGGCTCTGATTCCTGAGTAGCATTTATATGCTTGATTTAAGAGAGTAATGACAAGGAGAGTGATCTTTAGAATACATTACAGACAAAATACAGGACAGTCAAGGAGACAGACCCCAGAACCAAAACAACTTTAGAAATGGAATCTGAGATTTGAGGAATTTACTGATATTACCTCTGTGAAGCCTGAAACTCTTCAAATAATCCCAGAGTTACTTCTCTTGGGATTTCAGATAAGCGTTGGAGGGATGGTCTAGGAATCAATATTCTTTCTAGAAGCAAGTGAAATCACCTTCAAATGACTGAGTGGGTGTGGGTGTGCAAAGCTATTACTAAGAATGGTGGAGATGTAAGGGGCTTTTATGAAATTCCCACTATTAGGGAACTTAAGAGAAATAAAAAATATAAATTAAAAAGAGTACCTAATTATAAAAATGTTTTTTCTCATTGTCTGAATAGAACATAATTATTGTGGAATAATAATTGAATCTAGGGCAGGGAAGGAACTGAAATTACTCAAACCCCATGAAAATATAAGCAGTATAACAATTTTAGTGCATTCGTATTTGCATTTGTGTATATGTATATACATTTATATATAATAATTAAAAAATGAGACAATCTAACATGTACTGTTATATAACTAATGCACTGCTTTATAAATATACTTAACATTTATATTTAAAATTCATTTTTATATAAATGAATTTAAATATATACTATGTTATCTCATGAACTGTTGTATAATATCCATTTTCTAGTTTTCCGAAATTTATTTAACCAATTCTATGATGTTCGACATTAGAATTATTTTGTTTTTTCTTAATTCTTAACATTTCAATTAATACCTTTGTGCATACATCTTTGAACACATTTCATCTATTTTTAAAGACAAATCCCTGTTATATATACTCAAGTTTTTTCATACCTATTTCTAAATTGAGTAGCTTAAAGATAGCTCTGGGGAATGTTGTAACCAGAATTAAGATGCCGGTCTCCACAGAGGAAGATTATAAGGCAGAAAAGAGAGAGAAGACTGTCTGTGTGGGGATAATAAAAATTTTTGTGGGGAAATATGGAAGTTAATCTGGGATTAAAGAATAAGCATTTCATGGTAAAAGAAATAAACCATAGATAATGTTTTGATACTATTGTTATTATTTTAAATCAATTGAAGTTGAAAGGATTTCCATGAGCCACCTGGATAGAAAACTATCCCAGTTACAGTTTCTGTACCAAAAAGTTTTCTCCTATCGAGATACAAAGAATTTGTCTCTGGTGGTGTTTGATTAGTAGGATGATCCTGTATAATTTTTAAACCTAAATAAATTTGCCTTTACAAGTTCTCTTTTTTGTACCAAAAATGCTATTACTGCTGAGTTGGTAAACAGCTTCTCTTTCCACTTTCAGTATATTCAGAGAAAGTAGAACAATAGACAACCTTTGCTGCTCTTTTACAATTTTAACAAATTGCCATTTGTGTGTGTCCAGGCAAATACAAAACTCCTCCTTTTGCAGTGATCAAAACCTAACAACAAAGGCCTGTTGATTGACTAAGTTTTTCAATTTCTAATTAGCAAATTTTGTTCTTACCTTTATAGACACCAAAAATAAGCCCCTTTTACTTGGAAGCTAAAAGGCAAAGAGCCTTTGAATATCTAAGTTATGACACATACGAAACAAAGTCAGGCTAGGTTTTGATGTTTTCTTTGGTTTAAATTTGTGCTGCAAACAAGAAAAAATAACACCACAATCATCAATTTCTGAGTATTACAAAAGGAAATTAACCTCTCTAAAGAAGGATTACCATTTCTTCCAGTGTCGGCTTTTCTTTGTGGAGAAATAAGATTTTTTTTAAAGCATGTTAACAAACAACACAAAGAGGAAATAGTAATATGAGCTTTTATTTAATATTTTCAAATCATTATATCAGATATATATTTATAGAAAGATAATTTTTTCTTCACAGAACACTGACAACAGTTCACTTGTATTAACCCTCAATTCACAAAGAATAAACTGAACATTATGAAACTGAGGGTAAAAATAAAAAACAAAAAACCAGAAACTTGCTCATGGTCACATAGTAAGTGATAAAACCATCATTTGAACCCAGATAGATTTCATTCTAATATTTGTGTTCTTCCTATTATTCACATTGTACTATTATAATGTTGAGTATGAGATGGGGACTTCAACCTTTAGTAACTAAATGGATTCATTTTCCTTTGAGAAAATTTTTTTAAAGATTTATTTATTTATGTATACAAGAACTGGGGTACAGGCCAGAGGTGTAGGGGGGTGAGAGGATTCACCAAAGACAGAGTGTGGAACAAAACAGGCAGATTGACCGAAATGCATTGCGGAAGGGAGCAGTGGCCGAGTCAGGAGAGGTCTGCTGCGCCATATGGGCTGCTCCCTGGCTGGCTGGGGAATCAAAGTCATGCTGCAGAGGCTTCAGAGGCTGTGGACAACTTCATAGGTTGCATCATAACCCCAGCGCCACCAGGGAGGCCCTCCTTTGGGAAATTTTTAAGTATAGCAAGTAAGTGTTACAAGAAGAGGTTGAGAAATTTTAATTTTCTCTACATAGCAAAAAAGCATCTTACTAGGCTTAGAATTATTTTACCAATGATATAGAACAATGATATATATTCCTGAAAAAGAAAATATGGCCAAATTTGCATTTTAAAATGTTGACTCTTATTCTTTGCTGCATGAATGTAGTATGTCTGAAAAAGCAATAAAAAGATTCTGGATGTGGTCTTGGTAATGGGAAACAACTGGGTAATATAGGAGATATTCTTAGGAAAAATAATGGGATTTGATCGTACATTAATTTGTGGGAGTAACAAGGATACTAGACATAATTAACCATAAGTTTTCTACCTCAAAAATCTAAAAGGATTAGTGGTAGGTGTTACTATTAGCAATCAGGAGGTGACAGACAAATCAATGCACACACCCATCCAGCACAGTCCTTGGCAGGGAAGAGCTTAGTCCTTTACCCATAAAGGCATATTATTAGGAAATATTTAATATTTCAGTATTTGAAATTTGGAGATTATGAGATTATTATCAAGGATCTGAAGTTTATTCATCCTAGAATGAAAAACAAAAATTACAGTGTCCTCATTCATAAAAATGCTCATTTCAAGGACTGCATCAAAAAATCCTGGTGAGGCCTCACCGGTGGTGCAGCAGCGGGTTGAGTATAGCACTGTGAAGCTGTCCGCAGCCTCCGTAGCACGGGTTCGATTCCTGGCCGGCCGGGGAGATTCCCACATGGCATGGCAGACCTCTCCTGTCTCGCCTGTTGCTCCCCTCAGCAGTGTCTTTGGTCCACCTGCCTGTTTCGCTCCCCGCTCTCTCTGGTAAATTTTCTCACCCTCCCATGCCTCTGACCTGTACCCCAGTTCTTGTATAAATAAATAAGTCTTAAAAAAAATCCTGGTGATATGTGAAAGTAAATTTGCTTGGAAGTAAAAGTCATTTCCTCATCATAGACACAAGTCAATACATTTTACTAAAACTTCATAAGATGAGGACTTTAAATTTAATCAACTAGAGAAACCAACCTGCATCAGTCAGCGTCCTAACTTTCTTCTCCATTAGCAATTTTAACTTGCTCTCATTTATATAATGTATCCATCCTGGTTAACTGCTTGACTTAGGTTGGGTTTAGAAAGCCACAAACTCACCTCGCTCTGTATTTTCCTTTTTAATACATATTGTTGGGTAAATTGACTGTAAGGTAAAGGCTTCACCATATTTGAATCATATAAAATGAAATAAAAGAATAAAGGAAAATATTCTGATGTGCAGGTCACCTCTCTGATGCATTAAATCAGAATCTTTGCCCATGACATCAGGATATTGGAATTTAAAAAACACTCCCCAGGAGATACTGATCTATAGGCAGAGCTGAAAACTAGTGCTCTAAGGAACTGTCATTCTAGAATAATATATACTTCTTTCTTTCCTTTAATCTCCTCTCCTAATTAGTCAGAAACTGATGCTCTGCGTATTAAGGATGATAACATAATGCAGCATTTATGTTCATGATCCTGGTGGATGATACACATTTTCTCTGTATACGCTACTTCTCAAATAAAATTTCTACCATTAAAACAAACAAAAATAGAACATTTATGACTGTGTGGTTAATTCATCTTTATTTACATTTCAATATTGGGTCACCACATTTTGTTTTAGAAAATATTTATCACAGAGTTTTATGTTTTACAGAATTAAATCTGCAATGTGGATCCATCAGCAGGTTGTTACCACCTCCTGGGGTTTGATTGGCAGGAACATGTTTTCCCGTGGAGTTTTGCCAGTAGCATTTGTGTACAACAAACAAGGCCAAGTTTCAGGAAGGGTTTGGGCTGGACGATATGACAAACACTTTGGCAGAAACTTTCATTATTAAGCATGCCATTGTGAATTATTAATAATACTGCATTAAGAGGTCCTCGAAACATTGAAATGGTACTGTGAGTCTTGCAAATGCTTACACTTAATGTATTATTAATTATATCATTAAAAATATAATATGCAAATGTTATATTGGAAATAGTCAGCCAAGGCCAAGTGTGGTGAGCTTTGCTTGATAATTTGCATGTTGTACACCAGGTGTAAAAAGTGATACATCAGGAGCAGTTGGCCTTGCTACATAAGAGAAGATTTGAGCAACACACATTCTAAGAAAAAAATAGATTTTACTCCTAGAGCTAAAGTATGAATTCATAGGGAATATTTTTTAAAAAGATGTCATAGTAGGTTGATAAGCCTATATGGATTTCTTATTTAGTAACTATGCATTTCTGATTTTCTCATTGTTCCCTTTTAAAGCAAGGAACAAAATCTGTCTCAACTCAAGATTTCCTTCTGTGATAATATTTTCAAATCCAATCCTGTTCCAACTTCACTTGAAAACATTAAAAAAGCATGAAACTGAAAGTCTTGAGGTGTACGGTTTTGGCACTGATAAATTAATATCGTGAGCCTCCATTTTTCTCATGTGGCTAGATATATTACTTTTCCCCCTCCACCGTTGTATAATGTAGTATAAATACGAAAGCAGTCAAAATGTGCAAACATGCTATTCTTAGAATATATATGGCCTTAATTCAGGTTATATTCCCTGTTGGCACTTTCAGACCATGGATCTCCTGTACATTTATGTGAATTCTCTTACTGGCTTTCAGATAGTCTGCATCTTCCCAAACTAAACCAAACCACATATCACACTAAGACTTGTTGAAAACCTGCTTCCTCCTGTATCTATTGCCTTTAACCCTCATTCCTATTTACAGTCAACTTTCTTAGAAATTATTCTTAGGTAGTTAACTCATACCTCATATAGCCTGGCCTCTGTTTCCACAACTTTGTTGACACAGCTCTTCTTACTAAGGTCACTAGTGATTTTCTTTTTGTCATTAGATCAAAAAAGAAATATTTTCTTCTCTTTATCTTAATTCTAAGAAGATAACACTGTTGTCCACATTTGCTTCTTGATATTCTCTCTTTGAATATACTTCCTGAATGCTTCCTGTCTGTTTGAAAAATTATTTTCATTCAAACTTATAGGTCCATTCTCTTTAACCTAGCAATTAGCTGTTGGTACAGTGACAAGTTTGAACCTAATCTATTTTCTTATCCATACTATTATATTACACTAGATATTGCCTACCTTCCCTTCCAAATCATCAGCCATAAAACTTTCATTATATACTTCTGTGTATTCCCAGTTAAGATATTCCCTCTCATAACTAACCAAAATGGTCCTCAAAATAAGCATGTCCAATTTATAATCATACTATTTCCACTAAAACTTTTTTTAAAAAATTTTAATTACACATTTACATTGGAAACTAAGTATATATTACAGAAATCTGAGGTCATTTATTTATTTATTTATTTTAAGATTTATTTATTTTATTTATACAAGCACTGGGTACAGTCAGAAGCGTGGGAGGGTGAGAGAATTCACCAGAGCCAGAGCGGAGAGTAGAACAAGCAGAGTGAGGAAGTACACTGCTGAGGGGAGCAGCAGGAGGCAGGAGAGGTCTGCACACCATGTAAGACCCTCTCCTGGCAGCCAGGGATCCAATCGGAGCTGCAGAGGCTGAGGGCAGCTTCGCAACCCAGGGCTCAACTGCTGCACCACTGGGGAGGCCCTCCACTAAAACCTTTTAATAGACTCCTGACTCTATAAATGGAACGCTACCTGTTCAGAAATTAGTCATCTCTCCTATCCGTTTCCTTTGTATTCTATGTTTAATTCATTTTGTACCTTTTAGCTCCCTAACTGTCCAGATTTCAACCAACTCTCGGTATTTTCATGGCCTATATACAAGTCCAGATATTTTCTTCTCTTATCTGCACTAACAGTCTTCAAATTATTCCCCCAAACTTGCTCTGCAAACCTGTAACTGAATTTCTATACTACAGCAAGACTGATTTTATCAAGATAGAACTGTCCAATTATTTTCTTATGTGCTTAAAATATCTTAATAATTTCACATTGAAGGGCCTCCCCTGGTGGCGCAGTGGTTGAGCACTGGGCTGCAAAGCTGCCTGCAGCCTCTGCAGTGCCGGTTTGATCCCAGGCCTCCACCGGCGAGGGTCCCACATGGCATGATAGACTTCTCTTGTCTTGCCCGCTGCTCCCCTCAGCAGTGTATTTCGTCAGTCTGTCTGTTTCCCGCTCTGGCTCTGGTGAATTCTCTCACCCCCCCCCCGTACTTCTGACTGTACCCAGTGCTTGCATAAATAAATAAATAAATAAATAAATAAATAAATAAATAAATAAATAAATAAAAATCATTTTTTTTTAAAAAAGGATAGTTTAAAAAAAATAATTTCACATTGAACTAAAAATAAAGATGACAATTCTTAACATGACTTAAGAGGAAAATATAATCAACCAACTCTTGTTTTTCCAGTGTCATTTGATATCATCCTCACCTTAATTTACTGCCCATGATGCCAGCTTCATTCAATTATTAAAAAGACTTTATTTTGTGGGGGCCTCCCTGGTGGCCAAGGGGTTAACTCTCAGTGCTTCCACTGCCATTTCCTGAGTTTGATCCCCAGCCAGGGAGCTAACCTACATGGTACAACAGACCTTGCCTGTTTTGCACGCTGCTCCCCTCAGCAGTGTATCTCAGTCCACCTGCCTGTTCTCCTCCCCACTCTGTCTCTGGTGAATCCTCTCAAACACCTCCCCGACCCCTGCTGAACTTCTGGCATATACTCCAATTCTTAGATGCATACATAAAAAATACTAAAAAAAATAAAACTACTTTATTTTTAAGAGTTTTGATTTCATAACAAAATTAAGCAGAGTATACAGAGATTTTCTAATACTCTTGCTAAGTCATAGGCACAGCTTCTTCCGTTACCAATATCCCCCAACAGAGTGATACCTTTTTTTATGATTGATGAACCTATATTGACCTACCCTCATCACCCACATCAATAGTTTATAGTAGGGTTCACGTTTGGTGGTGTACATTCTTTGTGTTTGAACAAATTTACAATGATATATGTCCACCATTATAGTATTATACGAAAAGTTTTACTGTCCTAAAAATCTTCTGTGTCCTGCCCCTTCATTCTTTCTTTCCCATAACTTCTGGCAATCACTGACCTATTTATTCTTCTGGAGTGTCATGTAGTTGGAAATGTATTATGTAACCATTTCTGCTTGGCTTGTCCATTTAGTAATATGCATTTACAATTTCTACATGGTTTTTCATGACTTGATAGCTCATATCTTTTCAGCATTGAATAATATTCCACTGTTTGTGTGCACTGCAGTTTACATATCCATTTACCTATTGAAGCAAATCTTAACTGCTGCCACGTTTTAGCAACTACCAATAAATCTGGTACAAATATCCATGTATGTGCTTTTTTTGTGTGACCCTAAGTTTTTAAGTCATTTGCTTAAATACTAAGAAGTATAACTGTTGGATTGAATGGTTAAAAGATGTGTAGTTTTGTATAAAAATAGCCATACTGCCTTACAAAGTAATTGACAAGTTTGCATTCCCAATAGTAATGAATGAGCACACCTATTTTTCCACATTGACTAAGTCCCTGTTGTTTTTTTTTTTTTTTTTTAGATTTATTTATTTATATACACAAGAGTTGGGATACAGACCAGAGATGCAGGGAGTGAGAGGACTCACCAGAGACAGAGTGGGGAACAGAACAGGCAGACTGACTGAAATACACTGCTGAGGGGAGCAGTGGGCGAGACAGGAGAGGTCAGCTGCACCATGTGGGTTTCTCCCTGGGTGGCCAGGGATTGAACTCCTGCTGCAGAGCCTGTATATTGCTTCATAGTGTGGTGCTTAGCTCCTTGCACCACCAGGGAAGCCCTAAGTCCCTGTATTTAAGACACAAAATTATTTGGCTTTGACAACATGAGCTATAGTTACACAGAATGACAATATCAGTCAGCATATCCTATGTGACTCACTATGCATCAAGCACTATGCACTTGCTTAACTTTCTTCACTCATTTTTAAGTGTCATAACCAATTTCATGAGTGTTATTATTGTTAACTCCATTTTGCAGGTAAGGACATTGTGTCATTGGAAAATTAAAAGAGTTTTCCAAAGTCAAAAAGCTAGTTAAGAATCAGAATCTCTATATAGGTACCTGAGATTGGAATCCAGAAACTAGGTTCGGGAAAATCCTGTCGTATTTCCTCAGCAATGTAAATGAATTTGAAAACACTTTAAGGTATTTGTTCTAAATACTCATATTCAGTTGACATCTATTGATTTAGGATATATTTGCATGTCACCTTTATTTTATTTTTTTGCCTTTGAAATTTTTGTTTCCTACTACTCCATGCTTCTTAAAATATTGACCTCCCCAAGGAAGCCACTCATAGTTAACCTTAGCTCTCTTTACTATAAATTCTCCCATCTCTCTCCTGCTGTCCTCATAAAATCATAACATCTTTGATCCTCGGAGATCTTAAACTTCATAGATCCTGAGGTACTTTGGAAGTCATGTGTGAGATGAAAATGAAGGCCATAGTTCAGCATTTTGTTCACATAGCTATTTATGGATGAAAGTTAGACTAAAATATATTTCTTATGATCCCCTTACTTGGACTATTTTCCATATCATATTCAATCTAAACATATTTTGTTGTTCTTTTTTCCGGACTTACATAATTGTTTCATCACACAAATGAATTATAATTGTAGTAGACTTTATTTTCTATTTCCTTTTTAAATTACCAATCTTTTTCTTTAAATTCTCCCTAAAACAAATATATGCCCAGGTTGCAAAATTTGGGGTTCAGTCTAGTGTTGTAACATCCTATGGAGTGCTTAGCACAGTACAAATAAAAACTAAGGAATGTTAACATAGTTTTTTTTTTTTATATATAGAAGTACAGAAGTTCACTGTGAAGGTCAAAGACTTGGGCTTATAACATTTTGATGATTGGGTTAGGAGCAACCCACATGGCCCAGCAGACCTCTCCAGTCTCTCTCTACTGCAGATTTCGGTAGATCTGCCTGTTCTGCTCCCCTCTCTGTCTCTGGTGAATCCTCTCATCCCTTGCACCTCTGGCCTACACCCCAGTTCTTTATGCATAAATAAATAAAAATACATCTTTAAAAAAACAAAACAGAATTTAAATTACAGGAGCCCTAATTGCATATTGATAGTACTAGCTTTTTTTCATAGATCAAAATTATTATATAGCTATAATCACCTTATCTTTGTTTTCTTTCTTTCCAATGACCCTCTTTGAAATAATTCCTTTGTTCTTGACACTTCAAATATCAGAATAAAGCAGATAAGGCATTTTATAGTGAGCATATAATGCAATAAAATCTGATATTCAGGATTTTATCAAACAGAAATAGAAAACCTCAGATCTTATCTATAGTGAAAAAGATATTCCTCTAATGTAAATTTTGAAAATAAACATTTTTAAAATGAGATAAATTTACTTTACTATTCAATTCCTTTCAACCAAAAAAAAAAAAACACCAAAAAACCAAAAAGACAATAATTACTTGATAGTATTTAATTTCATCACAAAATTCACATACATTTCAAATGGGCTGAAATAAATTGATCATATTTTCAGAAGTTCTCCAAATGTTAGAATCCTTTCCAGCTCTATCTATTGGAAGTGTGCTATTATGGCCACCTATTAGTATTGGTCTTTGTCTCCTGGCACAGCTAGGGTTTTGTTTTGTTTTGTTTTTGTTTTATCTACTCTTGCCTTACGTTCCTGTTTATCAATGACATGTGGTCTCATTAATTTAAAATTGCTAAGTCACTCCAGTTCAGATACACCCATTTCTGTCAATCAGGATCATTACAATATCAATACACATTATGCAGGGAAGTGGGGTCATTAAAATGGTCATTTCTACTTGGAGCATATTATGTATTTGTTGAGAAAAAGGAAAATGAAAATGAAAGTGTTCCACAAAAGAATTTAGAGAAACACAGTCACTTCAGAGGGAATTAGAGGAAAAGACACCAATACACAAAACTTATATCCATAATAATTAAAATATGATGTGGGTTTTGACTAAATCTATATATTATATTAAACTCCCCAGTTGTGTGCTTTTGAACATCCAGCTGTTTGTCATTTTCCCTATCTTACTGTTTAGTTCTTAAACTGCCCCCTGCCTGCACCATGTACATTTTCAGTATGCCCCATGGATGTTCATAACCAACTGCCATAATATTCTACATACAGAGAGTGTAATTTAGCTTTTTTTTTTCCTCCAGTGATCTGTTAATGGATTAGTTTTACTTATGTCCATATAAGGCACAATCTTTGCTGCACAGTAGAAGAAAAAAGTAAACGGAAAAATACAACAAATGCTTGATTTTGCTGTATTCTTTGTACCATTACCATAGAGAACTAAATAGCCTCAGGGAGAAAATATTGAACAGGGAAATGATTGAACAGTAAGTGTTCAAAAAGAACTCTTAGATTTAGAGTGAGAATTTACTATCCATTACTCTGGGTAGAAGCATGCCAAGGAAGACTGCCTTGGTCTTAAATAGAATGCCCTTCTCTATAGTATTACACCCACTGTGGCCTCCAGTATTCTACCCTCCCCCAGCAAATATGGATGGACAAAGTTAATCAAATAGGAAAGCTAATACATTTAAACCTGGAAGAATGAAAAAAGAAATTAACAATATTTGAGAGAAAACTCCATTGTCCAGTTAGAAAATCCCTAGGGAAGTTCTTTAGTTAGTCTCCAGCTGTTTATTTTGATAGGACAAGTTTACAGGGTATAAACTATAAAATTCAGTTGCAGGTCTGTTAGAGAGTGAAGCTAAATGTTTTCATCCTATTTCTGAGCTGCTTCACAAAGAACAGAAAGAGAAATTGCAAATCTACTAATAGAGTTTGATCACTTAGTAGTAAACTAAAAGTCCTTAAAATGATGAAATATCCAGACACTGTGACCTAAACTACACATGCTGGGTGACATAAAGAATTGTAACAATTTTTTTAATCACTTAAGTGAAAACAGTTCTCTTATAATCATTAAAATTATGTGTTCAAAGAAAATTTAATGGCATGGGAAATATTCACTGCATATTTTTTTTAAAAAAGTAATGTTAAAACTCTTACTATGGTTTCAGTTTTGAGAGGTAAACACAAGGATAAATAAAGATAAGAAAAATCCACCAATGTGTTATATTTTGGTGAAGATTTAAGGATCATTTTAATTTTATCCCTTCTAATTACTGTGTCTTTCAAATACTGTGTATTTCTTAGTAAAATGGTTAAAAGTTTGGGCTCAGGAGTTAGATTGCTATGTTTAAATCCTGATTTAGGCACACACTGGAAAGACTATATTTAGCATGTTGCATTTTCCTCATTTTTAGAATGGCAATAATATTGAAACACTACAATAATCATAGCTGTGAGAAACTGAAATAATGTATATAAAGTACTTAACACAATTTCTGGTGCACAGAATGCTCAATAAATGTTAGCTATCTCTGTCAAAATTGTTATGAAAGTTATTTTTTCTTTAATAAACACATGTATATTGCCCAGTGTAAAAGGAATTATTGTCTTAAAATTAAGGGAAATTCAATATTAACATTTATTAAGATTCAATAACTTTAACAGCTATTCAAAGGAATGTAAAGTCTTCATTTCTGTGTAAAGTGAAGGTGTAGTTGGAACCTTCAATTTACTTGGTGATATTTATGGTGGGTTCTCACTGGAAAATAAACAGCTGATTGAAGGCTATTCTTACAAGGAGCAACATGCCCTGTGAAGATGGTGTTCTGGGGTTTCACTTGTTTCAGAAAGAAGAAAAAAAGACACTTATTATATTACTAAAGAACATAAGGTAGTTTGACACTCATTTATATAATGAATTTCAGATTCGCAAGACACAATGTCCTAATGAAGGAAATGGAAAAAGTTAGAGATAACCTTAGTTCTGGAGTGAAGAATAATTCATACTTTCGTGAGGCTCACCTCTGAAATCAGGCTGTCTGAATGATTTATAATCTTTTGTGTCTGAAAATGACTAAGGAGAAGATATTGATACATTCCTATTTGTGGGCCATACCCCAATTAGCACTTTTACAATGTTTTTATTTCAAATCCAATAATAAAATGGGATTCTGACAATGACCTTCTTTAATAACCTTTTTTTAAATCTTAATTTGTGTGTGCATGAAAGGTAAAATTGCTTCTAATAAGATGGTTGCTTATTACTGTGGGAATATGAGAAAAAATTAGTATTTCTTTAAAAAGTCTTTATTTTAAAGAAAATCATATTGCTCTGTGACTTATTTCCCAATCATATACCACTACCATACAATACTGACCAAAGGCAAATACTTATCTGGTATTGGGTCAAGTTTCATGAATGTGTTAAAATTATTTGGTAGTTGACCATTTAATTTCTTCTTTTATTTCTGATTAAATAGTTATGATTCTTTTATTATGTTCCAAAAGATAACTTTATCAGATGTTTTGTTTCGTTCTATTTTCTTACCGCTAGATTAAGTAAATGTTTGAGTAGTAAAACTGTGCCTCAGAAGGACTGCAGTGTTCATCTATGTTGATCAAGATTATCTATTAATTACTTTTGCCTTTTAATATGCATCATAAATTATTTTTGAAAGCCAGACATGATGTAGTAGGCAGAAAGGACCTCTGGCAAATAGGAATTTAGTATTGTGGTGCTACAGTGTGTGAGTGTGTGGTGGGGGAACATACTAGGTCTCAGTCTTTGTATGAGTCTGTGTCCCCATACTGTGAACTTCACAGGTGCTTCTCACTCCTCCCATAGATGTGACAGGCTGGATAGGGTGGGCTGGAGTTAAGTATTTCCCTTCCCTTGGGTTGGTTAGGTTTAGGTTCTGGTTAATTAGGTTCTCCCTGTGGTAGACCTGTTAAGAACAGAAAGCTCTAATATATTTCAAAATGGTTATATTTCCCCTCCTTTTGCTGGAAGCACAAAAGGAATTTTCTCTTATCTTCATGTTGAGACTCTGGAAGTGCTCCGGAAGTTTAATCACACAGAAGTGTTCCCTCTTCTTCCTCACTTTTATGGCTGTCCTCTTCTGGAGATTTCATTTCTCAGACTTGTCTCCACTGAGCTTCCAGCAATTTTTTCAGTTACAGTTTAGGTTTTCCTAAACTAATATTGCTTATTGCAGAGATTTTAGCTGGTGGGTTTCTACTCCAGTAGGCTGTAATTCTCTAGTCACTATTTATCTCTCTTTTCAATATTTGTGCTAGTGGTTTGCCTTGTGATCTCACTTCTTTGACAGCTAAAAAGGGATGTTGATTTTTCAGTTTGATTTTTTTTTTCTTTCTTGTTAGGACAGAGTGATGACTTGCAAGTTCCTTACACGTGGGCCAGAAATCAAAGGTGCATTCTCATTACTTTTTTGTTATCAAAGTGATACATATACATTGTGTAGAGTAAAATGATATTCAAGGCTTATAGTGAAAACCAACAATGTCTTTTTCTATCCCTCTTGCTTTTGAGCTCTCCAGATTCTAAATTCCCCCCCAAAATAATTTTCTATTCTTGAAAATTTTTTTTCCTTTTTAAAAAAAGATTTATTTATTTAGGGCATCCCCTAGTGACGCAGGCAGTTGGGTGCAGCTCTGTGAAGCTGCCCGCAGCCTCTGCAGCGCTGGTTCTATCCCGGACAGCGAGAATCCCACATGGCGAAGCAGACCTCTCCTGTCTTGCCCGCTGCCCCCCTCAGCAGTGTATTTCGTCAGTCTGCCTGTTCTGCTCCCCACTCTATCTCAGGTGAATCCTCTCACCCTCCCGCGCCTCTGGCCTGTACCCCGGTTCTTGTATAAATAAATAAATAAATCTTTAAAAAAATATTTATTTATACAAGAACTGGCGTACAGGTCAGAGGCACAGGAGGGTGAGAGAATTCACCAAAGAGAGTGGGGAACAGAACAGGCACATGGACCAAAGCCATTGCTGAGGGGAGCAGCGGGCGAGGCAGGGGAGGTCGGCATGCCATGTGGGTTGCTCCCTGGCCACCCGGGAACCTAACATTCACTGCAGAGGCTGCAGACAGCTTCACAGCGAGGCACTCAAACTGCTGCACCACTGGGGAAGCGCGAAAATGTTTTCTTTTTGAATTTACTGTCATTCTTTGAATTATTTTTCAACTATATATATTTAGCTTTTAAAAAAAAAATAATTAATTTATTTATACAAGCACTGGGTACAGTCAGAAGCGCGGGAGGGTGAGAGAATTCACCAGAGCCAGAGCGGGGAGCAGAGCAGGCAGAAGGACCGAAGTACACTGCTGAGGGGAGCAGCTGGTGTGGCAGGAGAAGTCTGTAGCACCATGTGGGACCCTCGCTGGTGGCCGGGGAATGAACCCGTGATGCAGAGGCTGCGGGAAGCTTTGCAGCCCAGCGCTCAATCGCTGCACCACCAGCGAAGGCCCTATATTTAGCTTTTAAATTTATAGTTTATTTATTGAATTTGGAAGTCTTGAGCTATCTTTTGGGTAATGGAAAAATAGGTTTAGCTCTCACAACCCCAACACTAACACCTTTCCAATCCTTACCCCGCCCATTAGGACTAATACAGTTATACAGTAGATACTTTAATAACTCTGGTTTGAACTGTTCAGGACCACCTATACTTACTTTTTTTTTTTTTCCTAGAGTTCTGCCTTCACAAATTCAATCAATATTAATGTCAGTTGGTTGAATCCAAGGATGCAGAACCTGAGGAAATGGAGCATCAACTATAAGTGGCTTGAGTATCCTCAGATATTGTTACCTAAGAGTGTCTTAAAACTTATCTCCCATGGATACCAAAGGAGGACTGCAGTTGTTTTGAGGTGGTCAATAGTTGTACACAAATTTTTGACCACATAGGAGTTCTTGCCTGGGGGAGTTGTCATCTCAACCCCTGAGCTGTTCAAGTGTCAACTGTATTTGTTCAAATTAATTATCTTTAGTCTATTGTAATTGTATAGATATGGTTCAGAACAGGACTGTACAGTGAACTATGATTGTGGTTCCTTTTGGAGTTTTTTTTTGACACTTTTTCTCTTTCAGAATAGAATTTTGCCTCATTTTTCCTTAATTATTTACTCTAGTTTCTATACTTAGACCCATGGTGATCTTGACGTATCAGTTCATATTTAAGAATAGTATAAACAGATGATTAGGAGTTCTGTATGAAAGGTTTGGGTTTTGAATTTTAGATTTTATTGGTGAGTTATTTGACGACTCAGCTGCTTTTTGTCTGACCTCCAAGTTTTAATCTCCATGGATATTTTTCTCTTGGTCTAGTTTCTTCTGAGAAAATCTGGCAGCTGGTATTTTGAGAGACACATTGTAGAAGATGCCTTAGAGACTCACTATTTAGCATTTGTACTTTCAAACAAATCCCCTGTTTCCAGTAAAATGCCTTGCCTTTTTCATTCTTGTCTTTCACTGTATCTGGTATCTTGGAGTTTCTTTTCCTGGTGATTTATTTACTAATTTTCTCCCTTTCACTGATTTGAAATTATTAGAATAACTTGATTTTATCCATTCTCCCTCCCTCCCTCCTTTCTTTCTAAATGCAATTTTTCCTTATGCTCTATCATCAAATGGTTAAAACTCCAAGACAAATTAAGACCATTAATTGGCTTGAAAATATCACAAAGAGTAAAAATAATTTATGCTGATCATGTAATTCAAAAGCAACAATATCAATAAAAGATCTAAGATTCTCCTTTGAAAAATAATGAAACCTCTATTAATGCAGCAATTTTAATTTTAGATTTCTAATTAACTCTTAATTCTAAAGGTGGTGAAGTGCCTGAAGCTTCAAAGAGTACGGATACTGTAATTGTATTTTTTTTAAATATAATAACTTTTAATTCATTAATGCATTTCTGTGGCAGAGCTATTCTACTTGATATTCAGCATATATTTAGAATCTTTTCTTCTCTCTCTCTCTCACACACACAAATGTTGCAAATAAATTAATGTCACATGCTTTATTTTAAAATTAAGACTTAGTTCATACTATTAGAATAAATTCTCACTGGGTAATTTAAGAGGTTAAGTTTATAATTTCTCTTTCTTTAGAATTTGAAATATTTGATTGCTTCTTTTAAAGGAGAAAACCCAAGTTCCACTCCCACCATTCTGGGGCTGATAAAATCCTGAATTGCAGTGAAGAAGCTATTTTTAAATTGAGCCACTTCTTTAATAAAATTTCACTCACTCTTAGACTCAGTCTTGTCATTAACAACCAAGATAATATTCCTTAGTGAGGAAGTATGAATGAAGTAGCAGATATTGATTGTCATGTCCCCCAGAAAAAAAAAATTGTAAATGAAATAGTTCTTGGCATTCACAGGCTCCAAGGATTGTGGGTCTCCATTTACTCCTTAGGTCCTCTTTTCTTCTAGAGCCCAGTAGTGTGTGACTCCAAAATATCTGGTATCAGAGTCCTGCTAACTATCAATAATTACCATGAACCAAGTCATACAGGCAGTGAACTACTCCACTTGTAACTATAAGTCTATGCACATAGATGTAAGTAAAACATTGAAGTAAAAGAACCTTAACATACTTTGCCCTAGAATATATTGTAGCAAAATTAAGGTTGAGAAGATGAGACAGAAACATATTTATTTGAGACCAAAAAAAAAAAAAGAAGAAGAAGAATAGAGAAAATATTTATTGGGATATTTTCAGGATTCTCTTTTTCCTTCATGAAAATAACACATTAGATTGCAGTTTAATTGGTTTGGAGATAGAAAAAGTTCAGGACATGCCACCCCAAAACATGCTGCTTTGGTATATTGACTGTTTTGAACTGAAGGCACTTGAAAAACAGTAAATGAAAGCAAAGGCTTTCTCTGAACTCTCTTGATTTGCCTAGGAACAAAGCTTCCAACCATCATAATCTTCCATTGGTCATAAAGCCTCCAAAGGAGTTTCACCAGTCAAGGAAAATTGATTCTTATCACAGTAATGAGTCTAGAAATTTATACCACACCTACACACACTTTCTCACAAACTATCATATCTCCCTTTTATTTTTCTGAAGACTTACAAATTCTTCCAAAAATTACTTACTCTCTCCCAAATTGCCTACCTATATCTTCTTTCTCTTTCTCCTCCTATACCATCATACATAAATTCTCAAATCTCACTGTTACAAAAAATACCCAAATACTCAAAATGCACATTTACTCTTTTTCAGTGATGTGCCATGTATCCAATAGTAAGAATTAATGCAATATCTTTGTATTAATCTGCTTGTTACCTAATTCCATAGATCTAGGTATCAAGCCTAGGAGGGCTCTTTGCAGTATCAATTAACTAAAATTAAATTAAATTTATAGTAGTTTTTCATTTGCACTAGCCATAGAATCAAATACTCAATAGCCACATGAATTTAGCAGCCTCTACATAGATAAAGGACATTTCCATCCTGTCATGTCACAAAAATCTTTTGAACAGAGCTGTGTTTCTTTACCATGGCTACAACATAGAATCAGCTGAGAAGTTTAAAAATCACAGATGTCCTTATTTAGACTTAATCAGGATGTCTCAGGACAGGCTAAAGAACTGGAAATTTTTGGAAGTACTCTGCATCTGTTTGATAGAATTGATATTTAATTCTATAAAGTAAAATATATCTTTCTTGAATCAACCACTTCTTTAAGTGTACATTTTTGATCATTATTTACATATTAAAAAATAATCTTTTCCCCTGAATAACACCAATGGCAGAAACAATTTCACCTCCTCTTGATTCCAGACCCCATTTTCTGCTTTACTTAACTTTCTTATTACCTATAAGGTCAGACCCTCTAAATGTGTGCCATAATCCAGCATGGTAACTTTCTCACTTCCTGCTTAACCCTCACTCTGAGTAACTGGTTTCCATCTCTGTTACACCACCAAGGTGACTCCTAGTTAATTGACCAATGACTTCCACTACACTAAACGCAGGGCAGCATTTTCCAATATTCATTTTAGTAGAGTTTCAGGAGCCATTAATAATTTTGGCAATTTTTTTTCCTGGAAAATCTCTCTTCCTTATCCCCACCAATGCTTAGTCTCCTTGTGTTTTTTCATTATCTCCAAACTCTCCACTACTTTTTCATTCAAGAGTTTTTAAAAATTTCATTATGGGCTCTCATTATTTCTTACTTTAGTCTGTCTTCTTATTGCAATTACTATAGTACGAGCATATTACTATCTGTATAATAATCTTCAATTAAATTTAAGCCAAATCTTTTCCCTGAGCCAATATCTATCTGAGGAAGATATCTACTAAGATATTTTAAATGAATATAAAGTGAATATTTCAAGAACATATTGTCCACTGCATCTCATATTTTCTATCTCATTTCATGTCACTGAAATTCATCCATTGTATGAACCAAGATGCTAAATTGACCTTAACATCTCTCACAATTATCCCCTGCAGGTTCACGAGATAACCTCCAAATACCTCTTAAATTTATATTTTTCTTTCTCTTTCAGCTACTTCAATCTTAGTTCAAGCTACTACGAATTATTTTCCTAAGTGCCTTACCTACAACAATTCTAACCACGCCCAACCCAAGCCAGCATATTGCAACTACAGTGATTTAAAAATGCAAGAAGAGGGCCTCCCTGGTGGCACAGACCATTGAGCACAGCGCTGTGAAGCTGTAAGCAGCCTCTGCTTGGCAGTTTTGATCCGGGCCATCTGGGGAAGAGACACACATGGCGCAGCAGACCTTTCTGGTCTCGCCCTGCTCCCCTCAGCAGTGTATTTCAGTCAGTCTGCCTATTCTGTTCCCCACTCTGTCTCTGGTGAATCCTCTCACTCGCCTGCACATCTAGCCTGCATCCCAGTTCTTGTATAAATAAATAAATCTTTAAAAAAAATGCAAGAAGAGTTACATTACTCACACACATAAATTGTTTCAACAATTTTACTTTTAGTATTTAGATCAAAATCCATTACTTTGGTTTGCAAAGCTCTCCAGGTTCACTTCCTCATTCTATATACCTTAGCCATGTGGACTTTTTTCCTATCAATTTCCACCTACCCCAAGATACTTATATAAGTCATTTTCTCTGGAAAATTCAGGTTTTCCTTTACTAATTAAATACTTCATGTTTTAAACTGCAACTGAAATAGCATTCTTAGGAGAGTTTTCCTTAATATGATGAATAAATTTAGGTTTTCTTGTTATTCATTCTCATGACCCCCATAACTTTATTCAACACAATTTTAATCACAGTTTAAAAAATACATTAATATGTTTAATGATTTGATTAATATCTGTCTCCTTCATTCAATGTTTCTGGAAAGCAGGACTGTATCTAACTCAAGATTTTACATCTAGTACCTTAGCACAGTGTATGACATGTATTAAGTATAGAGTAAATAATTATTAAATAAATGACAGAATAATAATTGAGGACAGTAAAAACTTGTTTTTTTAAAAATGAGAAAAATAGTTGAGTAATAAGCACATATTAGATACATGAATCTAATGATATTCTTAGGAAAATAATGACTCATCATTAAAGGTAATTTTTTTAAATGATATCATTTAAAAGTGAATAATTCAGAACAAAGCTATTACAGAAGTTAATTTCCTATAAGTCTACTCTTTGTGTCTGAATGAAAATGGAGTTATGTACAGTACAAAGTGTATGTTGGAAGGAAATATGCTGCAGAAGGAAAAAATGAGCATGATCCTTACTTATATGGATCAATTGTCTGAGTATTCAAACCATTTCCCTCTTAACCACTCTGGCATTTACACAGAAATGACACTAAATTAACACCAACTAAATTAAAAAAAATCTAAAAGTATAGAGTGGTAAATCATTTTTTTTGGTTTCCAAGAGCATAGTAGGGCAGCGATTTCTTCTGGCAATAAGAACAAGCAAACAAAAACAAATGAAAAGAAACAAACAAACTGAAATCTTGCCCTGAAAAATATTATTGTTTAATATATGAACATTAGTTTAGTCAGCAAAAAAATATGAATAAAATCTAAAGCTTTTCTTTATCATTAAAATAATAATAAAAATGTTCATTCCTGTTCAGAGGGCCAGGTTTTGGCAATATGGTCATTATAAATGTTCTCTTAGCAGAGGTAATAAACAGATGAATAACAAGCTGTAGCCTGAGGTGACAGAGGTAAGAAAAGTCAGGCATAATTCAGAGTCAGATTAGGGACCTTATTACATTAATTTTTATGCCAAGGAACTGATTTTGTGCTTCATTGAATTAAAGGTACCTATACATTCTTGCTTGGATGAAGTCATGATAGAAATATGGCCCAGTCCTAGAGTAATCTAAAACTGTATGGTAAGAACGAACTATTTCTAAATCAGTGTCTGGTACCAATTCCATATATCAACATAACAACAGAATTCCATTTCTTAATGATGTCTTTGAATGGATGTTTGCTTATTTTTTTGAATGAGCTCTGAAGATCAAAGTTATCATAAATGAACTCTTGTGATAAAAATCAGTGAAGAAGTCAGCAACATTTACATATGGACAAGGATTCCTTTTGGTTCATTTTTATCATGTAAAAGGAGAGGCCTGCATTTATGGAAATAGATATATTTAAAATAGCTCTACTGTAGGGCCAGCTGGTATATTACACAGTAAAGACATTTTAGTTTTCAGAATAGTCATTATCTTTTAATACTTTCAAAGAAGTAGAGATTGCGTCCTTGGAGAAATATATCTATATGGCTGTTCGATTTTTTCTTTTTGTGGTTTCCAAATTCATTGAAAATAAATTTCCTTTCTTTAAAAAGTCATTTCCATCTATACAAGCATTTTTGTGGTGAATCTCAATGAAGTTACCAAACCGAAAATGATATATCTTAAATATCAAAGAGTGCATACCATTTCTTTGAGCTAGAACTCCTATATTTTTGAATAAATAAATCTTACTTTCTATCTTTCCACTAAGGACCACTTGATAATATTGTAAAGCTATCTCTGTAAACATTTTTTTATCAAAGTGTAATATTACTTTGAGTCTACATCTCTTCATTTTAATGCTTTGACCATTTTCATGGAATAGACTACAATCTCAGAAGAGGGAACTTAGGAGAGTGGTGAGCTCTATCTCAATTAAAAAAAATACTGGGAAAGATTTTGTTGTTGTTGACTTTGGCCAAAATTTTTATTTGAATGAGGGAGTTAGAAGATGCAGGAAGAGAGTCAAGCTAAAGACATCTGATGATGAGACAGAGAACCCAGTGGAAGACAAAAAATTATGGATTCTGGTTCATTCAATGATCATCTTGAAGAGCTGCCTTAAAAGGAAGCTAAGAAAAATAGCCTATATATTCAGAAAGTATATAAGAATGCTGTATTGGGAAGAGAGTTAGTGCGATATGAGCTGGCTGATAAAGTGTTCTTTTGATATCTGTTGGCATGAACAATAATCATTTTCTCTTCATATCCCATTTTTATTAAGTATTATAGTTGGGGTAAATCCCCAGGAGATAAATTATAGCAAAATAAGACTGGATCAAAGAAAATAAACCTCAGTAGCATTCTACACAGACTTTGACCTTGGGTTCTAATTCCAATTGTTCTATTTTCCATGAGATGTATCCTTAAGTAAGTCACTTCCACTCTCTCTGTACTAATTTTATATATAGAATAAGTGAGTAGTTTCAATGAAAGCTAGAATACTTTTCAGCTTTAATTTTTTAATAATGCATGTATATTTTCCTAGTGTCTAACCAGGAAGCTGGTGAATTACTTCGCTTTGGAATACTCTTTCATATTTCAGCAAGTGACCACTTTAGTTTTGGCTCATATACCATAATTCCTTAGTGCTGTATTAACATTTACATTCAATAGATATTTATATCTACTCACACTTAGACCACAGGTTAAACACTGTTCAAGAAATAAGATAATCCCACCTTAAAATATCTCTCCATACCATTATAGACATGAGAATGCATAGTACTGAGTAAACATTAACTGATTTACATGATTATAAGGAGACACAACCATGACTATGAAGTTAGGACAAAATCTCATACAATGAGAGAGGAGGGAAAAGTAATTTATGATCTTGAGAAATTAATGACTGTATCTCCCTACCATCTCCTGTACTTCTCATAAGGAACTCCTGAGTCCTCCAGGTAAGTTTTGACATGTCTTGAAGTTATTTGACCCACAACTTTAGACATATCTCTACATTGTAAAAACTGGAAAGTAGGCTTGATCTCTAGAAAGATTTTTTTTCTATTTCAAAGGTCATCATAAAGAGTCAAATTTATTACATTTTCAAGGAAACACAAACAAAAGAATAGGGAGGCTGATACACTTGTCCTTCATAATGCAGAAAACTTTTTTTATTTACCATTAAAATATAAACATCCTCAAATGAGTATAATTATACGGACATAATCAACCTCCCTCCCGACCCAGATTCCTGTTTTGCCACAGGTCCTGTTTTGCCACATGGAAACACTACGTATAATTATAATGAGTAAAGTGTAAGAGAATACAGCATAACCCCAAATAGAAACTTCAATAATATAGGAATCAGTTATAGGCATTATATAGTGCCTCTAATTACCAGAGTCATTGTTTCATCCTCTAAGTTTTAATTTAATTTTAATTTAATTATATTTGCCCAAACTTTCCAGGTCTTGGCATTTTGCACAGCTTAGGACAGAATAGCACTTTTCCCATTGTTTAAACCAACTGCTGTCCAATGAAAATAAAACATAAGCTATCTGCCAAAGTTTGAATTTTCTAGTAGTTACTTTTAAAAAATAAGAAATATGTAAAGATAACTTTGACAATACATTTTATTATTTTTTATTTTTTTTTGAGGCATTTTTTTTTTATTTAGTTATTTGTTTGTTTGTTTGTTTTGTTTATACATGCACTGGGTACAGTCAGAAGCGCGGGAGGGTGAGAGAATTCACCAGAGCCAGAGCGGGGAGCAGAGCAGGCAGAAGGACCGAAGTACACTGCTGAGGGGAGCAGCGGGTGGCAGGAGAGGTCTGCGCGCCATGTGGGACCCTCCTCCGGTGCCCGGGGAGCAGCCGGGGATCGAACCGGCGCCGCAGAGGCCGCGGGCAGCTTCGCAACCCAGCGCTCAACCGCTGCGCCACCGGGGAGGCCCGACAATACATTTTAGCTAATCCAATATTTCTAACATATTTCCACATCAACATGTAATCATTGTAAAATTTATTGAGACATTATTTAAAAACAAATTTTTGTAATCCAGTATATATTTTACATTTACCTCTTAATTCAGATCACTTACATGTCAATGCCCAGGAACCTTGTGTGACTCATGGCTACTATTTTGGGTGTCACAGTTCTACTGAAATTCATAAGGAACATGTGATGTTTGTTCTCTGTGATGGAGGTACACATAAAACTTTATTCTGGGAATAAAAGTTATAGGCTGAAAGTGCTCAGAGAAGACCACCCCAATATTCTCAGAGCTTGTCTCCATAGGACATGTAGGCTATTTTGAGTGAAGACCAATTGAAGCCTGGAAGCTAGGGAGAAGCTCTTACATTACCCCCAAATTGAAGAAGTGCTCCCTTTAACTTCCTAGAAAAATGAAGATTTGGGGGTATTATCCAGCTATACTATTTTATGTAAAATGTCCTGACAAACCCATCTTTATTTGCAAAGTAATCCATAAAGTCACACCCTCTTAATCTTGTAAAGTCTCAATCCTGCCTCTTTGGCACTCTGGACCTGTACCCCATTCCTTAGTTCAGGATTTGAGCACTATTCTCTCCGGCTAAGATGGGGGTCCACATAATCACTGAAAATTTATATTTTTCCTCTGCTAACTGGTATAATGCTGTTTTGATTATTCTACCAGTCAAAGAAACCAGAGGGCTGAGGGAATTTGCCCCTGTGCTCTGATAAGATCAAGGGGAATCTTTTTCCTCCCAAATTCTACTGTGTAGTTTGTGGGTAATAATTATAAAGATCCCTTCTTAGGGCCTCCCTAGTGGCGCAGCAGTTGAGCACTGGGCTGCGAAGCTGTCCACAGCCTCTGCAGCGCAGGTTCCATGCCTGGCCACCTGCGAGGGTCCCATATGGCATGACAGACCTCTCCTGCCGTGCCCGCTGCTCCTGTCAGCAGTGTATTTCGTCAGTCTGCCTGTTCTCTTCCCTGCTCTGGTGCTGGTGAATTCTCTCACCCTCCCGTGCTTCTGACTGTATCCACTGCTTGAATAAATAAATAAATAAATCTTAAAAAAAAAAAAAAAAGATCCCTTCTTAGACCTGAGTTCCAAATTGATTGACAACTAGACAAAATGTTTCAAATACATACAAATAAAAATTAATTTAATTAAAAATATAGTTGCATTGTGTAACATGACTTAGATCTGTGTCTTCATTAACTTGCTAATCCTGTTTCCTAGGTCTAGTTTTGGGGCTGCCTGTCTGTGTGTGGGTGTATAGAGCAAACTGAACTCTTATTCAAATATTTGTCCCTTGAATAAAAAGTTGAGTTTTGCCTCCACACAAGGAGAACCCTAAAATGTTTTTCCATTTGTAATAGTTAGATAAACAAATTTCCATTTTGCTTTGTTTTGTTTTTTGAGGCAGGAGGGGAAAAATTCTTTCAATTCTATTTCATCTTGGCAAAAGAGTGGACAGGGAAATAGTAAATCTGTAAAGTTACACCTCAATTACCAAGAGGAATAAGGTTTTAATTATACTAAGGAAAACTAAATAGCACTGTGTCAGAAGGAAGTATGCTAAAAAGTTTTTAATTAGAATTATGGCTGATTTATTTTTTGCAGAAGAAAGGAAAATCTGCAGATCTACGTTACGAAGTATGCTAAAAAAGCTTTTAACTAAAATTATGGGTAAGTTTATTTGCAGATTTATCATATCATGCTAATTAAAGAGGAAGCAACAATGTCAAATAACCTATCTTTCTTGTACAACTTTCCAGTTCCCTATTACACACAGCCTTCAGGAATCTGTTAAAATCCAACTGATTAGACTATGAAAATAAATGCCTAGGTAAGATATATGCAACTGGTTGACTTAATCTATTGTCGACTACATCGCAGAAAAAAATGGTGAAAATTTCATGCCCCCCAAATGGAAGTGGTCCTATCTAAGATTGATTGATCGATTAATTATGCTGAACAATTACTGACCAACTAAGATGACTTAACAAACATTTGTTTCTCCCACTTGCCCTCCTTCTACGGTTTTCCATGTATTAAAATCAACTATTTAACTGGAAGTTTACCTTAGTGTAAGTTCCCCCCTAAATAATAATAAATGATTTGCAGGTACAGTTATCAAAAAATTGAAGTGTGTTGGGGGGTATATGCGTTTGTTTACTATTTACATTTTCTAGAGTTTTCAAGATTTACTCCTTTTTAAATTAAGAAGAAATATTGTCTTACTTTTAGATACACCAAGAAAGAGAATAAGACCCATTATGTTATCAAATATGAGGTATACATTTGAAGATTCATAAGCTGTTGAGAATAGGAAAACTGTAGATTCCACAGAGAATCTAGAAAATAATTTATTAGGGCACTGTATCTCTTAAGCACTAATATCTGACGGGAAGGTGGCCTGAGAGACCATGGAGGAATCCTGGAAATAAAGCGTGACAGCACAATTTTTGTAGTGGATGATCTTTACAACATTATGTATTTCTTCTTTCATTACTTGATACCATTATGTAATACCTTTTCTCATCTTTATTAAATGCCATATATTAATTAATCAATAACTGTTAGCATTTTCCCTGAAATGGGAATAAAAATGCAAGTTGAGGGGCCTCCCTAGTGGCGCAAAGGGTTAAGCACTGCACTATGAAGCAATCCGCAACCTCTGCCGCATGAGTTTGATCACCGGCTGGCCAGGAAGCAACCCACATTGTGTAGCAGATGCTCCTGTCTGGCCCGCTGCTCCCCTTAGCAGTGTATTTCTGTCAGTCTGCCTGTTCTGTTCCTCACTCTGTCTCTGGTGTATCCTCTCACCCCCTGCATCTCTGGCCTGTGCCCCAGCTCTTGTATGCATAAATAAATAATTCTTTAAAAAAATGCAATTTAAGATAATATGACTAAGTCTGAAATAATGGCATTGAGCTCTCTAAATTTGAGAAGTTAGAGTGATCTTCAAAGAGCAGATTAGGATACTAGTCAAAGATTGACAGGGAACCAGTCTTCTCTCCCCAGTTCATTTTGATGTTATGATGGAACACTACATTGATTACTTTTTCTCTCCTGAACATCCACTAGTGATGGAGATGATTAAAAATTCATGCAATGCTTTGATATAATTTTAAGGATACTGAATTATTTTAATAGCCTTATTTTCTTCTTACTATGTGATTACATTCACTGCTAGAAACACTTTTGCTATCTACTCATAACTTCAAGCATCTCAAATTGTTTCAGCTAGACTATAATCGATATGTAGAGAAAATATCAATATTATCTTAGTACAAATGTTGGAGAATGTTCTTTTTATAAAATATCTTCAGAAACTTCCTTTGGAAAGTTGGAGAAATAAGATTTTAGTGCTGCAGTGTGGCACAGACAGAATGAAGTCCTGAGTAAATCTCTGGAAAGAAAAGTATGATTAGAAGCTTTCAAGAAATCCCTCACATAATCTGCCTAAATATTTGACTAATTTAATGAAAGAAACACATCCTCATCTGTTCTTTGGCATGACATAGACCAAAACTTAAATATCTGATAAACTCAGTGTCTACAAATTACTGATGCCTGACAAATTGATGAAAAATATATTCCAATATTTGACATTATTCCAAAAATTTCCTGCATAGATAACTGATTTATACATTTGTTGACTGGGCCAAGGGAGAGGTTACTAAGGAATGAAATGAGATGTGGAAGGTAAGATGGTAAAAGGGAGGGACAGAGTTAAATAGGATCCCTGTTCAATGATCACATCCAAACATGTGCCAGGCTGATAATAGGACACTCTCAACATAGGGACTTATTAACACACATTTGAAGAAAATTTAAAAAAACAGGATTTGTATTATACTAGCTCAGAATAGTGGTATAGATATTAATTTGTATTTGTGGGGGTGTGGGAGGCAGTGATTTTTTGCTACTATGGTATAGTTACTGAAGAATAACTCATACCAGAAATTTGTTTTTGAGGAACATGAAAGTTAAGCTAACCATGCTTTTCCTCTGCTTTATCATTCTTTCCCGGCATCCCTGTCTATATCACAGTATAATAAAATTCTTCAAGCAGAACATTATAGAACATAAGTATATTGATTCTACTTTCAAAAATTATTTTTAGCCCAAACTGGTTGTAGATACTGGATGCTAGGCCTTCATATTAATTTGAGGACATATTACTATAAAGGCATTAACTCATTTTTATAAAGAGGACTGTAATTTAATTTTACTAATACATGACTCCAGAAATATCCATAGTACCACAGTCTATTTAATTTTTGCTTGCAACTTATTCTTTATATACAAGTGAATCTACATATAAAGTAATATCCTTGTACCAATACTAGACAGTGCATATTAAACCAACATATCATCATGGAAAAGGACTTACTGTTTGCCGACTACAGGCAGCAGTATCTTGATTTGTGGGAATATCTTACTTGTGGATAGTACTTGATCAGATGCAATTTACTAAAGTAAGATTGTTTTTATTGCTTTCTTAATTTTCCTGAGTGGGAGGGTATCAAGTCACATGTGAGTTAATTTTTAGCTTCTTCCTGGTGCACTTAAATCAATGGATATCAAAATTTCCACTTCAGAAAAGTTCCTGAGACTAGTTGGACTGAGAAGGGAGCTTTCAGGGACCTAGAAAATCTGCAGGAAACAACTGACAATTCCATCATTCCAGCAGTTTGGTTCCAAAGTTTAAAACCTTTACCCCTAGTATTTGCCCCATATTCCACATCAAGTCTATGTTGACATCTTCTTGCATCCCACCATTTTTGGCTAAATTGATAAGGAATCTGCTTTAGTTCCATGGTCTCATTTTCTCTTTTTTTCATAACACATATCACCACTTAATACAACATGAATGCCTTTTAAAAAATAATTCTTTTTTCTTTTTTCCTCACTACTAGAATATAAGTTTTGTCAGGGCAGGGACATTTGTCTACTTCCTGATTCATTTTAAGTTCCAGAATAATATTATATATGTATGTATTATTGATTGAATAAATTAAGTTGATATCTGAGAATAGACATAAATGTGGCAAGGCAGTAAATCATGTGGATATCTGCAGAGATCTAGTTCTGGAAGGAGGGAATAGAAAGTACAAAGAGGTCGCCAATGTGGCTAGCAGCAATGAGTGATAGGGAAAGTATAGGCAATAAAGCTCTATAGCAGTAAGTGATGTAGTATTAATTTAAATACAAACAAGTTTGGTTTAGAGCCTGTTCTCCTAATTCTTAAAATTAGATCAATATCCAACTCATCACTTAATAGCTATATGATTTGAAACAAATTTCATGTATATACTCAACTTCAGTGCCCTCATGAATAAGACAGGGCTAATTATGTCATCATGTTGTAAAATACTTTAGAAATGGATTAATTAGTATAGACCCTATCTCACCCAAATCTGTCTCCTATAGTTATTTGGGTCAGAGAAGAACTCTTAAGAAAACAAACAGCCTGTAGGTAAGTACATTACCTGCTCTTCAGTTGTCATGTTTAAACCTGAGAACCATTAGCAAATCTAACTCACCAAAATCATATCACATAATACTCTGAAAGACTAGGAGGAAAGAAGTAATTATCAAGTAAGTTCAGTTCAAAACTCCCTGGTGCTTGATAACTATCTAATCCAGGGAATAACCCAGTGTGGATGAAAATTTTTGAGTAGTGACTTAGGTCTGTTGTCAGTACCTCAGAAAGTTTCGTGTTTAAGAAGAGTCTGTGGTGAGAGATAAGGACCCAGGACAAAGATAATCCTAATTATAATAATAGAACCTCCACTTTTAACCGGGTGGTCAGTGTCAGTTGTATTCCTTGTGGCTCTTTTCAGTTCACAAGGAGGAAATGAACTGGCTCTCATGTACCTAGGTTTCTTTATTTAAAACTAAAATTAATTTACTGGCTTTTTTACATTGCAAATTTGTATTTTTGAGTCAGAGATGTGATCCTTGGTAGGAAAATAAAACCTCATTCTCAGAAATTTCTTATTAGAGAAGTTGTATACTATATGGCCCTGAGTTAACCACCAAACCACATCAGTTTTGCAGTAGTGGGTTATGCTTCAAATGAGAGTGTGAGGGGAAAATATCCTCCAAAATGGGTGCAATTCTTACTATAAAACCTCTCTGCTTTAATCCCAAAGCTCACAAAATTTCCATGTATCTTTCACCAGGGGAGAGATTAGGATATAATGTTATTCCTAATTGTCCATTTTTTATGATAATAATTTTTTAATTTTAGCCCTTGCTTTGCATCTGTGAATAAAGGGTGACTATATAGTACTAGCTTAACATTTTTTTCTTGTAATAAACATAAAGATGAGGTTCGAAAAGGCTAATTCTGGGAAGTATGCACTTTTAAATTGATTCATTCTTTGGTTCATTCAATTGAATATTTAGAAAAAATATTTAAAGTATATTATATATCAAAAATGTCACACATTCCTTTCATTTCTTCTGTGTGATGTTGGCCCTGTATATAAAGTATCCATTTCTTTTGAATGATTGATACTTTACACCATGATGTTATACTAAATATATTTGATAAGTAAGAAAATTGGGTTTCATAAATCTGAGAGGGAGGTTCATGTGTATTTGACAGGCATTACAAGAAAAATCTATCTTCTCTTTCTGTGCACACTAATCCTATTAAATTTCTTTCAGCTAAGAGAATGCTTGGTCTTTATGTGGCTCATGGCAGCACCTATTTAGAGTGTGCAAGTTTGTTGGTCCCAGGGTGTTCTTAAGTCAACCTGATAAGACCTCTTTCCCTGTTTCTCTGGGATGGAGTCAGGATGCCTGTGATGGTCTGTATTGAAGGATCAACAATGAGGCCATTAGGTGAGGGTCTAGAAGTAGGTATTCAGAGAAGAAAATTCAAGATAGTATAAATAAGTCAAATAAATATAAGATAAAGATTAGGTAAGTAGGCCCTTTATCAACCCTTCAAACTTATATGTGGTTTTTCAATGTTTCCAGGGAGAGAACAATGGTTAATAAACATGATTACTGCTATCATTATCCAGGATAGGACACATTATAAAATCTCTGTGCTGGTCATTGAAGAGGAAAGAGAAACTGGAAAAGTTTCTAGGTTTTTTCATAAACTCATTCTGAGACTGACACACTATGTTTATTAAAATTTCTAAGAATTGGTTACTTGCCCTATTGTTTCTGGGTTGGAGAGTGATACATTTTTATAATCAGCGTAGAGTAGCCAGATTTCATATATATATGTGTGTATATATTATATATTATATTTACATATATGTATATTTATAAATACACATGACATCTAGTTGAATTTGAATTTCAAACAATAATTGACTTATACATTAAATTGTTTTTCTTTAATAAAATTGAAATTTAACTGAACATCTTATATTTTAGCTGGAAACCCTTACATGAAGGCAAGAGACCCTGGTGAGTATTAGTAATAGCTATTTTTATTCTCTAAAGTATTTGTTTTTGTCTGGGAAAACATTTCTCCTCCAACAACAACTCCCTTCCTCCCTTCCACTCCCCCCGAGGAATACTCTGGCAACTGTCAAAAGATGTCACCTTGGTCTTGTCTTCTGTGACTGAAGAGTTATTTATTATCTTTACTCTGTAACTTCTGTTCTTCTTTTCTTTTCTAATACCTTATTTTTGTTGCAAAACCATGGTTTACAAACTTGCAATGCAGTTATCTATATGGTGGTAGAGTAAATTCAGCTTGCTAAAGTTATGTCCTGAGGTGTCTGCAGATAGTACCTATTGACATTTGTTGAAGGACAGAGTTTGACTCATAGAAATAGCACAACTTGCCCCTAAGGCTATATTCCATGAACAGAGCAAAGTTTAGAATGGATGAGCAGCTTTTAAGTTACACCAGAACAGAAGCAATAGTCCAGGGAATCAAACTTTTAGAAATCAGCTTAAAAACTTGGTCCAAGGAGATGTGCATAAATGTGAATTTTAGGGGAAATGGTTTATGCACAGAGGAAGAAATATTTGGGGGAAGGAGGTAAAAGGACAGGTCATGTATTAAGGAAAGTGCTTACAAAGACCATTTCTGTGGTTTGCCAGAGGATTAATTCTTAAACTCCACTAACTAGATGAGAGAAAAAAATGAACAAACTGAAGAAGACAAAGGTATGTGGTGTACCACATTAATTGAGATAGTAGTACATACAAAGAGCTTAGTTCAGTCCCTAACTTAAAAAACAGAATATATTTATATTTATTGACCATTATTATTCACTCTAATAGATTTCAAGGGAGATTTTTGGACAATTAAGTCTTTGAAAGTTTCATAGGCTTAAAACTGATGAAGGTTTTAAATTATCTGTTACCTGGTGATAGTTGTGACTTAGTGGAATAAAAACTGATAACCAAAACAGCCAACATATTCTTATATACACAAGCACCTGTTTGTTTACTAGTGCCATATCTTTCATTTAATGTGTTAAATTAGTAAACACTGTCAATGTTCTGGGAAGATACTCTGTATTTTCCTCCTCCCCAGCAGGCAAGAAAGCAAAGCCATCTGCCTGGGCTTGAAGTAAAAACGGCACTTTCTGTTCTGTGGAAAAATCAGGCAAGAATATTCTTCCTGAGGGCAAACCAGTTTTCAACTCCCAGTTAAGTATTTAAATAATGAATACCTAGCTTTGACAACTCTACCACAGAATCTTTAGAAGTTTAGGAAGAGATTAAACCATGGCAGTTGCCCTCCTCTGCATATAGAAAACATCAGCATGTCTTTAGGTCAAGGTGAATAAAAGAGCCAAGTCTACCAGAAGCACCCTGCACCATTGTCAAGCATAATTATATTTTTCAGATGTTGATGATTCAATTTTCTAATCTATATAAAGTAAAATCAAATTTATGATTGTTGGAACAGGTCTCACAGAATAAAATCTGTTGGGCTTCTTACTGGGTTTGAATCTTCACTTTGATTATCTAATAAATTTTTTGTCTATTACTGAGACTTATTTCAGTCAACAAGTCAATATTTGAAAAATCTATTGATTTAAAATGCGTTACATGGTTAGGCATCTTTGTGGTGATAGAATTGTTCTCTATCTTTATTGTATAAACATCAATATTCTGGTTGTGTACTGTCCTATAATTCTGTAAAATGTTGCCTGTAGGGAAAACTGGTGAAAGATTATTTTTTAAAGCTGTATTTGAATCCACAACTATCTCCAAATATAAAGCTGAATTTAAAACATATTGCATGTCAATTATACTAGTTTGATGTTTCTGTTGTAGCAGTGTCTTCGTTTTGAAGTTGCATATAAAATTAAATTTAATAAAATAATTGAAAAAGAATGAAGCAAAAATTGTTTAAAGTACTGATCCATGTAAGTACATTTGCCTCCTTGTTTAAACAATTAAAACCATTTAAGTCATCTAAAATGTTGGGCGCTTGGGAGTTGTATATATCAGTGACTCCAGTTAATTTGTGTTTTTTTAATTTTCACTTCCTTTGCCAATTTAATGCCTTATTTGCCATTGCCAGTACCTCTCCTCAGGAGTCATTTCACCTTCTCAAGCATTTTATCACCTTGCACACAACCATCTGTGTTGATTCAGGCCAATTGTAGCAGAAGAGAGTCCTGCCAAGTCCTCTGTGGATTCAGGCACCTTCCTCTGCCCTTTAGCACCTGGGCCTTTTGGAAATGACTTTATCTGTCATATTTTTTTTTCCTGAATTAAGTACAAAATAGTTATTGTCTTCAAGTACTGAATATTTAAACAAAAGAAGTCAAAGTAATTAGGTGTCCATTTTATCAAGATCTTGACTATTGCTCCCCACAGCCAGGGAGAAGACCCTAACTAGAATTCAAACCTGGGAAATGCCCCTCTAGGGTTGGGGTTGCTGTCTCTGGGAGAAAAAAAAGGATCAGGTTTTATAACCTCAGCTCAAATTCTTTGACATTTCTAGTACTCTACTGTATTATTATTTGAAGAGTGTATAACCACAACTTCCAAGGGAAATTCAATCACTAGTTAATGCCTTATGTGTTTGGATACATACGCAGGGACTGGTGGTTTTAAAATTTGGGTTCAGATTTCACTACTTAGCTAAAGGTATGCTTCTTCCAGTAAATTTGGAATTGTAACAGGATTGTGACCTATCTTCCTTGGAGAATAGTAATCCCACAAATAATAACAATAGCAACAACAATAAAAAAATGAATAGCAAACATTGCCATATTCTATAATGGGATCAGTCTCTCAAAAAGGATCAGACAAACTTCTCAATACCTCAGTGTAAGCCTTTTGTCACCTAGTTTGGGTACTGGGTGTCAACTAAGGGCCTGTGTGCTGCAGGAAGCCACTATTATTTATTTATTTATAATTATTATTTTTTTTAAAGATTTATTTATTTATGCATACAAGAACTGGGGTACAGGGCAGAGGTGCAGGGGATGAGAGGATTCATCAGAGACAGAGTAGGGAACAGAATAGGCAGATTTACTGAAATACACTGCTGAGGGGAGCAGCAGGCAAGACAGGGGAGGTCTGCTGTGCCATGTGCGTCACCTCCCTGGCTGGGGATCTAATTTGTGCCACAGTGGCTGCGGACAGCTTCATAGTGCTGATGCTTAGCCCCTTGTGCCATCATTGATCCATTACGGCTTTTGTTTTAAATTTTTTTATTAAATTTTTTAATTTTATATATTTTTACATCATTTTTAATTTTTGCACAATGTATGCATTTTCATTTTGGTTATATTCCCCAAACAATTCCCACCCCTTTTATTTTGACCCTAAACCCTCTCCCCTCCCCCCACTCTGTGTCTCTGGTTTATAGTTGCTTGTTAATTTTGATTTTTACTTTACTATGTTTTTTCCTGGTCCCTTATTTAGGTTTTCTAAATTCCAGATGGTCTCGTTCATAGCAGGAATTTAGAAAACCATTATTGTTATTTTTAAGAATGTAGACAGTTTTAAGTTGAATGTAGTAAGGGCCCTAGAAGATGAAGAGAAGCTTTTCTCCTGCCTGATTCCCTTGTTTTCTCCATAACTGAAGATATAATCACTCCTTCCCTTTTTATGGGTTAGAAGAATGTAGTTTGGTGGGACCTCATCCCACTGTTGGTTTATCAGAGAAAATGTTCCCTCTCTCTGAGGTCTCACCTTAACTCTCAGAGTGAAAATGAGTTAACCCCCTTTTTATCTGTCATTTGAAGCCCCTTCTCTCTCTTGATAAATAAAGTTCCTAAATACAGTATAAATATCCCTGGTCTATCCCTTTATTTTTTAGAATTGAGAACCATGTATATTCTACAATCATGTTATTAAATAAATTTTTCCTTTGCCAACTTGAATGATGCTATTTTGATTACTCATTCAGCCTGAGAGGAATCCAGTGTTGTATAAGAGGATTTTCTGTCTGCCCAGATACTATCTATTTTGGAAGCATTTTTATCCCCAGGATATTCCATATTAAAGTTGAAATTGGCCTTCTGGAGACTATCTTACTAGAACTTTATAAAGGTAGGGAACTAGAAAAAGGATGAGGGGGAAAGAAATACAAACATCAACCTCTTTCCTTTCCAACTCAACTACCCTTACCACTGGGAAGCTAAAGCACAACATTTTCCATACTCCCACATTGGAAACTACACAACATCCCTCTTAGCTTATTTTCCTCCTCATTGAACTGTGTGTTATGTTTCACTTAGATAAACTTGGATAAAATAAAGGATGTGGCTGTGTGCACAATCTGAAGTGCCCCAGGCTGATTTTTCTTTAGGTGACCTGGATAATGGAAAGAATATTTGAGTGGACATAAATGTTCATGTGGTTAGCACATAGGAGGAATTTTGGAAGGATATAAACAATATAAGAACTTTAGAGTGTGGTGGTCAGGGAACTGAAACTGGGGGGAGGAGGCTAGAGGGTATTTTAGTTTCCTTTATTTATAAGAAGAAAGAAGATATGGATAATAATGAAATAAACAAAATGAAGGCTATTTCCAAGGTAGTCTCACTCTGAAATATCAGGCTTGCTCTCTGCCTGAGGATAGATAGCCCCAGAATGCACTTCTGCAGAGGGGCACACTTGGGAAATACTAATAATGCAGTTAAGTGATCACCTTCTCCTTCTTTCCCTCAAATCCTAGATCCTAGCAATGACTTTAGAACTGCTTATAGATATTGAGACAAATGAGTTGATAAAGGCAATTGATGTCATTTAGTTCTCTGAGTGTTTAAAGGTTTTTAAATGTTTTTGTGATAGTCTTTTTATTCTGTCCAGCTAATTCCATTGTCCCAAACTGAATAGATTACATCTATAAATAAGTGAATAAACGCCACTATATCTTACTACCTCTATGATAATGAGGGCTTCTATTACTCCATCACATTAAATGACTACAACATTGTCAAAAGGAAAAAAACAGCTGTGGTTATTATTAGGCAATTTATTTCCTACAAAGGGGTGTGTGTGTGTGTGTTTTAGTTTTCACTGTTTCTGTAACCTTCTTGAAGACAAAATAACATAAGTGATTGGCGGTAGAAAGAGAGCAGAAATTTGAAAACGTAGAATCATCATTTCAGCTCTTTAAAATATGGGGAATTACAGAAACATAGTCAAAATAATTCAGAAATTTATTTTCTGACCATTTGTATTTTCTTAAGTTTTGTAGAGGTTTTAATTATTTTATCTGCCTCTAAAGTAAGGCTATCCATAATATTCTGAATAGATAACTTTAAAAGTTACCTTGACCCTTCAGTTATTATTGCCACTTATTTAAACACAGCCATGATAAAGAAAATGGAGGCATGTTGGAAAAATATTATGCTTCCCTATATTGTTTATATTTTGATATTATTACTGATGACTGACGTTACAGCTTATGAAAAACCTGAAATGATCTACCGCAAGAATTATGTGGTTAGAACCGGGTAGGACATACAATAGCTCAAATTCTCTTTTCCCTTCATAGTTTTTGGTCTTCACTGCACTCCCTAATAAGCTTCCCACAGATCAATTTCTATCTCAGTCTTTATCTGCTTCCTGAGGAGCTCATCTGCAGGATACAAATATAAATAACAATAACAACCTAGAAGGTAATTTTAAACATCTATCACAGATAAAAGGCTAATATGCCATTTTAAAGAAATATTTAAAACATGGGGGGAAAGAACAAAATCAAACAGCAAAAGACATAAAGAGATAATTTATACAAAGCATAAATGACTTAAACCTATGGCAAGATTTTCAACTTTACTCATTACAAGAAAAATTTATATTAAAACTATCCCAAGAGGGGCCTCCCTGGTGGTGCAAGGGGTTAAGATGCAATCTATGAAACTATCCAAAACCACTGCAGCACAAGTTCGATTCCTGACCAGCCAGGGAGCCACCCACATGGCACAGCAGACTCTCTTGACTCATCTGCTGCTCCCCTTAGCAGTATATTTCAGTTAATCTGCCTGTTCTGTTCCCCACTCTGTCCCTGGTGAATCCTCTCACCCCCCACATCTCTGTACTCCAGTTCTTGTATGCATAAATTAACTTTTTTTTTTTTTAAATAAAACAATCCCAAGAGATAATTTGTAAAGTTTCATATTGACCCAAACCAATAAGCTTTGTAACACATTATTTTGGTGATTCTACAAGAATGCAAATTGGTGTAACCACTATAGAAAGGAGTTTTGCAGTATCTAAATAAAACTAAATATATGTTTACTTCTTGATCTTTACTACGGAGATATAATGCCAACAATATGAAAATGCATATGCAAAAGTTATTTTTTTTCTAGCAATGTTTATAATTTCAGCACAATGTAGACAGCCTAAATACCTACATATGGGATATTAGCTAAATAAGTTACAGTATATTCAAAAACTTCAGTAAAATGCTTTTGTGTAAGGAATGGGAGGTACCCCAATGAATTGCTATGAGGGATTTCCTGTTTTAAACACAAAGACAAAGTCAAAGGAGTACATGAGGTATGCTACCTTATGTATAAGAAAGAAAAGAAAATGTACATATATTGGCCTATTTGTGAGAAAGAAAGTATATATTAATGAAATTGATTAACTACAGGGCTGAGCAGAAGTGAATTTGAAAGGCTTGAGGGGTAAGTTTGTCATAGGACCGCTGGAACCTGATCCTTGTTTGCTACCTTCTTGTTATTGAGCCCCTAGGCTAATAGGAATTCAATCAGTCACCAGTGAGAAGCAGATCCTCTACCCCGCACAGGCTTCCTGCTTTAGGCAATAGCTCCAGACCCAGAAGATAGGATGCAGATAGCTGAAGACCTGACCCACAAGTGACCTACATCTCATTAGCATGCTAAAACTACACACCCCTGGCTGAATACCTAAAATGCTAATGAGACATGCAAGGTATGAGGAAACATATAACTTGTCTGGTCTGCACATAGCCCAAAAGAGCCTGCTCTAATGATGATATGATGCTATTCCCCACAATCCCACCCTGGAAAGCAACTCCATAAAACCCTTACTGCTCTCAGGGAAGAGCATAGTTCAAGGCACTTGTAGCATCTCTCCCATTATGTGATCCACAAGAAATATTCCTCACACAAAATCCACTGGCTCTTTCAAAATTTGTTGGAGATGAATTGAGTGAAAGTCAAAGACCCTTGGGAATCTATACCTGTATTATACTTCTTTGTAAGCCTTTTCATATAGCACTGAATTTTGGAACAATGGATATTTTACATTCTCAAAAATAAACTTTGCAAGAAAAGGAACAATCAGAATGGAAATACAAATAGATGGACTTAACTGTATTTCAATTGAATATATAACCACATCTAAGGGAAGTAATAATTAGCTCAAATAACTTTTGGGAAGTTTTGACTTGTTGGGGTAATATAATTTAAAGCAAAATCTTTTCTCAATCTAGAAACCTCTCTGCAAAAGTAGTGGAGAAAGAAAACATTAGACCAGGATGTGATGTGCCTCACAGGTAATCTTCCAAAAGAAATCTCACCCTTTTAGACATTTCAAGCAGCTAAAACCTGTTATAAGGTAGGAGGAGGGGCATCCTGGAACCCCCAAACCTACCTGCTCTACACAGGTAACTGTCATCTGCCACATCAAGACAAAATATACTCTAGTGCATGGGACCTTCAACTGAAAGGAATTTTAATACAAATAATGTGCAATAGCAAGAAGAAAAGGGAAAGAATATAGTTTCCAAATCAAGCACCCAAAGTTTCACATCCCCTTGTGGGTAAATGCCAAGTCAAACAGGGCTGAACCAAAGCGGGACCACTGATGCCAAAAAATTTGCCACAAGTGTAAGGCACCTTCTGGTGGGGACATAGAGAAAAAGGGTAGACGAGGTCAGACAAACCTGTAAGGAAAAGAGCAAAATTAAAATCAAGATAAAGTTTGCTATTGTCAACCCCCTCACCCACACCTGTTTCAAGTGTCTCCTTCTGTGTTCCTCAAGTCCTGGTACAAGTTCAAGGCAAAGAAGCAAGTGCATCTTCTTTACATGTCTCTCGGCTCCATGTGTCACCTCTGGGTCTCCTTCTTGATCTCCTCTTCCTTTTTTCTCCCAATCTTCTCTCCAGCTTCTTCTCTCTCCTCACCTCTACCCTTCCTTGGGTGGGACTGGGAGCCTGGAACCACCGCTTTCCCAGGGGACTACCCTATTACAAACCCATTCCATACATACTCATCAGATAGATAATAATTGGTCCTCGAATAAGAGGAATTGACAGCAACCATTTATTACAGTAGTTTATCCTTAATTTACTGGCAACTGGGGTGACCATCTGTGTTAGATAATTAGCTTTACAAAAGAAAAATAAGCTTCTCATATTTTTTAGGAAAGGAAGTAGTCTTGCAAAGTGGAGCCAGGTCCCACAGAAATTGGGAGATAAAAGTATTATCTCCCAAGAAGCTTAAGTTTCAAAGGGAGGGCTTCCAAGTATTTGAAAAAAACTTTCCTGTATTACAAAACTGGCAAGAAGTCCTTAAAAACATCTTACATACATTTACAACTATAAGTTGACTCAAAAAAAAAAAAAAAAAACTCTGAGAAATGGGGGGTGGAGGCTATTTCTGTCCTTATTTTTATCAGGGAGATTTAGCCTCTTATTTAAATTTTTACTTGTCCTTATATATTCTCATTCTAAGGACATAAAAATCATAAATAAATATTGAACTATAGTTAATAAGTTTGTTTTTCACTGGAATGGAACAGCAATTCTGAATCTATTTTTCTCTATTTTCTATGATGGAGAGAAAAAGCACATATATTAAGGCTAATGGGAGCCAGGTTTCTTCCAATTTGGGAAGGGAGTTACATATATGGAAAGGACCAATGCTAAAGTGCACCGTATGATTTTGGATTGGAAATGGAGGTATCAGTATTAATTCACGGTTTTAGCACAAAAAGGCATATAGATAAGACATACATATGCACACACAAATATGTATATTCATGCAAAGATAGAAGTAATTCCTAGCTCTGCCATTTAGAAAGTCTATATGAAAGAGTGAAATAGTGATCATTTTATTTTAAAAGTTGCCTGATCTCCTTGGAAAAACTGCTGATTCCAGAGCTGGTTCAGAAAAGCACAAAATAAGACAGAAACATATTTTTGATTCAGAATGAAAGGAAGTAGTCAATATGGGAATACATCAAGAACACAGTAGCCAGCTTGAAGAAGTTCACACTGGCCAAATTTTAGACAATCTGAGAATCAAAATCAATACAGAGTAACAGATTACAACTAATAGAATAACATAAAAATGTATTAAAGTGAAAAGTTACAAAAATATATTTGGATAAATAGAATGTGGTTAATATTCTAGGTCTGTGCTTTCTAGGATTCAATTTTTGTTTAGTAACAAATGAGGTAATGCTATCATAGTTGTCTTTTCCCAAGAACCGTTAAGAATAATAAAAATAGGGCCTCCCTGGTGGTGCAAGGGGTTAAGCACTGCACTATGAAGCAATCCACAGCCTCTGCAGCACGAGTTTGATTCCCAGCTCGCCAGAGATCAACCCATATGCCAACCAGACCTCTTTTGTCTTCCCCTCTGCTCCCCTCAGCAGTGTATCTCAGTCAGTCTGCCTGTTCTGTTCCCCATTCTGTCTCTGGTGAATCCTCTCACCTCCTGCTGGGCCTGTACTCCAGCTCTTGTATGCATAAATAAATAAATCTTTAAATATATATATATATATATAACTAATATGCATTAAGCCCCTACAACATAGCAGTTGCAACATTCTCTTTATTTGCATCTCATAATTCCACAACATCTTTTTGAGATAGGTACTAGTATCTTCATTTACAGAAGGATTTTAATAGAGTATAAATGATTTTCCTTAGGTCACTAAACCAGATTGACACAAAGAAGATTTAAATTTTAAGGTCCCAGGTCATAATTATGGTGCTTCATTCTTTGTTTCTAGAATTGACATATTTCTTCCACTATTGTAGAATCTGCTTAAGACAGAAAGAATAATTTATAGATCAAATAGATGTAGGGGTTAAGTGGAATATATTATTTTTTAGGTTTATCTTGGAATTTAGCTGAGGAAAAAGTATTCTAATAGCTAAAAACAAAACTATAGTATGAAATTAAAGTTGTATAGAAAGATCCACTTAATGAAGGAGAGGTTAGATGGGAAGACAAAGGTTCATACATGCTACTATCATTTATATTTGATTTGTACTATATTTTTAAAATTGTTTTGAATTACATTTTAGAGGAATTATACTCTGATGACAATAAGAATCACATCATTCATTCACTCACTCATTCATTCATCTTAATATTCTATAAAGTGATTCTAATTATGCCTTCATTTCTCCTCTGGGTTTAACTCTGTTTTGGTTTCATCTAATACATATAAAAGAAACAAACTTTAAGAATTGTCCTATCTAGTTCTTTTATTTCTCCCATGTCTCCCTAATGTTTTTGTCTCATACTTTTCTCCTCTGGATGCAATTCAAGCTCACCTGATTTTGCCTGATGACACTTCATGACCAGACACAAAGGCTGAGTCCTGAGGGCTTCACAAACTGATTGAGGATATTTATGTCAAAACATATATTACAACATTGTATTGAATTAGTTTGCTGTGATTTAGAAGTGATACAGAGTATAGAGGAGACAAAAGGGAATAATTCAGCTTGTAAACTGTCATGTCTGAGTCTAGGTTTAATGCTGAGTAGACATTAAGAAATAGAGATGGAGATAAAAAATGCCAAAAGAAGATACTTATAACCTGATGGAGTTATGAGTTATGCAGTTAATGTCCAAACAAGATTCCAGCTCAGGGAAGCAGAAAGAGACCTTTGAAGGTCTGGGTCTCAAAAACAGCCACATTCAGACACGAATCAGGAAGTTAACCAGGGCAGCAAACTGGATGTTATCTGGTAGAACAAGAAATAAAATCCACCTTAGAACAAAGACGACTAGAGTGGAAGCCTCTGGTTGACAGAGACAAAGGTAAACAGAAAAACCCTAGTTTTGGCATAGGCATTCAGATTTTTGCAGAAATTCCCAGTGATGAAGGCTTTGTCACTTTCTAGGCAGTGCTGAGTGTAAAGATGCACAAGTCTATTTACACATCAAACTTGCTAATGACTGAGACCTAATCAATTAAATGACCAATTTTTTTTGGACCTACAAGGTGCCTAATATTGTATTGAGGTGTTAGAAAGGATGAAAAAGAAAGGACAAAAATTCATTCTGTTTTCTATACTACTAAGAACTAGCTGCAAATTTTGGAACTTGCCAAGTGTTTCTCAAAATAACAAGGAAGGAATACTATCATACAACATGTAAGTCTTGGAGATCAGGAGTATGTATGCTAAATTATATGTTTGCTTTCCTACAAAGATACCATATTTTGAAAAAAAAAAGTCAGAATGAATACATCAATTTACAATCACTTTTTATTCATGTATTTCTCACAAATTTAGTATCTTGAAGAAGCAAGTCTCTTATAAATGTAACATTTTGGAATGGGGAAAATTGAATTAGAAATTTCTTGAGCCCAGTATGGCATATTGTGGTTTTCATTATGATGATGAATGCTTCTAATCCAATCACATTAAATTAGTTATGCTTCATTTTCATCTATAACTCTTCAAATATCTTTCAGTTAGGGGCTAGGAGAATTCAACACCAAATGGTTCAAATGACAAATGGTCTAAAGCAAAATATTTTATGATATGAGAAACCACTTAGGACAGCAAAATTAACTTTTTAAATGCAACCTTTTAGTTTTCAGCCTACAAGTTCTAAAATGTTTCTGAATATTATATTGAAATAATGACATAATTATAATAACTCTCCTAGTACTTATAGTGACAAATTTATTCCTAGTTAATTCATTTGTTTTTATGTAGGCACTTCTATAGCACTGTGTTTTAATTCAGTATTAACCAGGCTATTATTTGAAAGTGTTTCCAACTTGGCAATAAATGGTGGTGATTTAGTTATAATTAAATAGAAATGAGTATATAACTTCATAATGAAGTTCAGAGAAGTATTCATTATGTTTCAATACATTTTATTATCTACTTGCCCAATAAATTGTTATACCTCTGTTGTAATTAACTAGGAATTAACTCATTTAATTTTTTTTAAAAAATAATTTCTGATCTTAGAATTCTTACTTTGTTACATAGCCATTGAAAACCTAATTGAGAGTGCAGGGAACATATCTTTTAATATATTGAAACAAAAAAATTAGTGTAGCATTGCAGGTGAATAATAATTGATTAAACTGTTTATGGAATCATGATGGTTCTGAAGCATCCAATATTTTTCCTGCATTGCATTTCTCTGGTACTAAATATCATTACATATTTTAGAGTTCAATGTTTTATCAAATAGCATATACAGTCTATTTCTCTACTAACTAATTATCTGATATGAAGGTATTATCGTATTAGCTCTATCATTGAGTCATTTTTAATTTCTAAAGGATCAGAATTTTCACTTATTTCATATTGTTGTGGTTTAAAACATTTGTCTAGCTGGGCAGGATGTGTCTTTATTCCCCTCCTATTCTTCCCACCCTCCTCCAAGTCTGTGGGAAATATTAGGAGTTAAGTGGCTGCGGGTTATTCTTTTCTTTTTTTGAGCAAAAATATTCATATACCCTATATATTCATATACCCTCTATATATTCATATACCCTATAATTCAGTTGCTAAAATAGACTCAATGTTTTTTAGTGCAAATAAATAAAACATCACCATAGTCAAGATGAACTCATATTCATCATTTCAAAAGATACCACAAAGTCTCTAGATATCATACTCTCTATCACTCCATCCCTATATTTATCATACTCCCTAATACCCCATCCCTTTCTGCCCCTGCCAACCTCTTAGCCTAAGAAACCACTAATCTTTCTATCTCTATACATTTTTCTATTCTACACATTCCATATGAATGGAATTACATGATACAGGGTCCTTTTGTTCTGGTTTAGCTCTAAAAATTACATCTCAAGTTCAGGTTTAAATCAGATAGATTGGCATAAGATGTGAGTCAAGAAGACACATGCAGTTTTTTTGCAAAATGAAATCCAATAGATGGAAACTTAGTGTGCTAAACTATAATAATAGGTGTATATATTGGTACACATGAGGAAATACTATTAAAACTGAAAATGAGGGCCTCCCCGGTGGCGCAGTGGTTGAGCGCTGGGTTGCGAAGCTGCCCTCAGTCTCTGCAGTGCCGGTTCGATCCCTGGCCACCGGGTGAGGGTCCCAATTGGTGTGCAGACCTCTCCTGCCGCCCGCTGCTCCCCTCAGCAGTGTACTTAGGTCCTTCTGCCTGCTCTGCTCCCCACTCTGGCTCTGGTGAATTCTCTCACCCTCCTGCGCTTGTGACTGTCCCCAGTGCTTGTATAAATAAATAAATATTAAAAAAAAAAACTAAAAATGAGTCCTTTATCTCCTAGGATTGTTGAAAATAAGCATTGACATTCAAAATATCTCCTGAAATTTCTGTGAACTTGTTTACTTCACAATTTGTTGCTGCTACTACTATGCCATTTGAACAAAAAGAGTTTACCAAGTTTCTCTGCTGACTAACCTTCTTTTTGCCTTGTTATTGATTCCACAGTGATGAAATTTAGCTTCCTTCAGGCCATTTCCTCTAGGCTACCCTTTACTTCCTAAGGCAATAACCATTTTTAATCTTGCCAAGCTAGCAAGAGAGGGCTTGCTGACAAGAACCCAGCTGCCAACCCCCTAGCACTCTGTCTGTTCTTCAATTCCCCTCAAAGACTTGTGTGTCAGATAAATAGCAAACTTCTCGTCTCATTTAGACATTGACCTGCTATTAATATTTCAGGGAAAGAGAAACAGATTCAGATTTGAAAAAGGGAGTATAGAAACTTTGTCTTAGATAATTTAGGTAACTTCTCCAGGAGTCAATTTTTGTAAACGATTCATTTTTCTCCCTCAATATATAACACCCTTAAATATTTTTCTCCTTCAGTCCTCACTACCTATGCTTCCTTATACTGTCTCCAACAATGAAGGTTTGATAGGTCTTGCTATATTATGAATGTTTGTGTCAGTCCCAAATTCATATGTTGACATCCTAATGCCGAAGCTGATGTTATTAGGAAGTGGGGCTTTTGGGAAGTGATTAGGAATGGTATTAGTGCCCATATAAAGAGGGGTTCAAAGAGATCTCTAGCATCTTCCACCACAGAAGAACACAGGAAGAAGTTAGCAGTATCCCAGAAGGTCAATGCCAGCACCCAACCATCTGAGCACCCTTATCTTAGACTTTCACTGTACAGAATTGTGTGTAACAAGCATTCAGTCTATTTTGTTATAGCAGCCCAAACATACTAAGACAGGTTGTTATAATTATCTTCCTTTTCTTATTAGAAAATGACACAAATTGAGAATCTTTTAAGTGAAGTAATCCATGGAGATAACTTGGAGTTAATTTTGAACAATGTAAGTTTAAAAATCAGGAAAAACATTTCATTATAAATTTAATCAAAATGTTTTGATTTTTGCATAATTCCTCATATAACATGGGGCAATATTTGTTGAAATGATTACTTAAGAGACTGTAGGTACCTGATAAATTATAAGGAAATAAGGACATGTACTAAAAAAAAAGTCTGTAAAGCAGTTTACAAGATTTCAATATCATAAAAATAATTAATTAATATCAATTGAATCTTCACTACAATTAACCTACATACATTATGATGCAGTCAACTTTTTAAAATATTTTTTCAAACACTTATAGATTCCCAGAAAATGGACCCTTGCATTCCTTTCTACTTTTTCCCATTGTTAACAATTTGTATAACTATAGTATAATATAGTATATTAATATAATATATAACATAATATAATAAAGTATGATATGACAAAAACCAGCTAATTACACTGATAATATTCCAGAGTTTACTTTCATTTTACTAGTTTTAAATGTACTCATTTGTGTATACATAGAGTTCTATGCAGTTTTTTTTTTTTTAAAGATTGATTTATTTATACAAGCTGGGGTACGGGCCAGATGTGCCGGATGGTGAGAGGATTCAGCAGAGACAGAGTGGGGAGCAGAACAGGCAGAAGGACCGAAATACACTGCTGAGGCGAGCAGCAGGTGCGACAGGGGAGATCTGCCAAGCTATGTGGTCAGCTCCGGCAAACAAACTCGTCCTGCAGAGACTGCGGACAGCTTCACAGCGCGGCTCTCAACCTGCTGCGCCACCGGGGGAGGTCCCGAGTTCTATGCAGTTTTATTTTAGGCAGCTTGGTGTAACTAACATACATGTTCTCTACCTACTCTAATCGTCTTTCTATCTCTATAATTTGTTATCCCAAGACTGTTGTTGAAATAGAATCATAGAATGAGCTTTTGATATTACCTTTTGTACTCAGCATAATTTCTTTGGGATTTAGCCACTTTTTTTGATGAGTGTGCCTATAGTCTGTTTCTTGTCTTTTCTAGATTTCTAGTTCATGGTATGTATGCACATTGCAGTTTGTTTAAACATTTATCCATTAAAGGACATTAAGTAAATTCCAGGTTTTGGGCTATAACGAATAAGTTGCTATGAACGTCACATACACTTCTGTATGGACATAGTTTTTTATTTCTTTGGAATATATGCCCTAGAGGACTACAGTCAGGAAAATCCATTTTTAGTTTTGGAGAGCCTTACACAATGGTTGGGATGGTTTACATTCTTACAATCAGCAAAAAAGCAATGCAATTTCTCTGCATTCTTTAATAGTATGGCTTTTTTTTAATTTTTTTCATTATTACAGGTTTGTAGTGACATCTGATTGTAGTTTAGTTTGCATTTCCCTAATGACTAATGATGCTGACCATATTTTCATGTGTATGTTCATGTGCTTAAATGTTTCTTCATGTATTCTGCCCATTTTTTTCTGATTGGATTATTTGTTTTTATAATATTGACTTTTGAGAATGCTCCAGAGTTGTTTCATCTTTTAGACATGTTTGCAAATATTTTCCCCAGCCTTTAGCTTTTCTTTTCATTTTTTGCATAGGAATTTTCACAGTGTGAATTTTTAAATTTTGATGAGGTCCAATCTGTCACTTTAAAAAATGAATTGTAGCTTTTGGTTTCAAGTCTAAAATTTTTTCCTAGTCCTGAGTTTTGAAGAATTCCACTTATCTATTCCCAAAAGTTTTATATTTATGTTACATTTAAGTCTGTGAGCCATTTCCAGTTACATTTGTTTTTTTTTTTTTTTGGACTAAGTATGTCCAATTGCTACAAGACCATTTGTTAATTAAGCTATGCCTTCTCCATTGGATTTTTTTTGTATCCATGTCAGAAATCAATTTTATTTATTTCTTGTGAGTTTGAGTTCTTTATTCTTTTTGTTGATCTATGTTTATCTATCAATACTACACTATCTTGATTATTGTAGATATAGAGAAATTTTTAGTACCAACAAGTGCAATAAATTCCTCTCACATTCTCATTTAAAAATGTTTAAGTCATTCCATGGGCTTTTGCATTTTCAAATAAATTTTAGAAATTAATGATTTTTTAAGATGCTGGGATTTATTAGGAATGCTCTAAAATTCTATACCAATTTAAAGAAAATTAACATTTTTCTAGGTTGAGTCTACTCATCTGTGAACATAGCAAATATCTCCAGTTATTTGATTTTCTTTGAATTTTCAAAGAACACTGATGACTGAGTGCATTAAGCTATCCTTGCATAACTGAAATCAACTGTATTTGGTCATAATGTTGAACTCCTTTTATACATTGATGGATTTAATTAGATAAAAATTTGTTGAGAAACTTGGCTTCTATATTCATGAAAGATACTTCTCTGTTATTTTCTGCTTTTGTAGTCTTTTTGTGTGGTTTTGATATCAGGAATTACTGGTCTCAAAATGAGTGGGAAGTGTTCTCTCAGCTTATATATACTGACAAAGATTGTGTGAATTTGTTTCGATTCCTAAAATTCTCCAGTGAAAGTATCTAAGTCTAGGTTTTTTTTTTTCCTGGGTTGGGGGGTGGGATTTAAAATCACATTCTGTTTAATGTTAATAGGACTATAGGCATATTAACCTCTACTGCTAGTAAGTGTGTAGCAGGCATGAGTTGATCTGAATGGAGTTTATGATATTATTCCTACAGGCAGGTTAATTATACAATAAACTTTCAAATGTACATCATATCCAGGAAAATTTAATAAACATTAAAATTTTAATAATTTTTTTTTCAAATCACCTACATTTAAATTCTCATGAACCCTTGGCCATACATGCCTTGGTGATTCTCCCTGATTTGTATTGATGCAAAATTTTCTTTTCCTATTTTTCTACACGCAATTTTTCTGATTCTTTTCTACATGCCACGGATGTTAGTCTTTATGGCCTGCATTGGGCAAGTCACACCTTTGAATATAAACTTTTTTACTGTTTTCTTAATGGCTATGGTCTTATTGAATGTTTTCACTTATATGTGGAATATGGAGAAACAGAACAAAGGGTCAGGAGAAAGACAAAACTTGCAAGCTCTCCTTAGATCTGAGGCATATACCAGGGGAGAGGGAAAGAGAGGGTTCAAAACAGAGGAGCTAAGAGCACAAGGGACTATGGTGATGGACTGAGGGTGCTATGATGGGGGGGGTGTACTATGGGACAACACCTGAGGGGAGAAATCAGAACTGTACAAAAATTAACAACTATATAAGAAAATTAAAAAAATAAAAAATAAAAGTAAATTTAACAATTCTCATAAAGATTCGTGAAAAAAGATAATTTAAAATGTTATCTTTATCCACTGTATTAACCAGAAAGCTATGCATCTCTTAAAATTCTTCAAATGCCTACTATAATTTACTATTATTTTCCTAAGTGTAAAGGTATAGACTTTATTCTGTGCCTTGATATCAGTCATGGTCTATCCATTGTTTACTAGCAGAGGGGATATTTTATGTGAAAAGAACTTCTTGGTTGTGGTCAAAAAGTGACTATCACATCTTAGCAGAAATAAGGATGCCACTGCATCTTATCTTTTATCACTTAAAATATCTTATGGAACAGGAGATGAAAACATATTACAGTGGGGTTATTTTAAACCCAATAAGAAAGTGGACTCAATAGCATATAATGTGTATAAATAGATGACCAGATAAACATGACTGCATATGACTACCATTTTGCCTTCCTCTATGTTTCTGTGAGTATACAAAACTCATTTTAAGGGCCTCCCTGGTAGTGCAGGGGTTAAGTCTCAGTGCTATCAGGCTATCACCAGCCACTGTTGCCTGAATTCGATCCCAGTCCAAGGAACTGACCCACATAGCTCAGCAGACCTCCTGTCTTGCCCTCTGCTCCCCTCAGCAGTGTATTTCAGTAGATCTGCCTGTTCTGCTCCCCACTCTTTCTCTGGTGAATCCTCTCATTTCCTGTACCTCTGGAAGAGGCCTATACCCTAGTTCTTGTATGTATAAATAAATAAAATAAATCTTTAAAAACAAAACAAAACTCACTTTAAGTGTTTGTGTTCCTTATTTCACCAGAAGCAATTTAAGCTATGAAAAATTTACGCTCAATTATCTGACATTTTACTTCATTTTTAAAATCTAACTTAGTAATAAATGGATGAAAGACTGTTCTATATTTAATTATCTATATGACACATCAAGCTTATACTTTTTATCAGTAATTTAGGGAAAATGCTATTCCAGGTCACTATATAAAATGACAGAGATAATTAAATCATAAATCAACTCAGTATTTTCCTAAAATAAAAGGACATTTTATGATCACTTTTTCTAATATCATAACACTATTTTTCAAATTGCTTAATCAGACCAGTAATTAAAAGGAGAAACGCTTAAGTGTGAGACCATGAAGTCAATAAATATGTACATTTTGTTTTTAAAAATTATTTAAGAAGATAAATACAGAGGAGAAATTGCATTAAATATATTAAAATAGAGAACTGATATTTTCTGTATAGAAATATAATCTGGAAAATACGGACTCTCTCATCAAGATGGCAAGAGAGGATGTTTCTTGCTTCACTCCTGAGAGGGGCATCTAACAGTTTCCCAAGAGGTCACTATTAAGAATGTTCCATGGCTTGGGGTAAAATTTAAACACCTCTTGGGCATCAGAGACCATCGCAGACCATGTGAGAGGAGATGAAGTGGGTTCTGATCAATATCTCTTCAACCCCAGTAGGTTCCTCGACAATCTCAAGGAACCTAGATACCATTACAGAGTTTGCAGTTTTCTTACAGAAATGAGAAAGAAAGTTTTGCCTACCTTCTCTCCCAGCAACAGGATTCTTTATCTCTACTTATTTATTTGCTTTCTATCTCAGCTATAGATTGAAAGAGTAAAGCTGATAAGAATCTGTGACGTACTCAGGCCTCCATCACCTTAAATTCAGGACCTCTAAAGATATCATCTGGTTTCCCATCAATCAGAAAAACCACTGTTTATTAAGCAAGTCACACACTTCAGATGATGCATACTCACTGACCTTCTGTTTACGGTATAACCCATTTTACTCTTTATCTCAATATCATACTTTTGGGGGCAAAACCACCAGTAAAATATATTTCAATGACAATATATGATAATGCTGCTCTCTGCACTCAATCTCATTACAGAAACCTTGTCTTTCTAAAATGGAAAATGGATTTACATCTTTTAGTATTATTTCTTCCATATATTGATTCAGTGAAACAGCATTTGGTTGCTTCAAGTAAATTTGATTTTCTTTGGTGGCTTCATGAAATGTGAGTCACTCTCTAGCAAATGATGTCACTATCAAACATTTTTGGGGGTTATGAAGGGCATGTGACTAACTTTTTTTCTTTTTTTACTATGGACTGGATATCATCTGACATTTTCATAGCTCTTAAAAGTCATTTCACTGTATAACTCCCACTGAAGATTTAAAAAAAAAAAAAAAACTTCAAAAGGTGTTCTAGTATATTTCCCTGCCTTTAGCTAGCTTAAGCTCATGTAGAAAATAATCATTTCTATTGTTAAAGAAAAAAGTGTGCCATATGAAATTAAATAGCCAAGGAAGACATAATTCAAGACTATTGAAATGGAAGTCAAGACTACTGCAATAGAAGAAACTGAACTCAACATCCCTGAAAGATGGAACATTTTTAAGCACAGCAATGAGTGAGTGAGAAAGTACTGGAGAATTTCAGATGGGAAGTGGGTCAATGTGATTAACTATATGTGTTTGTGAATTATCTCTTATGGAAGTTAATTTCCTACTGTCCTTCAGACTGGGGCCTATATTTCTTGATGTAAAGGGATGGCACATAAGATCTTGAGAAAGACATTCCTCTCATGTTGAAAAGGCATGTTTTAATGAGGAGATGTTGGGAAAAATCTATACTTTCATGGGACAGAAGAAGAATTTACAATGGCAAGTTTCCTAAGGTAAATAGTCTAAAATAAGGGGGATCAAGTGCTTGTAATCAGGAAGAAACCTATCTAAAGTTTAGATAAGTAAACTAGAGAACATCAAGGCAGTCTTGGTCATTGTCCTTTGTGAAATACTATAATAATCCTTTGCATTGTGGGGTCAGTCTCACTAAAAGAGTCAGATAGGCTTTACTCAATATGTTCAGGGTCATCTTGATATGGGAACTAAAGGTCATTTAAGGACCATGAGTCTTGAAAAGTCTATCCCCATTACTTAAAAAAAATGTAGACTCTTTTGAGTTAAGAGCAATGAAGTCCCTAAAGATTAAGGAGATTTTTCCTTTCCCTAATGAAAGAAGTAATCACTACTTTACCTAAAATAATGTAGTTGGTCTTTTTTTGGGGGGGCGGGGAGGTGGCAGGTGTTATCATTCAGGTTTATCAGTGAACAAGTCCTCTCTATCCAAGAATCTCATTTTTACTTTCAGATGAGAATAGTCTTCTTGTCAGTCATGTGACATCTCCCCCTCTCCCTCCTTGAAACCCCAAGTCCTTAAACACAGGGTATATCTCTTTGGTCCATGGCCTTTTTCTTTGGAATTTACAACCATAACAAGAGACAGGAGAGCTCTGCCTAGCTATGTGGGTTTGTCCCTGGCTGGGTATCAAACTCATGCTGCAGTGGCTGGTGGTAACTTGATAGCACTGAGGAGAGACCCGATTCCTTATTTCTTTTAAGAGACTTTATACATTCCCACCTTTTGTTATGTGATTTTCAGTATCTTTGGTGGCACAGTCTTTCTCTTTGATATTATTCTTGGACCTTAACAAGTGACTAGATTTGGACAATATGAATGGGAGTGACACGTGCCACATCTGAGAAGCGACTTTTAAAGCCAATATGTTTTCCAGTAGGCTGCTTGCTCACTTCCCTTTGCTGTAGGAATATTTTACTCCAAATAGGGAATGTTCCTCTATGCTGGATTGAAAAAACACATGAGTCAGAACTCTAGCAGATGATTCACAGGCACCACTGTGTAATAGGACCAGAAATAAAATGTTAAAGGTTTGGGGGTTGTTTGGCAGCAAACTGACAAGTACAAAATACATATTTGATTAATAAATGTAGTACGGTACTGATTTATCTGCCCATGCATAGCAAAAATCCAAATGTTACAGCAAGCTCTGTGTTGTGACACGTTTTTGCACTCATATAATTTTATTATGCAGAATGTAATTTCATTTAAAATGAATTATGAGGGAATTTACACACGTGTAAGTTTCTTACACACATGTGAGTTTTAACATAAGAATCCCTGTTGGAATATATTGGTCATTTTCACTTCTTGCTATGTACTCAGTTGTTACATTTTCACTGTGTATAATAAGGTCCATTTGTTGACATGCTATTTTGTGAAGGGTAACTTCAAATATCTTCAAGGAAGAGACACACTGTCTTCACACTGATAGATATTGGATAGTAACAGAAATGGGGGGGCCATAACAAATGCATCTCAACTGGTTCTCTCTAGTGTGAGACACAGATACATTTAGTCCCTCCTGTTAAATTCCTGCTTGCTAAAATTTATGACTTTTCCATCCTTTTGGTTTGTTGGAGTCTAGGTACTAGTCATATTCCCCAAAGCAGAAATTATTCTCAGAAGCTCTGATTGCTGCCAGATACACCATTATCCTTTGTTGAGATGCCTGCCAAACTGATTATAGCTTGAATCCTTGCAGAAGTGGATCAAAAGGGAAACCCAGTGGGTAACATGTTTATTCTTCCTCACAAGTCATGTTCCTGGAGTAGGTTACTGTTTTTCTTCTGTGACTAACCACCCTCATATTAAACAAATCTATACTATTTCCTAAATTCAAAACCAGAGGTATATGGAATGTGAGGGTGACCTTAAAATGTTTCACAAGACATGAAGCTCCTGTATTTTAGGACTCCCTACTATTGATGGTCTTGCCACCCACCTTGCACCCTTTGTAGTTCCATATTGCATTTAAGAATAGAGCACAATGCAATAAAAATAAAACATATATATGAGAATGATGCTTTAATAATTGGAAAAAATTGAGATATAACATCTAAGCTGGATATGTAAGTGGATTTGAGTGCTCTCTCTATAGGTACTGAGCATGGAAGCAAATCTGCAAATGTGTGATGAATTTTGTAAAGCTTTTAAGGTATTGATTTTGAAAGTCAAATTATTTGATTATTTTTTTCCCTCCCTCCCTCTCTCCCCCCTCTCTCCCTCCCTTCTCTTTTCTTTCTTTCTCTTCCAGTCTTCTTAAAGTAAGGTCCATTACTGCTCTTTGTTACATTTTATTCTCTGATATAGGCCCAGTACTGTGCAATTTTGGGGATATTTTATCTCTTTACTCTCAGCGTATGTAGTAGGTATAATTGGAGAAATGTAGCTCAGACCCAATTTACCCAGTCATACACACAATAACAATAGTGGAACCAAATTTAGAGAAGTTCAGTAATTTCTCTCCATTCCCTGGTTCTTGCTATTTCAGACTCTAAAAAAGGATTATGTTGGGTTAAGCACTTAGATGTCATAGATTATAAGGTTTTATTCTTTTTTTTTTAAATCCCACTTATGGTATTGAGGCCTCAGGATAATCATCTTTCCTTTTTTCAACTTTAAATCTGAAACTGTCACTTATACTTTGAGTAACAACATTAAAAACTGGAAAGTAAAAATAGCACTAATTCTGTGCCAGAGAAGTATCACAACGCTACTTGATTGGATTATAAGTGCATGTAATTACAGTTTACCCAAGGTTAGAAAATATTGCTCTAATTGCCTAAAACACACTTACACTGGCAAACCCAATATAAAACTCCCTCTCGCCTTTCCACTTGTTTAACCCCATAAGCAGACAGTAATAAAAGTCCTGTCTCAAAGTTTTAATGTCATTTAAGTTTTTCTATATAATGAATGTTTCTTTCTAGCCTAGCTTCCAGACTTCTGCTTATTCACACTCATAAATCTAACCTTCTAGGAAATTTCCTTTTCTATACAAACTGCTTTTCATTTGAGGCTGACAGGATTCTGCCTAATACAAATTATTAGCAAGCAGCCACTATTTCAAGCTCATTCCAATAATAGGAGTAAAAACTGATATGGTCAATATATGTGTCAGAAAATTCTTCAGCTACTTAGAATAAATGATTTCATATAACTCTTAAAACAAATAAATGAAGTAGTTACTGCTATGATTCCCATTTTATAGAGGAGGGAATTGAAACACGGACATTAACAAGTTTGTCCAAGGTCATATAGTTAGTAAATGTCTGAATTAGTATTTGAACCATGGCATTTGACTACAGAGTCCATAAATCTAGTGAAATTTCTGTTCTTATCCACAAATTTCCCATACAATATTTTCAATAGATGCTTGCTGAACGTTGGCCTCATGTTACGAATAATTATTTAAAACTTATTTGAATTGAACCCAGGCAGAACCTTAGATGAACATCATATTGAAAATCATTGTGTGTACTTATTCTGAATGACTCTTGAACCTTTAAATCTATTTAGAAATGTTCACTGGCCCTTTACTCAATGTAATACAACATGCTGACTCCAACAATGTATAAGCTTTTAGGAATTTTAAAATGCTAAGAGCTATTGCCAGCTACATCTATTTTGTTTTAAAGCACACATTGATATACTTTAATCCATTACCATTCCTTTTCCTCTTTCTTCTATCTCACTCCTCTATCTCACACCTTCTTTTTGGTTTTCCTTCTTTGTTTTTTCCTCACTTCACTTTCTGAAAAGATCAGTCAAAAGTCAATAGGTGGATTCCATGCAGGACAATGGTGACCTCCACCACCTATAATGAGGAATGAGCAAGGTGAAGACAGCAGTAATGGTTTTTCAGCTTTGGACACTGGAACTTGAATAGGGTAAAAAGTGTTCAGGCACGTCAAAGTAAAGGGGTAGTCATAAATGGGCAGCAATGGAAATCTGGTATAGGGTGGGGTATTCAAGAAGGATGAGGAGAGTGTCCAAGCAAGAAAGCAGTGGCAATGATAGCCCAGCATAGGGTGTTGGATTCAGAATAGGGTGAAAAGAGATCTCCATGGGGGCTAGGGATGAGGTTGAGCAAAAGTAGTAATGTGTGACTGGTTATACTTAGGAAGACACAGATTCTGATTTAAAGAAGCTTCCAGAAGCAAAATCTTGAATTAGGCATCACAATTACATAATTAACTATATAACAGGTTATAACTCTTTGTAATAGTATCTCATGAGTTGATAATGATGTTAATATAAATAAATCAATGAATAATTTTAAAAAAATAATGGAAAACACATATTTTCACAAGATAGTCCTTTCGATTATAATTACTTATTAGTAAAAAGAAGGAAGGAAAGAATAACTTTATTGTAGTTAAAGATACAGGCCTATCTTAACCAAATGACCAACGTTAACTTTATCAATAATAGCACAAATTGTAATTATCTGGTTAGTGATAGAATAACATGAAAATACATCATTTCTGTGCTAGTCTACCTTGGATGCATAACTGGAATCTCTTCATGAGGAAAGATCAGAGAAAATTACATTGAGGGACATTATACAAAATAATTTTCTTTCTAGTCTACACAACTGTCCAAGTTATAAAATTTGAGGAAAGACTGGTGAAACTGAAAAGACATGGCAACTAAACATAATACAAGATCTTGTGCTGATTTTTATTTTTAAGGACACTATTGAGACAGTTGGCAAACAGCTGAATTATAGCTGCAGAGTAGATAGTACTGATGCATCAATGCTAATTTCTGATTGTGTCATGGTTAGATAGAAAGAAGAATGTACCCATTTATAGGAAATACACTCTAAGGTATTTGAAAATGATAGAACATCATGTCAGCAATATACACTTGAATGGTTGAGGAAAATGGCTTTTGACTTTTCATGCAAATATTCTGTAGTTTATGATAGTTTCAGAATAAAGTGAAAAAGTCTTTATATGCTTCATAAAATAGAATTTCAAGGCCTACTTATAGTCATTTTGACAAACAGTGACCTTTTTTATCTGAGATATCTCTTTATTTTAGAGTCACATACCTTAAATAAATATAAACCAGATGTTAATTCTAGGGAAATAATTAGTGTCTCAAGCATCATAGACTTCATTGATTGTGAAAATTCATTTTTCACTTTGGTGAGATGTTTAGATAAGCCCATCAAAGCAGACAATCACTCTGAATTTTTTAGTTTATAGAACCCATTTTGGTGCAAAGTCATCTTGGAAGGAGGTCTAATTAATACATTCCAGTTCTGCTGCTGTGTTAAACTGAAGAGAAAACCCTATGTATTAATACTTGCTCAGTATTGGCCTATGTATTTCACATGTAAGAGTTCTCAACTGATCACAATCAATCACTATTTACTAAACAAAATAAGTGAAGCATTAATGTATTGTTTCATATCAGCACATCTATATGTCTATATCACTCATAATCTTCCTTCTTTGATTTTTTACAAAATCAAAGGTCATACAGCATAGGATTAGAATAAAGTCATAATAAACTGAGAATTTTGATTTTTCTCAAGATATTTATTAATTTCATCACTCGATTAACCTACTGTCATATATTTGCTCCCTCTAATTCCATATGTATTCTTACATAATGAATTTGTAGCTTTTGTAGACTGCTCTGAATGATTACTTCTGACTGGTGTTAATACCAAATACATTTTCAGTGGGTTAGTGATGCTCCAGTCCAAGAAAACATAGTTTAAAACACTTAAAAATTTTGTGAGCTAAATCATTGTGCTCAAATTGTAAATACGTTGCTGAACCTGAAATGAAAATGTGAGATCCTTAAGCTTTTTTAGTTCCAAAAAATATGTATTCTATAGGTAATTTTGCTTTCTCATAAATATTTGCAAATATATATACTCATATATTTTATTTAAAAATCACATATTTTTCTTTTATTTACCCAAGTTTTTTACCCAATTTTTTTAATACATAAGCTTTTGTTTCCATATTTCTAATAATTAATATAAAACAATAGTGTGCTTTATCAGTAAAGAAATTGCTATTTCACCACAGCACATACTATAACTTACCTCTGATTTTGTTTTTGTTCATTGCAGCTCATCTTATAAATAGAAATAGTTCAGTTAAAAAAAAAAACAGTATCTCTTTGGGGGAGAGATATGCAAAAATTTACTAACAATATCAATTCTTACAAGTAAATAACATTTTTTTTTTTTACAATTTAATTACTGTGGGTACATTTTCATAGATGTGAGATTATATTAGAGGCTGTTTTGGCTATACAGGTATTTTAAAAAGTAGTTACACTAGGAGCAAATAATTAAGTAGCAGCCCAGCCAACAAGGTAAATATGTTTCTAAATTGTTTGGGACAGCCACATATTCCACTATAGAGATGAAAGGACCTATGGACTGTGAACTTTCAGTTAGAAAAATATAATGTATATATCATTTTAGAGAGTCTTTTGGACTCTCTAAAATGCTCATTCGTTGTCATTTCTCCATACTCAGATGCTCTGGATAGTATGCCCTGAGATGTATAGACAAACGCTCGCACAGAACCTAAGTTATGCTGATATTAGAAGATAAAGTAGAAAAGTTTTAAAAGTAGCCTGGCAGGCCTTGAATGTGGGGAGGATAAAACAAGGTTCCAACAGATAAACTCTCAAGGAGCATTCACTAGTCAAAAAGCTGAGTTCAGAGAATCAGCAAAAAAAAAAAAACAGAAGCTTAAACACAAAAGATAAATAAAATTCTGTCCTTAAGATGCCTTTTGGAAAATCAAGTAAAGATTTCTTTTTTTGCTTCCTATTTGGCTCTGCTTCATTTAGGTATAGCTATAGAAGATACAGACTTTTTCCTATTCATAGACATACAGAAGTAGAGTATGCTTATTATGAATAATAGGAATAGTTACCTCAATAAAAGTCAAGTGGGACTAAGGGAGTTATGCAGTTTTAATAAAGAGTGATTAACATTGATTTTAGGCCACAACACATTAATATGGCTTCTTCCTTAACCATAGTTTTTATTTTGAAGGCAGTGCAATAATTCAGATCATCCTAAACAGCAATTAATTCATTCATCAATTCACATTCTAGGCCAGACACATTGCTGATTGAGTATAGAGATGAATGAAATAGGTTCTTTTCCCTTAGGAATCCATGGTCTAATTAGAGAACCAAATAAAATAGCAAATGACAGGATGAGACCTGTTTTCCTATCTCACCTCATGAAGTTCAATTAGCATTCTCTCTCCCAGAAACCTTAAAACCAAATCTCTAGACATTGTAAATAAAGAGGTAAGCATACTTGTTATGGGTATGTGATATAGTAGAGTTGACCCCTGTTAAACACAAATCCGAACAACAAAAGCACAAATCCAAAACACAAAAGCACAAATCTTTGGCAGGTAATTGATTAGAACTAAGAATTTTTCTCTTTGACCTAAAAATAATGACTCTACCAGGACTGAAAACCTTTTGTCTGATAATATTATGAACATCTGATTTACATCAAACAGGGATTTTTAAATGTCATAATTTATAACCAAATATAAGAGATTGAGCTCGATGAAATATTATAGAATTGTCCAATACAAATTAAATAGAGCAAGAAATTTTATGGGGAAAAGTGCTAAAAATGAAACTTGGTTCTAGAAGTAGCATGTCATTTTGAACTAAAGTAAATAATTTTGTGATTGAAGAAGAGATTGATTCTAACATGGCTGATTCTTCAATCTTATATCTAATATCACATTAGGTTAGTATTAATTTTAAAAGAATAATATTTGGCTGGAGAATGAAAGACAGCTAACATTCTTTTTTTTTGGAAGTATTTGTTACTTTATTTAATCTTTCTTGGTTATCACTTTGGCATAATGAAGGAAAGAGAATGGCATGAATAAAGGAGATATAGAAAGAAAAGAAAAAGAAATAATATAAAAAATCAGTGTTTGTATAGCAATTCTGTTCATCTCCATCATTTCATTAATCCTCAAGGTATTTTTAATATAGGTTCGTATTATATCAAATGGAACTGATTCCATTTTACAAATAAAGGAAAGCATAGTGCTTGTGTAGCTTGCTGAAATACACCCTGAAACGAGTGGAATACAGTTTCCCTAAATTCTTTTCAATTTTGTTATTCATTCCAGCATGTAACAAACACGAAAGCAAGGAGCAAGGCAAAGTGGTTATCTAACAAAATTGGGCAAGAGACTAGTAATTGAAAATTTGTTATTTTTAAGTAGTTCTTAATTAGAAACTAAGAGTTATAAAAAAGAAATCAAATTTATATCCACTTCTTTAGCATTCACTTTCAAAATAGAGACTTGGGAAAATTTAACAAATACATTCAATTTTACCTTATTTCCATATTTATAAAATTGAGCTTCTACTCCATGTATGGTTATGAACCTTTATTTTGTTTATTATACTAGCATTCTCCAATGAGAGAGAAACAGATGATTAGATAGATGATACATAGATATACAGATATAGATATAAAGTCATATGTATCTAAATGTTACTCTTTAATTTTTATATTATTTAAAATTTTTATTTTACATCATTGTTCATTATTAAACAATATTTGCTTTCCCCAACCCCCTCGGACACCTAACATTCTTAAGATTTTTTACTGTGGTCATTTTCCATGATAAAATTTCTTCTTTACATTATCTGCATTTAATTCATGCAAACTCTTGTTTGGTACATGAATTTATGTAAGTTGAAACCATCTATAGAAAGAAGAACAAAACTGTAGGCATCATGCTTCAAACTATATTACAAAGCTAGTTTGCTCAAAGCAGTATTGTATGGCATAAAAACAGATTCATGTACCAGTGGAATAGAATAAAGTTCCTAGAAATAAGCCAATGCATTTTTTTTATAAAGATTTTATTTTATTTGTACAAGAGCCAGGGTACAGGTTAGATGCGCAGGAGGGTGAGATGATTCACCAGAGACAGAGTGGGGAACAGAAGAGACAGATTGATGAAATACACTGCTGAGGGAGCAGCGGGTGAGACAAGAGAGGTCTGCTCACTAGATGGGATGCTCCGAGGCCAGAGAGAATTGAACCGCCGGCACTGCCAAGGCTGCGGACAGCTTCATAGCGCTGTGCTCAACCACCTGTGCCACCAGGGAGGCCCCACCAATGTATATGAATTTAACTAAATTTTGACAAGAATGCCAAAAATAAATGTCACTGGCATATCAAGGTGTGAATCTGAATTTATTTTTGTAAATATTAGAGAGCTAGAACAATAATATTCTATTTAAAAAGAAACAAATGGAAACTCCATTAAAATCCCACTTTTCAGTAGCCATGTTAAAGAAAAAATAGAATCTTCTCTTTATAGAAAATGATTACACAAAATTATTATCATAGGAGGAGATAATTAACAAACAGAAAATATAGGGATAAATAAAAATATGTATAAAAATCAATTATTTTTGTGTTAAATATATTTATTTCAGCATCCAAAACTCATAATTCAATGTGATTTATTTTCTCATTTAAAAATAAATGTGCCTTTCAAAATATAAATAAGTGTTGAGAAAACTAGATCTCTACATGCAAAAAAATGAACTTGGATGTCTTTCTATCATACTCAGAAATTAACTCAAAGTGGATTAAATACTTAGATATAAATTGTGATGCCATAAAACTACTAGAAGAAAATACAATGAAAAATATCTTGACATTAATTTTGGCAGTAATTATTTCAGATGTTATATGCTAAAAGCACATATAACAAAAGCAAAAATAAACAAGTGAAGCCACATCAAACTAAGAAGCTTTTGTACTCAAAAGGAACCAATCAGGGGCTCCCCCGTGACATAGTGGGTTGAGCAGTCAGCCTGGAAAACAATATGGAAGTTTCTCAAAAAATTAAAAATAGAACTATCATATAATCTAATTATTTTACTTCTGGCTATATATTAAAGGAAATGAAATATTCATTGCCCCAGTATTCCTGAGTGTCAAGATATGGAAACAATCTAAGCATGTTTGACAGAGGAATGGATAAAGAAAATGTGACAATATATGTCTCATACACACACACACACACACACACACACACACACTGGGATATTAGTTAGCCATTAAAAAATAAGGAAATTGTGCCATTTATGAGAACATGGTTGAAACTGGAGGTCACTATGCTAAGTGAAATAAATCAGACAGATAAAGACAAATACTGTATTATCACTTATATATGTAATCTATAGAAGAAGAGAATAGAATGCTAGTTCCCGGGGAATGGAGGACAGGAGAAAAGGGATGTTTTGGTGAAAAGGGACAAACTATTAATTATAGGATGAACAAGTTTGGAGGATCTAATATGCATCATGGTGACTATAGCTAGTAACACAGTATTATATACTGTATTGAAATTTACTAAGAAAACAGATCTAAGCATTCTTACCAAAAAATAATAGGTAACTATGAGGTGATGGATGTGTTAATTAACTCAATTGTGGTATTCACTTCACAATGTCTATATACTAACTTATCACACAATTATTGATTTTATTTGTAATCTTTTCCTCAATATCAATCAATCAATCACCAGAGAACACAAAACATTCTTTAGGTAGTTGGGGAAAAGTTAACAAAACAGAAGCATAATGCTGAGAAGAGAGGCCACCTAAAGTCAGAATGAGAGGGTGCCGTATCATACCTTTCTAGGGCTCTTGGTTAGTATCAAGAATTGTAATTCTAGGCTCCTTCAGTGAAGCCAAGATTTGACATAAAATCATTTAAGTGGCCTGGAGATATAGGCCACAGAGTCAGAGGATAGTCAGGCTTATGACTTCTAACAGAAGGAAAGTCTGTGCAGCAGCTAACCAGAGGGAGAAGACCCAGGTCTTAGCAGCCGCTACTGTTGCAGAGGCATTTTGAGACTGAATCAGGCCCTAAGTAATTACCTTGCCATTCTGTGGAACTTATTTAATAATTTAATAAATAATCAACATGACTATGTAATTAAAATTAGTTACATGATATTCCTTTTCATTGTTGGTAACTAAAATTAGTATTGCAGTCAATTGTTTATTATTATTATTATCATTATTATTATTATTGTGTGTGTTTGTGTATGTGTGTATTTTTCAATTGTTACTTTTCAAAAGCCAATTTTTCTTAATTATATCACTATTGACATTATATCATTAGGAAACCAAGAGACCTATGACATCATTTAGTACTGGTTCCAATTCCCAATTTCTGGCCCTGTTCTACTTTATCATTGAGTCCCAAGGAATAAGTGATGTTCACATGGTCTTATGGGTAACTAAACTAGTTTTGTGAGCAATTATTATAATTTGAGGTCTACATTCCTGTTAAAGGAAGAGCTGGGTAGTCAGTGAACTATAATTAAGAAATCTAGCAATTCTGCAGTAAATACTATTCTTCCTGTAAAAGGGAATTAGATGATGTATAGCATTAATGAGCAAAAAAGGACAGTGATAATCTGATGGATATCAATCTAAGCATGTCTCACAATAATGTAGTGATATATGTCAATTAAAATTCATAATTCATAAAGTTGAAAAATGCAATATTTTTCCTATCCTGAGAGAATATTCTCATTATTCTTTTTTCCAATTTAAATCACATGTTCTAAACTTTATTATCATTATTATTATTATTATTAATTTTGGGGGGGAATGCACAATATCTCCAAGCCACAGGGGCTTCCTTTAATCAGAGAGGCAACTGAAACTAGGGTTTTTTTTCTTAGAAAGAAAATACAGATATGGAAAAGACAACACATTAAGAAATATGTAAACACTGCAGCTGCTTAATTATAAGTTCGACTGCTTGGCTTAGTACTTATGCACCCCCACATATGGGACCTTTAAGAGGAGGCACAAGAGCTCCCCTCTTCCTTTACTAGAAAGAGAAATGGGAACAGAGTAAGAAAAAACAGAAGACCTGGCTTGTGCACAGCTCCTGAGAGAATTAATGCAAATTCTAGCAATTGCTAGGAAACCTTCACTTTCTTACCTTCCATGAAGATGCTGAGTGTTCTATCTTTTCAGAGAGCCCTGTTTCAAAATATTACTTAATTTAAATAAATGCCTTGTTTCAGAACTCTGGCACATTGCTAAGTGAGAATTTAAAAATGTTTTGCTGTTTACATGAAATGAAACTAAGTCACACCACTTGCCCTTTATAACTAAGAAAACAAATCCTATATGTTATATGTAGCCATTTGGATACAGCAAGATATAGAACATTAGCTGACCACTCATCCTCACAGAGACTGCTTTCCTAAATAATTGGTGACTACATAAAACCAAGCTAAATATCATCACACAAATAAAAACTACTAAATGCCAATGGGGAAAATAACTAGGTTTCTTGGATTCATCATAGTATTTTTCTTGTTAAAATAATAATTACTATAGGGAATTAAAGAAATTTCTCCCCTATGTTTCTGAGTTCTTCTAGGGCTGGCCAAGCAATCAAATTAAAACCAGGCAGATTACTAAGAAAAAAGAATATATTTAATTATGTACACATGGAGAATCTACATGGATGTAGATTCTAAAAGGAAATTGCGGCAAAATGAGGGTATGTATCTTGAGCTAAGCAATGGGATAAAGGCTTGTGACTTCCAGGAGGGAGGAGGGGTATTCACATGATGAGGAGGGGGTGACTCATGAAATAGATCAGTTGCTCTCAATTAGATATTATTTGCCCTGACATATACATAGGTTTCTCTGATAGAAATATTATTTCTGTTAAAAATCCTATTTCCAGGTAATATCCACAATTTTCACACTTCTAGGATGTTTGTGGAGTGGTAAAAGTTTCTCATGAGCCAAAAGGGCCTCAACTGAATTAACTCAGAATAATACACATACTAAAGTGACATGTCTTAGAAAGGCCTGTTCTGGACATCAGTGCACAGGTTATCTGAACATCTGGGGGGACTATCCTTTGTTATAAAATAAATCTTTTCAGGTTCTTCGCACACACCATTTGCATTTTATTCAACTGATTATAGTAAATGGCCCAGCCCATTAATTTGGGCACTGTCTTCATATTTTGGTAAATATTGGTAAAGATACAATAAAATGAATGTCCTAGATTTTTGCTATACAAAGTATGATCCATGGAACATCATTGGCATCATCTCTGAGCTTGGCTTAGAGATCACAAGTTCTAATCCAGATTTATATTTTCCACATGCATTTCAACATGATCCCCAGATGATTTGTATGCACTTCAAAGTTAAAGAAGCAACATCTTAGAAGACCTGAATAATACATACTCCATTTCTTGTCAATTTCCTCTACTACAAATCTCTGATTAGTCTCTATATCCACCACTGTAGCCTCAAGTTTATCATATCAATCTCCTTTTACAAAAATTTTCTGGGTCCATTTACTTCTTATAATTTTTCTTTCAGTTGACCGGGTTCACTGACCAATTGCCCTATCTGTTCTGAGTCCATAACCATTTTCTGCTTCTCTTCTCATGCCTTATAGGCTTCCCTAGGGTCCCCTTCTCTGTCCCCTGACTCTTCGTGGGTTCCCCACCCCTGAAACATACACGTATATTTAATTTAATTTGCCTTTTTGTCCTACACAAGATAATAATTTTAATTATGCCTAAATTTATTAATTTATTCACTTCATAATTAGAAAAACACATGTGTGAATTTTTTAAAAAAAGCACCATTTGCTTTTATGTAAACCTACAAGTTGAAGAAAAACTAAGGTTTCTTTGCCATACCAAGAATTTTCAATTAACACTTTAAAAGCTCAAGTTCAAATATAATTCTTTAATGCCCAAATAATGTTTAAAACCAAGAAGAATTACCACAGAATTCAATAGTGATGTTAAGTGTCAATTCCAAAAGACAGTATTGACTGCTCAGACATGCTATGTGCTCTGTCTGGCATTTGAAAGCTTGACAGACCAGTACAGTATAGAGCAAAGTCAGCATACATACTGATTCAAAGTTATTTATCAATAGCTACTAAATAATCAAAATAACAAATAATTCATTCTATGGGGATAAAAGAGTTTAAATGATTGGTGAATTGTTTTATTTCAATATCTAGAATTAAAAAAAATTCACATTAAAGGGACATATATATACCAAATATATTTATTTTATATTATGGCAAAATGCAATGAAAAAAGATATTTCTACCTATTAGTAGATTTTTGGATATTATTTTTTCATTTGTGAATCTATGTTAGTTACCTCTGTTGAAGTCTCCATCTTTTCCCAGTTATTTTGTCTGTCTACATCCTGGTAAGGAATTGTATTGAAAGCTCATGTATGGAGAACACAGAGCCACAGATAACATTTTTGTCTGTGCAGGAGATACCTTGAATAGCATTCAGGAAACCTGAATTATAGTTCAGATCTTGAGCTCTGGAAAGTATGAGATGATGTTTCTGATCATCAATTCCATAATTGCTAAATTAAAGGATTGATAGAGACATTACACAGGAATCTTTCTGTCTCCTGTTTTCCTATCACAGCTAAGATGTTCAATCCTCTTTCAATTTGGGAGAAATTATTTTCAAAGCACTTTTTTTGGTGTGTGTCTGAGAACTATTCCTTTTTGGCAATATTTTCCTGTTGTACTTAGTTTATTGCTCTGGATTTCTGGGCATAGAGCCTACTTTGGTTTTATTTTTGTTTATGTTCATCTCTATTTCTATTTTTGAAGCTAAAGCTTCATAAATATATTATTACACACTGTAAAATTGGATAATAATACTATAAAATTGATTTTCTATATTTGCACATTCCTTGAGAACCTTGGGTGTTTACTGCAATTAGTCTAATTCTTCAAATCTGAGCTGTCACCTCCTCCCTTGCCTGAAGCAAAGCAACAGGAAGTACAAATCACACTTAACAGCTTGACACCAGGAGGAGGAAACAAATACCTCTGCATAGAATTTACACATCTGACAGTGTGTCACCCATGCAGAAATGGGAAAAAAGAAGCTTTTTTTCCTTTTTTTTAAGAGAATCTTGGCAGTCTTTCTAATATAGAACAGCAAAATATCAGCATCTACTTTACCAGTGGAAAGGTATTCTGAGATACACAGCCATTACATTCAGTACAATGCCAGGCAGAGTGAGGGGCTGATTTAATTGTTTGCTGTGCACATGAATTAATGTTGTTTTGAATAAATGTATATTGTTAAAAATCACTAACAACTCCATGTAAGGAATCTGGAAGTTATCACCCCCATCCTTGCAATAACAACAAAAATAACAAAAGTCTGTACAAACTAAAAATTGAAGCATTTTACTGTATTCATCAGATAAATGATTTTGTAGTGTGAATAGCCATCTTGACATTTGTTGAAACAGAAGAATCCAAACAATCACAGCTGAGACCTGCTTAACTGGAGCAGGAACTTCTAGAGCTACAAACTGGGAAGAACACGTAAAGGATAATTTTCAAGACTTCCTAGACACTGAGTGCGGATTAGAATTGTAAGAATAAGAAATAACTGGAGGCTGCAGTTTTAGGGTAACTCCTACACTTTTACTAGAAACTCCAACAGGTTGTCACTATGAATATTTGTAGATCCTCTCAGGTCTCTGGCAGAGAAAGGGGAAAGAATACTTGTAAAACGTGATTGTAAATAGTAATGGTTGTGAAATACGCCCAAAGTTTTCTCTATAGCAAGGGCTACCCAGGAATAAAGACCTTATCAAAGGCTTGTCCCAGAGTCTTGAGAGAATGTTTCACACTGCAGGCTTCTCCAGTCTTCCTATTTTATTTAATGGGCAATAAAGAAGAAATACTTATGGCCACAGGTCATAGTAACAGGTCCACTAAAAAACAGTTTAAATTGGGAGATGATAGAATAGTCCTTCACCACACTAACAGAGCTCCAGTATAATAGTAATGCATTACTGCTGAGGCATGATACAAATTATTTTTGAGGATTAGAAAGAAAAAGTCAAAGTCAGGAGGAGGTACAAATGCATACTAGATGAATTTGAAGCATCTGACACCTACAACTGCAGCAAACATTAAATAAAGTCCAACTCAGCTCCTATTACCTGATAAGGCATGTCTGGCTTTCAACAAAAAAATACTAGCTACAACAAAGTGTAAGAAAAAACCCAATCTCAAGAGATAAAGCAATCACCATAACCAGACTCAAACATAGCATAGATGTATAAAAGTTCTCAGGAAATTTAAAATGACTTTGATTAATGTGATAATATCCTGATGGAAATGTGGATAACATGTAAAAACAGTTGAGTAATATAAGAAGAGACATGGAAAGTCTGAAGAAGAATCAAAAATGAAAACTAGAAATAAAAAATCTATACCAGAATATTTTTTCCTTGAAGACTCATCAGACTAGACACAGCTGATTAAATAATCATTAAACATGAAAATACATCAATAGAAACTTCCCAAACCACAAAAATGAATTTAAAAAATTAAGACAAAGACAGACCAGGATACCCAAGAACTGCGGACAATTTTTAAAAGCTATAACATGCATAACTATGGCACTAGAAAGAGACAAAAGAAAGGAACAGAAGAAATATTTGAAATGATAATGCAAGTATTATTGAAATAAAATGGCAAGTAGAAAAAATAAAGGCCAAAAACTTTCCAAACAAATGGCAGATGCCAAAGCACAAATCCAGGAAGCTCAATAAACACTGAGTGGAATGAGCAGCAAAAAGTTATACCTGAGCATATTATATTCAAGTAGTAGAAAACAAAAGGCAAAATAACCTTGAAAGAATCCAGAAGAAGAGGCCTTGAAACCTAGTGAGAAACAAGGATAAGAATTAAAGCAGGCTTCTTGTAAATGGCCAAACCAGATCTTTCACTTGTATCCAAGATGCCAAACTCTGAACCACAAGAATATCTTTGCACAGAGGAGTTTATTATATGAGGTGACCACCAAAGGATTCAGCTTTTGGGTTAGCAACCTAATGAATGGCAGGGAAAGGGATGGGAGTGATGTGTGGGGCTCTGCATTTCCAGGTCCGAGGAGGTGCTGGGTAGTCTAGGTAACAGTCAAAGTATTTGGCTTCTAGGTGACATGAGTCAAGGTATTTGACTTTGCCAGCATGACATTTTTCTCAACAATCAGCAGATGTTTGTTTCTATAACACTGTCAAGCTCAAAGGGACACAGAGAACTGTATTAGGGATGTAACACAAACAATTTATAAGTTCCCAGGAATGCAGTTGGAGCTAGTTACTGCTTAATCATGAGGAGGGGTTAGGGGGAAGAGAGAACAAAGGATAGTTAGAATTTAATTCCACTTATTCCTAATTTTTAGTGTAGGTATAACAGTGAAATCTAAAACGGGGAGGGTCCATGTTCCCTGACCCACCTAGTGAAAGGTAGAGCTGAGCAGCTAAGGGAAGCTAAAAAGGACTTGGGAGAGAAGGCTGAAAAAGAAGAACTAGAGGAGTCACACTGAGCAGAGAGACATGTGAAGAAACCACACTTGCTTCTCTGCCTCACACTTGCCCAGGGACTTGGGGGACATGGAAGGAAACATTGGAAGATACATGGGTGAGAGACCTGAGGCTGTCAGTGGCAGCCTTTATTTTGACTTGTACTTTGATTTTGCCTCTTTCCTTTCAGACTTGCCTCAACCCATCTACCCCTTTCCTACACAAAAAGGTAGTTATAGATAGAAAGAGGGTGGGAGAAAGTATTTAATAAAGATTACTTCAAATGAAGTTACCTTACCTTAGCTGAAGGGCAGCACAGTGTCATGCATATTACCTCACTGGTATTGATCGGGAAACTCCAGATTGATTTGTTAGTATTATACTCTTAGGAGAAATTCAAACAGCAATGAGATTAGGTAGTAAGTCTAGGTGGAGGCCCAGCAGGAATGACTCCATTTGGGACCTGTTTTTTGTCCTAATTTTTAATAGCAATATCAATAAAGGAATAAATTTTATAATTAAAATACATATATAAAGATACAGACACAAGTATTTGATTTGTTAAAGTTGGTATACAACATAAGGGTTATCTCTGAAACAAGCAATATGTTATTTCAAATGGAAAGATCTAAGGGATTTAACCAGAGAAACAATAGTAGCCTGAATTCAGGATTATGACTTAGGGTGGGGAGGTAGGAACTAGAGTTGGAACCACAGAAATAAGAAGATGTCTATAGAAAGGCAAATTACAAACTTAATTCATGAGGAGACACAAAAACCAAGAAAATGTAGCCACTAGATTTCAAGGTGTGTCAGGAGTCATGAATAAGGGATCATGGAAGACCACTGTTAAGCACTTCTGGACAGAAGGGGCCACAGAGGTTATGCCATGTACCTGCAGGGTGTTGCTGTGGTCTGCAGGTCCTGGGCTGCCCACAGTGAGGTCAATGAACTCCAACAGCAGTCATCAGTGAGCAGGAAGTCTGGGAATGTTGACAATCCATAGCATTTCCCCAGATTGAGGAAATGTTAAATACTCTTTCCTCTTTTTAGAAAGCAACCTTAAAATGACACACCCCAGAATGGATGTTGTGGCAAGTAAGTTAATTCCCCAATAAGCTGTAAAATCCTTTCCCAGTCTTTCTCTCATTTTGGTTCTTCTCTTTCCTTTGCCCCTGGAGGCTCTATTTTTGTTTCTTATTTTAATCTTTGAAATCTTCTCAGGAATGCAAATGTGGAAATACTGTGAAACAGAAGTCACTGGTTTTTTAGGACTTGTTCACATATAAATAGCAGCACATCTTGCTTTTGTTGGATAAGGGTACCACCAATACTCCATTCAAGGATGTGGGAGTGAATTATATAAAACAATATGAAATGTTATTATTTATTGACTGTAGGAGATTTACTTTGAAAAAAATGGTGCAAGGATATGGGGTCGGTTTGCATAAAATACAGCTATTAGCAATATATGTTGTTTCTCCATCCTACTATAGACTGATTATACCTTGATGAACTATGAAACAATGAGGGAGGAGGCAGGAGGAAGGTCCTAGAATGTGGCCTATATACATCATAAAATATTTCTCTAAAATAAGAACTTTGCATGAGGATGACAAAATAAAATTCAGATCATAAAGTATATCAACTACTCCCCCCCCACGCACTTACACACACACACACACACACACACACCCCACACACACCACACAAGTCCCTCCGCAAATGCTGACAACTATCATTCTTACTGTATTTCTTAAAATTCTGAACCTGAGTGATCTCAATTTCTACTCAGGACTTCTTCAGTTTTATGAGTTAGCAGAAAGACAACCCCTCCAGCAAAGCTTTCCAAAGAATATAATCACAAATATAGCATGAGGCTGTCTGCTTTCAAGACTTTTAACATTGTTGTTGTTTTTAGAAAGTAATTGGTTTTTCTTTGCTTTTTTTCCCCTCCCAATGCTCAATGCAATCTATACTGCCTGGAAGGGAGATTTTAAATGAAGCAGATGCTCTTCGCTGATGGTAAAGTTGTTTCCTAGCAACACAAAGTTATGAAAACTCCAAGAGTACCACTTTGCTAGATATGTCTCCCATTCAGTTTCATGTACTCAGTGGGTTATTATAAAGAATTGAGTATCAAGTCAAAACCAACTTGATCCTGCATTAATAAGAATGAAAAGCCACTCCATTGATTTTTCAAATGGAGATATTTTCAAGCCTTAAGCAGACAAAATCAGGCTTCATACAATTCTTTAAAAGATTTCCTGGAATGGAATTTGGGGAGGGCATTATAGATGGGTGATAGACTTAGTTCAAAAAACAGATACAATGTTTTAAAACAGCTATACTTCCTGAAGAACTAAATCAGTCCAACTAGATACAAAAGGTGTTTAATGGAAAGACTCTATAAGCTGTGGCCCTCAAACATTTTAATCTCAGAACCCCTTTACATTCTTAACAATTATCAATTTTCCCAAAGTTCTGCTGTTTATCTGGATTGTTTTTATTAACATTTACTGCATTAGAAATTAAAACTTATATATTCAGTCTTTATTAATTTCAGAATAAAAACTTTATATGTTAAATAAGCAACATATTCTATAAAAATACCTATATTTTAAAAAACAAAGACAATTTAATGAAATGAGTGGCACTGTTTTATAGTTTTACAAGTCTCCTCAATGTCTAACTGAATAGAAGACAGAGACACTCTATGGGGGTTGGGGGGCGGGGAGGGGAGGGATTGGGGTCAAAATAAGGGGGTTGCAATTGTATGGGGAATATAAAAATAAAATTTATTTAAAAAATTAAAAAAAAAGACAGCTTCTTTCTTATTTGTCTTTGACATATACTATGTTGTGAAATCACACATCACAGAGCCTCTAAAACACTCTGCTGTGCACTCTTTGGAGAAATAACATCTCTTCCTCCTCTCCACCTCTTCTTCCTTTCTCTTCTTCCTTGTTCTTATCTTTATCGTTACTTTTAAAATAGTTGGGACCATTGTTAAGAAATGCCTGCACTAAGTATGTTTCATGTTTAGCTAAGAAGATTTAGATAATTTCCTTCATCTTAGCCATCAACATTAGGTTAAAGTGGCAAAGTAACTACATTTTGAATATATAGAGTAAGTTTGGTCTTGGTTTGAGTCTGACTTCTCTTTTACTGTATGACCCTGATTAAGTCACTCTGAGTCTCATTTGTACCATTTATAAAATAGGTGTAATGGTAACAGTAGTCCCATAACACTACAGGGACAAGGAAATTTCTCTCTAGCCTTCTGGGTTCTTCTTTGGCTAGTGAAACAACCAAATTAACATTAGAAAGACTAGAAGACAAAGTGAACAAACTTAACTACACACATATGGAGAATGTACATGGGATTTAATATCTAAAGAAATTGGCACCAAACAAGGGTTTTTATCCTGAACTAAGGAATGGGACAGGGCCTGGGCCTTCAAGAAGAGATGAGGGGGACTCAGATGATAAAGGAACCAGATAGACTGCAATTACAGGTTTGCCTTACCATATAGATATGTTTCTCTGACAGAAAGGTATTTCTGTAGATAATCCCAACTCTGGATAATATCCACACTTTTCATTACACTAGGTAGTAGTAAAGTCTCTCTTAAACCAGAGAGCCTTGATTGACCTTAGCTCAAAATAACCCACACGCTAAAGTGACTCATCTTGGGTGGGTAGGTGAGTTCTATACACCTTGGGGGAGGGTGGGTGGTTCTGTACATCCTTCAGTACTGAATTAGGTATGAAGTAAATGAAAAACCTTTGGCACATTTCTGACCCACAAAAGTAACTGCCCAGTAAATAGATTTATTTTATTAACTTTGATTTTCACCACAAAATAGAAGCCTAAAACATTTCTAAAATAGAGGAAATAATGTAAACTGGTGATTATAAGATGCTTATGCCTTTTTATGTACTTAGAGTTGAAGTTTGCTTTACATTTTAATATCAAGGGATATGTATCTGAAACTAGGTATTTTTTTATGTGCTTGTTTTCAAATATAATCTCTTTTAATAGCATCAGGTAAAAGGGATAGAGGGGTGAAGATAGGGACCTCTAGTACTACCACAATTTGAAAAACTCAAAGAAGTGGACAATTTAGTTTTGATGATTGATTTCTGAAAATTAGGACATTTATGCTTGCCTTGACCTTTCTTCTGGTGCATACAAGTGACCAAAAATAAAAAATGACTATGTTTTAAAATCATATGCTGATTTCACTCACTCTTTGGATCAATTCCAATCACTCCATCAATAGTACACTTTTTTTTAAAGAGGTTACAGGACTGATCACATTTGCAACATGAATATCATCTTTCATTCCATAATTTCAAAGCACATTTAGTATTGGCTCAATTCTCATAACAACTTAGTAGCTAGATATGTAGTAAACATTTCTTCTTTTCCCCTTGAGACATAGCTTAAGTTAGTAAATGGACTGAGATTACACAGGTCTTGCAAAGAGATGATGGGGGAGTCCTGAACTCTACAATAAATGTCAGTTCCTCAAAGGAGAATACATGGATGTTCTTGAAAATCAAATCTTTAAAACAGGACCTTATGTGTTTTTAGAACTTTGAACATTAGTAAACTATAAAATGATGTTTAAAAATGTAATTTAAACATAGGGGTGCAGGTGTTCTTTGGAATTGATGTTTCTGTGTCCTTTGGGTAAATACCTAGGAGTGGAATTGCTGGCTCATATGGAAGCTCTATGTTTAGTAGGTCCAGAAATCTCCACACAGCTTTCCACAGTGGTTGGACCAGTTTGCACTCCCACCAACAGTGTAGAAGAGTTCCTTTTCCTCCACACCCTCACCAGCATTTGTTGTTGCTAGTTTTTTTAATATGTGCCATTCTCACTGGTGTAAGATGGTATCTCATGGTAGTTTTGATTTGCATTTCCCTGATGGCAAGTGATGTTGAACATTTTTTCATATGCCTGTTGGCCATTTGCATTTCCTCTTCAGAGAAGTTTCTTTTTAGCTCTTCTGCCCATTTTTTGACTGGATTATTTTCTTTGTTGTTGTTGAGTCTCATCAGCTCTTTGCAGATTTTTGTGATCAGTCCTTTATCATTAGTGTTGGGTGCAAAAATGTTCTCCCAGTTGGTGGGGTTTCTCTTTGTTTTTGTTATTGTCTCTTTTGCTGTGCAGAAGCTCTTTAATTTGATGTAGTCCCAGCTGTTTATCTTTGCCTTCACTATCACTGCTTTGGGTGATGTGCTTGTAAAGATGTCTTTGATGTGCAAATCACGTAGTGTTTCGCCTATATTTCCTTCTATATATTTTATGGTTTCAGGTCTTATGTCTAGTTCTTTAATCCATTTTGAGTTGATTTTTGTGTATGGTGTGAGGTAGTGGTCAAGCTTCATTCTTTTGCATGTAGCGACCCAGTTTTCCCAGCACCATTTATTGAACAAACTTTCTTTGCTCCAATGCATAGTCTTTGCTCCTTTGTCAAAGATTAGTTGACCATAAATCTGTGGGTTTATTTCTGGATTTTCTATTTGATTCCATTGGTCTGTATGTCTGTTCTTGTTCCAATACCATGCAGTTTTGATGATTATGGCTTTGTAGTATAGTTTGAAGTCTGGGAGTGTAATGCCTCCATTCCCTTCTTTTTTTTTCAGGAGAGCTTTGGCTATTCGGGGTTTTTTGTGATTCCATATGAATTTCATCAATAATTGTTCTATTTCTTTGAAGAATGACATTGAAATTTTGATTGGAATAGCATTGAATCTGTATATTGCTTTTGGAAGGATGGCCATTTTAATAATGTTTATTCTTCCAATCCACGAGCAGGGGATGTCTCTCCATTTCTTTGTGTCTTCTTCTATTGCTTTTAACAGTGTTTTATAGTTTTCTTTGTATAGGTCCTTTACCTCTTTTGTTAGATTTATTCCCAAATATTTGATTTTTTTTGTTTCAATAACAAAAGGGATGGTTTTTTTGATTTCTTCTTCTTCAGATTTATTGTTTGTGTATAGGAAGGCTACTGACTTTTGTGTGTTGATTTTGTATCCTGCCACTTTACTGAACTGATTGATGAGTTGAATTAGCTTTTCTGTGGAGTTTTTGGGGTTCTCTATGTATAATATCATATCGTCTGCAAATAGTGATAGTTTGACTTCTTCTTTTCCTATTTGGATTCCTTGGATGTCTTTCTCTTGTCTTATTGCCCTGGCTAGGACTTCCAGTATTATATTGAAAAGCAGTGGTGAGAGTGGACATCCTTGTCTTGTTCCAGATCTTAATGGAATTGCTTTCAGCTTTTCACCATTGAGAATGATACTGGCTGTTGGCTTGTCATAGATGGCCTTTATGATGTTGAGGTATGTTCCTTGTATCCCAAGAATTTCAAGGGCTTTTATCATGAATGGGTGTTGCACTTTGTCAAAAGCTTTCTCAGCATCTATTGATATTATCATATGGTTTTTATATTTCTTTTTGTTGATGGGTTAGATAACGTTGATTGATTTTAGGATGTTAAACCATCCTTGTGCCCCTGGAATGAATCCTACTTGGTCGTGGTGAATTATCTTATGGATACATTGTTGGATTCTGATGGCTAAAATTTTATTGAGGATTTTTGCATCAGTGTTCATTAGGGAGATTGGCCTGTAGTTTTCCTTTTTTGTGTTGTCCTTGTTCGGTTTTGGTATTAGTGTAATGTTGGCTTCATAAAACGTGTTTGGTATTGTCCCTTCCTTCTCAATTTTTTGGAAGAGTTTGTGAAGGATAGGCACTAATTCGTCTCTGAATGTTTGGTAGAATTCATTTGTAAATCCATCAGGTCCTGGGCTTTTGTTTTTGGGGAGGTTTTTGATTACCATTTCAATTTTGCTAATTGTAATTGGTCTGTTTAGGTGTTCTATTTCTTCTTTATCTAGCTTTGGGTGATTGTAGAGTTGTAGGAATTTGTCCATCTCCTCTAGATTGTTAAACTTGTTTCCATATAACTGTTCATAGTAGTTACTGATTATTCTTTTGATTTCTGCTGTGTCCGTTGTGATTTCTCCTCTTTCATTGATGATCCTGTTTATTTGTGCTTTCTCCCTTTTTTCCTTTGTGAGCCTGGCTAGGGGTTTGTCTATTTTATTGATTTTTTCAAAGAACCAGCTCTTGGTTTCATTGATCTTTTGGATTGTTTTTTTAGTTTCAATTTCATTTATTTCTGCTTTGGTTTTTATTATTTCTTTTCTTCTACTGGTTTTGGGGTTTTTTTGTTGTTCTTTTTCTAGGTCTTTGAGCTTCGAGATTAGGTTGTTTCTTTGCGTTCTTTCTTGTTTATTGATGTGAGCTTCTATTGCTATATATTTTCCTCTTATTACTGCTTTTGCTGCATCCCATACATTTAGGATATTGGTGTCCTCCTTGTCGTTCAATTCAAAAAATTTTTTAATTTCTTCTTTGATCTCCTCATTAGTCCAGTGGTCTTCCAGTAGTGTGGTTTTTAATCTCCATGAGGTAGGAAAGTTCCTTGCCTTCTTTTTATGGTTTATTTCTAGTTTGATGCCTTCGTGGTCAGAAAAGATGGTTGATATGATTTCAATCTTGGTGTATCTGTTGATGTTTGTCTTGTGCCCCAGTATGTGATCAATCCTGGAGAATGATCCGTGTGCGCTTGAGAAAAATGTGTACTCCGTTTTTTTGGGGTTTAGTGTTCTATAGATGTCTGTTAAGCCCAATTGCTCTAGGTCCTTATTTAGAGCTTTGGTTTCTTTACTTATTTTTTGTCTTGTTGATCTATCCATTGTTGATAGTGGTGTGTTGAAGTCTCCCACTACGTATTTGTTTTCTCTGATGTCTGTTTTCAGAGAGGACAACAGTTGTCTGATATATTTTGGTGCTCCTTCGTTTGGTGCGTATATGTTAATGAGTGTTATTTCTTCTTGAAGTATTGTCCCCTGATCATAATGTAGTGACCATTGGGGTCTCTTTTTATCTTTTTGAGTTTGAAATCTGTTTTATCTGATAGCAGCACTGTTTACAATAGCTAAGCTTTGGAAACAACCCAAATGCCCAAAAATAGATGACTGGATCAAGAAGATGTGGTCCATATATACCATGGAATATTACTCAGCAGTCAAAAAAGATAAACACATGCAATTTGCAGCAACATGGATGGCGCTGGAAGGGATCATGCTCAGCGAAATAAGCCAAAAAGAAAAAGAAAAATACCGGATGGTCTCACTCATAGCAGGAATCTAGAAAACTTAAATAAGGGACCAGGAAAATGAATAACTATAAGAAAGTGAAAATCAAAATCAACAAAAAACTATGAACCAGAGACACTTTTAGGGGGGCGGGGGCGGGAGGGGAGGGATTGGGGTCAGAATGGGGGGGCTGCAATTGTTTGGGGAATATAACAATAAAATTTATTATTAAAAAAAATAAAAATGTAATTTAACAATTTAGCAACATTAACCATACTAAACATTTTGTTAGTTTTGATAATTTTTGTTAGATAAACTAGTGTCTAAGGGGATGCAAGAAAGCTAGAGTATTTAGCCTATTTAGGAGTAATTTAAACAACTCAAAATATATGAGCACTGTTTTAATAAAAATGAAAATACTTTATTTTTGCTACATTATAATAATTTATGACATCAAAGTGGAAAACCGAGAAAAAGAAAAGCTCATGGGCAATCTTTCACCTATTTTCTCTGAGGGAAAAAAAAAGCATTGGACTTAGGTATCTTCCTTTGTTAAAATATGCTAGAGTTAGAAATTGTATTTTCAGCCTCCCCAGTGAAGTAGTGGGCTGAGCGCACGCTGTGAAGCTGTCTGTGGCCTCGTCAGTGCAGGTTCAATTCCCAGCCAGTCAGGGATATAACCATATGGCGTGGCAGACTTCTTCTGCCTCGCCCACTGCTCCCCTCAACAGTGTCGTTGGTTCATCTGCCTGTTCTGTTACCCACTCTTCTCTCTAGTGAATTCTCTCACCCTCTGTGCCTGTGACCTGTACCCCAGTTCTTGTATAAATAAATAAATCTTAAAAAAAAAAGAAATTCTACTTTCAAATTCTCATACAATAGTTTACAAGTATCTTTAAGTGTATTTCTGAACCTTACTTTCCTATAAAATAGTACAATAAGTATAATAAGTTTGTAGTTTAATTTATAACTGAAAGGATTATCATGTATGAAAGAACCATTTGATTTTCATGGAAAGTGATATCCCTTCCTTGGTTTCTTTCTCTTTCTCCAACTTTGTTTACTTAAGATCACATCTTCTGCCTGTTGTTAGTATTTGACCTTTACTATAGATGTTAGTAGCATACAAATTTCATGCGCCCACTTTCTTTTGCAGTGCATTTAAAAAGAAAATGTTGGAACTGAAATTTGTTGAATTAATTTATAACATTATTAGGACCAGTATTTTTTTAATTTGTTGCATTAACTTGAACTGGTTTTGTTAAAAGTATTGATGCCAACTGTCCATATAATAAGAATACAAATCAATATATTGATTTGGGAACCTGGAAAAAAAAGAGTTTTCAAATATCAGCAATGTATTATTATTGTCATCCCAGAAATATACTAGTATCTCAGTTTTACAGATAAAAACATTGAGACATATAAGTTTACATTAGCTTTTTTTTTTTAATAGAGTCATGTTTTTATTCATTTATTTATTTGTTTGTTTTTTGTTTATACATGCACTGGGTGCAGTCAGAAGCGCGGGAGGGTGAGAGAATTCACCAGAGCCAGAGCGGGGAGCAGAGCAGGCAGAAGGCCCGAAGTACACTGCTGAGGGGAGCAGCGGGCGGCAGGAGAGGTCTGTGCGCCATGCGGGACCCTCCTCTGGTGGCCGGGGAGCAGCCGGGGATTGAACCGGCGCTGCAGAGGCTGCGGGCAGCTTCGCAACCCAGCGCTCTACTGCTGCACCACCGGGGAGGCCCTACATTAGCTTTTTAAAAGTCACAGATTATAAAAATAATAATAACATCTGAAGTGATGTTTTGTTTCAGTATGGTGTAGGAGAGAAAAAACTTTTTTCCTCTGCTCATCTAGATACTTAGCTGAGACCCTCCCTTTCCCCATTACCTCCATCATAAACTACAGATTGACAGGAGAAAAACTAAATTTAGTCTATACTGAAGTCCCCGCAAAGATATGAAGACCCAAAAAAGTAAACAAAGCCCACAGTTTTTATGCCTTTCATTGTGAAGGAAACAAATTTGTAAAGAACTGACAAAAGGCAAAGAAATTTGATTTTAGTAAAGAAAGTTAATAAAAGAAAAGTAGCAAGCTTTGTTTACGTAATCTTTGGAAACAAAGATGTCACTCTGTCTCCTGATACTACAAAGTTGGAACATTACTCAGTGCATGCTTATAATTCCCAAGTAAATGATGACATTCCCTGGAGACTGCCAAAGGCAGAGTTTTTCAACCTTTGATACAATTGACATATGGGAAGGGATAATTCCTTGTTGTGCTACTGTCCTATGCATTGTGGGATATTTAGTAGCATCTCTGGCCTTGTCTCAGTATATGCAGTAACATCACCACAAGTTTTGACATAAAATGCTTCAAGATATTGCAAATGTCCGCTAGGGGGCAAAATCATCTCAGTTTGGAAAACAGAGGTTGTTGCTGGGTTGAGGTATAGAGAAGGTAAACTCTAGTTGAAGAGCCAAGCAACTTTGCTGAGATAAGAAGACAGAGATTAAAGGTCGAAGAAGTCAGAGTGACCAGAATTTTTACAGTGGCATACTGAGAGCAAGGAGCTCAGAAACAGCAAGAGAAAAAAGAAAAAAAAAAAAAAAAAAAAACAAACAAGCAAAAAAAAAAAAAAAAAGCATGTAACAAGAAGTTCCTGTAGATCTTCTCTGTGCACACACGAGGACACTACTTGAGCAGAGAATTAACCACTGAAAATGTGAATATTTTCAGTGGGACAATTCCCAGAACCCACACAGAACTGGGGATACTTTTTCTTCTCAACAGCCACAGTTGAACAACCTTTATACCTAAGGAAACCTCAGAAAGGCGCCACCTTATTAGAGATTCAAGACATACCCTAAAAGACATAAAAGCAAGAATTCAACTGTTTTCAAGTAACTAAATTGCGCATAGAAAACACAACACTACATAAAGAAATACAATAAAATCTAACAATCAACAACATAAAACAAATAATGGCAAGCACCTAATCAATGAGAGTGGAAAATTATCCCTCAGAACCATGAGAGAAATCTGTTAAGTAATAACAGATTAATTAGATTAATCTGTTAAGTAATAACAGATTAATAAAAAAGAGATGACAGAATCAGCTAATAAGGACATTTCTAAATATTTTTAAAATTATTACCATATTCCATATTCCATAGTCTCAGGAAGGTAAAAATAATATGAACATGATAAAGTGAGAAATAGAAGACATAAAATATTACAAAATGAACATGTATAAAGACAAAATACATATAACCAAAATACATATAACCTATTGGAATTAATAGCATATTAAACTCCATAGAAGAAGAAATCAGTGAACATGAATACATAGCAGTAGAAATAAAGCACAGTGATTGAAGGGAAAGACCAGACATAAAAAGAACCACAGTGAACTATGATCCAGTAATTGTAATCCAGAATATATAAGTATATTCATAAAGGGGGAAATTGAGAATGGTAGTATTTGAAGAAAGAAAAGCAGAGAATTTTCAAGTTTGGCTAACAGTAAACCCGCACATCCAAGGAGGTAAACAAACTCCAATCAGAATAAATATAAAGAAAACAACACTAGGGTATATTAAATCCAAATTAAAATCAATGATGAAAACATCTTAAAAGCAGTTAGAGGTTTTTTTTTTTTTTTTAAAGACCTATTATACAAAGGAACAAAGTTAAAAGTGACAAAGTCTTATCAAAATTGAAAGTATATAATGTGATGATTTGATATAGGTATACATTGTAAATAGATTATACTTTGATAATATACAACTCCCCATTTCGCAAAAAAATCAAAGACTTTTTCTTGATCACACTTCATGTTCATCATAGTTTGGGTAGAGCCTGTGTTTATCAGAAACACTGAAGACTGAGTTAACCCCATCCTGATTCTCACTTTCATGATCACCATAGTAAATAGTAAGACAATGTGTTATTCTTGTTGAACTCTTAAAATTTTGGCCTAGAAGTGATACAGGTTTCTTTCACTCATATTTTGTTATCCAGCTAAGTCATGAACACATGTAACTTCAAATACTGAGAAGGAATCATCTTACCATGACCAGAAGAACAGAAGTATTTTGGGACAGTCTGAATGGCTCTCATATCTTGCCTCTGGCAAATTCACCTATCCTGCAAGAATTAAGAGAGAATTTTTTTAAGTTGAGATAAAATTGACATGCTATATCAGGCATTTAACAATGATTTATTATTTATACTTGCAAAATGAGCACAATGTGTCAACATTCATCATTATACATCATTTTATTTACTTGTCATAAGAATGTTAAAGATTTACACACTTAGCAAATTACAAATATATAGTATGTAATATATACCCCCCCACCCATATATAACTCCATATCCATATCACCATGTTGTATATTACATCCCATGCCATAGATTTTATAACTGGAGGTTTGTACCTTTTGATGCCTTTCATCCATGTGCCCATTACCAATCACCATCTGTTCTCTGCATCCACGAGTTTGATTTCATTTTTTATTTAACTTATTATTTTTTAGATTTCCCATAGAAGTGAGTCACATGATTTTTTGTCTTTCTTTGTCTGACTTATTTCACTTAGCAAAACAACCTCAAAATCCATCGATACTGTCACAAATGGCAAATTTTCATTGTTAAAAGCATTTTTTAGATATGAAAGTAGAAGTAAAAAATCACACACAACTGTTCCTTAAAGATACAAGAACTCATTTAGGCCTATGAGCACAACTTTTATATGATCCTAATTTGGAAGTTATTTGATTTTTGAAACAAATTAAAAGCAAAAGAAAAAAGTCATTTAAGGCAGACAATACAACAGAAGCAAAAGTGACAAGGAAAAGTAAGTTGAAAAAAGGAAAATCCTAATGTATTAATCTCATATGAATTAGTGTAGGAAAAAAAAGAAGCTATCATCATACTTCATTAATTCCTAAGAGCATCATTTTCTTAGAGCAGATACAGCAATTGAGTACACAATGTGGATCTGACTCATTGAGAAGTGATTAATTGATGCCCATATTCCTTGCTTAGGAAAACAGTAACACCTTTAATTTTTGAAAACATTAATAATGAACTTCCATATCCTAACTGCATTTTAATACAACGAAAGCAATATTTGGTTATTCAGAAATTAGCTATTTTCTTCCTCACCCATAAAATATAGGTATCCAATAATTCTTTACTAATAAAATTTCACCATAATTTGATAAGAAGTTGGTTTTTTCATATGGTGAAGTAGTTCACTAAGAACTGAATGATAACTTTGAACTACTCACTGAATGTATATTACATGTATAGATGGGATAGATTTAGTCATGGTACTGTACGGTAAATAATTTTCAGGCTTTTCTGCCCTCTGCCATTAGGATTGCATGCCTGATGGCGGGCACCTGCATTTTGTTACACTGTTGAATTTAGTTGCACTGTTTACTTCTGTGGGCCATGGCTGCATTATATATATTTCCCAAGAGAAGCAGAGGCAGGAAAGCTAGTGCCAGAGAACCCAGTAAAGGGTGAAGATTTGCAGGGGCTGGGAGGCCTGCCAACCTCCTGGCACCCCCACCCTCACCCCTGTCTGCCATCTACCTGGATGCTGCACTACATGTAAAAGCTCAATAAAAGCCTGAGAAAGCCACCCAGGGCTCCAGGACTCTCCTTTACCTGTCTGCTGGGATCATAGAGATCATGCTCCATCCCTTCCTGGCATTACAGTAAGTTAAGTCCTTTAATGAGACATTTACTCCTATCTTGTGGTACTATATGTTGTTTTTTTATTTGTGTTTCTAATCTAATTGAGTTTCAAGAAAATAATGGGCACTATTAGGATTCATTACTATAGTTTCTGAAGAAAATATTCTGCATCATAATAAAAAGTATAAAACATTTTTCCTCCCTTTTGACCTGTTTTTAACATACTTAACCATATCAGTAAGATAATTTAAAATGTAATCTTTTTATTTAAAATGTAATCTTTTTATTTAAAAGTGCTTTTTGCATGATTAAAGAAAGACGAGATTACAGCATTTGATTGGGCATTTTAAGATCATCAAGTTATGATGCTGCTTATACAGAATATGAAAGGAAAAAAATCCAAGAGTAGAAATTTTGCACCATTGCTCCTGTTGTGACTTCCAGAGCGTCTAGGCTATTCAGCCTTTAACAACTGAAGGACCACTTCACAGCTGAATAGAGTCACAGAGGATCTCAAAATTGTAAGATATATTTAGCTTCATGAAAGAACTATGTTGAACTCCATGTAGTTTCACAGTTTGTGTGTAACAGGAAAACACCAGGGAGTATATTTAGGAAAGATGTCCTGAGGTTTCCACGAAAAGACTAGGGCAACAAAATAGAAGTATGGACGGTATTATCAGTCCCAAATGACATAGTGCTCTGGCAGATCCCACCCCCTTCCCCTGCCTGCGTGCATGTGTGTGACTTTCTCGTCCTCTCTCCCTCTCCCTCCACACACACACCCACACACAAATAAGTTTAGTCGGGCCTCCCCGGTGGCGCAGCGGTTGAGCACTGGGTTGCGAAGCTGCCCACAGCCTCTGCAGCGCCGGTTCGATCCCCGGCTGCTCCCCGGCCACCGGAGGAGGGTCCCACATGGCACGCAGACCTCTCCTGCCGCCAGCTGCTCCCCTCAGCAGTGTACTTCAGTCCTTCTGCCTGTTCTGCTCCCCGCTCTGGCTCTGGTGAATTCTCTCACCCTCCCTCGCTTCTGACTGTCCCCAGTGCTTGTATAAATAAATAAATAAATAGATAGATAGATAGATAGATAGATAGATAGATAGATAGATAAATCTTTAAAAAAATAAGTTCTTAGTATGAGCATTACTTTATTAAAAGCTGATACTCGTCTTGATAATAGAAAAACAAGAGCCATTGATAATGCAAGTTGATATAGAAGCTAGGGAATAGTTAAATTGTTGCACTGTTTGTACTTAGGTTTTCTGTACCTTCCACCATTACCTATTACTCTATCTAAATTATCTGGAGATGTGCATGCACATAGTTTCTGAGGGTTGAGAGATAATTATCTTGTTTCTGATTTTTATTGATCAGGCTAAGAAAAATGTTACCCAATAAAAACCAAAGTTTCAGAATAGACAGCAAAGAATGTATTGTGTCTCTGATCTGTTTAGGACCTTTAGGGGGTGGACGGTTTTCTAATTGGAGAGGAGTATCTTGGAAGATGCTACATGAGGTAATTTCATAACTCTTTTCTGAGAATAAGAGGGGAGAGATAATGAATTATAGGTTTTAGGTAATGAAATAAATGATTTGGTCCATAAAATACCTGTCTCACCACAGGACACTGAACTAAATAGTGTGACTGGTAAAACTATAACTCCAAGTCACTGATACCTAAAGGAAAACTTCCAATGGATCTTGTTGAATAGTGTATCAATCTTATATTCCCTCTAAATGACCAAGCCGGTGGTTCACTTGAAAGTTTTAAAATGTCCATAAAGAATTTAATGGGCTAACCAGAAGTATATATTCCTCGGGTTTTCCATTTAACAAAAGAGATGGAAATCAAACATGAAATATAGTTCTGTGTGACAGTGGCCAATTTTCTCCATCTACAGATTGTGGGGGCATATAACAGAAGACATTGGTAATATATAGAGTATGTTCTAAAATCCTATTCCAAAACCATATTTATTTGGTATTAAAATTGATAATTGTTTCTCCACCTGCCTACTACTTTGTCCCTCCATTTTTTTCCAAATGGGAAGGAAAACAAAAAATTGCAAAACAGGTTTACTTAAAACTTACCGTCTGAAAGCAAAGACAGAAAGGCAAGTCACTTTAACAAATACTGTAACTCACATTTTTCTTTAATTTCTCATTCAACAAGTATATTTTCATAATATGTTTACTAAGCTTGATGCTTAGGGGTTACATATAATTACTAGTTGGTGTTACCCTTTTAAGAGAATCCACATCTCACTTCTTGATGCTATTTCTTGTTTTCTCTGTGAAAACATGAACTTCCTCCTAGAATTTAACCCATCTTCCATATCCATTATTAAGTATCCTGGTATAATAATAATATTTTCCTAAATCCTTTTCCCCAACTGGAGATTTTCTACTATTAGGTTAGAGTCTGTTGAACTAAGAAAGCCTATTTAACTTTATAATCTCTAGCACTGAGCACAATGATTGGAACAGAAGATGTTCAGCAAATAACTGTTGAATTTAACTGAATATATATAATCTAGATGTCACATAATGGAATAATGATGTGTTTGGGATATAACGTAAATGGAGAGGCACACTTAAAGGAAGAAAAATGAGATTACTTCAAACAGTGCCAATTTGATCTAAATAAATATTTTGTTAAAACATATTTTTAATCAATAATTTCAGTTATATTAAGGACATTTCAAATGTATCTCATTCTGGATTAACTGAATCAAAATGCATGTGGATGGTTTTTGGACAAGGGACTTGCCGTCTAATAAAATGTGCAGCCAATCTTTAGATAAACAGTGAAGTTGGGGTTTCAGTCCAAGACTCTTCAAATTAAAAGCTCTTGTGAGTTTTATTATATAACACTAGCTCTTGGAAAGATGTTTATATTTGTGTTGGTCCAAATTTCAAAACATAAAAGTTGATATTTTTACATTGTTTACATTTATGCTTTCAAATAAATCTAAAACCCATTCAAGCTTTGACATGTTTTGGGCAGAAGACTTGAAACTCTCTTATGCCAACAAAGAAGCTATTTTATGGAATTTTAAATTTAAAATTTCCTGCAATAATTACAAAGCATTTGTATGAGAGATGAAGTTATGATTATATAAATATGTGATTTATTTTTATGAAATAAATTTTGTATTTCATTTAATTTGTGTTGAAAATTGAAAGACTAGACGTCTATTGGGGAGTGGCCATTAGTTTCTCTAATAGTTTATTTTATCACCAGTAAATTTCCTTGGAATTTCCTAAAGTAGGCTACATATTTCCTAAATAGGATGATAAGATTAGTGAAATAAAAATTACTTTCCCCAAGAAGGTGTAATATTCAAAAATTGGAACTTAGTATAATCTGCAAAAGTAGACAATTCATTAAGAAAAGGCATACATTCTTTGGAATAATTTCAAATATGCTCCTGGTCCTCCATCATTTAACTTTCTATTGCTTTGCAGCATATGTTTCTTGGTTTTGCTTCTTTGTTTCTCTCTGTTCCTTGACTTTATCCAAAATTTACAGGGCTTCACATTTCAGTATTCAAGCTGGGCTAATTATCATAGTCCAGCAGATGGTGTGTTCCAAATGGCATGTAACTGAAGCTGCATTAATATCTTTTCAGACCAGGCAGGTCAACAGAGCATCATTTCTATTTCTTTCTCTACTGTGAGACTTTATCATAGGGGCTATGGGTGAGAGGCAGAGGGCCAACAGCAGAGGAAAATCCTATCTGTCCTTTGGGACACAAACCGGGAATTCTTGACTCCCCCAAAAGAGTCCATCAGTTGGGTCTTGGGATGGATCCAGGAGTCTCTGCCAGCTGATTTCTTGCAGGAATGATTTGGAGAACATGTTTGATTTACTAATACTGGTAGATCTAGAGGTAAACAGGGTATGTGAATTGAAGTGGTTCGAAAATGAGCTAGTCGGACTGGGATGAGTACACTTTCTCCCTATCTCTATCTAGGGGAAAAAAAACAAAACAAAATAGAGAACGTTATCCTTGATGACTTAACAAAAGGTAATGGGGGTCCACCAGATGAATGGAAATGTAAACTACCTACATGACAAACAAATAAATAACAAAAACCAGCAAACAAAAACACAGCAGCATACTTCATTTTATAGCACAAGACACTACAGAGAAAATCTCTATGTGTACTGAAGAAATACATACCCAAATATATTTGTGTGTATATGTATATATGTATGTATATATGTGTATATATATGTATACATGTGTATGCATACGTGTGTGTGTGTATTCCTCCTAGGGAACTTCAACAATATAAAGAAAAAAGTTCACATGAATAAATTAGTATATCAGCACCTATAGGACTAACATAATAAAAGAAAAAATAACAAAGAATTGAATTATCAAAATGACACAATTAAGCACAAAATAAATTTATAGGTCTAAAACAAAATGTTTTCAAAAATAATAAATAAGGATATGTGGGGGGGGAGAGAGAAGCACTCTGTGGGGGGGGAGAGAAGCACTATGTGGGGGGGAGAGAGAAGCACTACTGAGAACATACTAAAGTCTTACAATATCAAATGGAAAAAAAATCACAATAGATGATTTAAAAAGAAAATAAAAACAAAAATGAAGACTTGCAGGATGAATCAAGAAAACCATCATTAAATTATTGGAATCCCATTGCTGGAAATGTGTGGTCTACCACCAGGGTGTTCTTTTCAGCCACTTCCCACAAATCCCCAATTACCTGCTCCTCCTCTGCCTGGGCTTGGAAGACATTTTGACAGCTTGCTTGCTACTAAGACTTCAAACACCTACAGTACCTTCCTGCAGCCCAAGTTCACAGCCCCTAGCTACTCTGCTCATTCCTAAGCCTCAGGGGAAAAACTGTGCTTATAAAACCTGCTGAAATTAGAGCTAGACTGCAGTTGAGGGGTCAGTTGTAGTTGGGGCTACAGGCACAATTCTGCCAGTGGAATCTGCCTTGAGCTGGCAATGACTGCAGATCCCTCCTTAGCTTCAGCACCTATAGCGCCCAAGGAAGTCTGTATCCTTGAAACTCTACAATGACACTTACTACCTTCTTACCACCTCCTCTGGCCCACACACTATAGAACTGAGATCTTGATCCTCACCCTGCACTGGCTCTTGAGCTCAGCTGTAGTAATCCTGATTGGTGACAGAGCTTCAGTCTATATAACAATAGAAAGCAGAGAATCCAAGGCCAACAACCTAGGCCATTAACCTGTAACCTTCAAATCTAACATAAGAACATTATCACAGAACTACAAAAGAAAACGGTTTAGCCTAATTCATAAAAACATAAACACAGTGAACCAAGTATAATGAAGAGACAGAGGAACATCTCATTTATCAAACAGAGCAAACAGGCCCCAGGTCAATGAGGAAACAACAGTGTTAAATGAAGAATTAGACTGGCTGTGTTTAGCAGACATTTACAGGACAGTCCACTCCCAGAAAGTTGTGTATAAATTCTTAGTTCACAGAGAACATTCTCTAAAATTGACATACTGGGACACAAAGCAAGTGTCCAAGTGCCAATAAATTAATGAAGATTGAAATATCAAAATCTTTTCTGAGACAAGGTTATAAAACTACAATCATAAAGAAAGTTGACAAAAACTCAAATATGTTGAGCAAAAACAACATGTTACTGAAGAGTAACTTGGTCAATGAGAAAATCAAAGGAGAAAAAAAAAACCTGGAGACAGGTAAAACTACAGACATGGATTATCAGAACCTAAGGGATGCAGTAAGATCACTACTAAATGGGAAGTTTATAGAAATACTGAACTATATCAAGAAATGAGAAAAAATTCAAACAGCATATAACTTTACCCTTAAGGAAACAAAAAATGAAGAACAAGGAAAATCAAAAGTTTGTATTGAGAGAAAGAAGAAAATTTAAAACATGACAGTGAAGATAAAAGAGAAATTAAAAACACTACAAAAGATGGATGAAATCAAGAGCTGGTTCTTTAAAAAGATAAACTGAATAGATGGCCATCTAGACATTTTCACAAAGAAAAGAAAGATGGAAAACACTAACAAGAACAAAATTGAAAGAGATTTATAACACACATCACGGAAATACAAGAAGATCATGATACTACTACTACTATCTTTATGTCAAAAAATTAAATAATCTATAATTACTGGAAAATTCTTGGAGTTATACAAGCTTCCAAGATTAAACCAGGAGGAAGTTGAAAACCTGAACAAACCAATTACAAGGAAAGTAAATTGAAACATTAATTAAAAGGAGAGTCTTTTCAATGCACGGTGCTGGTAAAACTGGACATGAAAAAAATGAATCTAGACCATTATCACACACTAAACACAAAAATTAATACAAAATGGATTAAACAATTGGATGTAAAAGCTCAAACCATAAAATATATACAAGAAACATGGGTGATATGTTTTGTAACATTGGCATCATCAATGATGTCTTTGAGGTCTCTGTATCAGCGGCAGGGGAAACAGCAAAAATAAGTAAATTGGACTGTATCATATTAAAAAAAACCTTCCTTATAAAGTGGAAGAAACTCATTAAAACAAAAATACAACTCTGAATGGGAAAAAATAACCATGCATCCAATATTGTGGTAATATTCAAGATTTATAAGGACTCATAATTCATGAACAGAAAGCAAATGACTTTATCAGAAAATGGAGAAAAGAGCTAGACATTTCTCCAAGGAAGACAGACAGATGGCCAACAGGCACATGAAAAATTTTCACCATCATTTATCATGGAAATATAAATAACAACTACAAAGATTTATCACCTCGCATCTGTGAAAAGGCCCTATATAACAATGAACATAAAGAAAAAGAATTGGTGAAGGTGGGAGGAAATATACTTCTGTACTGTTGGTGGGAATTTAAACCGGTCCAGTCTCCATGGTAAACAGTATGGAAGTTTCTTAAAATTTGAAAAATAGATCCACTAAATGATCCTGCAGTTCCAATCTGAGATATGTATTTGAATAATATAAAAATACTAATTTGAAAAGAGATATGTACTCATATGTTCACTGCAGCACTAGTTATAATAACCAAGATATGAAAAACACCTAAGTGCACAAAGACAGATGAGTGAGTGAAGATGTGGTATATGTACACAATGGAATTCTGCTTTGTTATATTTATATATAAAGATGAAATGTTGCCATTTGTAATAACATGAATGGAACTGGAGAGGATTATGTGAAGTGACATAATTCAGTAAGAGAAAGATAAATTTTGGATGATTTCACTTATATTTGGAATACAAATAAACAGAGCAAAAGAACAAACAAAGTCAGACTAAAACAACCTTTGCATTCTGACTGCAGAACTGATATTACCAGAGAGGGAGCTAAGAGTGGATATAGTTCAATGTACCGTGGTGGAGGACCCTGGGAATTTTAGTGGGTGGGCACGGTGTGACAATATACTGTGAAGAGATATGGAACTGTACTCCTGAAACATATACAGTGTTGTAAACCAATGGTACCTCAATAAATGAAAAGCACCTTAGGTAAAGTCAGTTGCCATATCTGGTAATTTAAACAATGCACATATTCTTTACCATGCATTGCTGTTTTTAAGAAATCTATTCTCTATTTTTTAATGCTGATGTAAGTACCTACATCCACGAATGATTATTGCATCATTACTTAGATAGGTAAAAATCTGAAACAAACTCTTCTATTAACATGAAAATAATAATATAACTGGTTATATAGTATAGCATTTTATGTAACCAATAAAATGAGTATTTATGCATGTTTACATAGGGAATGCTATCACAAACTGTTAAATGAAAAGTGGAGCTAAACTGTATTAAAAATGTACATGTACATTTGTGTATATATGTACAATCAACACAGATATACATACTTTCCACATCCTCAAAGGTTATCTCTAATATCTTACTTATAGTATTATGTAGACAATTTAGCTTTTAATTAGATGCACAATGCATAGGGTAAATATAGAACTATGGAAGAGAAATGTAAAGCAGAAGAGGTAGGATAGCAATATAAGATAAAATAGTACCAACAGCTTCAATGTAAAGCTATTCTAATAAAGAAAACTCAGGTAACTCACATATTTAGAACATAATAATTTTTATCATCTGAATTTTCTGGTTAATTAAGGTTAAAATTCCTTTGCTTATAACTGATAGTTAAAAGTTTTGAGAAAGTATGTATTTCTTACTGTCTTATAAAGTATAATAGAAATCCTTTAATATCTGGTTAGTTTCTTACAATCTTATAGTGCTTTTGCTTTTGTTTATAAACATCATTTCTCTACAACATGTTATAGCTATGGACATGAGTTTGAAAAAAACTTGGATCATATTAAACTTAACCCTAAGCCATAGCTAAGGATATCTTTGCTCTTGAATTTTTAATAAGGCCCAGACAATTAAAAGCTTCCACAATTTGGTGGTTGTCAGTATCACTACACATCACATTTTCTGTATAGCTTTAAATAAATCAAAGTGTTCCATCCTCAGTCACTTTCTCCTGAATTAGGTAAAACTTATATGTGTAGAATTTTGTTAATGTATGTTTTTCAAAACTCCCCAGTGTGTCAGTTATGCTTCCTTTGTTAAGAACAGCTCATCACTCCAAGTACTTTCAAGTTATAGGAATCTAGGTCCCAGAGATGCTGAAGATGAAGGACTGTTCCTGACTTTCAATACATTTAGTCATTTCAATAATTTATTCTTGGTACTTTACTTTCATTTAAAACTTCAGGTATCTAGGTTCTGAGTTTTATGAAGTAGTAGTACATCAATGTTGTTTTTTAAATCAGTAGTTTTTTCAATGATGTGGCATCTATACATCCAGGTGAAATTACACATCCCATGCTCTATCTTATGCTTTAACTTGAACTGGTATCTAGCATCTGAGATCACACTTACCTGCTCTTAATTCCCACTATTAGCTTACTCTATCCCTCTCTCCCTTCCTCCCTCTCTTCCCTCCCTCTTTCTCTGACCTTGCTGGCTTCCATTCCCTTAAGACATTGTACAAAACAATTTTCCAATTCTCCCAATCATACTGCATATGTCTAGCTCCTGCTTCAGATATCCAATTAAATGTTACTTGAGGAAACCTTCCCTGATCCCTTGGTTCAGTTAGGTCCCACTGTAATTTTGCCATTGCCTCACTGTATTATACATCAGTGATGTAGAAGTTCATAAATATGAAAACTTGTTATACAGATATTTATCTGTTATTTCATTGTTTACCAATTGTCTCTGCTTGTATATTTGTTTCTTTGAAGTGTGACTAACAATTTTACTTTGCAGTGATAGTGTAATTATGATAATATATAATGAAAGCTAGAAATTGTGTCTGACATATGAAAGATGATCAAAAACCTTATTTTTTTAGTACTATTAAATTTTTAAGAAGTGATGAATGAGTGTTATCCCACCTGACAATGACAGGTAGAGCTGTCTGGGACTTTGCATTTGAAAGAATCCTGATTCTGTATCTAGACTCAGAGATTTGCATGGTTTGATGAAGGGTTGTGTCAACATGCATGCAATATATATTTTATTTTTGTTGAAGAAGTTGTTTGACTTACTTAGGTGAATATAACACCATCATAATTATAATTAAATTCTCTTAGCTTTGGTTTTATGGAAATTCACAATAGATCAATATTTTGTTGAGACAGTCTTTATCAATGTAACTAGAAATGATGGGCATACAAGACACAATTACTATTGTGCCTCTGAAGACAGGTGAGTGCAAGTGACTGTCTGTCAGACCTAAAATAAAAGAGAGTATCTGCTACAGATGGAGTGTAAAGTCTATTACAGAAAGTGGCATTGCTATAAATTATGGTTAATAAAAAGTATTTTTAGTTATTTATTTCAACAGTTATCTATTTCCAGAAATACCAATTCAGTATGTTTGATTTAATTCAAGGAATTTGGTGAGGCTCAGAAATGAGTTCACATACTGGTGGTTGCACTCAGATGTGAAAAAGTATAAAATAAATAATATATTTTCTCTTTTAACTTTAGTTTTGCAATTGAACTAGTTCATTCTTAATATATATCTTCCTCAGCAGGCATAACTAATTTTTTCAACTAGGCATAAGTTTGATTCATAAAGGCTGAAGTGTGCAGTTCAAGCTTGAATAGTCCCTGGAATGTCACATATTTAGAGGCTTGAGGAATGTAATTCAATTAATCAAATATTTATTTGTTCCTATGTACCAGGATGTTCTATGCACTTGGAATACAGCAATGAAAGAATCATATATGAGACCTTCATTGTGTATCTTATATTTTTGAGTAGGGTAAATAATAAAATTAAAATAGAAAACTAAATCATATAATATGTTAGCAGATAGTAAATGCTATAAAAGAGTAAGGGATTAGTTTCACTATTAAAGTATTTAGATTAAATTCATTGAGAAGAAAAAATTGAAGGAAATTTTTTAAGTAAGAAAATGAATACTTTCAGAGCAAATGTAAATTAGTTATAATTAAGGTAATTTAGCACCCCTTCCTGCAAAAGTAAATGTTCTCTGTAGACTGATTTACTAAAATGAGGGAGGTTTTTTTTTTTTTTTAATTTGAAGGAAAATTTGATAGATGTGAGGAAATTAGCCATTTCATGTATCTTGACAAACTTTCCATCTGGAAGGAACAGCTAGAACAAGAGGCTTACAACTTGCTGGCCAGCACAAAAGAATCCACTGGGACAACAGCAAAGTAAGTAAGAGGAACAGTGGCAGATAAAGTCAGAGAGGCCAAAAGACCAGGTCCTCTAAGGACAATGGCTGTTTTATGGACTTTGACAATGAGAGGATTTAGAGCAGAGTAATGACATGACATAGCATATTTGGTCTTCTCTGTTCAGAATGGACTAGAGACGGTCAAGGGTAAAAAGCTAGAACAGTTGGGAGGCTATTGTAATTATCCAAGCAAGAGATCATGGCAATTATAGTAAAAGACATGGCAAGAAATGGATGGTCTGAGTATATTTTTTTTTCAGTCAGAATCAACAGGATTTATAAAAAAAAAATTATGTGCAATATGAGAAATAAATTATTGATACACTAATATTTTTGATCCAACCTAATCAAAGAAAAGCCTTTTCCTTGTATAAAGATGATTATGGGTGGACCAAATCTTCTTCACTGAAGATCAATTCAGTTTTGGACTGATTTTTAATTAGACTCCCAAGAGAAACTATTGAGGAGAAATTGCTTATATAAGCCTAGAATTTGGGAGCAAGGTCTGAGCTGAAGATATGAATTTGAAATAATTGGAATATAGATTATAATACATGAGTTTAAATGAGATCACCATGATGGTGAGCAAAGGGTTGAAAGGCCTAAAGACTCAATCCTAGAGAATTCTCAATTTAAAACCTAAGTTATCCAATATGTTGTTTCAGCAGCCTTATGAAGTGGAAAGAGAATATTTTGCTAGGGATGTAATATATAGCATTTATATATTGTGTATACAGTAAAATATTTTGATGCAGCTATGAGACTGCTAACTTTCCTTCCCTGGGGAGCACTGGCTTTTGCCTTAAATTTATGTATAATTCTTCCCTTTCTTTTCTTTTTTCTAATTGAAAATAAGTATACAGAGATGTTACTACTAGACAAAAGTTGTTATATATATAAAATATAGAAATATATCCTGATTTAGATCTATGTGTGAATCTTTATGTAGGAATATTATCAGTTTTGGATATTCATTCACTATTTACTATTCAAGTGCAAATATACACTATTTTGGCTTAAGCAACCCTGAGAAACAGGAGAAGGTAAGAAAACTTAAAGAGGAAGTAGTTATTAAAAGCAAATGAACTTGAACATAAATATTTACTTTGCTAATTTAACTTGAACAACTCATTTAGCTTCTTTGAGCTTTAGATTTCTTGAGTATAAGAATAGTAAGTAACATTCTCCAGTTTTGTCATGAGCACTGATATTAGGGGATGCTGCTACTGAGTGGTTGGTTTTTGTTTTTATTGTTATTTTACCATGTTCTTTATCATTTTGTCATTATTCCATATCCAATTTTTATCTAGTTTGGTATATATGTTTCTGATTACCCATTTATAAAAACATTCATGATTTAGAATCTTTTTTGATAGAAACCTTTTATAAAATACTGAATATATTTTTCCCTGTTCAAGTGGTCAAAAGTAGCAAAGTGTAACACATCCAGCAATTATTTTCATGTCAGTATACATGACTTTCACAAACGTACATTTTTCCCAAAAAGTGACTCCATGTTCTCCCCTCTCCTAATGTACATTACCCTGACTTCAGTTTTTTCTGTTGAAAATTATCATAATAACATATAGGCAAAACAGTCTAAAATCCTTGATATTATTGGCAATTCTGAGATATGAAGATTTGACTGATGCATAAAGAGGGCATTCATATTGTCTCATCTGACTTTCCCTGGAGTCATGTGAAGGATATCTAGGTAAGAAGTAGTGAGATAATTACTTAGCTACATTGAGACTCCTCTCCATAAAATACAAGAAGGGAATAAGAGAAACTAGAGACTTCCCTGATCAACTGGACTCAGTGTGTCCTGTCATTCTAACTGTGGGCATGCCAGCACTGCCTATCACAACAAATTGATCCAAAGACTGTCCTGCAGAGAAAGGCATGTGAGACAGGGACTGCTTAACCAACATATCTCCTCAGCAGTGACTTTGCTTCAAGCCTTTCATTTCTTTAGGAAAAAATATGTTACTCTGCAAAGTTCTTTCCTTCTAAAAATATTTTTTCTGACATGGGAAAAATATAAACAATTACTGTCTGTATTAATTAATTTATTCATTCATTCATCCAATAAATATTTCTAAGCACTGATTACAAATCTGTGACTTTGCCATGTGTATGGGAGATAGAAATCCAATAAGATGTGGACTTTGCTCTATAGATATTTTTACTCTATTGGGCTGCTTAAATGAGTCTGAGAATGAGAAAGCACAAGTGACCATCTCCCAGTCAAGTAGGACTCCATTTCAGAAGACATCATCTAAGTCTAGACCCAATGGTTAAAAGAAGTTGGCCTCATCAAGGTTTAAGGTAGGTGGGAGATATCCAAGTACAAGACATATAGGTATGAAGATAAAAAGGTCATGGCACAATCATTGGCCATGCGGACTTGGCAAATTTTATTAGTGCCTATTTTCCAAATGCCTAACACTGCAGGCAACCTAACAAACAAGCAAACGAACAGCTACAGGTATAGGATTTTTTTTCTATTTCTTCCCCACTTCTATGCTTTACCATTCTTCCTTCTCTGCAAACCTTGGTTCCTATTCCACTGCTTATAAGCAATTTCTTTATTTTTCTTCCAACTCATGGGAAAGCTGCTTTGGTTTTCTAGGCAGCCTCTGCCCAAACTGCTGTCACTCAGTTCACTTCTTATTTGCCGTCACCTTGCTGTTGCATTGTAGTCCATAGAAAAACCTTACTCTTTTCAGGCTTCTGGGACAATGCTGAAGCCTCAGTACAGTCACCTTTAGAAAAGAGAAACTTCAGTTGTTCCTGTACCTGTGACATAACTGAAAGATTTAAAATATGCTTGTTTTAATTAGCAAGACATCAGCTTCTTATATATGTCAATGCATTGACCTAACCAGAATTTGTAAGATTGTATTCCTAAGCTGCAACATCATGTATGCCAATTTATTACTACTTTCTGTAAACAAATGTAAAATTGTAGCTGTCACATTAGGGCAACAATCTAATAGTATGAACAGTTAATTCTAACTATAAAGGATAAGGTTGGCCTCTATTTCAATTGAAAGTGATATAATGGTGACTATCATGATGGATTATAATCCATAGGGAACTCCAGCGACAAACAAGCTTATCAAAATTTTACTGTGAGCCCTTACTGAGTGTAAAACAGTGGCAAGGGGAGTCATTCAAGCCATAAGGACAAGAAAAATGAGAGATGCCTCAAAACACATAGCACTTTGATGAAACATGGGGTATAATCCTGCTCACTGCTGAGAATAAGAAAGAGGGGCAGAGATATATGCAAATATGTGTCAGGTCTTCACAGTGTGCTTTGTAGAAGACTACCATAGACTGTACTTTCAGAAAAAGAGAAAGATGACAGTAGAATGGGAAAGTAAAGGGAATTCCCCAGAAGTTTAAAAACAAAAACTGTCAGCTTGGTAGAGGGAAGAGACAGAAAGAGTTTAGGGAGTGGAAGATTATATATCTATATCTATCTATATCTATCTCTATCTCTATCTCTATATCTGTATCTATATCTATGTATCTTTGGAGATTTGAGAGTATTGTTATTCAGTGATAAAGCACAAAGATTTCTGAAAAACCACACAGGTGCTCACCGTCTAAGACCTGATAAAATAAATGTTTTATTTTTATCTTTTAATTTTTTAAAAGATTTTATTTATTTATTTATACAAGCACTGGGTACAGTTAGAAGCACAGGAGGATGAGAGAATTCACCAGAGCCAGAGCAGGAGACAGAACAGGCAGACTGAAGAAACACACTGCTAAGGGGAGCAAGGGGCAGGGCAGGAGAGGTCTGTGCACCATGTGGGACCCTTGCAGTGGCCGGGAATCGAACCGGCACTGCAGAGGCTGCAGGCAGCCTTGCAGCCCAGTGCTCAAACGCTGTGCCACCAGGAGAGGCCCTTATTTTTATTTTTTAAGGAATTGTTTTCATGCAACTTTTAAAATACTTGAGCCAGAGATAAACTGAATCTATGTAATGGCACAATACATCCAAAACTAAGCTCAGCAATGATAAAATTGACTCAATTCCTTTCATCAACAGGCTGACAGAGCAAGAGGCAAGATGTTTTCTCAGAGAAAATTTCACTCTTTTTAATTTATACGCATTTTTATGTAAAGAAGAATTTTATAATTTTGGCAAATTTTTAGTGTAAAGAAGATTTTTGACAAATATATCTCTTTTGAGACATATAAATAAATAAGAAAAAGTAACTCAAAATCAAAATAAAAAAAAAATAACCACTATAGTCAGGTTGCCCAGAAAAAGTATAAAATAGGTTGCCCAGAAAGATTATAAAATAATTTTGAGAAGTATAAAATAATTAAAACAGGTATATGACTAATAAATGAAAGATAGATAATTTCAACAGAGAAGAGTAAACACCAAAAAAGACACTAACAGAAATAGCAGAATTAAAGGGATATAATATAAAAATGAGGAGTTTGCTTGATGAGCTAAATTTCATACGGGATATAACAGAAGAAAATATCAGTGGACTTTGAATACTGATCAATATAAATACTCTAAAATGAAATATAAACATGCCAAAGAAATTGTTCAAATAAAATTACCTAATGTGTGTAATGGGGGGTCCCAGATGGAAAGAGGAAAGAGAACGATGCAGAAGAATTATAGAATATAGAAATAAACAATTGCTGAAAAGTTCCTACAATTAGTGAAAAACACCCAATTAATGAAAAAGATCCAATAAACTCAGAACAATGCCAAAAAAATACAAAGAAAACCTCAAGACACATAACAGTCAAACTGCTGCAAATCAAAAAATAAAGAGAAAAATTTCAAAGCAATGAAGAGGCTCATTAGATACCCCAGCATCAGAAAAGAAGAAAGCAATATCCTGTAATCTATCCTCTAATTATCCAACTACTATTGATCCTTAGATACTCCACTAGAGTTCTCATATAAAACTCTAATTCCTTAAGAATCTTTCATTAATAATTTCTAAAGCATTGTTGAAAGTTTCTTTTCTAAAGATCTCAAGACTGCTTGGATCTAGTGTCAAGAAGTGATTCAGAAGGTGTAGAGTAGCAAGAATATTGATGAAGCCAAGAATTGGAATCAGTAAATCACAATGAATTCAAGACAAGGGTCTTTACAAACAAAGCAAGACAAATGTGGCAAGACCCACAAAGACGCACACTCCTACCCCTTAACACCCCAAAAATGCAGCCGCTGAGTTTGTTTCTGTTCCTTCTTGCTCTTTTCAATCTCATGTTCAGATGCTTTAGCCCTCTAAAGTGTATTAAAGTACTGGAAACCTCATGATATATTCCAGTTTTTATTAATTTCTTCTTTGCTTTAAGAAGTTTACAAATTATTCACTTGTTAGTATAGAAAATTGTAAATATGCTAGATAATTATTACTTAAAATATCATAGCTGTATAGACACTTAGAGAGCATATATTGTAGAACTTCATAATTTTTCTTTGTTCTTGTGCCCCTTTGGAAATTTGGTGAACCATTTTCAAATAATGTTTTTACATGTACAAATTGTAATATGCAGTATTGCAAAGAAATCAATATTATTGAAATATAGTTATTAAAATACTTTTAAAACATCTAATTTGTTATATGGTTACATATGTTCTCATATATTATTATATAAAGAGAATGAAATAAAATCTCAATGAAGTTTCAAGTTATCTTTAATATCTGTGATTTCTTGTGTCAAATTTGAAGATGTCACTAATACTTCTGTTTATTTATCTTCATAATGGAACCACATACTAAATTTCTAATAGAAGCTTAGTGAACAAGACAATTTTTTTTTTCCCTCCTCAAGTTTGACCCATAGACCCTCATGACAAAAAGTAGATCCCAGATTTAGAACCCTGATCTACTGAAACCATTACTTCTATGTGTGAAGAAGTGATGGAAGGCGAAGTGATGGAAGGCGGGGGTAATAGCTTGCCCAACATATTTCTTAGTTGAAAGAATTAGAATGAACAGAAAACACAACTTTTCCCACAAAGGCCAGGGTTCTTAACACACTACTAATTCATGAGCTTTCATTTTAAGATGGTCACAAATGTTAGTGTATAAATTGTAGAGGCACATGTTCATAAATCCTGAGAAAGAATTCTGTGTATGGAGGATTTATTACATTGTGTTCACCACTCTCCAGTGAATTACTGCCTTACACTGGAATCATCTGTATATCAATCTATCCTCTTCCACTTGCAGCCAGTAAATTCCTTAGAAAAGTCACTGAGATATTTATCTCATTCTTCTGGATCCTTGGATTTAGTATGCTTGTTAGAGCTAAATTAATTTACTAATTTGTTATATATTAGTCCACTGTCCTTTAGAATTAGGTTTTGTTACCTGAGTGTATTCCTGTATTGAAAGCTCCTGTATTGAAAGACACACAATTCTCATAGACATTCATTGTCTCATGGTGTTTATTTTTATTGTTTTTAAAGATTTATTTATTTATGCATACAAGAGCTGGGGTACAGGTCAGAGGTGTGGGATGGTGGTGAGAGGATTCACCAGAGACAGGGCAGGGAACAGAACAGGCAGATTGACCGAAGTACACTGCTGAGGGGAGCAGCGGGGCAAGTCAGGAGACATCCGCTGCGCTGTGGTTGCTCCCTGACTGTCCAGGAATCGAACTCATGCTGCAGTGGCTGCGGATAGCTTCATAGGCTGCATCATAACCTTTGCGCCACCAGGGAGGCCCCCTCATGGTATTTAGCACAATGCTGGCTACACATAATAAAGATTTCTATAGATGAAATGAAGTATTTTTGAGAAGGGAATAATTTAATGATTAACATAAATTAAAACATGCTTTTAAATGTGTTTCTAAAAATACAGTAGTAAAATTGATTAATATGAAATCTTGCTATTAATGAACAGCTTTACATATTTTGTATATATATAACATATAATTAAGACAATATTTTAAAACTCTTATATGATTGTATTGCTTTGGAAAGGCCAATACTTTTTAATTATTCTCTGAACAGAAAACCTATCTATAGAGCATTTACTACTCTTACTCTTGACAGAGATATTATTACTGTGTTTTGAAATATGGCATTCCAGAAATAAAATAATATTGTATCTTGAGATATTTAAGAGAGAAGTTTAATTTGTTTCCACCAATCATATTTTTCTTACTTTACTACATTTGGATGCCATCTAATTTCACAGAAGCTTTATTTTCATTACTGTCATGGGGTAATAAGCTTCTTCACAATTGTGATTACCTATTCTGTTGTGGTGAGTGGTTTTATATCTTACTCTCATGCTGTTACCCAGCTAAGTTGACTCTCTAGGATGGTGCTGTTGCTATCTCATGGCCAGTTGAGATCTAAAACCAAAGCATAAAGATAACACCTGATATTGGGTATTAAACTCTGTACTATTAACAAGAGTAACATGTTCCAATCCTTCCACCATCTTTTATTACTAACAATTTTAATATCTTTTCTATGTAAGGATTTATAAAATTTATTTTCCTTTCAGACATGGTAGTAGTAAGCATTTCAAATCATTAGAAAGTCTTTGCTTATAGTCTTTGTTTATTTTTCTATCTTGATAATTTTTAAAATGGAGATTACATTATCTCACTGTATTAATTTACTTAACAACAAGATCATGGATTTTACTATATATAATGATAGGAATCATATTTTATTAAATATTTAAACATAATGTATTTGGATTTCTAATTTGCCAATTTCAAATATAAAACCAACTTTTGATAGCAAATAGTCATGTGATACTCAAAAGGCGATGTTTAATGTGACTTTGAATTGTTCTAATGATTTTTAATAATTGATGTGATGTTTTCAAGTTTTAAATTTTATAGTCATTTAGCTGGTGGAGATAAGGAACTCCTTATCACTCCTTTTGCTACTGGGCTACTGGTGTTCTTTTGTTGTTTCCTTATTTATTCCCCTTTCCATTAAACATTCCCTGCATAGCAATAATACTAATAATTTCACATAATGTTTTTCAAATGTTAACTTATTATGTATTTTTTAATTAGTTGAAGCATTGTATTCTGGAATACAAGTAACAGGTTCAGGTCAGATATTAAACTTGGAAATTACTTGTATAAAATCATGTGACAATATGATATCATGAGAATGAATGTACACAGACATGAGAGTATGGATTATGGGCTAAACTTTGGAGACTTTTAACCTTTAATGTTTGAAAAAATGAGAAAGAACATGTAAAGGGGGTTAAGAAGTCATGATCCCTGTGATAAGGAAGGATTCAGGACTGTTGTGATTTGGAAGCCAAGGTAAAAAGATTTTCATGGAGCATGAACAACTATGTTTCTTTTAGGACATATCAGAGGACTGGTCAACCTATTTGTCTGTTGGTTTTACCACTATGGATTTAAGCTGTTTGGCCAAGTGTTAGATGTGAGATAACAGAAGGAGATAAAATGCAGGAATCACATAAGAAATTTTGTTGTTAATGGAAGCAAGCTATAAAAGAATAGGTGAGTAGCTATAAAAGAATACATTGTCAAGAGAATATGTTGCAATTTGCATGCTCATGGGAGTAATCCAGTAAAGAAGACAACACTTTTGGTGTAAGATAGACATGAGAGAATTGTCTGAATGATGTTCTTGAATAGTCAGGAAGAATATATTGCTTAGATAGAGAACTGGCCTTAGACGGGTCACAGTCAATAATTCATACATAGGATTTATTAGGTTTAAAATGCTTGTTTAAAATCAGCTTCATGAACATTTAAAATTTAGATAACTACAATGTGATTAGTTAAAAGAGATAAGTTCTTTCCTAATCCAAAGACTAGGTCACACACAAATTTTACAGAAAATGAATATTGTTATTTCTCCTATTTTATAGATGAGAAAATCTATACATAAACTGAATTTACAAGTCCAGTACAGTGAGAAAATATTTTGATACAAACACATTTTCATCAAATCATCTAGCATTTCTTGGGAATTTTAATTACAAATTGACTGAGATCTATCCTCAGCTCTGATAATTTGGATTCATCTGATCCTATAGGGGGGATACTGTTTTTATTTTATTTTTATTTATTTTTTATTTTATTTTTTAAAGATTTATTTATTTATTTATTTATTTATTTATTTGTACAAGCACTGGGTATAGTCAGAAGTGCAGGAGGGTGAGAGAATTCACCAGAGCCAGAGTGGGGAAATGAATGGGTAGACTGATGAAATACCCCTCCTCTGTTGGCCAGGGAGCAGCTGGGGATCGTACCGGTGCTGCAGAGGTTGTGGGCAGCTTCGCAACCCAGCGCTCAACCGCTGCGCCACCGGGGAGGCCCAAGGGATACCGTTTTTAAACTTAGCAATGTATCAGAATAACTTGGAATTTCTTTAAAAAAAATCTCTAGTATAAACCTATGGATATTCTTATTCAGTGGATTTGGAGAGGGGATGGGTCATTTGTACCTTATGGTAAAGAGTCACATTATTTCCAGAGTGGCTCCACAGGTGAGTACCTCTGTTATGTCAGACATAATAGAGTATATCAAATGACTTTCTACATATAGATATCCCCTGGAAGCAGGATATATTTTCCATTGTGAAAAAAGATGAAGTTATGAGAACTTATTTTACATAGTTAATGATGTTAAATACATATTTGCTTTTTATAAAGAATGGGAGAATTAATTTGGTATTCGAGAGAGTGGTAAGAACTAAATAAAGAGTTAGCTCTCTGGTGGGTTATAATTTAACCATAATAATCTTGCTTTTGTTGGGGTGCAAAGAAAGTCATCCTGTATTCTTTTGGGTTATTCTAGGTGGCAGATGATCAAATAAGCATCAGACAGTTCGATAAGTGAAAAAAGCCAAAAAGGAGTTTAATATTAACATGCATACTTCCTGTACGCGTGGGAGAGAGCATGAATAACTTACCTGTCTGGGTTTAGAAACCATCTTAAATACATTTAGTTAAGACAGGAGACAAGAGAAGAAGGGGGTAAGGGAAGGTCAATTAAGGAGTTTATTGGGAAAGCACAGTATTAGAAGGTATGTGAATTAAGTTCCAGATTCTCAAAGGAAAAGAGATAAGGTGATTAGGTCTTCCTGATACATACCGTTGCCAAGTTTATATGTAGATATATTTTTCTAGTGCAACTTTCACCCAACTGTCAGTGTCCTTCCATGAAATAAACATATTTTGGAGTGTCAGATTTCTGTTCCCCTATACTTTCAAGGGTCTCTGTTTCATATTTTAAAGAATATTTATGTTTTATTCAAAGTTAAAAAAGGAGACTGAACTAGAGAGACAGTTTTCATCTATAACTCAAGACATCATGGTGTACTCTAATAAGCTGGACTGGATATGGACAAATTTAAAAATTGTTTGCAAGTCTAATGCTTAGAACAAAATTAAATTTCTCTGCCCTTCCCCCTACTAAATCCATACTCTTAGAGTCTAGTTATTTAGTTCTGCCAACTCTGATTAATAAATTAAAGAGGGATTTGACTTGAAAACATAACAGAACATTTTGTGTTAGAGTAGGATCTCTGATAATCAGAAACCAAAATGGAATTAAATAATGAGAAATTCATTATGGAAAAAAAAACTGTGAGATAAAATGGGGCATGAGCAATGAGAGAATGAGAGAGAATTAGACCACCTTACAAGGCTGCCCCAGAGTGAATGAGGAAAAAAAGGAAGAAGGAAGCTGAGTGGATGCATCTTGGACTACAGTGTGGTTATAAGGAAATTTTGGCAAAACAAGTGAGATACCCAAGGTCACCCACTGAAGGAAACCAGCTCCTCCAGGAAAAGACCTGCATCAGGATCTGTTTTACACTTAGGCATTTGCTGCAGGAGGCCTTGTTGCTCCAGCCAGATAGGATACTGACAAGCAGCTAAGAGAAAAGGCCTCACACCGTGGGGCTGAAGATCTGGCATCCCTTTGCTTTTTGTTCTTGGTCATAGAGAGAGAGAAAAATTTATCAGAAAGTATATTAGGCAATAAATTATATGTATCAGCATACTGTAAGTAGATGGCATGGAAAATTGTCTGTTTAAAAATTGGTTGTTGGGCAGTTTGGCCCACTTGACAATGGAAGATGGTTTGTTGTGCATGCCTGACAAGCAATTCAGCACAACAATTGTAGTAGGTCCTTCTATTTTGTTTTCTCTTGAAGTTTCTTGGGAAAGTTTTTAATATGAAGCTATTTGAGTTAAGGAATTTCTAGGTAGAAAAAGTTCTGATAGCTGAACTGCAGCTGGTCTCCGGCTGAAGGTCATGTGAATAGAATAGTCCTTTGATGCTTAGGCTTTAGCTGATAGGGATGCACTGGCGGTTATTCACTGTTTTAAATAATTGTCTAAATGAAAAAATAAGTAGCTTTAATGTTAGGTTTGGTTTATTATCTGTTAACCTTGAAAGCTGCCGTCTAGCTGAGACCTGTAGGGGCCAGCAGTCTATGGGAAACATAATATACTAATTGTTTATGCTTTACACTTGATAATGTATTTTCTTATTATTATTACTAATAATGAATAAAAAAAGACCTGCTGAGTCTCTCGGCAGAAGATACTAGCACCTCACCAAGTGTCAGTGTCTCCTCATTCTACCTCATTTCCCTCCCCCTCAGCCCCTAAGTTACAGCCCTTTCGTTTTCGCCAGCGCTGTCTCATCCTTTCAGGAACCCTGACAGGACATTTTGCCAGAGGCTGGTCCCCGGCAGGCATTCACTTGCAGATACATGGCAATAGGTTTTAGAGGTTGAGGCTGGAGCTCATGGTCATTTACACTTTCTGAGCTGGAGATTTGAGGTGTATATTCTCATACCACCATGCATTTATAGTATAAAAAGGTGTACTTGCCTGTCTGAGTTTGTTACTTATTCATCAACTATTACTGATTTCAAGTAAAATTTTTGCCTCCAATTATTATGGAGCATGGTGTCTCAACTACAAAAACAATTCAACTGTAAGAACTGGGCCAAAAAATTTGACACTCCTTTTCATACTATCACTTAAAAACATTATAAAGTCTAATTTTTGTATTTTTTCTATTATTTCTAGAGTCAAAATCATAGGGGAAATGGAATATGCTCCTGTTCTGATATAAAAGAAAAACACTTTTCCCAAAAGGAACCATTAAGAAAGACTGAGGAGGTGCCAGTCCTGGGGCTGTGTGAACTGAGCTGCTCTTCACACAGCACTGATTCCTCTCATCCCTCAACTTTCCCAGCTAATGGAATATGCGCCTCCGAGGGCAAAATTTATTCACAAAATGAGTCCATAGAAAAATGTACAAGGAATGAAGCAGTTCTGCTTTTAGGGTGATGGAATTCTTTATGCTCTGCTTGTGATGTGATTGGTGTTTACTACCAGTTATCTCTGTGCTTTGACTTCAGTTTAAGATTACCAGGTGACTGCCTTTCTACGGTAGAAATTTGAGTATATTTAAAAGGAATGAGGAATATTCCTAAAGTAACATTCCTTTGCTCAAACCTGGACTGGATCTGGAGACACAAAGATGCATATGCTTGATCTCAAGTGTCATACTGCTCAAAAATTCTAGGAGTTTAGAGCGCTTGTGTTCTGGAATGCAGATAAGTGTAATGATGTTAGGAATCTTGATATTTGGTTTTGGCCTCAGTTCTGTTCTATGACTTTAAGAAAATCATCTGGACACTTAAATCAGAGATTTTTTTATTTGAACTGGCTGAACTAGCAGACCAATCTGAACAATGACTCCAGGACCTTGACAGTGTAACAGCCCAACAGCATAGTTACTCTCTCATCTTTCAAAGTGAATTTTTAAATTGGTGATATAAAAGATCTCAAGGTAGATTTTATATGAGAGTGTTCATCTGAGTGTGTCTCTGTGTGTATATGCGATATTTTATATAATAGTGAGATTATTTTAGAAATGAAGTAATCTCAAGTTAGAGCAGGAGGGCTTTTGAAATAGTTTATGGGAATGAAAACCAAGCCAGGATGTTTATGCATGACTGAGGGGCATCCAAGGAACACAAACAGTTAAGGGTGCATGCTCTGAAATAGCTATGGTCATGTGCACACAAAAAGGCAAAGGAAGCAGACTCTTAGCATGATATATTTTTTTTAGATTTATTTATTTATGCATACAAGGACTAGGGTACTAGGCCAGAGGTGTGGGGAGTGAGAGGATACACCAGAGACAGAGTGAGGAACAGAACAGGCAGACTGACTGAAATACACGGCTGAGGGGAGCAGTGGGCATGTCAGGAAAGGTCTGCTGCGCCATATGGGTTGCTCCCTGGCTGGCTGGGGATCAAACTTGTGCTGCAGACACTGCAATAGCTTCATAGGTTGCATCTTAACCCCTTGCACCACCAAGGAGGCCCTTAGCATGATAGATTTTTAATAGAATTGTTGTGGAGAGAGAGAAAAAGGGAGGGAAAAAAAGAGGAAATGATTTTCCAATAAACTCCAAATAACCCAATCCCTTATGAATGAGGGCCTAATCAGAGAGTATCTGTCAGAAGTGGGGCCACTGAAGCCTGAAAGCTTACACTGGTTAAGGTACATTCTGGCAAGGAACCACAAGAAAGGGGTTAGGCAAGTCCCAGACTGCCAGGTCAGACTGAGAGGCTAAAAATTCAAAATATACCACATTAAGATAACACCTGCCATTGTCCCTGGCAAGGACCAGGGGTAGCCTTCTCATTTGTCTCTCACCATCTGTCTCTTCCGAGTATCTCTTTCAAGTGTCTCTACATGTCCTTCCTCCATGTGTCTCCTTCCATGTGTCTCTTTCCCTTCTTCATTCCACTCCTTTTATATATCCATCTTGCTCCTTCCCAGCTGACTTCCATTAAGGAATTGAGGTCTGTGGCATGCTGGGAGTTGTAGTTTTCCATGCCTGGGATCTCATCAATGTGAAGCTGGGGTGGAGTCTGTAAAAAACTGTCAGGGGTGGATTGTTCCTCTAAAAAGGAGACATCTTAGCCCAGATTTAAAAACAAAATGTTTTTGGTGTAAGTACTCCACAATCAACCATGTTTTAAAAAAACAGGTTCCTGGACCTTACCACAGACCTTTTAATAAATATTATTTTATATACAGGGCTCAGTAATCTTAGTTTTTAACACTCCCTGAATGGTTTTATATATGAGTGTCTGAGAAACTCTCATGTAATCCAAGTCTGGCATTTTATAACTGAAGAAATCAAGGCTCAAAGATGATAATAAACATTTATTGAATGTAATTAATTGAAATGATCCAAATAACTATATTTGAAGTGTAACTAATAATATCCTTCATTCATTTATTCAATCCTCTAGCAAAAAATGCATTGAATATTTACTCAGGTACAATGCTAAGTATTTTATATAGAACAATTGATCTAATACTTAAAATATCTCTACATTATAATAGCTCAGCAGTTATTATTACTACTTCTCAGGAGAGTGAGCCTAAATACTTTAAATAGCTTGCCTATATTCTGACCTCAGTAAGTGCGTGATTTTATTTCTGTAGCTCATGTTTCTTAACCTCAACTTGCATTTCTTCCCAAGAAGAAAAGGCAGAAAAGAACTAAAATTTACTGAGTACATAGAATTTGGCAAAAACTTTTATACACGCTACACTATTTAATTTTTTCCTTATTGGAAAAATTATCAATAATCTATTTCTCTAATCACTTTTACATTTAATCTTTTCCTCATTAAAAAAATACCTTTATCAATATCTGTCTTTTTATCATCTACATCTATTTCTATATCACTTTTATAAAATGGGAAATTGAAATTCAGAAGTTGAAAGAACATGACCAAGGTCACAAAAGCCCAGGGATTTGACTTCCAGATTTCAGTAATTTATATGGCTTTTATACCTGAGGAATAAGACTCGCTACTTGAAATGTTCACAGGTTTCATTGTGAGAATCTAGACCTTCTGAAAGAGTGTCAGCTTAGGCCTCTGCATGACTCCTGAATTGAATGCTGGATCTCAGCCCCACACTGTTGGAAGGTCCCTCCAGCCTGTCAGTTGAGTTATCACTTGCTATGTGTTTCAGTCAAATGGTGAAATGAAAAGGTAAGGAAAGTGGTTATTTCTTCACATTTCAGTTTCCTGCCTAGGAATATAGTCAGCTGGGACCATGAATTATGCTAATGTTATTGCAGCACTGTCTTCTTTGCATTCCAACAGAGACTGCTTTTGTTCTAGCAAGCTGTACCTCACTAAAATCTGGAAGTGCATGGTTTATATATTCACTGCCACTCCTGACTTCCTCAGGGAGCATTTCAAAGTACTAGGAGATGGTAAGCAAATTAGTTATTTGATTCTGATGAACTGAGGTCAACATAACATCTGTTTTTCTCAACTTTGCTATCACCTTTATTTCTGCAGTGTTTGCCTATGCCTGTGATTCATTCTGTCATTTAAGAGCATTTTTGGTGACCTGAAGTTTCTTGTCTTTTCTGTTAGTGTTCTTTCAAGTTGTTTCCTTGCCACAGCTTGTTCAAGAAAATATAGCTCTATAACTGAATTAATTGCTGGTGAAAAATCCTCAAATTGTGCTGTTTTCAAGCTATGCAAAAGTCCTCTTCCTCCAGTGAATTGAGCAGTGATAAACCTTTTTATTGCCTGTCTGGGGGAGGGGAACAAAAACCCTTGGTCACCCACTTTTATATCAGGTACTCCAAGGCAATGCATTCATAGTCAAGTTTCTTTAAAAACAAGAAATTTTCTAAAACAAATATCTTAGAGATAATTTCCTTATTTTTGAAATCTATACTATTCAGAATTAGGAAACAGAAGAATCTTGTAAAATCCAGTGGAGGACTAAGGTGCCTTGGTGGTGGGTGTGGTGTGGTAGTGTATATGTTGAAGAGGTATGAACCTATACCTGAGTTATATACAATGTTTTAAACCAGTGTTACCTCAATTAAAAAAATAAATTGAACATGAAGTATTTAAAAATATGCAATCTACTGGCTTCCAAAGTCATCAGCTTTTAAATGCAAATTCCTTTTCAGCAAAATGATTATTCATATGGTGGGTGGATAAGACTGGATTGAACTAGGTTGTTATTATAATGTGAGGGAAGTAGTCTCAATCCAAAGAGTGAGTATAAATGAAGTCCTGAAGGAAAACCGGTATTAGAATTAAAAGCAAGATATCAGGTGGCAACTTTAAGAGTTGAGTTAGGACAAAAAAAAGCAAACAAGTTCTGCAGCAAGAATATGAAGCAAACTAGAAAGTTGGGTGCACTTTGGCAGCCATTCTTTGAGCTTCTCTTGTTAACACATCTACTTTGCCTCAAGGGAATACATAAAAATTTCTATCAGTTCTAATCCATGCGGTGCCTCAAATACCATTGTTTTCCTTCAGATGATGTACAATACCTAAGCTATAAAAGATTATTGTTTAAACCCTTTGCTTATTTTATAGACCCTGCTATTGAGTCATCTCATTCTATGGTCTATACAGCACTTATAGTAAATTATAAATTAGAAGGTAAGACAGAACATCTTGATATCCTACTTGAAATTTTTCAATAGTCATTAATTGTTCTTTCACAGAGTGTAAGTTCCAGCATGTTTTACTTTCTTATACCTTGCCTTGTCATTACATATTTCCATTCCTCACTCTCCCACTGCATTGTATTTGAGCCATACCTGATTTCTTTGCCTTCCTCAGATATACTCATCTTAGTGAAGTTCCTTTGACCTTGTTCAATATTTTGCATTTATTTTACTAGCTCTTCAAATGATTGACATTAGCACCTTTCCAAGTTCTCTGACCAAATAGCAGTCTCTCAAAAATTCTTATCTAACCCATCAGTCATAGTAATCTTCTAACACTGACATTTTATTCTCTATAACTCATAATTAAGTTACTTCCTTATTCCATTCACATCAACCTGTAATGTGATGGATTCTGTGAGTTGATCCACTCAGCCCCTATTCTGTTTTCTATCTAGGATTCTAGATGTAACTGTTATGTGACATTTGGAACTAGAAGTGAGGTACAGGCTATTCTTTTACTGCTTTTGTTTACAATCAAGGTTGAGGAGATGAAAATGTCAAGACACTATTGAAAAGACTGAACTCAGGTGTTCCAGAGTATATGCTCATGAAACTGTTTGATGATTGTCAGAGGCAATTATGGAGCAAAACCAGCTTCTCAGTGCAGTTGGTCCACTCTGCAGTATTCTTGAATATATGTGCACCAGTGACAGGCTTCTGATTTTTATTTTTTCACCTTTTAATTTATTTTGCATTGCATATCTCTGTTAACTCTGTGTCAAAACTCTTCCATTTAAAGTACCTGGAGTATTTCACACGGAACACTGGCCAATTAATGCACTGATCTTATTTATTTCTTTACTATTTACATTTTGTCTGTTCACACCAAAAAGTAAGTTCACAGAGGACAGGGACATGTCTTATTCAGTACCTGACAAATGTTCAATACTAAAACAATTCTTGGCACAAAATAATGGCTAATGAATATTGATGGAATGCATGAATAAATTAAACAAAAAACTGAAGTTTAATTCAAGAACTATAAGGCCATAATATTTTTGGTGCTGGTATTCTTTGCATATTTATTTTGGACTTAAGTGGCTTTCGAGGAGAAAACTACTTTAGAAATTGAGATTATGATACCGTGTTTTTGCTTTTAAGGATACATAAATGTTAACAGTTTCTATTGAATAGGTTTTCACTTAGGTGTCAGTGAATCCCAGTGAAAAATAAAAGAGCTGGATTAGATGCTTCCATCCATAGCAATGGATTTCAATTAAGTTATTGCTTTTCTGACAATCTGCATATTCACCCTGGTGAATAAAATTCTATTTTCATAATGTGTTTTGCATGAGGAATTTGGAAATATCATACATATTGACTGTGCTACAATTTATCTGATGCAGGAAGATAGCCTTCCTTCACTTCCAAGTATTCCTCTCTCCCCTCCTCTTCTCTCTTGTCCTCACCCACTTTCCTTTATGAACATGGATTAATATCACAAACAGACTGACCAATGCAGCCAATAATGTCATCATTCACAGAAGTGAGTCAGCATCTTTCACTACATAACTTTTTCCCCTGAGCAAGTTTTAGATATTTTGAAATATTTGACTTCTTCAGATGAAAGGGGTCTCATCTAATTAAAATGAAATTGCTGTTTTTGCTACTCTTCTATCTTACCTGGAATACTTAATTGGTTCACAAGGCCATTTTGTCTTTTTCTGAGTATTCAAAATTTATGCAGTCCCCATCAATAATAGTTAGATTCTAGGGCTTGGGAGCTGCTGCTTTTATTGGAATGCACATTTGAAGGTTCTGTTGTCTTTTCTACTTGTTTCTTTATTTTTTAAGTAACATGTAACTTCTTAGTATTTATGTAGATAATATACATTTTTAACTGGCTGACCTTCAAAAATTATAAAGAAAAACTTGTCACATTTAACTATTTCAAAAGCACATAAAAGAGAAAATAATCCAAACCTTTTTTCCCCTAAGGCAGTTTTGTGCACTCTGAAGCAGAGGACTTTAGCCAATAAAATGGATTTTTTTAAGTACAGCAAAAAATGTGGCTCTTTAAAACAGAGGAGGGAGCTGGAAGCCAGAGGATTGAAGTTGTCTGCTTTCATGATCTCACTCAGTGCTCTTGGGATGGGCAGCATTCAGTGTGAAAAGAGTTAAGGAGGCACACAAATGTGCATATTGATGAGCACAACCACTCACCATTCATCAACCACACTCTGCTCCTTCAAATCCTCTTTTATATTGGGAGAAGAGAGAACACAAGAATGTGTGTTTAGGAGTTCTCTTTCCATTTATGTTGAAAAAAATTGAGGAGGAAAACTAACTGGGGAATTGAAATAAATCAACAAATCAAATAAGGGCAATGGAGAAAAGGGCAGGACCTAAGGAAATGCATTTCTTGAACACTGATGGAATTTTCTCTTTATATTCTTTGTTTAAAGGAAACAGAACAGGACAGTTGATTGGCATTGCAGGCATGGAAGAAGTAGAATGAATAAGTGGGTTCTGCTGGTACATCTTAATCCTTAATGCATGGCACCAAGAAGACTGACTTAGCCACTGTACTCATTTATTTGCTCCATCTTTTTTTCCTTTTCTCCACTCTTTCTCTCTCTTTTCTCCTTCTGGATATTTATTAACCTTATATGCCTTTTCTAACGAAGTCAAGATAGTTCTTGAAGTGTTTCTTCCTTTTTTTCCTTCACATTTCTCTGGGTCCTTCATCCATTATTATCTTCAAGGTCACTTATTTGATCCTCCCTCTGTCTTAGTCTGCTTCCATAGTATTCACAGTCTTATCTATTGATTTTTTACAATATGAGGCTCCCTTATTTTATTATTTAAAGTTTCCACTTCTATTTTCTGTTTATTAATTGTCCTTTTCATGACATTCATTAATTTTTCCGAACTTTGTTTTGACTCTTTGATTAACTTTTTGGAGTCATTCTTGTATCTCTTTGACTTGCTTTTCTGCATTTTCTTCCATATCTTCATATTTCTTCATCACAATTTGGAACTCTAATGATAGGAAGATAAAACATTCCATATCTTTGTACTTGGATTCTGGAGAGTTATTCTCTCCTATGATATCATAGTCCCTTGGTGTCTCAAGTTGTCATGTGTTGTTGTTGTTGTTTTTTTAATCTGCCCATTTTACTCTTTAAGATCTTAGAAATTTGAGCTACTTTTACCTTTCAAGCAGGTTTTTACATGACTTTGGATGTTTGGCCTTTCTGGGCTACCACTGGTTTGAGATTTGATCATGTTCCTACTGAGTCGTAGAGTGAGAGAGGAGCTTGGATGGCTCAAGCCACTGGTGTGAATGCTCTATCCAGGATGCTGGTTAATTTTTGTGGCACTATGGATAGCCCTTCCATTAGGGGTTCCAGACCAAAGACTCTGATGTCTCTGTGTGTTAAATGAACCTCAAAATGTCAGTACCCATCCTGAGGAGTGGGGCGAGGAGAGCACAAACAACTACATTGCCCTTGTTCCTTTCATAGGGGACCTGGTCTGCTGGCAGTACCCTAGTTCCTCTGCACATACTTCCATGAAGAGTACAGAGTATTTTCATCCACACCATTCAAGTCTCTCCTCTCTGACCCTGCTGCAGTGTTGTGTGTGGCATCTTCCTGTGTCCAAATACTCTCTCCACCCATTTCTTGATCTTTGAAGCATGAATCACCTCCATTTTCTTTTGGGTGGAGTCAGCCTTCTCTCTTGATATCCAAGAGGTGTTACAATTTTGTCCCCAACCATAGGCCTCTCTGGGTGCAGTGTTCCACAGTTTAACCTTTATGGTCCTCTGGGGAGTGAACAAGGAATCTCCTCTAAAGTCTTCTTGGATCTCCCAACTTCCTCATATTTTAAAAAGTCCATTAAGAAATAATACATTTCTCAGTTTAAAAGTGACTACTATCATTGGACATCTCAACATTTTTGATATTTTAAGGGCCCTCATATTTGAAAATATTGAGAAATATTGTTCTGCTTCATGAATGAATTAATCTTAACAAGTCAGGACTTAATATCATAGCTTATCATTTAATTTTTAGAACTTCGGTTCTGAACTAGACCATAATTAGGGCTAAACTTTCATTAGGAAATTTCCCTTATTATTTTCTTGTTGCTTCTCATCAAACACTGTTTGCTACATTACTGTTATACTTTATTTTTCATGTATATCTTTTTTTATTTAAATTTTATTTTTATATTCCCCATACAATTACAACCCCCTTATTTTTACCCCAAGCCCTCCTTTCCCCGCCCCCACCCCATAAAGTGTCTCTTGTTCATAGTTATTTTTTGATTTTGATATTTTCTTTCTTAAAGTTAGTCTTTTTCCTGGTCCCTTATTTAATTTTTCTAGATTCCTGCTGTGAGTGAGACCATCGGTATTTTTCTTTTTCTTTCTGGCTTATTTCGCTGAGCATGATCCCTTTCAGCGCCATCCATGTTGCTGCAAATTGCATGTGTTTATCTTTTTTGAATGCTGAGTAATATTCCATGGTGTATATGTACCATATCTTCTTGATCCAGTCATCTATTTTTGGGCATTTGGGTTGTTTCCAAATCTTAGCTATTTTTCATGTATATCTTAAAGTGGCAAATGTGGCAAAAAAATAAAAGTGACCCAAAACTCAACTGACCTTATACATCAACTTGCAGTTTTTGTTTTTTTCAAGTTAATCTATTTATGAGGTTACTTTTCTCTTGTCTGAATTCCCAAATATTTTTTAAAATAAGCATGCTAGAATTGGTATTGGTGTTGATAATGACATTCAGAATGTATTGGTAGGTAGTTCTGAAAAGCTTAGTTTTGCTTAATATTAAACTATTTTATTATATTTTGATTCCAGGATTTTCCTGGGATGCATCGAAAGAGGATTTAGCCCCTACACCTTGGAAGTTACAAAGCCTTCCAAAACAGAGACACCTGGTGGGACAAGATTATATTTGTTGAGGCTTCAGTGTTACACCCAATTCACTTTAAAAGGACTTATCAAAAACCAGCTTTGACAAGAGCATGAAGATTTTTCACCTCAATTAACTGAACCACAGGGATTTAAAATAAAGCAATTAGCAGACTTTAAAAACTCAGGATAGTGGGATGCAGTCATTATTTTGGCTTTCTTGCTATATATATATTTTAAAATCACTGATTGAATGAAATGAAGTTTTAATGGAGTCACATATAAAAAGAGCCAGTGGAATTTAACACTATTTTAAAGGTTCCCTAGTAAGACCTTTTCAATCTTGGCCCTCCATTTTAATTATCCAAATATGTGTTTTTATTTAAATGTTTCTCCAAAAAAGTGTTCCCTATATGACAATGTGAACAATTTAGAATAAGATTCTGAAGTAAAACCCTTATTCATTTTGCATAAAGTAAATTTGGGGGTGGGTGAGGGGATAGGCTCAGCTATGAGAGATGCCTTAAATAATCTGGAGTAGCATATGTTGTATGCTTCATGCTTATATTAGACACTAGTTTTTTAAAAGTATGTGAATAACTTGCCACAGGTATACACAATAAGTTATGGAATTATGTGTGTGTATATATATATTATAAATAATATATACATACATAGACATAATATACATACATCTTACATGTATGTATATGGATAGGGGAAGCCTACTGGATTTAAATATTGATTGAAATATTTATTAGCTGGCATGATTTTTTTTTTGCTTTGATGATCTTCATTTTCATTTATATCACCTACCATATATTCCCCTATGATTTAACAATTAACACAAAAATCTGGATCTGGAAGCACTGTTTAAAAAGTCATTATTATCCTATCTTTAAAGATTTTAAAAAAATGATGCATATAATGGTATTTAAGAAAAAAAATGGTACTTGTTATAATTGGTAGTGTCAAAAGGTTCAAGGGAAAATTCTCCTGCTATACTAGGTTCTTCTAAGTCTGAATAATGAACAAATTAACATCAGACAGATTAATAAGAGAAATGACCAAAATCTAGTAATATACTATTGTAAAATTTACACTGTTGTAAATTCTAAAGAATAATTGAGTGGACCTGAGATTTGTGTGTGTGTGTTTCAGTATCTGAGGCATCAAGGAGAAAAAGGGTAAGACTTCAGATGACAGACAAAAAGGGGGTGGCCTCATCTCTAAACTGAGAGTAAGGATAAAATTCTTAGAGAGGACAAGTTGATAGATAACAATAACACTTGGATGATACCTCCTAAACTACACTCTTCGAGGTCATAAAAGGGGGAGCAGTGATTACTTTTTATATTAGGAAAAAGATCAAAGGACAAAAAACTACTAAGACCACCTTTGCTGTGGCATAAAAAAAAAAAAAAATTAAAGTTTGTGGAGGAAGCTGGGCTTAAAAATTGACCACAATTTAAAATGATGATTGCCATAGTAGAGCTAAAATATGTTGTAGTAAGGGAAGAGAGAGGGACCCGTTACTTATCATAGAAAAACAGAAAAAGTCTTCACAGAAAAGTGGCATTCAGCCTGATTTTGAAGGACAAATACAATATTCAAATGAAATTAATGTTCCAAGAATTCTGATTTTTCATACGAATTGTATGAGGCCATTTAGAGATAAACCTCTCCTGGAATAATGGATGCGATATTGCACATTAGAGAAGAAGAGGTAAGTGATCAGGTGGTTTGAGTTATTTTGGTTATATTTTAAGAAAATTTCACTTGAGAGCTTGAAAGTTTCAGGAGAAAAATAAACCAGTACTCTTTTTAAGAATTGAGCTTTTTTCTTAAGATAATTGCAAAATTAGACATAATTTAGGCTGGATGTGGACTTAAGACTATAGTTGTTACCTTGTTCATGTCATGCCAGTGGGTTATAAAATAGCAATTTTATGCTCCAATTTTACAAACCTGAAAGGGAATTCAAAAGCAAGCAATGTAACCTGAATACAGATAGTTTATTGCCTTGATATGGTTATATACTTTTTTAAGGATTAGATAGAAATACCTGTTTCACAAACACATTTCTAGTTACACTTGCTATAGTATTTCACAACTGGAATTCACCAATAATTAAATTAACAACTTCCACATAAGAGTTCTGAATCAAAGGAAAATTAAATCACTTCTATCTAGCAGAATTAAAAGAACCTTCACATAGAAGTTGATATCTGAGATGGACTTTAACGGTCAATAGTTCCAAATAACATGACACATTATTCCTACAAATGGCAACATGGAAAGATAATCAACAACACTAGTCATTCCTCATTTCATCTTCAAATCTAGTAGCACAGCATCCTCAGATCTCTTTGATTCTGATGCTGGCTATCTGACTTGCATTTTCATCAATAATATCCCTTGTGATTACACTGATTACTATCCACCTGAATAGTACAAGACAATCTTTTGACAAGGTTGGTTGATAAGCGTAAAAAAAAAAAAAGTGGAACCACATCTAACTAAAGAGATGTATAGCATAGAAGGAAATCATCAATAGAATCAAAGAGCAGTCTACTGAATTGGAAAAAATATTTGTAAATTATATATCTGAAAAGGATTTAATATCTAAAATATCTAAAAACCTCACAATATTGGATAACAAACACTTGAGTAAAAAATTCATCAGAGGAGTCTGAATATTTATCCAGTAGAGACATAAATCCAAGGATAGCCAACAGAAACATGAAATGATATTCAACATCAGTAATCATTAGGTAAATGCAAATGAAAATCATGATGAGATATATTTCATACTTGTTAGATGACTATCACCTAAAAGACAAGACATATTGACAAGGGTATGAGGAATATGGGATCCTTGTGCACTATTGGTGAGAATATATTTCCATTATGGAAAACAATATGAGGTTTATCAAAAAATTAACTTGAAAATTCTTATGTAGAAGACACTCTACTGATTTTCAGATTTACCGGGATGCAAATAAATTTATCACATAATCCCTGGCCTCCTGAAATTTACAATCTAGTTAGAGATGATATGACATTTAAATACAAAAAAAATATGCAAAATTACAAGGTCATCTACAGTAGGTTTCTACAATAAAGGCAATAAATGCTTTAGTAATTCAAGAGTTGCACTGAATCAGTACAGGCTGTTTGGTCAGGAATATTGTTTAAGGCTCTTAGAGCACATCCATGAGAGTCGAGCTCTTTGATCTGTATATTAGTTTTCTCACCTGCAGTCTAAGGATGTAATAGTACTATCTCATAGAGATGATTTGAGGAATGAATGAGTTAATGTGTTACTAACTAGTAATTATATGGTAGATCTAGATGAGTGCCTACCCCAGAGTAAATATTCATAAAATGTTAGCTATCATTATTCTCAAATAACCTTTCAAAGACTTTAAGATTTATAATTTTTCCCCTTATCTTACTTTCCCAGGGTGCTCCAACCATTTATTTATGACTCAAATCTGTAATCCTAAAACTCCATCTCCATTAAACGGGAATAGTAGAGTCTTAAGTAACTGAAATTTATACTCTTTGCGTATCTTCCCATTTATCTTTCCTTTCAGCCCCTGGCAACCCCCATTCTATTCTCTGCTTCTATGAGTTTCATTATTTTAGACACTTAATGTATGGAGAATCATATAGCACTTGTCCTTCTGTGACTTCCATATTTCATTGAGCATATTGTCCTTCAGATTCATTCATGCTGTCACAAATGGCATGGTTTCCTTCTTTTTAAAGACTGAATAATATTTTATTCTATATGTGTATACCACCTGCTATACCACAAAGTGCCTACAGTTATTGTTTGTACACTGAAAATATTTAAGCAGATAGAATTCAGGTTAAGTATTCTTAACACACACATACACACACCCCAGAACAAAGCAAAATACTAAAGGGGCACAAAGTAACTTCTAGAGGTGATGCAAATGTCTATTACATTGATAGTAATGCTGCTTTCATAGATTGATATATATACAAACTCATCAAAATGTATACTTTGGATATGTGCAGATTTTTATATATTAATTAGACCTCAATAAAGCTGTTTTTTAAAGGAATAGTGAAGTTACTATGTACATTGGAGAAAATTTTGCAAATAAGTAATATATCAGTGAGGCCTAATTCAAGTTAAATCTTAACCACTATCAATATCAGTTTAGAAAACAAAGCACCATAGTTATAACAGAGAAAATGTCAATAAGAATATTTATTTAACCAGGTACGAAAACTTAAAATTAAAAAAAAAAAACACTCTGAATGTTTATATAAGTTGTAAATACTTGTAAGCACAATTTAAAACAATTATCCCCAAGGCTGGGGGAAGCAAAGGAAAGGAGTTGGCATTGTTAGAAGCTGGGAGGAAGGGCTCTGAGAAGGAGGTGCTCCCTTCCTAGGTAGGAGTGGTCCTTCAGAAATTAGGAAAATGACCTAAACAGAGCTCAGACTCAGCTTGGAGGAAAGGATGTTCCATTTTCCTAAGGGCCTGAGATACAGCTGGTACTGGGAATGAGAGAAAAAACAGAATCTAACTGGAAAAGTCACCAAGGGAAACTAACTGCTTTTGCTAGAAGGAAGAAATATTGAAGAGGAGTTGTAAACAAGAACAGGAAACTAACAGCAAAGAGCAAAACTTTAACACTCCTACAGCCATTCTCTATTGACAGAATTTAAAATGGAGCTTGCAGGAAAAAGATACTTTGTTTGCCGTTCCAACATTACCAGTATCTAATTCGACGTTGTGAAACAGTAACTTAATAATTCCTTCATTATTTTTACTTCTTGATTTATCAATTAAACAAATGATAACCATGTAAGCAAAAGAAAGTGTGTGTGTGTGTGTGTGTGTGTGTGTGTGTTATGAACACTGTGGAGTCACAGAGTTTACAATGAGTTAGTACTATTGAGGGGTCACGACACTGGAATTTGTATTTTTATTCTTTGGCAAGATCACATCTGTTTGAAAAATTATGGAAGCAAAAGATTTCTCCTATATACTCATACAAAGTGATTTAATTATTTGTTCTTTTAGGGAAAAATAATAAATGTTAAGATCTTAACACTTAACCATGTGGTCAAACGATCATAGGACAGAGATGGGTAAAAGGGAGAGGTGGATTTGATCTAATTTTTTTCTAAATTAGTGGATATATATATAGATTAGGGAATGAATCATATACTCTTTCAGGTGTTATTTTTTTTAATCTGTTAAAAGACTTATCCAGAGAAAGTTCTAATATTTTATGTACACTTCTGACAAAAGAATACTGCAGATTACATTTGTTCATTAATTTGCTAAGTAATTAAGGTAATTAATTTTAATATAAAATAAGGATTTTAGTTATTTATGGACCGGAAAAGTTGTAAAGTAACATAGCCATATTTGTCTGAACAGTTCATTTTTGATATTCTTAGCTTCTGATTCATACTTATATTCATCCTTCAAGCTACTTGATGGTGTCCTGGCATATTTTCATTTTCATTCTGAATTGAAAATAACATTCTAAAGATTAAGAAAGACCTAGAATGACTGTACAGCCATATTCTGGCTTTACTAAAGACATTTACAAATTCCTAAAGATCAGATGTGTGTCAAAAACAAAATTAAATGGTAACTACTGTTAACCTGGTATTTCATAGCTTACACATTTTATGTATTTTTGTTTAAGAAATTCCTCTTTTAAGAAAAGAAACATAAGTGGGAAAATTTCCTTATCAAGGGCCAAGTAATACAGGTTTTTATTATTGATGTAAGAGCTGTTTTAGGTAGAAGTCCAGATATAGGGAGTAATTCCAATTGAAATGCCTTTTATAGTTTTTCCCAATTCATTGATAAGCTTCAGGAGCAGATTCACAATTCCCATCCATTTTATTTTGTAGACAACAAGACCTTTAATCCTACTAGTAAGAATATATTTAATCCCATGGTCTGTGATTAAAATGGCATGAATTAATATGAACTTATATTAAAACTATGTGCATGTGTATATATATATTATTAAATATTTTATTTATACAAGAACTGGGATATAGGGGGGCCTCCCCGGTGGCGCAGCGGTTGAGCGCTGGGTTGCGAAGCTGCCTGCAGCCTCTGCAGTGCTGGTTCGATCCCTGGCTGCTCCCCGGCCACCGGAGGAGGGTCCCACATGGCGCGCAGACCTCTCCTGCCGCCCGCTGCTCCCCCCAGCAGTGTACTTCGGTCCTTCTGCCTGCTCGGCTCCCTGATCTGGCTCTGGTGAATTCTCTCACCCTCCCGCGCTTCTGACTGTACCCAGTGCTTGTATAAATAAATAAATCTTTAAAAAAAAAAAAAAAGAACTGGGATATAGGCCAGAGGCTCGGGAGGGTGAGAGAATTCACCAGAGACAGAGCAGGGAGAAGAACAGGCAGACAGACCAAAAACACTGCTGAGGGGAGCAGCGGGTGAGACACGAGAGGTCTGCCGTGCCATGTGGGTATCTCCCTGGCTGGCCAGGAATCAAACCCACACTGCAGAGGCTGCATACAGCTTCACAGCGCTGCACTCAACCTGCTGTGCCACTGGGGAGGCCCAAGCCTATGTATATTTTAAATGTTGCTGAAACTTCAGTGCCTTGCTTATATATTAGTTGTTTTTCTTTGCCTGCCTATCTTGAATTATTCAAGAAATATATCATGATATCCTTAACACCTAATACAATTTAATAATCATTTTCCTTTGACATCAATGGAATTATTCTATAGATTCTTTTCCTTAGAAGTATGAGCTGTATTATGGTGTGTAGGTCACTTATCATTTGGCTTTTTCCTGCGTTCTTCTCTGCTTTTAAAATGATATCTACTTCTTTTAAGTCCTCTGTGAATTCTAGGTTTATTTTCTAGTCTTTGAGTACATATTAAATTATTTTAATAAGAGAATATAATCACAAATTAAGATTAATGAAAATGCTACCTATACCTTCATTTTCACATCCCTAAGGAATAGTTAGTCAAGGTTCCAAAAAACTTGGAAAAAAGAAAACCATCATATTTGGAAAAGATATAGGACTCTCCCTAGAATTTCCTATGAGATTCCTCTTTGAATTATAATAATTAAGTTTGCTGTTATATAAGAGGACAAGTCATTTTTTGTGACTTCTCTGACACTCTGTACAGTTCGCAGCAGGATTCTTCGATAGTGGCCTCAGAGATACTTCAAGATTCTGGTATAGGAGTGTAGGAACTTGTCAATATTCAACTATTTTTAACCTAAGAATCCTGTAGTTTCTTACAGTTTGGTCTATAACATGACTCTGACACTACCACCACACTGGCAAAAATAGGAATATAGGATCTAGAGAATGTGTGAAACAAAGTCATTTCTGATTTCCACTTCTAGCAGAAAATCTGGAGATACCACCTTCAAAAAGTCATGAGTTCTTGCATGAAACATAACTTCCATCATATTTTTTTTAGTGTGTCTGGACCAAGAGAAATTTGTAAAGGCAAAAATAAATAAAAAGGTGTGATCTCAAACCAGAAGGCAGACATAATAATGGGGAGAGTTACACCAAGGACAGGGATCGTTTTGGTACAAAATAGGGTAAAAGAAATTTAGAATAAACTGGTATTCAAGAAGGGTGTCAGAGTGTTCAAAACTTCAGTTGGCTCCTGACTTAAATCAAACTAAAATCTTGTTTTTTTTTTTTTTTTTTGAGGTCAGCATATCTTAGTATAGATACTAAAGATAAAGCAAAATCAATTCAAAATCAAATGTAAGTGAGAACATTAACAACAGAAACAAAGGCTTCAGATATCTAATCACTTTGGGTTGCAGAAATAGGAGCTACAGAGTTAAAATAGAAGACTACAAGGGTGGTTTCAACTGCCAGCACATTGCACTTTTTAAAATACTTTTTATATATTAATCCAGCAAATGTTACAGAGGAAACTGACCGATCTGCCATGATTTGAGTGAATTCAAGTGACATCTCTCCATTTCTTATAGGAAATAACAGCAGAAACTTTTAGGCTTCCACACAATTGCAATATTTTCTCAACTTTTGATCTCAACTGCAGTGGCCTGTTTCCTTGGGCATTGAGTGTCCATCCTAAAGATCTAAACAGCTGACTCTCCTTGTTGTTGTAAGATTCCCTAAAGTAAGGAGGTTTTAGTTCATTTGGACAATAAGTCAGTCCAGAAGTGTGCAAATGAGGTAATATCCCGAGGACAACTCACAGATAGTGGAGAATAAGTTAGTGAATAAGTTCTCCAGCTCCCCTTGCTAGAGAGGAGGAACATTTTTTTTAAAAGATTCATTTTATCTTATTTTTTAAGATTTATTTATTTATTTATACAAACACTGGGTACAGTCAGAACTGTGGGAGGATGAGAGAATTCACCAGAGCCGGAGCGGGGAGCAGAGCAGGCAGAAGGACGGAAGTACACTGCTAAGGGGAGCAGCGGGCAGGAGAGGTCTGCGCGCCATGTGGGACCCTCCTCCAGTGACAGGGGAGCAGCCGGGGAACAAACCAGCGCTGCAGAGGCCGCAGGCAGCTTCACAACCCAGTGCTCAACTGCTGCGCCACAGGGGAGGCCTGAGAGGAGGAACATTTTTAAAAAAGATTTTTTAATTTATTTATGCATAGAAGAACTGGGCCAGAAGTGCAGGGGGTGAGAGGATTCACCAGAGAGAGAGTGGGGTACAGAACAGGCAGATTGACCGAAATACCCTGCTGAGGGGAGCAGCAGGTGAGACGAGAGGTCTGCTGCACCATATGGGTTAGCTTCCTGGCTGGGGACTGAACACAAGTCACAGTGGTGATAGTGCTGACACTTAACCCCTAGGTCACCAGAGAGGTCTGAGAGGGGGTACATTCTGAAGAATATTCTACATAGCTCCTCAGATGGTCCCCAGTAGGACTGAGCTTCAGTCATTCTCAGTGGACAGCACCTTAATAAAACATCTTCATTGAATTTGAATATTTAGCATTCATCTAAATGGAAATGCTAAATAGATCAATGAATGTACAAATATGGAAAGAGAATTTGGCTGCTAAATCTTTCTATAAATTGGAGAAATTGATGCTTTTATTTTTCTCTATTTGTGATTAAGAAACTTGTGTTCAAAGTCTCGTTACTCAAAGTGTGGTCAATGGACCATCAACATCAATGTCACCTAGAAAGTGATTAGAAAGGCATAACTGCTGCCTCAGTCCAGATCTACTGAATTGAATTTATTTTTTATAATATGGCCAGGAGTGTTTTATGTATACTTGACTCACACAGCTTTAGATTTTCACTACCTAATGGTAGCCAACAGTCAAATGCAGCTTCTGAGCTATGTTCTAAGTGTAAAGTACTTGCTAAACTTCAGACTTAGTATGAAAAAAAGTATATTTCATTGATGATTTTTATATTGATTTTATGACAATATTTTATACAGATTGGGCTAATAACACATACTAAAATTAATTTCCCGATTCTTCTCAGTTAATGTGACCACTGTAAAATTTAAAATATTGTACGTAGCTCACATATACACAGTCATCATATTTATATTGGAGAATTTTTTCTAGATCATCTAAAACCCTGAAGTTAAACATTAAGTAACATATTCTTTCTTTTCCTGAGTTTATGTGGGATTCGAACATGCTTGGTTAGGAGGAATAGATAATGCAAGTGATCTTTGATTTTTATATACCCGAGTTTTGTACAGCTAACACTGAGGTACATCATGTATTAATTATGCCCTATTCCTTTATTCCCAATATTTAATAAAGATCTGATATGACCTAGTAACTATGTTATCAGTGATATAGTAAAGAAAGTAAGGTCCCTTTCCTGAAATAATTTGTAGTTTACTACATTAAGACTATTAACAAGAAATCACAATAATGTGTAATAAGGGCATGCAAATTATGGTTTGCTATGGGAAAGAGAGAGGTCTCAGATTTGAAAAGAGTTGAGTCATATTTCCCAAAGTAGTGTTGAATTGTAGGTGGGTTCACAGCAGAGGCAAGTGCTTAAAATGAACTTTCAGCAGCAAGAATGAGAATAGGTGGGGGTGGAGGTATTTTGTCTGTACTAACTGAAATCTTAATATAAAAATAACTCCTGCTCTCCTTTGTTGTAGAAACACCAGCTTTGCCATATACTATGTAGCTCTTAAGCTTGATTTTTTTTTTTTTTGGAGGGAATGGTAATCATTTCTTGACTGTTATTACTATGAATTTGGTACATTCTTTTAAAACAAATCCTACAGTTTATCTGCTTCATGGGTCTAATGCCCTTAGTCATTCACAAATTGGTTTTCAACTTATTAGTGACTCCAGTGTTCTGCACTGTCTACACTCAAGAGTATGACTCATTTTTTGGTGCATTAGGCAAAAGAATTTACAGAACTTACTGAGGGTACTCTATTTCTCACACCTATTTTGATAGTCTCCAGAGTATAATTTTTTTATAAAAAATATTTCAAATCTCAGTTTTAGATGGGGAACAGATTTATTTCCGTTGTGATTAGATCAAAAGCATCAAACATTAGTGAAGATATTTACCTTGTTTTTGATATAGACCATATTTCCCAAAAGACTTGAGGTGAAAATTACAGATCCTACTTGAACACATCACCTGAGCTTTTAGACATCATATATCTCCTTCTGTGCCTGGGTTGTGGGGCACATTTGTGGGGAATCTTGAAGCTTAAAAATGGTTGGCTTATGTCACATATGCATTTAACATTTTCCTAAGTTCATTTCTTTAAACTGCAGTAGATTCTTAGAGAATAGCTTTTATATAATTTTCCCCAATGGACAATAAATTGCTAAGAACTTGTTAACAAGTTGTAAGGACAAATCAAGAGATTCAGAAAACTTTTTTTTAAAAAAATCTTAAAACAAATGACTTTCATTCTGGAATAAATAAACAGTGTGCCTCACTTCAGTAACAGATGTAAACGAAATCTAGGATTATGCTACTCAGAGAAGGTAGACTCTGTAAAGGAAATAGCTCATCTGATGGTTACCATTGGGGATTAAGGGAAACACATAGAATCTCTAGGGAAAAGGTCCCTGAAAACAGATTTATGTAGATCTATGAAATAGAGCCAATTTTGACTTTTTTATACGTATATAGGAAATACAGTTAAATTTTGTGTTTTGGCTTATTTTTCATTTCCTGTCAAACTTGGGAAAAATTTGTTTCTCTCTTCAAAAAGTTCCATTTGTTTTTAATCCTAATTGTTTTATTTTTAAGATTTAACTTTTAAAGTGGCTCAGTAAAGAGGGGGCATTGGAACTGAAAAAAAAAAATAAAAACTCAGAAAAAAAATGAATGCCTTCTGGCTCCTGACAAGATGGCAAATGAGCACAGGAGCCTGGCTCTTTTCCCAGAGTTTAACCTTGGAGATACTACAAAAACAAAAGGGATGCTGAAAGATCTCACAACATTAAAACCTTGACAAATTCCCAGAGAGACAAAGGGTGGTAGGTTCATAGTCCTGGATTAATATAGGGCCAAGAGAACCAATGGGGACTGAGAGAAGAACATTATTTTTGTTTCCTTTTTTCCCTTTTCCCCAAATTGCCTTCCAGTATCACTGCTCACCTGTTCAATCACTCACAAGATCAAAAATGAGAAAGATCTTGTAGGGAGAGTGGGGGTAGAGTGTTGGGGGGTTGCAGAGTTGAATGTGATGGGGTGGGGGGAAGAAGAGGAAGGAGGCAGAGGGACCAGCCTCTGAGAATCAGTCCTTTCTGTCCATCATGGGATAAAATTAGAAATTTGCAGAATGCTAAATGCAAAAATAAATAAATAATGAGGAAGGAAAGAAAAAGAAAAGAACTATAAGACATTCAGAGCAAGGATGACAATGTCTACAGAAAATTAAACAGACACTTATATGCAGGACCCCAGGAAACACTTGGCAGATAAAGCCCAAGGAAGACAACAAGCACCCAGATGTGAGGGTGAGTCCTCAAAATTGGCTAGTTTCTGGACAATAAGGCAAATCCCTAAACAGAAAAAACAATACCCAGAACAATCCCAAATGATGTTCTCCTTCCCATGGGAAGGGCAGAACTGGTGGACACCATGGCAACTCAGGCCTAGTGCTCTCTTTGCCCCAGCCTGCTGCCAGGCCCGATAAAACTACATCCCAGGAGCACATTAGAAGGGAGAATGACTTAGAAACTGTTGCCTGGACCTATAACTACACCCAGTGAGTGCAATGGACCCCAGGAAGAACCAGAGTGAACAGTCCCTACACCACCCTTGAGGCCAGAGCCTCCACAATTTCCTGGCAGTTGTTTTTGCCAAAGTGTCTGCCCATCCAGGGACAACTTCTTGGTTGTCCTTTTGTTCTGTTTCTAAACTCTGCTTTTGCTTCTGCTAAAGAATACATGACCGTGAATTCTTCTCACACCATGGTTAAGATACAAGGAACTCCTAAATTCAGGAGCCCCTAGCCCTGAAAAAGAAAAATTGAGCAGCTTTCCCCTGCCAAATTAAAATTACAAACAGCCTCAAACAGATAAGTAAAATGATAGGAAAATGAAGCAGATATAAGAAGTTATTAGTAATAACAAAATGATGATCATGTGAAAAGTCCACACTATTTTAACCTTAAAATATATTAACAATTTATCAAATTCCTATGTGTTATACTGAGAATGCAAGTATGATTTCATGTTTTAAAATCTATTAATGCAATTGACCACAAAAGTTGAATAAAAGGGGAAAATCACAGAATATTCCCAAACACAAAAGAAAAATATTCAATAAATTTCAAACATCAACTTATGCTGACAAGCATCATTCAAAAACTAGCAACTTGTACTATTTATGAAATATATCTCTCAAAATAGCATAGTCATGTGTTTGTAGGCATGTGTGCATGGTGTAACTACAATCTACAAACTTAGTCCTTAAGAGAAAAAACTAACAAAAGACATATAACCACTAAGAAAAATAAAATACATTAATTAGAAAGTTTTGGGATGATGCCAGTCAGGTATACACGTTAATTGGTATCTAGTTGTTTTATGACATCTTGTAGAAATCAAATCATCTTAATTAATTGAAGGTATAATAGGACTTTTTTTCCTTTCTATTTTACTCAGCAGTTTGAAAGTTGCAGTTGTCTATGATATCATAGTCCTTGATGGACTACAGTGCTAATGGAAATAGGAAATTCTAGAATTGTTACCAAGACATCTTACAGTAATTATATACGAAAATTTCTATAGAAACTGAAGAAAACTGGGCAATTAAAACAGAGCAACAGCATGAACTCATATTAAAGCTGTGGTTCACTATTTTATTTTGCAAATAATTGCTAAATCATTTTCTAAATTAGTCCAAAAACATATCTCCTCAAACACTGATATGTAAGTTTTAAACAACAAATATATATATATATATATATTTTCAATAAGGGGGCCTATGACAATGTTATGAAATAGGAAATGAAACAATAAAAGAAAAAAAAAAACTGAAATGATGAAGGCTCCAAGGTATAAAAGAAATCAATAGGAACAGAATATTAAACAGTATAGCATTATCTTAGGGTACAGTTTTAAGGCAAGCACCATGTTTAACTTTCAAAAAAGTATATCAAATCCATCTTCTCTAGGGTAGGATGATAAAGCAGATCAAGAAATGTTTGTAAAGATAAGATTGGCCTTGAAAAGACTAGAGAAGTGCTTGAGGGGGATTTCTCTCATTCTGACACTGACCAGCATACAAATGGCAAAGCTCAGTAAGAATGGGGGCCTTTCACATCCAAGAATGAATTGCTTCCATGCAGAAATGTGTAAATGAGCAAACAAGATAGATGGCTTTAGGAAATTAACCAGTGAAATCCCCCAAACCCTTCTTCACAGTGAGGAAAACAGATGTATGTTTCCCTTTTCAAGCCCTGAATTATGATTCCAAAGAAAATTTAAATGTTCTCTCTACCCAAATGTATCTGAAAAGCAATTTATAAATGCTGACTGTCTTCATTCAAATATTTCATATAGAATCTGCAGGATTTGAAACTCCCTGTGTGTTTTAGGCTTACTTATCTGTGATCACTATAATTTAGGGGAAGACTAGTACTTTAAAAAAATAATTAAATGATCTCTAGTGCTTACAGAATCTGTGTTAAATGCTATAACAAGTAAAGCAAAAATAAGAAAACCTTTAGGAATATTTTATGATATTGCTTTAAGATAATTGTTTCCTAGTCTTATATAAACCTGACTTAAATACAATTCTTTTTTTTTTAATTGCATTTATTTTAAACAAGTAAGAGCACATGGAATTGGAACAATCAAAAGAAAAGGAGAAATTCATACTTCAACATTTTGGTTAATATATAAACAGTTTGGTTAATATTCCCTTGATCTCTTCAATCTTCATTTGTGAATCTGTTTGGATTAAATAATTTCTTTCTCTAATCTCAATAAAAGTACTTCTCCTGAGACAGCATAAGAATTTATTTGCAGGAACCAAAATTGTGCCTCATCCAACACAAAGGATAGCTTATGTATTTATTTTACTGTTATGCTTAGTTCAAGTTCTTATCTTAAAGTTTGTTTGACCAACACCTTAAAATGAAGATGAACTACTTCTTTTATATTTCAGGTGTTTCTTTTAGCATGTTTACATATTAAAACAAAGGAATTTATCAAAGCTGTCAAAAATTTCTCGGAAATCATAGATACTATATTTAACATTCTATATAGTAACTTTTTGAATAAATACAATTCTTTATAAAGTACTGGCCCATTCTTACACTAGGCTCCTGTTTTTACCCCTAACATTTAAGATGAACTATAAAAGGTGAAACAAGTGAACTTAAATGAGAAATCAGGAGGCTGGAGGAGAGCACCCACTCAGAAACTGCAGTACTAAACATGTCCTGCACCTCAAGGGAAAGTACTGCAGTAACAGCACCCTAGCAGAAGGAAGAAGAGGCTCCCCAGGGTAAAGGGTTGTGGTTTTTGATTTTGCCTCATCATGAAACACACACTTTCCTATCTGTCATTTCCTGTTGCTTCTTCCTAGATAAATTTATTGTTTCTGGAATAACTGATTGCATTTGTTTGGGGTCTACACAATTATTTCTGTTTTTCTTAAGTTCATGAATTTCAATTCCTACCTGAAAAGATAATACAGAACATGAATTGGCAAAGTGTAGTCCAAGGGTCCGATCTGGCCAGGCACCTGTCTTGTAAATAATGTAATATTAGACTATAATCCCACCCATTCCTTTATATATGTCTATGGTTGTATTCTACTAAAATGGCAAAGTTGCAAAATTGTGTGTCCACTAAGCTTAAAAAGATTTTCTGACCCCTGCTTTCAGGAGCCTCTCATACACAAGCAAAGGAGAAGATTTTGGGGAGGAGTATGTTTTCACAGTTGCCATGTCTTACCCTTTCCTTTGTTTTCACCAAATCTGAGTAAGGCTTCTCTCCTTTCTATAGGGCCCTGAACTTTGCATGTCCCCAAGTATGTGCAACCACTAAAAAAGTTGCATCCTTACGACTTTATTTTAGGATTTCATTGACTATAGCAAGACACTTTTATTATCAGACACTACTGATATTTTACTTTTGCATATAACTTCCCTTAAAAGAGTATGCTTACTTATCTGTGCTTGCCCCTAATTTGCCCATTTATCTATAAAATAAAAAGAATTTTCTTTTTATCCCACCAACATCCCTTACATCCCTTTGAATCTTCCTTCTCCTCCCATTTAACCTCAGAGACCTGACTTCATTTATTAATGTCTACTAGTGTTTTTTTTATAAAGATTTATTTATTTATACAGAGCTGGGGTATAGGCCAGATGTGCGGGAGGGTGAGAGGATTCACCAGAGACAGAGTGGAGAACAGAACAGGCAGCCTAACAAATACACTGCTGAGGGGAGCAGCGGGAGAGACAGGAGAGGTCTGCTGCACCATGTGGGTTTCTCCATGACTGGCCGGGATCAAATCTGCACTACAGAGGCTGCGGACAACTTCATAGTGTGGTGCTCAACCACTCGTGCCATCAGGAAGGCCCAACGTCTACTAGTTTTTAAAAATATTTGCTTTGTTGAACCATATGTTCTCTTAATGTCCAATATTTTCCTTTGTTGCTCTGACTTGCTTTACTACAGATAGCTTCTTTGAATCATTCCATTTTTCTGTAAGTGGCAATATTTCTTCTTTCCTTATGGCTGGATAGTTAGTATTCCATTGTGTGTAGATATCGCATCATCTTAATCCAGTCCTCTATCAGTGGACAATTAGGTTGTTCCCATGTTCTAGCTATTGTAAGTAATGTTTCAATAAATATTGCAGAGTATATACTTTTTTGACTGATAGTATCATGTTCATTACATGTCCCAAGCAGGATTGCAGAGTCATACGGTCTTCCATTTTCAGATTTTTTCAAAGTAAATTCAAAGAGCTTTCCCAAATGGTTGTATCAGTTTACATTCCCACCAACAATATATATTAGGGCTTCTCTTTCTTCACATCTTCTCCAGCACTTTAAAGTATGTTTGATATTGATGTTATGAAATGTATTGGTAATATTTTCTTATATATATTTTATTGTTTCAGGTTGTACATATAAATCTTTAATTTATAATTTGTTTTGTGCATAGCATAGGGTTACAGAGTGATCCATCTTCATTCTTTTAAACGCGGTTGTCAATGTGTCCCAACACCATTTGTTCCAGAGACTCTCCATTTTATGATGATGACTCCTTTATCATGAATTAAGTATTTATATATATATATATATGGACTTATCTCTGGGCTTTTGATTCTGTTCCTTTGATCTATATGTCTATTTTTATGCCAATAATCAAGTAACATAATGCCTCCATTTCATTTTTTTCCCCTCAGGATTGAGCCAAATATCAAGATTTATCTATTCAAGGTCTTTTAGTGGTATATAAATTTTATTTTTTTATTCTATTTCTTTAAAGAATATCAATGGAATTTTAGTGGAGATTGCAATAAGTTTATACATTGCATTTGGTAGAAGTCATTCTGAGTATATTGATTCTAAAGGAAAAAGGGATATCAGATATAAAAATAAATTATTGCTTTAAAGTTAAAGCAGAGTACAATTTAAGGAGAGAATCTAAAAGAGTACTCCCACTTCTAAATTTCCTGGGAGCACAGCTATGATCCACTAGATGATTAAAAGCTTTCTTGAAAAGATGTATGGTGGAAATCTTTAGAAATTCATCCTCTGCAAGTCTGGGAAAACCAACCACATAAAGGTTTTGTGTCCTGGAAATGGCTGGGAATCAACCCTCTGGGATGCTAGACAAACCCATCAATAGGATATTCTAAGCCTGAAATCCACTGGCAACTGTTAAGTAACGCAAAGGAGTCATCTATAGGGAAGTGGCATGCATGAAACTCACTGGGAATCTGCCATCCTAAGTAGTATACCCTGGGAAGGATTCTTTCTGAGATTTTGTAGGATGCTGCCCATTGGTAGGTACTATGATTGCTACTTGCTTCAGGAGTCTGTTAGGAGAGTGCACAGAGGATCTGGGAAGAATCCCTCCCTATACACTATCCCTAAAGTGCTTTCTATCTATAAAGCTTAAAATTATGCTATCTGACAACAGTATTTTTCAGTATCACAAGCAAAAGAATGAAGGTATTTTTGGAGCTGGGAGGCAATATATTTATAACTGACATATTAGACATTATAAGTAACTAGATCAAATGTCCCAAAGTTAATAGAAAAATAGTGACATAAACTAGCAAGTGGTGATATAGATGATTTGGTACTGCCAGATTAGAACTTCATGACTACTATATTTAAGAAAAGAAATCATTGATATCCTTGCAAAAGTACAAGGATCTATAAAAATAAAATGGATATTATAGAACTACAAATACATTAAAGTTAGTTGTCATTAAAATATTAAAACACAAAAGATAAGAATTCAATAGATGGAGTTAATAACAATTATTTTAAAAAGCATGCAGTCAGGGAACTAGGAATTAGGCCAGGAGGAAGTATCACAAATTCAACACAGAGGAGGGAAAAAGAAGAATGGAAGAATTTATGAAATCTATATGACATCACATGGTGAGAACAGTTAACACACATTTAATATTAATCTCCAAAAGAGAGAAAAGACAAAGCTAGAGAGAAAAAAGAAAAAAACTGAAGATATCCTGGCTCTAGTTGACTTATCTTAAGCAGATGATATGACCTTGAAATTATCAATTTTGATTCTACAATCTGTCCTTTCATAGAAGACCAAGATATGTCAACTTTCCCCACCACATTAATTTGAGAGGATGTGTAGAATTTCAGAATCTGACAGACAGAAGTTGCATAAGTAGGGGATTAGATTTCAATGATTGGAAAGATATTCTGCAGACCTTAGAGTACCACTAAGATAAGTTAATAGAATATCATCATAATTATATCATAATGGTACTTTTTTAGTGGTCTGTTTGCTTTTCTCTCCTGTGGAGTTACCACAGTATACAAGCTTCTATATAAATTAGGTGCATAGACAATCAATTATGAAAAGCAGCTATTTCTAGTACCTTGAATGATGACTAATAATTTCATTATTATCCTGGGAAAATGAAAGTATTTTTGAACATATAAAAAGCTTATGAAGATAAGACTAGACACTAGTATTTGTCTTTATAAAAGGAAAAGATAGAAGATGAAATCCAGAAGGCACCATAACCACATATAACTCCTTTTAAAATAAATCTATTTCCTGTTTCTTTTCTAGAACATTTCATTTAAAAACTCTAACGTAGTAAAAATTGTAATTCTTGAATTGTAGATCTGCCTTTAAATTTATGTAAATATCAAATAACAGATGGCCCATAAAATATAAATTATTTGGACTTTAAGCAAAAGATAAATGATAATTTGCTTATATAACTCAAGAGATAGTCTTCTTTGATTTAGTCTCTGAAATTATTAATGTGAATAGAATATAACATATTTTATTCAAAAGATAATGAAATTGTTTACAAATGGCTTGAAATGTAATTGCAACTTTTTCAATTATTATCTATTAAATATATGAAAGTAGGAGATGCCACTCAATACTTGAAATAAAAATCTGTTTATTTCTTTTTTTAAGATTTATTTTTATTTATTTATTTATACAAGCACTGGGTACAGTCAGAACCGCGGGAGGGTGAGAGAATTCACCAGAGGCAGAACGGGGAGCAGAGCAGGAAGAAGGACCTAAGTACACTGCTAAGGGGAGCAGCGGGCGGCAGGAGAGGTCTGCGTGCTGTGTGGGACCCTCCTCTGGTGGCTGGGGAGCAGCTGGGGATCGAACCGGTGCTGCAGAAGCTGTGGGCAGCTTCGCAACCCAGCATTCAACAGCTGCGCCACCGGGCGGCCCTAAAAATCTGTTTATTTCTTAATCAGCAACGTAGATTTGTGCTTATAAGACACAGATTCTCTGAACAGAAAATATTGTTGATCTTATAGATGGAGTTTGGGAAACTTGAATATCAGAAATTGGTGGGTTACTAGAAGCAAAAGCATTCAGGGATTGGATGACCCTTGGCTTCAGTTATAGGATTGTGGCTGCCATCTCTTGGTTGATCTTCAGAAATGTGGAAAAGTCTCTGACTGTGGGACAAAGTTCTCAATGCTTTGATGACAGTGTTAAAATCAGTTTTTTTTTAAATTTCTTTGTTAAGTCCAAATAATAATATTTCTGTAGGAAAATGGAAACTTTATTCTCAAGTATAACAACATAAAACAAACATGTCTTTCAAATACATAGAAATGCTAATAATAATATTTCTCCCTCTTGTTTGATATTCTAAGTGATAAAAGTAACAGAAGAAAAAAATATATAGGTTAGTTGTTCAGATAGGAAAATAGTAAATGAATCTGTGTGGATCCATGGTAAAGAGTCATTTCAATTATATCTATATAGCTGTGAATTAACTGCAATAATTAAAAATTAATTTTTAAAAAGCAAATTTAAGTAGCTGCCTTTTTACAGAGAATGAAAATAAGCTACACAAATTTATTTTAATTATATTTGCAGTAATGAACTGCCGGTCATTGTTACCAAGCAATCAATAGGTTTGCTACCCAGTGTGTATAGACCAAATTATGGTATTATGGTTTAAGGAATGGAAAAAAAAAAAACTTCATTGCAAATTGTTTAACAAGAAGATAGGAAATAAACTCAACTCTACTGGCATGATTAAGAAAGGGAATGAGGTCGTGTAGGTTTTGGGGACCAAAGTTGAGAAATTAAAGAGTTAAATTTTATTGGATGTGGAGTGGGTTAGGGATAAAGAAACATGCACTTGTCTGAAATGAACTGACTAGTTACAAAACAGTTCATGCATGAAGATGTATGAAGAGGCTTTTATTTAGCTAATTGAATTTTGCTCTTAGGTAACCCTTCTCCTCTGTGATTGCAGTCTCCTGTCTCCAAGTGGTCTTGGGCTCAGGTAAACTTTAGTCATATGTACTAGGCTCTGCAGTGTCTATAGAAGCAAGGATCAGAGAAAATATAGGTAAGCTTTCTTTTTTTCTCCTTTTTTTTTTGTGCTCTGGAGGTCTGAGACCAATTTAACCATTTATCTTCCATTATATCATCATATGTTTCAGTTTCTATAAAAATATGACATATTCTCCCAGTAACACCTCTCACATCTTTTTGTTTACAGAGAGCCAAAAACCACAATTAGAAATTTAGTGTTTTCTTGGGGGGGCTGCAATTGTATGGGGAATATAACAATAAAATTTATAAAGAAAAAAAAAGAAAAAAAAAAGGATGGGGAAAAATCTAAATGCCCATCAGTATAAGAATAGTTATATAAATTTTAGTATGTGCATAGAATGCAGTAAGAAGAAGTAATCGAAGCTGAGAGAGCTTTACATGTACTGGCCCTCCCATGGAGAGATCTTGAAGTATATTAAGTGGAAAAAAGCAGGAGCATCTTCTGGGTGCTATTGCATCAGTATTTACATCTATGTAATGATTTATATATTTTATGTACTTTTTTTTAACAAATTACAACTCTTTTTTTTAAAGATTTAAAAAAAAATAAATTTAGTGTTGTCTGTGAAAAAAAATAATTGAGTTGGTGCAATTTTAGCAAGATGTCAAACTTTTATTTTATTTAGAAAATTTAATTTAATTAATATGAATATGCTGATAGAAAACTAGACCTCTCCCATTTAGTTATCCTCAAAATTTAATTACTTTTTTTTAAAAGATTTATTGATTGATTGATTGATTTATACATACATACATATAAGCACTGGGTACAGTCAGAAGCGCGGGAGGGTGAGCGAATTCACCAGAGCCACAGCGGGGAGCAGAGCAGGCAGAAGGACCGAAGTACACTGCTGAGGGGAGCAGCGGGCGGCAGGAGAGGTCTGCGCGCCATGTGGGACCTTCCTCCGGTGGCCGGGGAGCAGCCAGGGATCCAACCGGCCCTGCAGAGGCTGCGGGCAGCTTCGCAACCCGGCACTCAACCGCTGCGCCACCAGGGAGGCCCAAAATTTAATTACTTTTCAAGGAGAGTTGAAAGACGTATTCTAGATGGAGAAAGGGGATAGAACTAAATTTTTATTGATTTAGTTTTTCTTAGTTGCTATTTATTTTTTTATTTTTTATTAGATAATAAATTTTATTGTTATATTCCCCATACAATTGCAGCCCCCCCATTCTGACCCCAATCCCTCCCCTCCCGCCCCCGCCCCCGCCCCCGCCCCCGCCCCCGCCCTCCTAAAAGTGTCTCTGGCGCTGGAAGGGATCATGCTCAGCGAAATAAGCCAAAAAGAAAAAGAAAAATACCGGATGGTCTCACTCATAGCAGGAATCTAGAAAACTTAAATAAGGGACCAGGAAAATGAATAACTATAAGAAAGTGAAAATCAAAATCAACAAAAAACTATGAACCAGAGTTGCTATTTTTTTAAAAAAAGATTTATTTATTCAAACATACAAGAACTGGGGTACAGGCCAGAGTTGTGGGGGGTGAGAGGATTCACTAGAGACAGAGTGGGGATCAGAACAGGCAGATCGACTGAAAAACTCTGCTGAGGAGAGCAGCGACCGCATCAGGAGGGGTCTGCTGCACCATGTGGGCTGCTCATTGGCCGGCTAGGGGATCAAACTTGTGCTGCAGAGGTTGTGGTAGCTGCCGCAAGCTTCATAGGTTGCATCTTAACCCATTGCACCACCAGGGAGGCCCTCTTGGTTGCTATTTTTACAGGTGCTATGCTATGTAACAGCTTGTATTCTCATGTTATTTATTTAATATTCATGGTAGCTGCCCTATTTCCTTTATAAAAAAACATAGCATATAAACAAATAATCCTTATTAGATATTTTATGGATGAGCAATCTATGACACAGAGAGATTGAGTGAATTTTTCCAGTTAAAAAAATGAGGGAGCTGGAACTCATGTCTTGTCCTGCCTAACATTCAAATTCATGGATGCTCTAGGATGAAATAAAACTAAATCTCATTGCCTCTATTCTATTTCATTGCCAATTTATTTTGTTCCTGCTAAATTATTCTATACTAGGAATATTATGAAACTTTGACTATGGGACTTATTATTTCTGTTATCTATCCTCTATATGATTTTGTAGGGGAAACAACTGAATTTGCCAAGTGGGTTATATTGATTCTGACTCACACTTAAGCAAATATTATTTATGGAGTGTCCCCTTTCCCTACAAATTGAACCATAAACCATGTGCACTAAAGTGCTTGCCCGGGAGAACTCAAGTAAGGCGGCTCTAATAGTCTATTTTGTTTTTTAAAGTGCTGGCATTCAGTTTATTGTAAGGTACATGATAGAACAATGCTTCCCCCTTTTCAGTAAATGATGCCACATTTCTTGTTGTTTTCTAATTTTCTAGCTCTCTGCAGTGCTCCATGACATTCCAGCTACAATTGTGCTTGTGCTGGGAAGTTCATTAGTCAATTCCTTCAATGCCCAGGGATTCGTTTTATTTGGTCCTGCTGGTTTATGTATGTTCACATTTTAAAAAATGTATTCCCTGGTGAGTTTTAGTCAGTAGTTATTTTTTCATTTCTTTCCAATTCTGTAAACTTCATTTTCTTTGCCAGCATTGCTTTCTTACATTGTTACACTGTCTCCAATTTTTATTATCTTCTTGTTTCCTGTGAATCATGGGTTTTGAAAAATTAGCTAATTTTCTCATCTCTTCAGAGAAACTGCTCACTTCTGTACATTTTTTTTTCTTATTGCTATTGGATTCCATATTTTCTAATATTGCTTTGAATACTATTACTGTAAATACCCCTTTACCCTTATCCCCAATTGATTCTGTCCAGTTTATTTCCATTGTTTTTATACAGCTTGAATACATCAAAGTTTACCCTTCCACTCACTAGCATATGTATGCCCCTTCTCACAAATTTTATACTTAAGTTGTCTATTAAATTGTTTGATGAAATAACATTGGTCATAGAGAAAATACACACACAAACAAACAAGACCAGTGAAATAAATAAAACAAAACAATCTACAAAAAAGAATCAGTCCAGTATCAAACGTATTACTGGCAATGCTAGATGTGAAAAGCCTAAGATATTGTCATCAAAGTCTACGATATTGACTAAAAGTCTATGTAAAGGCCAATATTTAATGCTGATTTATATGACCAAACTAAATTTTTTCTCAAATATGAAGGCATATTAAATATATTTAAGATATACAACTCTGAATGTATCATAAAATTTAAAATATTTCTGTTTAGTTTTCACTAGTACAGTATTTATTTTCATTAAGTTATATTTGTTGAGGTAATGTTGTTTTACATCACAGTATGTCTAAAGGCATAGGTTTGCATGTCTACAAATATAGGTTATTTCACCATACTCACCATCAAAGTGCCAGTATTCCTCCATTACCCCAACTCCTCTTTGCTCCCACCCTATCATATCCCCTCTAGTATCCCCATTCATAGTTGAATGTGCTCTTCTTCCTTTCTCTCCCACCAACTCCTCCCCAGTTTTCAACCCCTCTCTCTCTTTACTCTTCCCTCCCTTCCTGAATGCATCATATCAACAGTCAGTTTTTAAAGTTTGTCTTTGACCTTTTGTTTGGTATCTCTATTATTCCACATGTAAGCAAAACCATCTGTTATTTATCTCTCTCCTTCTGATGTTCCACTTAGCATTATCCCTTCCAACTCCATAAATATTGCCACAAATGCCTTAACTTTACCTTTTGAGATTGCTGAGTAATATTCCATTGTTATATATAACACACCTTCTTAATCCATTCATCTATTTTAGGGCATTTAGTTTGTTTCCATATCGTGATTATTACAAATAGTACTGCAACAAACAAGTGTGCAGGTACCTTTCGAATTAGTGCTTTTGTGTTCTTTGGGTAGATATCTAGGAATGGATTTGTTGGGTCATATGGGAGATCCATCTTTAGTATTTTGAGGAAACTCCACACAGCTTTTCATAGGGCTGGGCCATTTTCACAGGTATAAGGTGGTATCTTTTTGTGGTTTTGATCTACATTTTCCTGGTCATAAGTAATGATGAATATTTTTTCCTATGTCTGTTGGTCATCTGCATGTCTCCTCTGGAGAAGTGCCTATTTAGTTCTGCACATTTTTTTAATTGGGGAGTTGTTTATCTTGTTTTTCTTGAGTTGTATAAGTTTTTTGTAGATCTATATCAGTCCTTTGTTAGGCATATGGTGCGCAACTATTTTGACTCATTCAGTCTGACAGGCTGACTCTCTGTCTCTTCGCTTTGGTTATAATATCTTTTGATGTACACAGGCTTTTTAGTTTGATGTAATCCCAGTTGTTTACATAATTTTTTCCTTGTTTCTGAGATGAGTCCTTAAAGATGTTCCTGAAATTTATGTAACAGGATTTTTTCTATGTTTTCTTCTATAAATTTTACAGTTTAAGGTCTTATAAACAAGTCTTTTATTCTTTTGCAGATGCAGAAAAAAGGCATTTGCAATTTTTATTCAAAATATACTGTAAATCCTAGGATGTGGCTATACAGGCATAGTCATTCTTCTTATGTTTTAAATATGTCCCTTTATTAGATTGTTTGTCATTCTTAAGGGAGTTTATATGTGATATAATGGTAAAAATAAAGGCAGTACAATGGCTAGAAGAAAAGGAAAGAGAATGCGTTCAGTCTGTTAACAGAGTAGTCAATATATAAATTTCTATATTTGATAGAGGTAAAAATAAGCTTTATATAGTACATAAAGTTATTGATGTGTTATAAACATTAATTTTGGTGAATAACCATGTTAAGAGAAGGAACTTGTCAATCATATGAGTCAGTTCATATTAGTCATAGTATGTGGATAACAATATTTACTTTTAAATCAACTATGTCAGTAAAACTTAATTTAGAGACGAGGAGGCAATTACCAAAAAATTTAACACAGAGATAAAGAGTCAAAATCTGATCCCTTTTTGGAACAGAACTGGGGAAATATAAAAAAGATTTGTTTTTATTGTAAGTCCTTCTGTATTATTAAATATTTTAATGATGCACATATTTTATTTTGATTATTAAAAAGCTATTCATATAGTTGCTTGCCAACCTTTCTAGCACATAAATAGTATAAATGGTAAAATATATTTGGTAGGCAGTTTAATAATAACTATTCGAATTAAGACACAGATACTCTGTGACCCAGCAATTTCACTAACAAAAATTCATCATGCAGATATTTTTGAATGAGAATACAAAAATGTAATAAAAATATTCATTGCAGTGTTATAGTAAATGATATAAATATCCCTCTATGGAAGGTCACTAAGTGATTTTGCTACATTTGTGCACTGGATTATTTTGTTTTGGAGTATCTCAAGATTTACTGTTATTACTTTAAGTGAGAATGTAATATACATGTGTGTGTATACACAGCACTTATATGCCAAATCATTTTTTTTTTAATGAGAAGTTGTTAACTGGACTACAGAGGATGAGATTGTGGCAAGGGTGGTTATAAATTGATGGATTTTTGGAGGGGGGAACTTTGTCCCTGTGTTGTGCTCAAATTATTGTTTTGAAAATGAATTGTGTTTCCTATTAAACAATAGTTAAAAAGAACTTAAGAATAACCTATATTATATTATATTACCTATTCCTCTTTATGTCTTGGGGCTGTGTATCTCAACTGTTTGTATAAAGAGGGTTTTAAAAAGTGGCAGATTATACAAATTCCAAATGAAAATTCCAACAGAGAAATGGTCACATGTGCCTAAAAGAGTATCCTACCCTGAGGCTGAAGTCTAGCAGTAATTTCCTACCTAAAGCATCCTCTCTCTGAGAAAGTAGTAGTTAACCAACATTAAGTGCTTCAAAAACTGTTTGAAAGGATGACCAAGGTTAGAGAGCTTGTGTCTATGAATTTCACTGTAATTAGGCTTAATGAGGACAGAACATCCCTGTATCCATAGTGTCATACTGTTGGTCAAAGGACTAAGTCTGATGTAGTTCTGCTCAATTTCAATCAAGAGTACTTTTTTTCTAGTTAGAAATTTCATTAAGGTCAGAAATAAAATGGGGAAGGACATAAAGATAGGAAAGAATCATGTTTTTTTCCCCTAACCCAATACTTATCTGTGGCATTTTTCTCTATATCCCTCATGAAATGAGGTCAGTTTATTACTTTTTCCTGTTAGATTCTTGGGTTACAATATAACTCCTGAGCCCAATACCTTTACCTATTTCAGAGACCAAAATGAGACACTTGTCTGAATTATAAATAGCAGTAAGGTAGTGGTTAAAGCATAAGCTTTGTCCACAGTTTGATGACCTGGTTTTGAATATTAGCTCCATCAATTACCAGTTGAAAAGCTTCAGGAAATCTATTTAACCTCTCAGAGACTTAATTTACTCATTTGTGGAATGTTGAAAGTAATACCTGAACCAATAAAACTGTGGTGACAAGTACAGTTTTTGGAAAGGTGACTGCACAGAGCTTTAAAATTATAGTTATATATAAACTGCAATCAGACATAAAAAGGAGTAACTTTTCACAGTAGGGAAATATATACTTATAGCTTCTCATAGACAAGTGATATTTTCAGTGTTTAAAAAAAAATCTGTGATGATAAACTTAGGAGAATGACCCTATACTCTGAACAAAGGTTAACTCTTCTCTAATAAGCTTAGAAATAGGACTATAACATGCTGAAAATATATTTAAGATTCCACAAGGATTCCTTAGGCTAGTGTACCATATCCTCTTCCATGAGCCAGGCAAGTACGGTCATGCATCCCTTAATTACAGGGATATGACCTGAGAAATGCTTAATTGGGCAATAACATTGAACAAATGTGATCAAGTTACTTCTACAAACCTACAGACTATAGCCTACCACACATTTAGGTTATAAACAGAGAACACAGTCATACATGAGGACCATCATTGACTAAACAGTTGTTACATAGTAGATGCATTACCATACAAATACATACAGAAAATTATCAAGCAGCACAGAAAATAAATTTTAATACCCAAAATATATCAGAAAGTTTGCCACCAAAGCATTTACTATGGGGCCTTATACCTTGATTGCAAATAAGTTAAAAAAATTAATTTTAAATCATTTTATTGTTTGATAACACTCATCAATCAATATTTTCTGAGCTCTTACTCTATGCTATATCTTCAATCCTAAAAAAAAAAAAAAACAAACAAAAAACAGATGATCCATTTCATCATGCAGCTCTCAGTCAAGAGAGAATGAGATAATAAATGTAGACATATAAATAAATCTATAAGGACCAATTCCAATAAATGACAGAAGGTCAAATACCAAGAGTTCAATGTCAGAGGGAATGATAGTGGTTCACTATTAATATAATGAAGGTTTCATACAAAAATACTATATACCAAAGTTAATTTATTCTCTCTCTATTCAATGTGGTTTAGAAGTATCTCACATTTTCAAAATTTTTGCAAGCCATGTAGATTCATCATCATTTATCTTCAAAATAAGATGAGTACTTTTTAAATTTGTTTTTTATAACCACTAAATTAAAATTCAGTGTAGTAAGAACCCTCAGCCTTCTCTCACTATACATGATTGAAGTTCCATCTGTCACATCAGAGTATCATTGATTTCATTTTAAATCTTCACATGACTAGATGCCAAAATTTCCTTTCAGCTAATGACACTTATGAATTAAAAGAAAATGTTTAAATGATTTGAAACTACTAATTTATTTATGTTTTACCAAGAAATTTTGCTGTTTTATTCTTTAGTGGCAAGAAAGCAAGGAAAATAACAATACCTAGGCCCAAGAAATTGATACTGACAAAAATCTAACTGCTGATCGAACTCCTCTATCACTACATAAAATGGCAACTTGCAGCTGTTTTATAGAATCCTTCAGCTGGTCTGTTACTGGCTGGTAAATCTAGCTCTAAATTACTGATTTTCTTTGCCAAGATCTTTATTATCACTATCCCATCCTCTTACAAAGACTTATTTAAAAAGAACAAATGAAAGGCAATGTGGCTATTGGATTATAAATTTGATCCACTCTCACAAACATTTCTATTTGTGCTGGAAAATTCAATGAATCATTTGAATATGTACTAAATAATTACTGTTCCTACCTCCTTCTTACTTCCTTTGTCATATTTTGATACTCTGAAGAATTAATTTCTTTTATTTTCTTGTTTTGAACATTTATTTCTTTCTCCAACAAAAAATCTGAGGTAATATTAGAAAGGATGGGTTTCTCTCTCTTAATTATCCATCATTCCACCCTCAATAAAGGTCACAGACATGGTTGTTTTCATGTCTGTTGCTTTGTGGTTGCCTGTGATTCATGGGTTGACACTATTGATTGTATGTTTTCCTTAAGATTTCTCTCCAAATCTGTCATTTTCATTGAATTCAGAGTTGAGACTTTATAAGAGTAAATAATTTTGTTACCAAAAGAATCTTGAAGCTGTTTGAAAGACTTCTTCTGAAGTACTCAAATACATTTTAGTATTCCATTGCTCTAACTTCCAAGATTAAAGTACCATTTCTCACAGGCACAATTTTAAATGCTACAGCAGAACACACTGGGCTTGAGAAGTAGCAAGTGACTGATGAGGCTATTGATTTTAGCCTCTATATGGAGCTTTACAGTTTTCATCAAGTCTATCAAAAGAAACTAAAATATACTTCCCCAGAGCATCAATAACAATTAAACAATATTTTTAATAAACCACATTGCCACTGATTCTTTTCATCTCTACTACATAAATAATATACAAGTGGGTTAAACTTCTTTGAGCCTCAATTTTGCAATAGGCAGAAGGTAAACAAGTATTTTCAAATTATATCCCATTCAACCTCAAAAGTATTCTTTTATCATAGCTATGACACATATTGATATGTTTTATCATCCAACTATACCCAAGAGACAAATGACTACAATGGTATAGAAGGTGTCTATATTATTATTTTATGATAGCTGTGAATGTCTAAAGTTCTTCTATCATTAAACACAAATATAAATAATTTTTTTAAATTATGTATCTTTCTGTTTTGTATACCATTTATTTACTTCAGTTGCAAACATTATGTATGTGTATGCAACAGTATTTTTATTTAGGCCATGTTTTATTTTAGGTTAATTTTATATTTTGAGTAGATAATGCATGCACAAATCAGAGCAATATAAAAAGGCATACAAGGAGAAGTCATGTTCCAATCTTTATTTTTTTCCATACCTTCCCCATATGTAACCATTTTTAGTTTCTCTGCATTTTCCTAGAGTTTACTTATGTAAATTCTAAGAACTGCTAATATATATTCTCTTTGCACCCTAAAACTATTCTTTTTCATTTAAAAATACATTTTTAATATTAGAACAGTGAGACTTTCCTCATTTTTTTAATGCTGTACAATATTTTGATGTGCAGTTTTACCCTAAATTTTGTTTGCTTCCAAATTCCAGAAAATGCAAAAATGTTGTGGTGAAAAGATGCCATATTATTATTATTTTTTTAAAGATTTATTTGTTTATTTATACAAGCACTGGACAGTCAGAAGCACGGGAAGGTGAGAGAATTCACCAGAGCCAGAGTGGGGAGCAGAGCAGGCGGAAGGACCCAAGTACACTGCTGAGGGGAGCAGCGGGCAGCAGGAGAGGTCTGCGTGCCATGTGGGACCCTCCTCCAGGAGCCAGGGAGCAGCAGCGGATTGAACAGGCACCGGGGAGGCTTCGGGCAGCTTCGCAACTCAGCGCTCAACCGCTGTGCCACCAGGGAGGCCCAATGCCATATTATTAACCTTGTATGTTTGCTATTTTACATATATTCAGTTATGTCTACAGGATAGATTACCAAAAGTGGGAATGCAGAATCAAAGAATGATATATTTGTAATTTCAAGAGATGTTACCAAACTTTCCTGTTAGGAATTGTTTCATCATACATTCTTGCCTGAAATTTATGAGAGTACCTTTTCCCCATTGTCAGATCAATAGATTGCTTTAGTCAACATTTGGATTTTTACATGTCTCATATTTGGAATGAAGTTAAGCATCTTTTCAGCTACTTAAAGACCATTTGTACCTCTTGTTTCATGAATTAGGTATATATTTTGTTATTTAATTACCTATTCTTTTCTTACTGATTTTTTTTGGGATCTCTGTATAGATGGGGTATTAATCATTTTTTGGTGAGACATGAAAATTCTTGTCACACATTTTTTTTGAAGGTATCCCTGTTGATAAGCAACACTTGACTATATTCTTGTTTATTTTTTCCAAAAGCACTTTAGAATTTGGATACATTTTAGAAGCTTTTTGTTTAAATTTAATTATTAAGATATTCCCCTTTTTATTTTGGATTTCTTATTTTTCTAGTCAGTCTTTTGTTTTTCTAGATGCTCTGCAACATCCCCAAATTTATTTATTTATTTTTTTAAGATTTATTTATTCATGCATACAAAGAACTTGGGTACAGGCCAGAGGTGCAAGGGGGTGAGAAGATTCACCAGAGACAGAGTGGGGAACAGAATCGGCAGACTGACTGAAATACACTGCTGAGGGGAGCAGCGGGTGAGTCAGGAGAGGTCTGCTATGCCATGTGGGTAGCTTCCTGGCTGGGGATCGAACTTATCCTGCAGTGGCTATGGACAGCTTCTTAGGTTACGTCTTAACCCCTTGCACCACCAGGGAGGCCCAACATCCCCAAATTTAGAGAATAAGAAATTAACATATTTTATATGTGCATTCTATTTTACTTGTTAAAAACTACCTTGGTTTCTGTCCTCTCATTTATGACATGGCAGTTAAAAATCTTCAATGAGTCTCCATAGTTTTTGGAGTTCAAACTACCTATCTAAACTGCCTATATAAAGACATCTGAAATTCTCTAGTTCCCTCAAACACTGTGTACATTCTCTCTACCCATTCAAATTTATTTGCAGTTCTAAAACAGTCTGCTCAAACTCAAAATTTCTCTCTATCAGTGGTAGCCTTGAGTCAGAACCCAAAATTCCTGGCAACAACTTAGTCTCTTAACATCATAACATGAAAGACTGATCATGCAGATCCTCTATCCAGCAAGAAAATATGTAATAACACGTGTGGTGTGAAGAACAGCCCCAGACTATACCTATATGTTTACATAGCACTGTTAAAGTCATTTAATACATGCATGATTATAAATTCTTAATATAAATTATAAATATATAATATATAACATCATGTGGTTAAAAATGCCTAAGTTTATATAACTAAAGATCAAATTGCCTGAGAAGTATAAATCCTTTCAGAACTTCAAGTGAAAGTAATTCTAACAGTAAATTCAAGAAAGGTTGAGATTGTTTTGCGTAATCTTAATAGGGAATGGCTATGTATGACACCTAAGTTATGAAGCATAAAAGACAAGTCTGACAGATTCGAACTGCATGAAATAAACTGTACATAAAGACCAATATAATCTTGCCTTGAAACCTACAGGAAAATTGCCTATCAGATGTGAAAAAAGATCCATACATTTATATAAATAACTCACATGTCAATATGGCAATTATTTTTAAAATCTATATTGACAACATAATGGGCATAGGACATCCCTAGATAATTAATAAGTGAATAAATTGCAATAAAATTCAAAGAAATATGTAAGAAGGAAGAGTCAAGCACACTGGAGAGGGTCAAACAGAAGTTTCTAATAACAAAGAAAAGGCAGCTTCTTTCTTTTTTATACTAATCTCTTTCAACATCCTCCAAGTCTCTTAGTGGTGGGAAAATGTTAAAATTGCAGTTAATATCACTTTTTTCTGATATAAACCATTTTAGCTCTTCACAAAAGTGTAATTCCCTCTCTCTGAAATTTCCTCTTCTTAAAATTCTTTCTTTAGTAGTCTGTTCTCACTTATACTAATCCATCCTTCTATTCATCACTCAGATGTTAACAAGATGAAACATATCTTGTCCCTTAAATAGATAAAGTCTCTATACAGTCTCACTGTTTTCATAGTACCTATTAGAGAATATATTATTTGCTTAATTACCTATCTCTTCTATTAGATTGTGTTTCCATTTACAGGACTGATAATCTTTCTATTTTCTTCACCTATTTTCCCCAGTGTCTAAGCATGTGCCTGGCACAGACTTGGTATACACTAAACACTATTTAAATGAACAAATGAATGAGCATGTGCCTGGTACAGACTTGGCATATACTAAACACTATTTAAATGAACAAATGAATGAGTTTTTAAATACCAGAAGCATAAAATGGCATAAAATTATTGAAGATAAAAGTGTGAGTATACGCTGACCTACCACTTACTCATAGCAATTTCCTCTGAGTTGTACAAACATAAGTAAAATATCTATAATAGAGAAAATCAGAAATAATAAATGCCGACAAAAATGAGTTTCTAAAATAAACTACTTCATGTTAATGGAACACTCTGTAAAATACTCTTTAAAATGTTATCTAAAAGAATAGGTTAAGATGTGGGAAAAATAATCAATATAAAGTACTCAATAAGAAAAGCAGATTCTTGGACATTATGTTTTCATTTTTTTTTTTAAAGAAAGTTACATAGATACACATACACATGAATTTATACAAATATTTTCAGAGCCATTATTTGAGTTATATATTTAGATACTTTCTTCCTTTTGTTCATTTTTTTGTTCATTTACTGTGCTGAATATGTATTCCTTTTTTAAACAACATTTTATCTTGAAAATGGGAAATATTGGTGCTTTGGCAGCAGGCATGGTGAAGAGATATGAACTTATAGCCCTAAATCATATACAGTGTTGTAAACCAACATTACCTAAATAAAAAGTGATACAACACTTTTAAAAATGAAAATAATACTATGTTTGATCATGTGAAAATTATCATAATTTAAAATTTCTACTACCATTTAAAATCAGATAGGTTAGTACTATATGACAAAAACATCCATTTGGGGCACCACAGGAGAAAAAATTTCACTGCATTTCAGAATCTCTGCATTTGTTACACCTAATTAAAATTTCAGAAGCATTTTTTTTCTACATGAGATAATAAATTTGTAGAAAATAGACTAATGAATTAAAAAGGTTGATGTAGTTTCAAAAGCTTCCTCTAACAAAGGTATACCAAACAGTATTTCATTACTAGAAAAGTTAGGCTTGGGTCTCCCTGGTGGCATAAGGGGTTAAGCACAGCACTATGAAACTATCACAGCCTCTACAGAACAAGTTCAATCCCCGGCCAGCCAGGGAGATACCCACATGGCACAGCAGACCTCTCCTGCCTTACCTGCTGCTCTCCTCAGCAGTCTATTTCAGTCTATCCGCTTGTTCTGCTGTGTCTCTGGTGAATCCTCTCACCCCCTACAACTCTGGCCTGTACCCTAATTCTTGTATGCATAAATAAATACATCTTTAAAAAAAGAAAAGTCTGGCTTTGTGTCAAGACTGGAATTTAGAATTTGAAAGTATATATATATATATACACACACACACATATGCATGTATGTATACATATATACATATGTATATGTGTGTATATATATGTCTGTATACACACATACATATATACATATTTACTTATTGAGATGATATTTGGAGTTACACATCATTGTCCCAGCTAGGTATTGGTGATCTGAGTCAGCTGGCAATGATCAGGTAGATGAATGAGCATTAGCTCTGATGAAAACACCTTATTGCTGACAGGGCAAAACTGAAAGCCAACACTAGCCCAGCCCTTTCAGAGTGTCACTTCCTGCTGAGGTGCTCTTCTCTACTGCCTGCCACAACGGATGACTGCTATTCTGATGTACATGCTGGGAACTGTGGCTCTGAGATAGAGCAGGGAAGGAGTCTGGTTGATTGCCTGCAGGTGTCTGACTGCAGGATGTCTTTACAATTCATTGAAACTCAAGGCACATATTCTAGTTGAACAAATCGACTGTAAGTCACCTTGTCACCTCAAACTATATTTAGAGCTATAATGGGAGAAACTAAAGGCAAAATTAATATTTGCCTTTTTGTTGTTGTTATATCTGTGTGTCAAGTAAATGGCATGAGGGAAAAGGGAAGAAAAACACTGTTTTGAGAGACATTGCAGAGAAATTCAGAAACTGCTAGAAGTTAGCTCTTATATAAACTGTCTATATGAGGTTAGGTTAATAACATAAGTGGTGTTGGTCATTTTCCTTTTAAGTAAATAATGGTTTATAACATTTGTAATGTTTCTTTCATTTTCTGAATCTTATAATATATGGTTTAATTTGTGGTCATATTAATCAGCCTTTTAGTAAAATAAGTTCATGACTAGACTGTGCTTTCTCAATGACTCTAACATTAAGGGAAAGTAATTAATCTCTCAAACTCTTATTTTAACACAATTTTACTGGTAACAACTATAATGAACAAACACAACTTGTTTACAGCATGGTGATTACAGTTAAGAATACTGTGCTGTATACTTGAAATTTGCTAAGAGAGGAAATGTTAAGTGTTCTCATCACACACACAGAAATAGCAATGTGAGGTGGCAGATGTGTTAATTAACGTGATTATGGTAACCATTTCATAATATATACATATTAATATCACATTCTACACTTTAAAAATCATGTTGTACCTCTTAAACTTGTGTAATTTTTGTTTGTCAAACATATATCAATGAAGTTGGGAAAAAAGAAAGTCTAACGTAACATATGACGGCATCATTTTGATTTCAGGTTTATGATCCTATCAGCTTATAAATCACCAGAACAAAACATAACCTCTGGAATAACTGAAGCAAATAAATTAATCCTTATATACATTATACTATATTAGGTAGACAAAGTAAAACTATAAACCAAAGGATACAACATTATAGATTGTGTTAAACTCTGTAAAGATCACAGGAAACAAAATGGCCTCAGACACCAAGTGACCCAAGACAACCTGGAGCAATAATATGTACCTTTGACTCAGATGCCATTTTGACCACAGTAAACAGTTTCCTGTCCTATCCTGGAGGACTGTCCAGTGAAAACTAAAACTACTTCCCTACTTAATCTAGATTTATTTCCAACTCCTGGCCCTGAGGTAGCATTATATGGAGAAAAGGACATAAACAGATGAATTAGAAAATCCTGAATTCAAATAACATTTATGGTGTTTGTCAGAAAACAAATCTAGAAAATTTCCTCCATGAAATTGGGGTAATCCAAGACATAGGATTTTTGAGTAAATATACAATATATTATTGTGGGAAAAATATGCCAGGCACATAATTTTTGGTCTTTTCATTTCTTTATCAATCCCATGATATAGGCAGCTAGATGATGATCGGTGATGATAGATATAGACAGATAGATAGATAGATAGATAGATAGATAGATAGATAGACAGACAATCTTGTTTAAAGGCCAGGCAAGAATCAAAGTAGCTATTCCTTTGGTCCATTCTTCTTTCTTTCAAAAGATTATTTGTTTTGAGCTATATATCCCTAATAAAATAAAATGTAGATGGTATGTTTTTCCTCTTTCAGATTCCCCCAAATATTTTCCAATGAAAGTAAAGATGGGCTACAAGTAACTATAATGGATTAGACTATAAATGGAAAGTATTGGGAATAATTAGGGAAACTAAATTGTTGTTTAAATTTAATCTGGCATTTACATGATAGTACTAGAATAATACTAAAGGTATCAAGGGACTAGTAACCATGTGACTCCCAACTGGCAGTGATTTCAATAGGACTAGGATTTGTTGAATCATTGCTTTCAAATGTCCAGTGCTGACAAGTGCTCATTTCTTTTTACATTTATGGAATTAAACTCTTTGTAGTCAAGGCAAGCACCCATCTTTCCAGGGTTATCAGAGTCATTACACAAGATATTGTTGAGAATAGCCCTCACAATGAAGCATTAAAGAGGGCAGCTACAGAACACTTTACCTGAGGGGCACAGGAGAAGTCATGATTTGCCATCTATTATCTTTGCTCATTTTCTCATTACAAAAAGCCATTTTAAATGCTTTTGGTGTGAACAGTGGTAGAGGGAAGCAGAGACTTCTATCTCAAATAGAGAAGCTAGTATTCTCAAGGATGAGTGCTTTATTTAGAAATGTCGCAACGAGATGCTTCCTTTGTGACACTGTTAGCTTTCCTGTCACTTCTGTTTAGCCTCTCACTTGGTCTGACTGCCTTGAAGCTAAACAACTGCAAAGAAGCCAGGACACGTTTATAGTGTGAGGGTATGAATGCATAAGGGGAGTGCCATTTTGGACATTCCAGATAAATTAAACTTCTGTCCTGACAATGGATTTATGTTTTAATTCATCATTGCCCTGTTGCCTTATGTTCCTGCCAAATAAAATGGATTTTTGTTCCACAAACCTGAAAGATTTATGGGAATAGGAATGGTGAATACTCACAGTCTTCTAACCAATGGTCTTGCAGTTCTGAGAAAATTTTGGTCCAAACTTATGGCAGCAGAAAGAATCTTTCTTTCATGTAGTGTGAATTAGAGGAAGAACTGAGGTCATATTATAGGTGGGTGATATAGATTAGTAATCCATGTGTAGCCTCATTTTAAACAGTGGTTTGAAGTTTGCCTTAGTGGTAGCAAATGTGGGTCATCAATGAAAATTAAAACTCTAGTCTTTGGTTTCTTCAACATGAATTAAGGATAATGCTATCTCAAATATGTGTTTAAGTGTGCATCAAATGAGATATAAAGAAAAAAATGTTTTCTTTTTTTTTAAAGATTTATTTTATTTTTTTTTTTATTATACAAGCACTAGGTACAGTCAGAAGCCTGGGAGGGTGAGAGAATTCACCAGAACCAGAACGGGGAGCAGAGCAGGCAGAAGGACCTAAGTACACTGCTGAGGGGAGCAGCAGGCTTCAGGAGAGGTCTGCGTGCCATGTGGGACCCTCCTCTGGTGGCCGGGGAGCGGCCGGGGAGCAGCCGGGGATCGAACAGGTGCTGCAGAGGCTGCGGGCAGCTTTGCAACCCAGCGCTCAACCGCTGCGTCCCCGAAAATGTTTTCTTTTCTTTTTTTTTTTTTTTTTAAATAGAGGCATGTTTTTATTTATTTATTTGTTTGTTTGTTTTGTTTACACATGCACTGGGTACAGTCAGAAGCGCGGGAGGGTGAGAGAATTCACCAGAGCCAGAGCGGGGAGCAGAGCAGGCAGAAGGACCGAAGTACACTGCTGAGGGGAGCAGCGGGCGGCAGGAGAGGTCTGCGCGCCATGTGGGACCCTCCTCCTGTGGCCGGGGAGCAGCCGGGGATCGAACCGGCGCCACAGAGGCCGCGGGCAGCTTCATAACCCAGCGCTCAACCGCTGCGCCACCGGGGAGGCCCCGAAAATGTTTTCTTAAGTATAATTCAAACTGGGACTCCAGACAAGCCAAACCATCCCAGCATTGCCAAATATGCAAACAGGGAGCTGGAACTTTATGTCATTCAGGCATAACCTTACCCTCTCTTCCAACCCTCCAATGCTACTAGGCTCATTACTTTTATCTGCATTAGGGCCATCAGTATTAGTTACTTTATATATCTTATCCCCTTTAGATAAAACACCTTAAAAATCTCAAAAAAACTAAGGCTAATCTTCATTCCTAGTTTCTAGTCACTATAAAGCTCAGTGGGGCAAATTTTATTCCATTCCCTTTCCTAGTACCTCTGAATTCCTTATCACCTTTCTGCCATGCTTTTCTCCAGAGCAAATATGGCCATATGGTTTACAACATCATTTATTTGGTTTTCTGTTTTCTCCACTAAAATGTAAGCACTAGGAAAAGAGGAAGTTTGGGCTGTCTAGTTCACTATTACCCAAGCACATGGTACAGAGAAGATAGTATTTTTTTGAATATATGCACAGATGGAATTGCTAAAACACAAAGAGATTAATAAGACATATTTAACAATATTTATGGACACATCATATAACATATATACGATATATAACTTATAAAACCAAATTAAATGATAGTAAATAGCCCCAAATGCCAAAAATTAAAGCCAATATTTATATGATCTCAATAAGAGTCTATGATATTGAGTAATTTAACTTCTGAATGTTGGATAGCCTACTGTTTTTCCAGGTCTTATGAATTGTAAATAAGTTCCTATGTTCATGTACTTCAAAACACTTTAAAATGAGGCTTGCACATGGGTTACTGAAATGTGATCCACAGAGAAATACAGATAAAATTACTCAAATCATTAGAGGAGATTGTGAAAGTAATTATGACTTGGCAGCCAAAAATATCCCAGACCTAGGTAGCAAAGCTCTTTCTCTTAGTGTTGATTGAATAATTTAATATTTAGTTTTACATTTAAAGCCTTATGAGCTCAGGTAGTTTCAAACTAACAGAACCCAGAAAAACCATGCTTAGTGATGGCTTACAACAGTGCTTCTCATCTCTCTCATACTCAAATGTGCATTTGAATCAACTGATGATCCTGTTAAAATGCAGAATTTTATTCAGTATACCTGTGGTGAGACCTGAAACTGCATTTCAAATAAACTATCAGGTGATGCTGGTAAGGTTCTCAGACCATGGACCAAACTTTGACCAACAAGCACCTACACAAAACCATTGTCATTAAAAACATAAAAATTATTATTGTAGCAGGGCATTTAAAAATGAGTAGCACAGAAAATAAACTGAACTTCATTTTATAAATTGAAAATTAATACCTAATGCATGCTTGAATGCATTTTCACTATTATTACAATCAAGGGGAAGTTTCATTGTGCTGTTCAGAAAATTCTGTGACTGAGGATAAGAACATGGTAAGTTCTTGTTTGCCATAGTGCTTCCTTATATATTATCTTGAAATGATACTGATTAGTTCCCCTCAAGAGTCCCTTGTAGCACCAGGTACTCTACAAAAAGAATTTAATGAACAACATATCTCTCCTCCAAGGTTTGGCCAAACAGGTCCTACAAAAAAATATTCAGTTAAAAAAACCTGATAATATATTTATATAACCAATTTTGAGCAATGTTGAGAGTCATATAAAGGATTAGAAAAATTTTCAATTCTGAGTTCTTGTACAGCCTCATTTTCCAATCTTATCTTTTACCAAAAAAATGAAGTTAAGTCACTGAAGAATAAAAACATTCATATTTTGAAAGAGAAGATAAATTGCTCTTTTTGGGGTTAAATATATAAATACAAGTTTGAATAAAGAAAGGCATTTTAAAATACTACTTAGTAGATTTTGTACACCCAGACCAGAAACAGAGAGTCAGAGGGTTGTGCTTCTCACATAAACCCACCATTGAACTGAATTCTTATACTGAATTCTCAAGTGTGCACTTGGTCACAAAACAATATGAAACACGGGCCTCCCCGGTGGCGCAGCGGTTGAGCGCTGGGTTGCGAAGCTGCCCGCAGCCTCTGCAGCGCCAGTTCGAACCCCAGCTGCTCCCCGGCCCACCAGAGGAGGGTCCCACAGGGCGCGCAGACCTCTCCTGCCGCCCGCTGCTCCCCTCAGCAGTGTACTTAGGTCCTCTGCCTGCTCTGCTCCCCGCTCTGGCTCTGGTGAATTCTCTCACCCTCCCGCGCTTCTGACTGTACCCAGTGCTTGTATAAATAAAATAAATCATTAAAAAAATATGAAACATTCTATAAAACTGAAAACATATACATGACTTCTGATGGAGATAATGAACTCTACCTGAGGTCTCAGAAAGAAATCCCAGAAAAAAAATTATTTTGTTTCTTGTGTGTGTGTGTGTGTGTAAGAGAGAGAAAGAGAAAGAGATACAGTGTGTATGTGTGTGTGTGTGTGAGAGAGACAGACACAGACTATGTGTATATCTATGTATGTATAGGTGAATGGTTATATATTTATATGACTCATTGATTTATGGTATCTGTGTGGTACCTCATCAGGTTTTAAATAAATAATAAAAACTTTATTATGGTGATGTGACCTATTAACATATTTGTGAAGTAATAATAAGACCTCTACTTTCATGTTATAATTTTAAGTGTGCCTTGCCAGGAAGTTAATTCCTTTTTCACTAGTATTTGGGAGAGATTTGTTGGGAACATGGCCTTTTTTTGCATAGTTTTATGGATTCTTCTCAGATGTGAAGGTGGCAGAATATGTGAACACATAATACACCTCTTTGGCATAAGGATTATTTTAAAGTAAAGATACTTGAAAAATAGTGGATATGAAAAGGGCATTCTAATCTCTCCTTTTCTTCTTGAAAACAGGAGATAAAAACTCCCATGTGAAAGATGCTCTCCCTGTATCAGGAGAAAAGACACATTCTTTGAGGGTGAGTCAAATCAAGAGAACTCTGTACAAACAGGTCTGGTTAAAATAATTCTTATCTTTCTTTAGTTTCCCCAAAGTTTATTTTTCCACAACTCTCTTTTTTCCCCACAACTCTCTTTTTTCAACTCAATGTGAAAGCATTTAGGTGTTGGCTTTTCTTTGGGTCTTTTTTCACTCTGAAGGCTTCTATCTCATATAAAATACTAATGTGTATGTTTTTCTCCTTTTAATTTGCTTTATGTGAGTTTAATTCTTAAGCCAATCAAAATAGCCTAAGAGGCTAAAGGTAAGAATTTTCCTCCTTTACAGATACATCAGCATTTGGGAAATATTTATATAAAAGGAATAAGAAAACAACATTAAAATGTTACCAGACTAACTTCAAATATATTTTCCTACCTCTCCTGTTTTCAATTTCATATAGAAAAAATAATATCAAGGTGGGAGCTATAAGAGTTCTAGGCTATTTTATAGTTGTGGACATCAAAATCATTTGTTGTTATGTTGTCTGAAGAATGCATGCTTTTAATCAGGGGGAAATCTGTATGTGAGAATAAAAATTGCCAACCAAAACATCCAAATATGAAAATTGAGAGGTAGAATACATTGGTTTAACAGCGACGTGTTAACACAGAAAAGTGGCAACATTACTTTATGGATATTACTACTCTTTAGAAATGCTTTAGTCACTCAAAAGCAGTGATGGTGTAAGCAGGGGCAAAATCCTATTGTTGTATACAGTAAACACAGATTGCTGCTGTTTCTACTTATTTTTATTTCTTTTTCATTCTCCTAGAAATATAGGTTTAAAAAGCATATTAATAAATTAATTTTGTTTTCTGTAATTAAATCTAGGGTAGATTTTGCCCAGAGAAGCATGCCATCATTTGCACACAAGATATTTGGCTTTCAAAGTCCATTTTGCTTATTGTTGGAAGGTTTTAAATAGATTATCTCTGGCAAATTCCAATGCAATCACATGCTTCCTCTTAACTAACCACTGATGTATTCTATTTTAAAATATGTAAATGTTCAGTGTTCATGAGGTTTAAATTTAAGATGATAAACTTAACCAAATTCCTGCCTTCAGTAGAGAATTGAAAGCCAATGGGTCATGCAAGAAATTGTCCTTAGGGGGAATGGAGGAGGAGGAGATGCAGGAGGAAGAAGAAGAGGAGGAGGGTAGAGACTATTGAAAAAGAGTTGGGAAAAAGAAAGTAACTTCTTACTGTAGTGTGGTTTAACATTTTTACACAAATGTCTGTGTGAATCTTACTGTGAGTTTTTTTTTTTTAGCTCATAGTTACTTTATAAATGCAAAGCAACTTGTATTTATTTCATTTTCTCATACAACAGGGATGCTTCTATTCCATTTTCTAGTCCCTCATGCAAAATAATGGCTCCTTTTGCATACCTCAATAACTTTTTAATTTAAATTAGATTATGAAGGTAAGTGGGGAGGAAAAAAAATGCTAACATTTTTCAGTGTTTATTACCTGAACTTTCAAATGATGTGAAAAGAATCACAAATGTTTTAAAATTAAAAGTAGGCACAGACCCAAAATTGCATTTTACCTATGCAAATCAGACACACAATTACACTGGAAGTAGTATCTTTCCAACTCCAGTTTTTGTCCAGCTTAAAGTGTTTGAATCAGGTAAACAGTCTTCCAGAGGGAGACTTTTATGTGGCCTTACACCCAATGATTTTGAGTGCTGTGTCCTTATAACAGCATTATCTTTAAACCAGGTAATTTTAACAAAGTAAACACTTAATGGCCACCTTTTTCACCCTAAACAGCAGAAACCAGTATCTAACGAGTAATTGCTTTAATTGATCCTGAATTGTGATTGTCTTAGTACTTACATTTCCTTAAATTTCTCTCTCTCTATCTTCATGTATGTTCTCTCTGACTCTGTCCTCCTTTGTGATTGCTCTTCTGATGAGTAAAATCTACTTAAGTATAGTGTTAGCTATAATTTAACTGTAACCAATTACATAACATTTAATATGTGCCACTGTTTTAAATGTTTAAAAATATATTTTTTTTAAATCTAGTATAATGTTCACAACAAATCTATAGTTTTATAATTACAGAATTATTTTAATAGTTATTATACACACAATGATACTGAACATATAAGAAATTAAATCAAAGCCATTAAAGTACTAAGAGATTGGGAATCCAATTCAAGTGCATCAATTTTTAAGGCCATTACTATTGTCATTATTTGCAATGTAACTTTTCAGATAAGCTGATAAGTATAAACAAGACCATGAGTTATGCTGTAGATAGTTCCTTTGGGGAATAATTCTAAGTCACTGTTTAAGATAAATCTGGAACTCTAGCTTATTTAGCCATAGTTCATTGAATTATTTGGTAGGCATAGAGTCCTATTGTCAAAAAAAATTCAACTCAAACTTGGGACCTATCAAATATTGATTAATATGAATTCCAGTAATAACTTAAGTTTATTAAGCTTTTATTACTAGCTTAATATTGTGTTGCATTCTATCTGAACTCCATTAACAGCTATAACAATTCACTGAGATTGGCACTATTATTACCTCAACATTCTACATTAGAACATTAGACTTATAGACTTCCTAAATTTTGTTGTTCCTAAGTGGCTCAGTCATGACTTGAATTGGAATTAATTATCACAGAGCCCAAACTATTAACTTCAGGACTTCTCATTTGTGATAACACTCAGAAAACAGTGAAACAGTTCATTACTGACTTCAGATTTTATTCTGCATATCCAATGTGAGGTAATTAAACATTGCTTTCATTTCTTCCAAACTGGATTGTACTCATATTCAGCCTTTGCTCTCTTCTGGTTATCTTATTTATCCCCTGGTCTCAATCCACAAATACACAAGGGAGCTATTAAAGAGTGAAGATAACATAGTATGCAATGTCTATAAACCAACTTTACCCTCTTTTATATTTCACAGTGAAAATATTACTTCTTTTGAAACAAAACAAATCCTAGAATCTGACTACAAAATTGAGGCTGCTAGAGGAAAAGTCTAGGTAGCGGTGGTGGGAACAAAGTGGTGAAGAATTGTGTGTGTTTTGGTGGGATGGATGAGGTGCTAAAATACATCTAAAGAGGTGTGAACGTATAGCCCTAAATCATATTCAGTGTTGTAAATCAATATTACTTCAATGAAAATAGTTATAAAAATTAAATAGGTTATAAAAAAAAATCTTGCTTTTTTTTTTTTTTTTCCCTGGATTCTTACACCCAGGACCGCCTGGCTTCTGTGGACATAACATTTTCCTTTTATCTTAGATGATCTCTGGCCTGTACAACCAGGTTCCTATCTCATTCTTCAAACCTTTTCTCTATCTCTGCTTCTCGGCTCTGCTTCTACCAGACTTTTTCCTGTTCATCTAGACTTGCTTTTCAGCAACCTTTTTGTTACAGTTGCAAAGACACAATCAGTGAGTTAAACATTTAATGGTTTTCTGAAACCGACTATATAATTTTACTCCTTTACTTTGCAGGTTTTGATAAACCTGATGGACAAAGAATGGCTACTTCTACCTCTTTTTGTTTATGAAATATAAAGAATCTTCCTTGGATAATAGCACATATTAGGTTTTGATAAAGATATTCTGATAAAGATTTCTGGGAGTGTCCCCTGAAGTATATAGATGGGAGGGGGATGAGCTAATCTGTATATCTTGTAACTTGATTGGACATGGGAGAGTCTCTGTAAATATTAATCTTTTTAATCAATGAAATCATCTATCAACTCAACAGTTTCTAAGTTACTATGCATTATCTATCAAAGCATTTCATATTTCTTATGAATCTAAATTATTTTATTCTTAACCTAGAGTGTATATATCTTAGAAACTTTCAAATCATTAGCTAAGATCATACTAACAGTGTTTTCTTTATTTAATACAAATCAGAAGCATAAAAAATATTGTATTTGAATTTCTTTTCTAATGGTAACAAATAAATTTCAGGGAAATTAATTCTAAATTAACAAAACTGAATTATTGAGAGCTGTATCTATGTTTGGGGAAAAATACTTTTCTGTTAAGAGAAAATTCCACCCATAATATCTATTCATACATGTCTATTGCATGAACATATGGTATTTGCTTAAAGATTCTGTCCTTTCAACAGAGTTAAGCTATTGGTTTAAATAAGTAATTTGATTTTGCAGATTCTCACAGTTTTCTCAATTACAAATTTGGGAGATTAATGTTTACCTACTGCAAAAATAACAAGGATTAGCTAACAGAGAAAGAGTGCATATTTTGGAGTCCCACACTTTCTATTCTTTGCTCTTGATCTGTCTTAGATTATTTCTATTGTGACAGAGATTTATTTTTTCTCCTCCAAGATTTCTTATTTCACAGTCTTTCATTGATTATCTTAATAATTTGGATGCTCAATTTACCCAATGAATAACTAACACTCTCACCTCCAGCAATTTTATTAGTTTAAAAATGGAAATTTACTAACCTGCTTTAGTATTCATTCGGAATGCCTCTAATAGTTGCCTCTTTTTTTAAAAAAAGATTTATTTATTTATTTATACAAGCACTGGGTGCAGTCAGAAGTGCGGGAGGGTGAGATAATTCACCAGAGCCAGAGCAGGGAACAGAATGGGCAGACTGATGAAACACACTGCTAAGGGGAGCAGCGGGTGTGGCAGGAGAGGTCTGTCATACCATGTGGGACCCTTGCCAGTGGCTGGGGATCCAACTGGTGCTGCAGAGGCTGTGGGCAGCTTCGCAGCCCAGCGCTCAACCACTGCACCACTAGGGGAGGCCCTAGTTGCCTCTTTTTAAGTTTATTCCTTTTGTTGGTTTAAATAGGACTCAAAAGAAATTAGAGAAAAAAATTTGAATTTTCCCTTAGCCTTGTTATGAACATGTGAAATGTGGTGATAAGCTAGTAACTGAAGCAAAATGAGCTATTAGAGCAATCATGTATGTGTTTGGGTGATAGTCTGTTGTTGACTAAAGAACAAGGTTAAATAGGACTACAGTAAAGAGACAAAATAATCTAGTATATGAGACAATAGGTTCTGTGATATTGCAAAAACTCTTTCCAAATTGGATATATCCCTTTTTATTTGCATGCCTTTGGGTAAATATCTTTGCATTTCTATGCAATACTCTTTACATCACTAAAATATAGTAAAATATATTACCACTAATTTTTTATTTATTTTTTATTTTTTTTTTTATAAATTTTATTGTTATATTCCCCATACAATTGCAGCCCCACCATTCTGACCCCAATCCCTCCCCTCCCACCCCCGCCCCCCTAAAAGTGTCTCTGGTTCATAGTTTTTTGTTGAATATGATTTTCACTTTCTTATAGTTATTCATTTTCCTGGTCCCTTATTTAAGTTTTCTAGATTCCTGCTATGAGTGAGACCATCCAGTATTTTTCTTTTTCTTTTTGGCTTATTTCGTTGAGCATGATCCCTTCCAGCGCCATCCATGTTGCTGCAAATTGCATGTGTTTATCTTTTTTGAATGCTGAGTAATATTCCATGGTATATATGTACCACATCTTCTTGATCCAGTCATCTATTTTTGGGCATTTGGGTTGTTTCCAAAGCTTAGCTATTGTAAACAGTGCTGCTATAAACATAGGGGTGCAGGTGTTCTTTGGAATTGATGTTTCTGTGTCCTTTGGGTAAATACCTAGGAGTGGAATTGCTGGATCATATGGAAGCTCTATGTTTAGTAGGTCCAGAAATCTCCATACAGCTTTCCACAGTGGTTGGACCAGTTTGCACTCCCACCAACAGTGCAGAAGAGTTCCTTTTTCTCCACACCCTCGCCAACATTTGTTGTTGCTAGTTTTTTTAATGTGTGCCATTCTCACTGGTGTAAGATGGTATCTCATGGTAGTTTTGATTTGCATTTCCCTGATGACAAGTGATGTTGAACATTTTTTCATATGCCTGTTGGCCATTTGTATTTCCTCTACAGAGAAGTTTCTTTTAAGCTCTTCTGCCCATTTTTTGACTGGATTCTTTTCTTTGTTGTTGTTGAGTCTCATCAGCTCTTTGCAGATTTTTGTGATCAGTCCTTTATCATTGGTGTTGGGTGCAAAAATGTTCTCCCAGTTGGTGGGGTTTCTCTGTTTTTGTTACTGTCTCTTTTGCTATGCAAAAGCTCTTTAATTTGATGTAGTCCCAGCAGTTTATCTTTGCCTTCACTATCACTGCTTTGGGTGATGTGTCTGTAAAGATGTCTTTGATGTGCAAATCACGTAGTGTTTCGCCTATATTTCCTTCCATATATTTTATGGTTTCAGGTCTTATGTCTAGTTCTTTAATCCATTTTGAGTTGATTTTTGTGTATGGTGTGAGGTGGTGGTCAAGCTTCATTCTTTTGCATGTAGCGACCCAGTTTTCCCAGCACCATTTATTGAACAAACTTTCTTTGCTCCAATGCATATTCTTTGCTCCTTTGTCAAAGATTAGTTGACCATAAATCTGTGGGTTTATTTCTGGATTTTCTATTCGATTCCATTGGTCTGTATGTTTGTTCTTGTTCCAATACCATGCAGTTTTGATGATTATGGCTTTGTAGTATAGTTTGAAGTCTGGGAGTGTGATGCCTCCATTCCCTTCTTTTTTTTTCTGGAGAGCTTTGGCTATTCGGGGTTTTTTGTGATTCCATATGAATTTCATCAATAATTGTTCTATTTCTTTGAAGAATGACATTGAAATTTTGATTGGAATAGCATTGAATCTGTATATTGCTTTTGGAAGGATGGCCATTTTAATAATGTTTATTCTTCCAATCCATGAGCAGGGGATGTCTCTCCATTTCTTTGTGTCTTCTTCTATTTCTTTTAACAGAGTTTTATAGTTTTCTTTGTATAGGTCCTTTACCTCTTTTGTTAGATTTATTCCCAAATATTTGATTTTTTTTGTTTCAATAACAAAAGGGATGGTCTTTTTGATTTCTTCTTCTTCAGATTTATTGTTTGTGTATAGGAAGGCTACTGACTTTTGCGTGTTGATTTTGTATCCTGCCACTTTACTGAACTGATTGATGAGTTGAATTAGCTTTTCTGTGGAGTTTTTGGGGTTCTCTATGTATAATATCATATCGTCTGCAAATAGTGATAGTTTGACTTCTTCTTTTCCTATTTGGATTCCTTGGATGTCTTTCTCTTGTCTTATTGCCCTGGCTAGGACTTCCAGTATTATATTGAAAAGCAATGGTGAGAGTGGACATCCTTGTCTTGTTCCAGATCTTAATGGAATTGCTTTCAGCTTTTCACCATTGAGAATGATACTGGCTATTGGCTTGTCATAGATGGCCTTTATGATGTTGAGGTATGTTCCTTGTATCCCAAGAATTTCAAGGGCTTTTATCATGAATGGGTGTTGCACTTTGTCGAAAGCTTTCTCAGCATCTATTGATATTATCATATGGTTTTTATATTTCTGTTTGTTGATGTGTTGGATAACGTTGATTGATTTTCGGATGTTAAACCATCCTTGTGCCCCTGGAATGAATCCAACTTGGTCGTGGTGAATTATCTTATGGATATATTGTTGGATTCTGATGGCTAAAATTTTATTGAGGATTTTTGCATCAGTGTTCATTAGGGAGATTGGCCTGTAGTTTTCCTTTTTTGTGTTGTCCTTGTTCGGTTTTGGTATTAGTGTAATGTTGGCTTCATAAAACGTGTTTGGTATTGTCCCTTCCTTCTCAATTTTTTGGAAGAGTTTGTGAAGGATAGGCACTAATTCGTCTCTGAATGTTTGGTAGAATTCATTTGTAAATCCATCAGGTCCTGGGCTTTTGTTTTTGGGGAGGTTTTTGATTACCATTTCAATTTCGCTAATTGTAATTGGTCTGTTTAGGTGTTCTATTTCTTCTTTATCTAGCTTTGGGTGATTGTAGAGTTGTAGGAATTTGTCCATCTCCTCTAGATTGTTAAACTTGTTTCCATATAACTGTTCATAGTAGTTACTGATTATTCTTTTGATTTCTGCTGTGTCCGTTGTGACTTCTCCTCTTTCATTGATGATCCTGTTTATTTGTGCTTTCTCCCTTTTTTCCTTTGTGTGCCTGGCTAGGGGTTTGTCTATTTTATTGATTTTTTCAAAGAACCAGCTCTTGGTTTCATTGATCTTTTGGATTGTTTTTTTAGTTTCAATTTCATTTATTTCTGCTTTGGTTTTTATTATTTCTTTTCTTCTACTGGTTTTGGGGTTTTTTTGTTGTTCTTTTTCTAGATCTTTGAGCTTCGAGATTAGGTTGTTTCTTTGCGTTCTTTCTTGTTTCTTGATGTGAGCTTCTATTGCTATATATTTTCCTCTTATTACTGCTTTTGCTGCATCCCATGCATTTAGGATATTGGTGTCCTCCTTGTCGTTCAATTCAAAAAATTTTTTAATTTCTTCTTTGATCTCCTCATTAGTCCAATGGTCTTCCAGTAGTGTGGTTTTTAATCTCCATGAGGTAGGAAAGTTCCTTGCCTTCTTTTTATGGTTTATTTCTAGTTTGATGCCTTCATGGTCAGAAAAGATGGTTGATATGATTTCAATCTTGGTGTATCTGTTGATGTTTGTCTTGTGCCCCAGTATGTGATCGATCCTGGAGAATGATCCGTGTGCGCTTGAGAAAAATGTGTACTCCGTTTTTTTGGGGTTTAGTGTTCTATAGATGTCTGTTAAGCCTAATTGCTCTAGGTCCTTATTTAGAGCTTTGGTTTCTTTACTTATTTTTTGTCTTGTTGATCTATCCATTGTTGATAGTGGTGTGTTGAAGTCTCCCACTACGTATGTGTTTTCTCTGATGTCTGTTTTCAGAGAGGACAACAGTTGTCTGATATATTTTGGTGCTCCTTCGTTTGGTGAGTATATGTTAATGAGTGTTATTTCTTCTTGAAGTATTGTCCCCTTGATCATAATGTAGTGACCATTGGGGTCTCTTTTTATCTTTTTGAGTTTGAAATCTGTTTTATCTGATATAAGTATAGCTGTTCCTGCTTTCTTTTTTGGTCCATTTGCTTGTAGGATTGTTTTCCATCCTTTAACTTTGAGCCTATTTTTATCTTTTGTAGCTAAATGCGTTTCCTGGAGACAGCAAAAGGTTGGGTTTTGTTTCTTAATCCAGGCTGCAACTCTGTGTCTTTTTATTGAAGAGTTTAGTCCATTTACATTTAGAGTTAATATTGATATGTTAACATCTGTATTTGCCATTGTGTTTGTCTTTCCTTTGATTTTATTTATTTATTCTTTTAATAACTTTTTTTTTTTTTTTTGGCCTTCTTTCATTGTTATCCGTCCCTCTGAGGTTCTGGCTTTTAGACTCCTTGTAGTATTTTTTGGAGTGGGGGTTTAGTTGCAATGAAATTCCGGAGTTTCTGTTTGTCTGGGAAGGTCCATATTCTTTCTTCAAAGAGGAAGGAGAGCTTTGCGGGATAGAGTATTCTTGGTTGGCATCTGTTTTCTTGGAGTCTGTTGACTATGTCCCTCCACTCTCTCCTTGCCCGTAGTGTTTCTTCGGAGAAGTCTGATGTCAGCCTGATTGGTTTTCCTTTGAATGTTTTCTGTTTCTTCCCTCTTGCCAGCTTCATTATTTTTTCCTTGTCCTGGATTCTTGGGAGCTTTACTATTATGTGTCTTGCTGTATTTTTCCTTTCGTCGTGGAAGTTTGGTGTTCTTCTTGCTTCTTGTATATCAATTTTCAGCTCCTTCTTCACATTTGGGAAGTTCTCTTCAATTATCTCTTTGAATATTTTCTCTGTTCCTACATCTCTCTCCTCTCCTTCTGGTATTCCTATAACTCTTATATTTCCTTTCCTCATGGAGTCAGATAGTTCTCGAAGTCTTTCTTCGTTCTTTTTCCTTCGTACTTCTCTTTCCTTTTCTGTTTTGGTTCTTTTTATTTCTGTGTCTTCAAGATTACTTATTCGTTCTTCCATTTCATCTATTCTGCTTTCATTGCTTTTCCCAGAATTCTTTAGTTCTTCCATTAATTCTTTGATCTCCTGCATTTCTTTTACTTCCCTCTTTAGGGACTCAATTTCTTTCTTCTGACCATTGTTTTCCCTCTCTAGGGACTCAATTGCATTCTTCTGATCGTTGATTATTTTTCCCTTATCATTGTTTTCCTTTATGACTTCTGTCCGTTTTTTAATCACGGCAATTTTAAATTCTCTTTCTGGAAGGCTCAGAAATTCTTCCAAGTTATTGTCTTTGCAATCTGGGGGCTGGCTTTCTTTTTGTGGTGTGCTTTTTCTCTGGAGAGTTGCTAGGTTGCGTGTGGTTCTTCTCCTCCCTACTGTCTGTTTTCTAATTTGCTGTATGCGTTGGGACACTGTGTTGTTGGTACTGGCCGGCATCTTGGGTGGGCTTCTCTGTTCCCCTCTGGTTCTTCCAGGAGTCATCTGTCAGTTTCAAGCAGCCTTTACTGGAGAAGGGTCCCTGTTCTAAAATGCCGATGTGGGGACACACTCCCCTGTGCGCCTGGTCTGCCCCGGCGGTGGGTTCCTGCTCCCCTCTGGGCTTGGACTGCAGGCCAGAGGGGGTCTGGCGTGGGCGAACTTCCCCCGCTCACCTCTGGCTCCTGAGGAAGCCTTCTGCAGGTAGTCTTTACTGAAGAAATGTCCCTGTTCTAAAATGGTGATGTGGGACACACTCCCTGCGCGTCTGGTCTCAGGCACACTCTTTTGCGCGCCTGGTCTGCCCCGGCTGTGGGTGCTCGCTCTCCCTGTGGGCTCAGACTACTTGTTTGGAAGGGCCCGGTGTGGGCTAACTCCCCAGCTGGCCACTAGCTCCTTCAGTAGCCTGTGCTGGGGTCAAGTCGCTAGGTGGCGCCAGAGATCTCTCCTAGAGCCCTTGGGGAGCTGATTTTCCACCCCGTGGGACAGGGAGCAGAGCGGGGATGGTAGGGTACACCTCAACGGCTTTGGGGTGCTGTGTCTGCCTTGTGCCCCACCGTCGTGGGGAACCCACGCCCCTAATTTCGTGCCCCGGGTCTCAGTTCCAAAGCCCTCAGTTCCAGGACGCGGGCTGTAGCCCAGATCAGTGGCGCGGGAATGGCGCCTTTTGAATCCCGCTCCCCTGCCTGGGCGCCTTGTTCCTGCTCACTCAGGGAGGGCCTCCGCCGTCTCCCCGCAAGCCTAGGTCGCAGGTGCGGGGACCTGGGCAGCTGCGATCCGGTCCGGATCCGCGCCACTTTCCGCGCAAGCTTACCGGGCGGCCGGGGCTGTGTGCTGGTGCTAGTCTCCTCCTGGGGGGCGGGGCTCTCTTTAATGGCGCCTGGAGCTCACCTCCGCGGCGGATCCTGCAGGGTTCGCCTCAACTCCCGTTCACGGGGTGTGGTGGCTGAAATAGTTCCTTTCCACTCACAGTCCCACTTGCTGTGTCCGTTTTTCTTGTTGGCCGTTTTGGTTTGTTGTTTCCCTCCTCTCTGCCGGTCGGAGAGTGCCGCCTCTGTGGGCGGGGGAGGGGAGCAGGGTTCTGTGCTTCCCTCCCTTCTGGTCCTCTTTTATGGCAACTTTCTTCTTTGGGCAGTTTGCTGGAGTCGTCCGTTTATCTTCCGTGTCCCAGTTCTCACTGGGACCTGCCGCTTTTCCTCCCTATTAACTTTTTTTAATGGGAGATCTTACTCGCAGCGTCTCCTCGCCGCCATGTTGCTCCGCCCCTACCTTACCACTAATTTTTTAAATGACCACTATCAATTTAATAATAAGGAACTCCTGTATCTAACATTTTTAATGTGTCCTGACAATATGTTGAATAATGATGCTATAAATGCCTAAATACAAGTACCTAAATACTTTTTGACAGAGTAGGCATATTTGAGATTTTTTTATAGTTATTGTATCTAACATTTATTATTTGGTATATATAAGCTATCCTATACTCTTGCTATTTGTTGTACTAAGCTATTTGTATGTCATTGTATACTGAATCACAAAACTTTTATAAATCCAAAATGTATCATAAGTCAAAAATTTCTCCATAATTATTCAACAAATTCACTTGATGACAATCTTGAATACAAGATGTGAGGTTATTTGTAGTCTTTACTTTTCCTGTTCAATGTAGCTCTTCATATGTTTCACTTCATATGTTTCATAGCCAGTATTATGGACTACAATTATGGGGTACTATCATAGATTGCTATTGGGGTATTATATAATACACAGTATAAGCACCATATTGCCTTTTAAAAATATGAAGGATTCAAAGTCCCTATAACATACTTTGTCCTAAGATTGTGGAGAAAGCATTTGGGACCCCTTCTATAGGTTATGTTATGAAAACTAAGCTATAGAACTAAAAAAGATATAACCAGTATCATTAAAATGAGAAGAATTTCAAGTGCTGATGCATTACTTATATGTCCCATGTTTAATGACCCCTAAATTCATCTATTTTGAACAACAGGAAAGTCAATTACACTTTGTGCAAGCTTATTAAAATATCAAAAGTAGGCTACATTTATAACATTCCCTGATCACAAATAGAGCTCAGTTGCCCTGCTACACATAGCATCTAGCATTTCTCCAAGAAGCTTGTCAATACTGCCATTACACAAATAAGTAAACAAACAACCCAACAAACTAACCCTGTCAATTCTTTCTCTCACATGTCAAATAAAGTCCAAAGGGGACTGCTTTCTCAGATAAGTTGAAACTACATTCCATTTCTCCCGATGATTTGCCTTTCTTCTGCTTTTTTGGGCACATGGATATTCCACATGTCAAAGGAAGTGATAGATAAAACTATAAATGATGTGTGTAGATTTCAAACCTGTCATAAGCATCTATCATCATCTTCTCAGGAAGTAATATATATTCATTCTAGTAGGAGTTTTTTACCAAATATTGTATTTTCAATGAGAATTTTTGTTGTAGTAGTTATTTTTAGTCTTTCCGGTACCCAACTTTCTCTGACTTTTATTAGCACAGTCTGAGTCACTGCTGGGCTGTATTTAATGTTAAATGCTAATATACTTCAAACTGGCATGAATCTCTACAGCTGCATATGAGTAGTAAAGATTAGCAAAGATTTCAGGGGATGAACTGGAATTTGTCAATGCACAAGAAAACAATAGGATGTGTCCAACAATAGGAAATTAGTTAAAAGAACAAATTATGTTAAATTTATATGATAGAGTACAAAACAATTGGTAAGAACTAGAAAACAAAAACAATGCAAAGATGATAAACGTCAGAAAAAAATGTTTAAAATATGGAAATATTCCAACCTTTTTATATATAAAAATACACATAAATATGTAAATAATGCATAATTTTTTAAAGGAAAAGACTATGGAATTATTTGACTCTGAAACATTTATGATGATAATTCCAATGAAACTGAGTACTAGTGAATTTAATTTTCATTTATTTGCTTTTATTGACATTATGCATTTTAAAATAATGTACACATTACATTTGTGTGTATCCACCAACCATCAAAGGTAGTAAGTGGAATATTTCCCTAAAGTAGAAGAACTTTATGTGAGACTCACAATTGCGTCCCTCTCTTCCCTATCAGATATTAGAACTGTGAAGAGTTAGAGATCTGTCCTTTATCTCAGACAGAAATACTATCTTTTTTAAGTTTGATTGCTGTTCACACATTCTTAAAAACATGTCAGAGCAAAAGATGTCGATAGCTCAGAATTCATGCAGAAACAAGCAAGACCCATAGATATTGCCTTTCAATATCACTAATCTAAAATTTTCTTAGTAATTGTCCAGCTTTATTTCTACTCTTTAACCCTAACAGATGTATCTAAACAATATATGAATTTCAGCCTCCCTGGTGGGGCAAGAGTTTAAGACACAGCACTATGAAGTTATCTGCAGCTACTGCAGCACGAGTTTGATCCCTGGCCAGAGAGGTGACCTACATGGCGCAGCAGACCTCCCCTGTCTCACCCGCTGCTCCCTTCAGAAGTGTATTTCAGTAGATCTGTCTGTTCTGCAACTCACTCTGTCTCTGCTGAATCGTCTCACACACACCACTCTCCCTGCATCTCTGGCCTGCACCCCAGCTCTTGTATGCCTAAATAAATAAATCTCTTAAAAAAAACATGGATTTCTGCTTTTAAAATCCAAATTAATGGAACATTCAGTATTAACTTTTGGTATGATATTTTAAATAAATATTAAACTTTGAATGTATTCATATTAAATGGAGCTACAGTTTATCCATTTTCCTATCTATATAATATATAATATACCATAGGCTGAATGCAATATCCAACCAGTATTATCTTATCCATCTATTGCATTTATCTGCTTGGCTTATTTTTAGGTTTTGTTTATGTGAAAATGCTGTCATAAACAGTTTTTAAAAGTTCCAGCTCCAGGAATTGATTGGTATCTAGTAATGCCAAGAAACTGTTTGTCATTGAAATGGATGTTGAATTTTTCCTGCATTCATTTTTGATAGTCACAATTCTTCACAATAATCTACCAATATTATACCAATATATTTTCTAACATTAAGCCAACCTTGCATCTAAATTTTCCTATGGGAAGCAGACATCCAGACATATGGCAGACATTGTTGTGGTTACATAAATTCTGCAGTAAAATGTATTCTTATAACCAAGAGGACATAGCACCAAGTTTGACTGTCATTTTAGGATAGCATTACACTTTCATCTTTTCCTCAATGCTTATAGGTGTAAGACAAAGCAGTATATAACTGTACACAAAATGGTATTTATTCCCTGCCTTCCAAAGATTTAGCTTCCAAATGAGTGCATGATAAGATGGGCTCATGAAAGATCAAAACTGTGATATCATTCTCAGTGTTGAGAACTCTCTGTAACAAGTGTCAGCTATATAATCTCTGCGGGAAGGTCAATAATAAAGATTAGGTTAATGGGAGATATGTATTAAAGCACTTTTAAGTTATATTTTAATCTCTAACCTTGTTGGTCTCTATGAATAAAGTATTAGAAAAAATAAAAGACGTAAATTTATTCTATGCTATTAATAGTTTTGGCTGCGTAATTTTCTAATTCCAAACTTGGGATTGTAAATGGTCTTGCTGTTGGAGGCATTTTAAGAAATATTCTTCTGATGTTTTGTGGCATTCTGCATGCTTTATAGTTTCCTAGAACATTTACTGAGTTGTTTTCCCATTTAATTTTCCTCTGACTGGCAATATTCTTTATGAATAGAAACCAAATTTTTCCCCTGCTCTGCAACTCCTAGAGAAGCAAGATGCATCAGAAAGAAGCAATCCTGTAACATTTACATGACAAAATATATGTTATCAAAATACACACAAATGAACTTTCTGACATATTTCCCAGACACTTTGATTGTCAGGACGGTCATTCTAAATTTGATTTTGACAAATTTGTTAGCTTTGCAGCAAACTAAATCTAGGATGTTATTATTACTTTCTGGCTACTTTTACTCTAATGATAGAGACTCACACAACCAGTATGTTTTTTAGTTCACAGCTAGCATTAGTTATAGAAAAATGAATAAAACCAGACTGCACATACATCATTTTTTCCTATATGTCATGCAAAAATCATCCTGTAGCAGGTGTAAATAACTCTTATTTAATTCCTTTGGCTCTTATTAAAAGTTGTCACATAACTGCTAACATTATAATAACTACTATATTTGTTTGCTGAAATATCCTTCAGAGATATTATACATTTGGGCAATCCCAGCCATGACAAAATATCATATTGAGTCATATATTTCTTTCACACACTTATCACTAATAACATGATCTATGTCTTTTCTAATTCTAATCTTTATTTCAGCTGTTGTCTGGACCTAGCTTTCTGCTTTCCCATTCACCTTGGCAAAGTCTACTTAAGTCCCTTATTAACTACTTGCATATGATTGATTGTATTTGTTATCATTTTTTCTTGGAGGTATTTGCATTTAATAGAAGCCTATGACATGTGTGTCTAATGTTTGTTTACCCCTTTCACCAAAAATGTTGACTGTACAAAAGTTAACTTCAAGGCACACTGAGCTTTCAGCATTCCCTGGTCACCACTAAAAAGTCAGAGGGGTAAAGTGCAGCAAAAGATATGGTCCTGTAATGGTACTTTCAAGCTGAATAGGAATGACAAGGACATTTGTGAGATATCTTGCTTGAAAAACTGGAAGACTGATGATGTGGGACCTTTACAATATTTCACTGTCACTTTCATTTGTAATGACACCAAGTATAATTTATTTGTCCCTTCTCTAGAAGCAGCATCATTTAGGCAAAACTTCTTTCACAATAGAAAGCAGATATTTTTCCCTGAATACTATTCCCAAGGGCGGTGATACAAAATATGTAGTTGACATAGAATAGTGATCCTAAGGGAGTGGGGCAAATGCTGATTTATTTTTTTAAAAATATTTTTCCTTTGAAATGTCCTCTACAAAAACATCTTCAAGATCCTATCAAGTTTTCCAATGACTCCAGTCATGATCTAGAAAATACAGTTAAATTTTCTGTGCATATTGGAATTGCTGGATAGTTGAATCCAATAGTGCATCATAAGAAGTCTTCTGAAATTCTATTTACACTCTGGAAGATTATTACAGTCAAATACTTATGACTGCAATGTATGCAGGAGGGAGACAGGGCAGCTAATGCGTCACATTAAGACTCTCTGCTGAACTATATGTGCCCCTAGTTTGGGATCACAGATGGGATCATAGCTTGGTGATCTGTTTGAAAAAGATGGCTTTTGGTCTCCATTACTAGCAAATTATAAGAAATTCCAGTGCTTTTGGAACAACTTATTTCTTCTATTTTTATTTTTTATTTGCAAGTTTTGCCCTTAAAGAGCTATTCCAATTATGATTCTTAGAAGAGCTCCAGATATTATGGAACAAAAAGAATATTTGAGGTTCAACTTGTTTGTATTTGATTAATCTGGCAAAATGATAAAATAAATATTATAAAAGCAATTATTACTTTATTATAGTCCTGTATGCCAGCACAGTTCTTTATACTTGCAAAGCACTTTTCCACCAGATGTTTTAAATTTTTAATTCCTATATGATCCCTTGAGATATAGAACAGGAATATAGTATTCCTATATTTTGCAATATAAAACCAGAGACACAGCAAATTAGTGATTGAACATGGACAAGAATTCAGGTAGTCAACCTTAAAAAATATTGTTTCTGTGTTACTACTTCAACTCCTATTATATAATGAAAAGAAAAGGAGGGATACTTAATGTGAGAGCCACTCACTCACATGTCATACACTGTGCTAGTGGCTTTGTAAGAATGATATCCTTTAATTCCCACATATACTCTCTGAAGCTGCTGATAATTATTTTTATTTTATGAGCTTTATGAATAAGGACACTAATATTCACAGAGGTTAATTAACTTGCCCACTGAAGGCAACTGGAATGTGGCAAAGTTAATATGCAACATTAGGAATGGCTAATGCCAAAAATTACTTTTCAGAAATATTATGTAGCCTTCCAGTTGATAGAGGATCAGCAAACATTCCTTTTCTTAAACTTTGATCTATTTATGACCTCTTATCTGACTTCTCTTTGCAACCTTCTTCTGTCAAGTATATCTAGATGCTGGCATTCACAATCACAGTAGTAATAATCTTTTGTTAGTGGCTAAATTGGTATTTTGCCTGCCAGTCACACATTGCTCAGAACTTTGTTAGGTGCTAAATTAAATTTTGTAAATACCTTACCTAGAGTGTACAAAAACTGATTAAGAACATTGTGGCATTTGGTTTCACTTACTACCATATATATATATATATATATATATATATATATATATATACATTTGAAGGTATATCTCTGCATACTGCAATTTAGAATTAAATAGGATTATATATTACAAGTGTCAGACAAGATGCCAGGCATAATAGCTATTTCCCCTTTTGTTTTCTGCTTGCCTTTCAGGGGTTCAGAATAATAAATTTTATTTATTGCTTTTTTTTTGTCTTTTTTGTTCTCTAAAAAGAGGCCAACAAAATACCATAATCTGTATTATGAGATCATGTAACTTCCTTTAACAATAAATGATGTCTGAATTTTTGATCTTAAGATTCTTCCCTTCCAGGGGCCTTCCTGGTGGCGCAAGGTGTTAAGATGCAATCTATGAAGTTGTTTGCAACCTCTGCAGCACAAATTTGATCCCTGGCATCCTGCCAGCCAGGAAGCAACCCACATGGTGCAGCAAACCTCTCCTGACTAGCCCTCTGCTCCCCTCAGCAGTGCACTTCTGGCAATCTGCCTGTTCTGTTATGCACTGTCTCTGGTGAATCATCTCACCCACCACACCTCTGGCCTGTACCCCAGCTCTTATATGCACAAATAAATAAATCTTAAAAAAAAGATCATTCCAAACACGCTTTTTAGAAAATGCATAATACTACATTCTTTTCACAAAAATAGAAATTTTACCTTTTTAGAAAAAAACACTCAGTACAACTCCATGGGAAGTTCTTCCTAAAAGACAAGAACTTTACATCTTTAAGTCTATGAGACTTATTCTATTATGGTCCTGCAAATGTGAATAGAAATTTAACCTTAAATGGTAATCTGGGCATGCTTCTGAAGACCAATTTTTTGCCACCACTTTAGTAAAAATATTTCTCAGGGCTCACATTTATTTTGGAAATACGGCTTGGTATTAACACATTTACAAATTTTTCAGATTTAAATGTCTTCTCAAACCTACCTCTGTTTTCCAGATGCCTTTTTTGAATCAGGAATTTAGTCCAAATGATCATACCTTCTAAATGGAAATTTAACAATCTGCAACACAATCTTGTACATCTTCATTCATTCTAACTTTTCTATGAAGATTATCTTCTCTATCTGTATGTCTGTAAACCCTTGGGCTAAGTCTAGTATCACAAATATTATAAGATATGAGTGAACTACTGGTTTTATGTTAATTGAATTGGAGTCATTGGAGTAAAACACTATGCAAGAGGGGATTTTCACCTCTAGTATATGCCATTTAGCTCTAACTTGACAGAACAGCACATTAATTTGGTATTTTGCACCAACTATTATCAACTGGTGGTAAAATGTTAAGTTGAAAGGCACTTGGAGATTCTATATTAATAGAATACTCTTGTCAGTATATAGTACCATGATTAATTAGAACTCCTTCCTTACACATGGGAAATGAATGGAGTAAGAGGTAGAATGCATGGGCGTTATTTTAGTATACTTATTACCATTTATTATTTAGTTTCTGAATTTTTTTTTATATTTTTACACCAACTTTTTTTTTTTAACAAATGGGTTACATTTGTTAACCAAATGAGTGAAAGAATAGATAGGCAGAGGATCTGAACAAAGACTTTTCCAAAAAAGGCATACAGACCAACAGAAGCATGAAAAGATGTTCATCAGCCCTTGATATTAGGAAAATGAAAGTCAAAACTACAGTAAGCCACCATTTCACATTTGTGAGAATGGCTATTATTCAAAAAAGAAATGTGATGAAGATGTGGAGAGCAGGAAACTCTTATACACTGTTGGTGGAATGTAAACTGGTGTAGCCATTATGAAAAGCAGTAGGGAGATTCATTAGAAACTAAATAGAAATTCCATATGATCCATTTATCCTATCCTGGTCACTTACTCAAAAAAATAAACCAAAAACCCAAAAACCCAAAAAACCAAAAAACACAAAATAGCAATTTAAGGGGATACACATGCCCCCATGTTAATCACATGATTAGTGATTGAATAAAGAAGATGATGTGACATAGACACACAATCTAATTCTATCAATTTTTAAAAAAGATGAAATCCAGCCACTTGTAACATGAGTGGAGTGTACCTGCAGAGTATTATACTTCAACAAATAGTCACAAGGAAAAAGATAAGCATTGTATGATTTTTCACATATAAGGTACATAAAGAAACCAAACAAAAGATGAACTAAAAAATTTTGTTTAGACTATAAAGGCAAATTAACAGTTACCAGGGAAGGGGGGTAATATAAATCAGGTAAAAGAGATTAATTACATGGTGAAAGAACTAATTAGATTTTTAGTGATCAATTTAATGTAGCATATATAGATGTTGATTTATAGTGATACCTGAATATTACAAGGCAGTATTACTGTAATAAAAAGTTGTTGAGGGCATCCCCGGTGGCACAGTGACAGTGGGTTGAATGCAGTGCTGTGAAGCTGTCTGCAGCCTCTGCAGTGCCAGTTCTATTCTCAGCCGGCCAGGGAGAAACCCACATGGCGGGACAGACCTCTCCTGTCTCACCCACTGCTTCCCTCAGCAGTGTATTTCATCAGTCTGCCTGTTCTGTTCCCCACTCTGTCTCTGGTGAATCCTCTCACCCTCCCATGCCTCTGGCCTGTACCCCAGTTGTTGTATAAAAAAAATAAATCTTAAAAAGAAGGTTGTTGGAAAAATTTTTAGTATAAATCTCGTAGCTAGAATCAAATACCAGTAAAAGGTCATACACTTATAATTTAAATACTGGTAAATATTCCCTTCCATTCATGAAGATAATAATGCCATGCCTTTTGTGATGACTTAGAGTGAGAAAACATTTTTGTACTAATTTCATTATCTCTTTTTTCCCTCCATAGGCTAATGAATATTTGATAGTCACATTCTTGTGGGACAAAAATCTGGGACATTAATTCATAGGAACTTCAGCAGATCATAAATTCATGACATCATCTCATTATAGGAAGGGCACACATTACCCTTTATCTCTATTATCCACCAATGAACTTCCATTGGGAATACGTTCTTTTATCCAAGAAGGTTTAAGACATTCCAAATAATCATGGGGATTTCCCAATATCAAAACTGTTCATGTATACTAAAAAATTAGTAATCTGGTTATTTAATTCTTTCATTTTGATGTACTGTACTTTTCTTTATTTACATCTCCCCTTTCTATTATTTGTGACTGCAGTGAGAATATAGACTACACTCAAGAATTCTTTTCACAGTAACTATTGTCACATGAGTGGTGAATTCTCATATACATATGTAATTTTCTCCAAAATGGATATTGGTAAACAAGTATGTCTGGGAAACAGAAAAACAATGGATCAGAATCTGGCTTGTTATTAAGGATTTAACTTTATATAAATTCCTGAAAGAAGCCTTTCTTGAACTAAACCAGCTTCTCCTGAGGTTGTACTGTTTTCTACTTTTGCAGTATAAGACTATGCTCCCCCAAATCAGCATATACAATACATTCTTTCTCTATTGGTCTGAGAGTTATGGGAAAGGTTTGAGTAACAGGAAAGGTCTCCTTCATTTTTGAATTCCCAGTATCTGTCATAGGTTCTAACATATAATAGGCACTCTCTTTATAGTTATGAAATAAGATAACCACGGGTTAATGAGAGATACTTTCAGTAGCATAATAAGTAAACAAGTAATACATTTTTATACCACTGGAAGAATTTTATTTCAAAACTCATTTTTAAACACTAGGATATATCCCAATACTCTATAAACCAGTATTTTCATTTTTATAATGATAATAACATTTTACAACACAGAACTACTTTACATTACTAGAATTCTTCTTTATTGAGCCCCAAGAGTTTTATATCCAATGATGGAGCACTCTAATTACAATGTTTTGAGGGACAAATAACTTACTAAAAATTCTTTACAGTTCATTAGCAGCTGGCACAGAATGTTGTAGTGAAGATCTGCAAGACTTATCAATCATTTCTAATAGACGAGACTATAAAACCCTACAGAAGCAGTAGGACTGGCTAAAGCATTACGTTGGCTAATTAAGGTGTCAAGACCAAAACCTACATTTCAAATGTAAGAGATTATGGTCATAAATGCCCAAATGCCTGACATACCTCTACTGCCATCTGAGGGAAGTCATTCTAAGTAGAAGATCTACATAAAGTGGAATGACTTATGACATTGAATCTACAACCATGTCTGTAACAGAATGTACTAAGGTGTGCCCCATAATCCAAAGAGAGGATCTGGTAACATAATAGTTATTTGGAATGCCTTAAACATTCTTGGATAAAAGAAGGAAGTATTCCCAGTGGATGTTAAGTTGATAATAGAGATAAAGGAAAATGTGTGTATGCGTGCCCCTCCCAGAATGAAATGATGTCATGAACCTAAGTAGTTCAACTCTTATGAAATGGATTGCTTTAAGATTGTTCTCACTGGTGAGAAATCATGAAGAGGCAGTTGATGAAATCACCTAATTTTACTTTCTCATATGCAGTGCGAATAGAGAATGTATGTTGGGAAGTTGGAATAGAAGGAGAAATGTCTACTTGATCCTAATTAAATCACTCAATTAGCTTATTGGAATTGAATGATATGCCAGGCACTATACCAGCAGCTGAGCAAAAACTTATGGTCTCACTTCTCATAGATCTCACAGATTATTAATAAAAGTGACCATTATTCAAATGATCATATAATTATAAGCTTTACAACATTTTAACTGTGCTTAGTGAGCTTATTATGCAGATTTCATTTTATTAAGTAGGTTATTAGAAATATTGCTGCAAAGAGAACTAAATTTTAAGTATAAACAATTAGTAAGTATTAGGACAGGAGGGTAGAGCATTCCAGGTAGAATGAATAATATGTTCAATGACCCTTCAGTGAGAAAGAGACTATTTCGAGAGAAAAATAGGCAGTATAGCTTGAATGATGTGAGAAGCATCTAAAGAAACAGATGAGGCCAAATTATGAAAAGACTTGTAGACTATGTATTGTTCTGATTTCATTTCAATAACAATAGGAAGCTTTTGGAGGGTTTGGAAACATGACAATTGCTACATGAATAAACTGATTAGAGGTAAATCAGACTGGGTGGAATGCAAAACAGGATGGAGAAAATGCTAGCACTTTGGGTAAAAGGTATTAAAGCTTAGATAGTGAAGCAGGAGAATATTTCTAGGAAATTAAAACATGACTGGTCACCAGAGCTCTCAAGTCCATATCTTTTATACTTTTTGGACATAACTACAACATTTATTCAAATTCCCTATGATACTCCCGGTACTGGGATCCAGCAGTCTATTTGGCTCTTCTGGTGATTCTTTATTATTCTGTCAATTCATGGAATAGATTCCCATCACTGGATTTGTCCTCATCCTCACATTCACAAAAGGGTCCCAATAATATAGAAATGATGACTAGAAATTAAGTTGTGAGAAATTTTTGGAGTAAACCACAATGGCACTGAGACTAAGACAAAATGATTTAGCAAGAATCTCTGAGCCATATCGAAGCTTCCAGCTTAGAAGCACTTAACTAAATGCTTTATGATTTCTTGGAAATGATTGACATGCTCAATAAACAATATGTGATGGGCAGTACTTTCAAAAAGAATTAGGTGTAAAAGGAAGGAACCAAGGAAGTATATAATTTGTGTGTGATTTCCTAAAAATTTAATAATTTATATTCTGAAAAATGATAAATTCTGATGCTAGATTTGCTCAGAGAAATATAAAATCTCTGATTCAGAAGGTACTTCCTATAAAGTCCACTGCACCCAAAAATATGCAAAGTATGCATTTTTATCAAGAGTTCATGAAACAAAAAAAAAGAGTTCATGAAATATTCTTGAGGATAGGCTACATGCTGGGTCACAAAACTATCAATAATTCAGGGAGATGGAAATTATATCAAGTATTTCTGTAATCACAATGTTATCAAACTAGAAATCAATCACAAAAAGAAAGTAGGGATAACCTCTAATAAGTGGAGCATCAAAAATATACCATTGCTTAGCTACAAGGTTCATGAGGAAATTAGAGAAATTTAAAAATACCTAGAGACAAATGAAAATGATGATATACCCTACAAGAAGCTGTGTGGCTCAGCAAAATCAGTATCAAGAGGTATGTATCTGGCAATGTAGGCTCATATCAAGAAACAAGAAAGAGCTCAAATGAATCATCTAACCATATACTTTAAGGAGCTAGTAAAAGAAGAACAACAAAAAGCCAGTAAAGCAAAGAAATAAAAATTAGAGCAGAAATAAATGAAATAAAAACAAAAAGGATAGTAAAAAAAGATCAATGAACCAAAGCTGTTTTTTTAAATTAAGAAAATAGACAAACCTTGAGCTAGATTCATTAAGAAAAAAAAAATAAGAAAACTAGTAAATAGAATCAGAGAAGTAGCAACAGAAATTATAGAAAAACAGAGGCTCATGAGACTACTAGAAAGATCTTTATGACTAGAAATTGGATAACCTAGAAGAAATGGGCAAATAATTAGAAAGCACTTTCTTATTTTTAAAATTTTATGCTGCAAGTTTCCTGTCTATTTTCATCCTCCTTACTCTAATGTTCTCATCATATGAAAACCACAATACAATTATCAAAATAAAAAAAGTCATGTTTGTACTATTAACTAAACCTCAGACATTATTTAGATATCATCAGTTTAAAACTGCCATTACTTCCCAGTGCCAAGATCTAATCTGCATTCGCACTTTGCATTTAGTTATATCTTTTTAGTCTCCCACATGCTGTGAAAATTTCTCAGTATTTCTTTATTTTTCCAAGCATTGACATGTTTGAAGAGTACTGACCAGCTACATTGTTCAATGTCCCTTGATTTGTAATTTTTCATGATTCAATTGCATTTATAAATTACTTTTAAGCATACCACAAACTTGCTGTGCCCTTCTCAGTGCATCAAATCAGGAAATTTATATCAGTGTTGTATTATCAGTAATATTAACCTTGATCACTTCATTAAGGTGCTCCATGCCTAGTCTATCCATTTTACAGTTACTATTTTTCTTTATAATTAAGGCATATTTGGGAGGAGATATTTTGAGAATATGTGAATACCTTGTTTTGCCTCAAAGTTTTCACTATCTAATTTTAACAACCACCAGTGAATGTTGAACAGGACATTATTACTATTCTAATTAACATTTTTATTTTTCATATTCCTGTTATAAATAAATATAGATTGAAATTCTCCCCTAGTGGAGAATAACTTTATTATTTATACAATAGATAATCAGTATTTATTCTTTAGACTCTAATCCAATACTATATTTATGTAGTTGTTCATATTTCTCAGCTTTGGTCAATGGGAGCTCTTTTAACTTGGTTCCTATATAATGCACTGCATAATGTATAATATTCCTTTCTCTCCACCTTCCCTCTGTCCTTCCTTTTGTGTCTCCTTATATCACATTTGGTATCTCAAAATTCTCTAGGCACACCTGGTATTTTTCCTGTAGCAGTCATAGAATCAACCACTCTTCCAATGTGTTCTGGTTTCTTTTTTTTGATATTCATAAATTAAAATATGGATCATAAATATGATCATTGTAACAGGGCATCACAGCTTCTAGTCCAGCTAAGCACACAGCTAGGATATATATGTATACTTACTAATCCAAGCATACACAAACATCTACGTTCATTTTTATATCTAACTACATATATTTACAGTAATATCTATTATATATTATCCATATAGCAAATTATTGTGTTATATGAAACATGTATATATTATACATTATAGTTTATATATACATATATGTATATGTATAACATACACACATATTTTTATAAGACTGAATGTTAATAACTCAATTTTAATCAAATAGCACGGGTTCATTCCTAGCTTTCATACTCTCTCTATTTATAACTTTTTCCTCTAACAGTGAGAATTATTGTCTCATTTTCTACAATATGTTTACATTGTTTTCAAACATAATGTTTACTTAAAATAGTTTCAGAATTGATAATCCCATAGGTGTGAGTGTAAAAAAAAAATCTAGAGTATAATTTTTAATTTTTGGAGGGTTTCTGATGTCACTGTGATGGGTATTGTTCTGTAGTTTGCTTTTAATAACTTCTCTTGTTTACTTTTTAATAGACTAATGTTGCCCTCATAAAGTAAGGGAAAAATGTTACCTTCTCTTAAGAAAATACTTTCTAAAATTGGTATTTCTTCCTTAAGTGGTTGATTTCACCTATGAAATATTCTAGGCAGATAGTTTATATTGTAATATTTTGTTGTTGTTTTTCTGAGTTCAGTATCTTTAATAGACAATTCTATTCAGGTTATCTATTTGGTATTGAGTGTACTTTGGCAATCTACATGTTTCAATGAATTTGTGCATTTCATTTAAGTTGAATTTATGAACACAGTAAATTTTAGTATTTTCTATTATTCTCTTTATTAGGTTAGTTCTGTCCTTTTTTCTCCTTAAAATATTTGTAAATTCTATCTTCTTTCTCTCTTTTTTTTTTTTCACCAGTTTGGTTAGAAGTTTATCAATTTTATGTCAATGACCCAGCCTTAGGTCTCATTAATATCTTCTATTGCTCTCTGTTTTGAATTCCACTGCTGTCTGCTCTTATTTTTATTATTTCCATCCTCTACTTGCTTTAAGATTAATTTGCTATTCTTAGTTTCATAAGGTTTTCTGATTTTAGATATTTTTTTCTATTGTAATGTATATGTGTAATACTATAAACTTCTCTCTTTGCATTTCACTATTTTGCTACATTTTGTACACATAAGCTCAAAATGTTTTCATTTACTTTAAGATTTTCTTTGTCTCAGACAATTTGAAAATTTGTTGCATAACATGAAGAGACTTGGGGATTTTGCAGATATCTTGGGGATTTTGCAGATTTTTGTTTTAAATTTGTTTTATTCAAGAAACATTGTTAATTGACAAAAATAACATACATTGTAGGATTTTTGTTCCTTTAAACTTGTTTAAGTATACTTATGTCTCATCATATAGTATATCTAGGAAATATTTTATATGCACTTGAAATGGCTTTATTTTTTTAAATGGTACAGAACAGTCTATAAATGATAATTATTAGATCAAGTTGATTGATAGAGCTATTCAAAGGAAAAAACAATAAAAAATTTGAAGTGAGTTTCATTTCTGTGACTTGTTATATATGAGTAGAACTTGGAAATCTTCAACAAAAAGTTTCATGATTTCTCCAAGCAATAATTTGAATATTTTATGGAGCTATTTTTCTCATATTTGTCTCAGTTTTCATGGCAGTTATGTATTTCCTGGGCTTCAGAAATACTATAAACTATGCATTAAAAAAGGAGCAAAACCAATTTTTATATGAAAATTTTCTTGAATCAAAAAATCATTTTATTATTATGCTTAGTTTATTTTTTTTACAAAAGACTATAGCTGACTCAACTTCAAGCTTTTTTTATAGAAGTGCTAAATATTTTAAACATAACAATATGCTTTTTATTCAAATAACATTTATTACTTACAATTTCCCAGACACCGCAGTAAATTCTTTCAAATATTTATTCAGTGTACACAATAAATCAATGATGTATGTGTTATTATCTACCTTTTATACCTTAGAAGATAGTTAAAAATAAATGTGGTTACTGCGGTTTTATTTGGGTAAAATACTAGAACTTGCTGTCTTAATATAAAACCTCTGATTTAAAATAAATTAAACATTTGAAAAAGACCCATTTACAAATGGCTGAAAAAAATGTTTTATTTAAGTTTGATGAACCTGTCATGGTATTGAGGAATTTTTAGCACATCATACTCTCTGTTTTCTTAGTTTAATTGGTGTTTTTACTTCAAGGTAGAGATATTTAATTTGAATAATAATGCACAAAGTAGGATGTATCTTATTGCTACCTGATGAACATGGGGTATTTCTCTTAGATGGAATGCAACTATCCTACCCTGCAAGAAAAGGATGATTACAATTCACTTCATAAAAGAATATCTCTTAGATAAGCATCCATCACAACATGTAAAAACTGAAAAAACACTACTAAATAATTTATGTGTCAAAGATGAAATTGTAATGGAATTTATAAAATATTTAGGAGTGAAGACAACAATGAAAAAACATTTCAAATAGATCTTTTGGATTTTAGTAAGAAATCCTGAGATGGTTTTTCAATGTTAAAAGCATATAATAGAAAAGACTAAAAATTAACACTCAAGAAGTATATATTCAAGTCAAAACAAATTCAGAAAACAAATGCCATAGTATGCTTTTAAAATATATAGGAGTAAATGTTTCAAAAAAGAAAATAATGAAATAGAAAGCAATAAAATGCACATAGGATTGATCAAAACCTGCAAGTCATTGATTGAAAAAAGTCTGTGATTGAAAAAAAAACACTTTTAAATAAAATTGGAAAAAAGTAAAACATAAATCAATATACAATAGAGGTTAGACTGTCATAGAATAATTCAAGTATGTAAATATATTTGAAAAGTTACATGAAATAGACAATTTACAGGAAAAATATAATTTACCAAAATTTTTTCAAGGAGAAATTAAAGCTGAAGTAAAGTTACATTCAAGAATATCAATTAGAAAACATTTACACAAAATAAATTAATGAGTTCCTTAGAACCTTCCATAAAATTTGACCAAAGTTCAAGGAAACTCAAATCTATTATTGATGCAAAATTTTCCAGGCAATTGAAATACATCTTTTCCTATAACTCAAGTGACTTTTTATAAGTTTAATAGAAAAATCTGAATGAATAAAAAGAGAAAGAAAAATATCACAGATTAATCTAATGTAAATATTTGCTATATATTTATAAATCAATAGTAAAGTGATGTATTGATATGTGCTAATCAAAAAGAATTATTTAAGACATGCAAATAAAAAAGTTAGTATATCTATTAATATAATTCAACATCTTGAAGTGAAAGGAAAACCCCTAATCATCTCATTAGGTACAGATAAATACTGGATGTAATTCAATATCTGCTATGTTGAAACTTAAGACAAAATTAATAGTATTTCTTAAAAGAAGTGTTTCTTTCCCAATCTGTGACATAGATTGTCTATATAGACTCTCAAAATAAATAAAGACAGATGGCTATAATTAATAGAAGCCTATTAGGTTGCTGGAGATAAGATTTACATTAACAATAATTTCAAATAGGATTTGAAAGTGAAAATTAGAAAGAGGGGCCTCCCTGGTGGCGCAGCGGTTGAGCACTGGGTTGCGAAGCTGCCTGCAACCTCTGCGGCGCCGGTTCGATCCCCGGCTGCTTCCCGGCCACCGGAGGAGGGTCCCACATGGCGCGCAGACCTCTCCTGCCGCCCGCTGCTCCCCTCAGCAGTGTACTTCGGTCCTTCTGCCTGCTCTGCTCCCCGCTCTGGCTCTGGTGAATTCTCTCACCCTCCCGCGCTTCTGACTGTACCCAGTGCTTGAATAAATAAATAAATAAATCTTTAAAAAAAAAAAAAAAAAAAAAAAAAAAAAAAAAAAAAAAAAAGAAAATTAGAAAGAATTGCAAATCTATGATGACCATTCCATTCTTAATAGAAACAGCTGAAAATTTCCTAGTAATGAACTCTAAAAAATATATATGAATTCATGTGAAGGGGTTGCGGGGGAATTTATGTGAAGATAAAGCAAAATTGAAGATAAATTCAAAATATTATTTAAATTAATATTTAAATATTAATTAAAAATTAAAATAGGCGAATAATGAACACAAATAGTAAGACCTACTATGTGGCATTTAAGAAATTTGAGCCAAAATTTATACAAAAAGATAAAAAGGGGCCTCCCCGGTGGCGCAGCGGTTGAGCGCTGGGTTGCGAAGCTGCCCGCGGCCTCTGCGGCGCCGGTTCGATCCCCGGCTGCTCCCTGGCCACCGGAGGAGGGTCCCACATGGCGCGCAGACCTCTCCTGCCGCCCGCTGCTCCCCTCAGCAGTGTACTTCGGTCCTTCTGCCTGCTCTGCTCCCCGCTCTGGCTCTGGTGAATTCTCTCACCCTCCTGCGCTTCTGACTGTACCCAGTGCATGTATAAACAAAACAAATGTATAAACAAAACAAACAAACAAACCAGCAAACAAATAAATAAAGCATGCCTATATAAAAAAAAAAAAAAAAAAAAAAAAAAGATAAAAAGCCAGGAGAATGAAAAATTGAAGGAAGATGATATTCCTTTATATATATTTGATCTAATTATAATAATATAGTAAAATAACAAATGAAATATGGCACAGGCACAAGTTCTAAAATTGAAGAGAAAGCCAGAAATTACTGGCTACATATGTAACTCTACATATGTAGAGTTACATATGTTATAAATTAGAATTAAATATATTGACGAAATAATGGACAGTACAAATTGGAATAAATATATTCACTAGCCAATAAATGATTTGGGGAATATCCATACATAAACTTCCTCAAACACATTCTAAATATTTATAAGTGGCAAATGTCCTCATTGGTCTATAGCTAGAGGTTAGACTTTTGAACACTTAAATTTAGGCTATAGTGGTAGAAATTCACTATAGGAGGAAACCATTTGTACTCTTCAAGATCTTCTCCTGAGTGTAGCGACATGAAATTTAAATGACATAAATGCTCTAGTAAACATTCATCAAAGTGACTTTTTAAAAAAATGTGGCTATAGTACAGGTTAGTAGAAACATGGACAAATATGAATTTTCTTACACTGGTGGTAGCAGTATAACTTTGTAAGACCAATGTGGAGAGGAAAGTAACAAGTTCAACAAAACTAAAAGTTCAAATACTCTATTACAACCTTTGAATTCCTTTTTAAAATTAATAACCAGAAGTAGTATTAACATATTCTATAACACAAGCAAATGTTACTAGTATGCTCATTATACAATAACTTATAATAATGAAAAACATGGAAAATATTCATCAATGGGAATACATAAATTTTGATAAAATTTTCAATGAAAAATTAGAGAGCAGTGAAATAAATGAGTTAGTTATATACACCAATATAAAAGAATATTAGAAATGCTATAGAATAATACCATTTAGATAAAGGTTGAAAATAAAAAAATGATATAATTTCTTAGGAATGCACATATATGCACCAAAACACATAAATATGGTTGAGAAGAATATACTTCTGACTTTGGAATGGTGATTTAAATTTTAGAAGGTGGAGTCAACTGCAAAAATGAAATATTTTCTTTAAAAAGAGAATGAGCCTGAAATATGGAAAAGTGATAATTGACATTGTTTTCCTTGGTTAATCAATCGCTACTTGTTTATGTATTCACTATATATTCCTCATTTCTGAGATAGCGAAAACAGAGAAAAACCAGTTATTTACATAGGAATCTATGTTTTCTGAAATGACAATCTCTTTTTACACAATGAAAATTGCATTATACCTTAAAAATCATCTTGTGTAAGATTTTTTAAAATTACCTATGTTAGTAAGGTTGTGAAAAACAGTTAATCTGGCATCTGAAATATATTGAGAAAGGCAACTGAAAGATACTTCTCTACAAGATGTTCAGAATAGGCTTCCTCAATGTTTATCACTTTAACATGTGGATTATTTTGACCTGAAATCAGTTGAGATCCTTCAAACTCACAAGAAACTTTTACCACTCTTTTAAATACTTGAAACAATGAAAATGGGTGTCTTACCCAGAATTAGAGTTATTACCACATACTACCTTTTTATGTGAAAAACCTCTTTACATGATGGGAAAAACATCTAATTACAAAGTTTCTGTTCTTTTTCATGTGAGCTACCCTCTCTATCATTTGACTTTCCCTCTTAATTCCCTAAAGCTACTCGATCACTATCCCATTCCTTAGCATGGGATATATACTATCATATTGTTCACTGTCTTTGAAATCTGTTTGTCTTTGTAGATTTCCCGCATACAAATACTTAAATTTCTTATCCCCCCGGCCCCAGCCCCTAGTAATATATCTGATGTTAATTTGATTGCATAGCTACCCCAAGAGAAACCACAAGATTAGGGGGAAATTTTCTCTCCTCTCTGACAATACTAATAATTTATTCTCACTACTGATACCTTCTATAATTGTTATTCTTCCTACTGAAGAGAAAAACAATATTTTAGAATCTTCATGTACAACAGACATCAACAGGATTTTTGAAAGGAAAATTTGTAATATATGTGAACACACATCACATCATTGGATGTGCTATACATCCTTAGAAGCAGGTAGTAAAATGTAGCTTACTGTAGTATCACATTGTCATTTTTAATTTCTCTCATCATTCAACTCAATATATAATGACAGACTTCACTTTGTTTTAAAGAGCCAAATGTGCACCTGATAATCAAACTACTTAACTGGATTGCGTGCAATAATTTAAATATATTTAAGTGAAAAGAAAGCAACTCATCACGGTTTTTGTATGCGTGACAATTTTGACTACATTATAAAAAATTTTGATGCATGAAGGCAAAAATATTATCTAATTACAGATATCATTTTTTTCTATCTTTTTATTTCTGTAGTCCTATCACTCACAACTTCATTACTTTAAATGGAGACATTCTAAGACAGTGATTAGAAGCTGGAATACAAATGTATTTTCAATACAGCTTTCTATAATATATATTTGGAAATGACTTATAATGAAATCATTGATGTGACATTAACAAGAAGTGTGAACAGATAATATAAACTGTTTCCTGAAACACTGCCATTGAGCTGTAGCTTTACCTAATACCTAATGATATTGGTATCAGTCCATATACTTATTTGCTATACATATTCCTTATTTCTTGAATTGTCCAAAATATTTGCCATCTTCTATTGGGTTGTTTCCTTTTTTCAGTTTTAAATACCCTTTGATTATATATTTTTAATATCCATCCATATCTTTTATTGTGCTGTTCTAGTTTTCCTTTGTTCTTAAAATCCAATAGGAAATCTAAGGATTTTGAAATATCTGTGAAAGTTAAGGACATTAAATCAATTTAGAGCAGGAACTGAAAAACTGTTTGTGGACCAAATTGGCTATGAATAGGTTTCAATTATGCCATGAACTTAGAATGTATATTACATTTTTTAAAAAAATTATTTATTTATTTATGCAAGAACAGGGGTACAGGCCAGATGTGCGGGAGGGTGAGAGGATTCACCAGAGACAGAGCGGGGAACAGAACAGGCAGACTGACGAAATACACTGTTGAGGGGAGCAGCGGGCGTGACAGGAGAGTTCTGCTGTGCCATGTGGGACCCTCGCTGGCACAGCTGGGATCGAACTGGTTCTGCAGAGGCTGCGGACAGCTTTACAGTGCTGCGCTCAACCACCTGCGCCACTAGGGGAGGCTCTATTACATTTTTGAAGGGTTTAAAGTAAAACAAAAAAACTATGTGACAGACTCTACATGGCCTGTAAAGTCTAAGATATTTATTCTCTTGCCCTTCATAAAAACAAATGTGCCAGCATCTGATTCATGATACTTTATTATAGATTTTTTTTGCATTATGCTTGAGTTTTGATAGGTGAAGTTGCAGAACCTTGACAATTTTATCACATAATTTTAATAATAGTATTTTTGTATTGATGTGTTCTACAATTTTTTATTTATTTTTAAGCATTTTATGTTTTCCTGGATCACAATTTAGATAGAGATAGTAGCTTTGTGTAGGATATTTAAATTTTTTTAGTTCAAAAATATCCTGTATTTTTGTTATGAGAATGTGAAGTTTCTATCATTGATGGCACTCATCAATGGGGTAGCATGGCTTTTTATTTTCAGTTTTCTTCTTTCTGTAGGGGCTTTAATATCCACTACTTGTTTCCCCTTTTCCTTCAGTACAACTGTCCTGAGGGGTTCCAGTGACACTAAAAGAAGTACCTTCCCAACACTGAGACTTTTTGCTCCAGATACTTTTGCTCTAATATTTAGATTATCAATGAAACAAAATTTTGATTCTCCAGGCCTCTATTATCGGTATTTTCTACTCAGGGTTGAACTACCTTTTTTGAAGTGCCATTTTCTCTTTTTAAATCCTATATTATTTCTCATTTCCATGTATTCACCATTTGATTTTGCCAGGAATGCAGAAATGGTTGTGATCATTTCAGAATATTTTTCTCTTCTTTACACAGGCATTAATGTTCACAACATCTATCTCCTTGTTATGCTATGGTTATTAGCCATGGTTGGGTTATTTGCTGTCCTTGTTGAACTGTTTTTCTTTTGGGGGAAGATACACAGACATAATTAAATTTAGGAGGCTGTATTAACATGCAAGAAACTGGGATATGCTCATGTATTTACTAGTTTTTGCTTGTGAATCCTAAATCTTGTTCTTTTGTCATTTTTATTTCAAAATATTTATTTTTCTCTGATAGCAGATATAATATATAAATGTTTGTGTGTATATACATGTAATTTTTAAAACATTAGCATTGTTTTTGAGAAAAATCTAAGCTCTATATTATTTGATAAATGTATGTTTTAACCATGTGAAAAAAGATATACTCTTCACTATTTAAATTTATATTTATACACTAATTTGAATGCTAACTGGCTCACTGGCTCCCTCTGCAAACTTGATAACTGACTTGAGAGATTATTAAAATGATGCTATGTTCTATTTTTCAAATACCTTTCCAAAAACGCAAAGCATTTTATTTCCCCCCCACCTGATTAGTTGACAGTGATCAATGCCTTCATTTTATTTATATTAATTTTAAGTGCACCTTTCCTGTCACTCATAATTGAATACTTTCTTGAATTTAATCATGTTTGTTGGCTATACTTGAGAGATTATTATGGAAGGTGCTTCAATATTCAGTTTAAGTATTACAAATTCAAATTTCACAGTATCATCTATTTTCATACTTAGATTTTGGCCCACTAGTTTTCAAACACACAGTGAGATGCTTTCTAAATTTAAGTGTTTTCAGACATCTAATCCATAAAACAAATGACGTTGAGCATTTTCTTAAAAGTACTTAAATGGATAAAGAAGTTATAGATGAGACTGTTTTCCATTCATCATAACTTCCACGGCTCTGCATTTTGGGGGATCATATATGATTGTAAGTTGCAATCTATTAGAAAGTGATTGCATATTTTAATATTTTTATTTTTTTAAGGTTTATGTATTTATTGATGCAAGCACTGGGTACAGTCAGAAGCACAGGAGGGTGAGAGAATTCACCAGAGCCAGAGTGGGGAACAGAACAGGCATACCGACGAAATCCACTGCTGAGGGGAGCAGCGGGCTTGGCAGGAGAGGTCGGTAGCGCTATGTGGGACCCTTGCCGGTGGCTGGGGATCAAACTGGTGCTGCAGAGGCTGCAGGCAGCTTCGCAGCCCAACGCTGCGAAGTGGTTGCACCACTGGGGAGGCCCATATTTTAATATTTTTAAATAATTTTAATTATTTTCAACATCTGGAATAAAGGGATATGTGTGTATATATATGTGTGTGTGTGTGTGTATATGCATGTGAATGATGCAGTTACAACTATTTCATGCACACATGGATGGGTATGAGTATGGATATTTTTACACAAAATAGGTGTAACTGCACCATTATTGTCTTTAGGTGTTGAGCACACTTGCACATAGAATGTGAATTATTTGGAATAGAAAGTTTAGAAAAGAAAATGTCATTACTGATATCCACAATATGGTAAGCATTGTGATGGATATTTCATACTTGTTGCTGCTTTAATTTATATATTAAAATCACTCTGAAAACTGAAGAAATTAGGTAACTACTTTCAGTTCACATAATTTGTATTATTTCATGTTACATTTTGTCAAAATTCTTAATTTCTTGCCATCTATGCCCCTTGCTTAGAGTGGATCATGTACCTTAATCACATTCATATCACATTTAGTCATATGTTTTTATTAATCTAATGAAATGTGATGCTAAGTAACAAGTCACACTGGCAAATAAAGTATTTAAGAGTGTGCAGAAGGTTTTCCATATAAACCTCTCTTTTTGCAAAATTTACATAAAACAAATTTATAGCTCACCCACAATGGACATGTGGTATTAAGCTAGAAATAAGCTTCTGTTTTTGTAAGCCACTAAGAGTTTTGAGTCATTTGTACTGCAGTATAACAGACTACTTTGATTTATATTCAGTTACTAAATTCTGCTGCAAATATCAAAATGTTCAGATCTTACACTAACAGAAATTAAACAAATATCTTATCCTCAAAAGTTATGGAATATCATTAGGATTAGAAGACCATAAATATAAATGCAAAGGAAAATATTAGGAAATGTATACTAAAATGAAACAGTCAACAGTTTTTAAAGGATTTCAGAAGAAAGTGATTTTTCTTAATTTACATTACCATCTCCTACCCCCACTATATTATTTTCTCTTCTCCATACCCAGAACATGAAATATTTCATCTCATATATTTATTTTAAAAATAAGCAAACATATCATTTATTTGTATCTATTTTTATCAACCATATGCTGGTTGCACTATATTAATATGTCATGTATATTATAAAGCATACAAAGATAAGAGATAAAATCTCCAGACCATACTGCTGGTTTAAAAGTCTTTACTAGCTATACTACAAAGCCATAATAATTAAAACAGTTTGGTATTGTAACAAAAACAGACACACAGATCAATGGAACCAAATAGAGAGCCCAGAAATAAAGCTACACTTTTATGAACAACTAATCTTTGACAAAGGAGCACAGAATATGCAATGGAACATGGACATTTTGCTCAATAAATGGTGCTGGGAAAACTGGACCTCCACTTGCAAAAAAAAGAAACTAGACCACTACCTCTCACCGTGCACAAAAATCAACTCAAAATGGATAAAAGAACTGGACATAAGACCTAAAACCATAAAATAGATAGAAGAAAATATAGGTAAAACACTACAAGACATACACCTCAGAAATATCTTTAAAGACTCATCACCCAAAGCAGTGATAGTGAAGGCAAAGATAAACACCTGGGATTACATCAAACATAAAAGCTTCTGAACAGCAAAAGAGACAGTAACCAAAACAGACACTCCACTGATTGGGAAAAAAATCTTTGCATTCCACTCAACTGATAAGGGACTGATCACAAAGACATACAAAGAACTCACAGGGCTCAACAAAAACAAAATAAACAATCCAGTCAAGAAGTGGGCAGAAGAACTCAAAAGACATTTGTCCAAAGAGGAAATGCAAATGGTCAATAGGCATATGAAAAAATGTTCAACATCCCTGATAATCAGGGAAATGCAAATCAAAACCACACTGAGATACCACCTTACACTAGTAAGGATGGCACATAGCAATAAAAAACAAGCAACAACAAATGTTGGTGAGGATGCAGTGAAAAAGGAACTCTCCTACACTGCTGGTGAGAGTGCAAACTGGTCCAACCACTATGGAAAGCTGTCTGGAGGTTCCTCAGTCTACTAAAAATGGAGCTACCATATGATCAGGCAATTCTACTCCTAGGGATCTACCCAAAGGACACAAAAACAGTGATTCAAAAGAGCACCTGTACACCTATGTTTATTGCAGCACTATTTACAATAGGTAAAACCTGGAAACAACCCAAATACCCAAAAATAGATGATTGGATCAAGAAGATGTGGTACTTATACACCATGGAATATTATTTAGCAATCAAAAAAGATAAACTCATGCCATTTGCAGCAACGTGGATAGAGCTACAAGGAATTACGCTCAGTGAAATAAGCCAGAAGGGAAAAGAAAACTATCGGATGGTTTCACTTATAACAGGAATACAGGGGAACCAAATAAGACATCTGTGTAAAAAAATAATAACAGTACCAAACACAACAAAGCAAAAATAGACAATTATAAACCAGAGACATACTGCAGGAGAGGAGGAGGGAGAGGGATCAGAGGGAGGGAGGGAGAAGCACAGGGGACTGTGGTGATGGTGCACGGGTGCCTTGGGGAAAGAAATTCTATGGGGACTCAATCTGAGGGTTTGTGGGGGGGAAGTAAGTATTGTCTAAAAAAATTTAAAAAAATGATAAATGTTAAAAAAATATTAAAACAAGTCTTTACCTAAGACTCTTGATTGTGCTTTTGTTATACTTCTAGAATCTGGTTATATATTAAAGAATCATGATTTTGTTGCAAGGAACAGAAACAATGCCTGAATTAAGCACAAACATAAATAATTAGATGAATGTTGGAGTCTTACAGAAATCAAAGGAGGCCAAATTTGGACACTTGGACAAATTCAAGGCTGTTTTACAGAACCAAGATTCTGGATTAATAAAATATGTACATGTATAGTAATAGTTTGTCCAGCATAGCAACTGACTGCTACAGAACAATAGAAAATAGGGACTTTTCATTTTGATTGAAGGACAGAGGGGAGAATAGTCAAATTCCAAAAATGGTGATTTGAGATTTTCTGAGCCCAGTTTTTGCAAATTATGCAGATTCAGGTTTACTATGCTTAGCACATCTTAAAGCCTGCAGTCCAGCCCACTGAGTGTTATCCTAGGTAACTCATTCACTTAATCTACTTCAATCAGTGTAGAAATAGTGACCATGTATACATTCATCACAGAACAAATGGGAATGAATGACAGTCCAGATTTATGAAAAATAAAACTTCTGTCTCAATATTTGTACTTAGTATTGTTCAGCATCCATTTAAATTTGTTGCTTAAATGTTAGGAGCAAATAATAGGAGGCTATTTATATAGTTTCATAATCTTAGTAATATAATTATCTGAGAAAATTCATGGGAAAATTGGGCTTAGTCTGGATATAAAGAAACAAAAGTTCCATTAATTAATTTGCTCTCAGTCTCGATTAGATTAAATGTATCATATATAAAATGCAGAGGGGGAAATTATAAAGACTTTTTTTTGTCAGTACAATTTTTATGACCTTTCTCTAAAGAGCACCATCACTATTTCTGTGTTATTAAAAACATTAATGTAGAAATACCTGAAATGACCCTAATAATAGATGTGCTAGTGTGATGGTTTACTCAGCTGAATGATCATGTTAATTAGATTGGTGAACTACAGAAAATATCTGTAGTTTTAATGTGACACTCTGATTGACAGTTTGGGGCTTCCAGACAATCAATTTGCTGTAAGGAAAGATGGGTCATCTTTAGAGTCAAAGTCAAAGGAACTAATGTAAAACTGAATGGGTTATAGAATAAAAATTCTCTCACCCAAGAATGTCTGTAAGGAATAAGACATGCTTCCTAAAAAGATCTTAAGTAGAGAGTAATTTCATTGGAACAGAGAAAAACATTAGAAACAAATTTGCTAGAATTCTTTCTATCTTATGGTTTAGATTGGGCAAAATGGAAAACTGAAATATATCTGGAATATAATGGAATGTAACTAAAATTGAAGTTAGGATCATTTATAAGGTAATTGGAGTTAGGATCTTTATAAGGTAAGTAGTCAGGAGATTAACCAACCGAGGTGTCTCATATTCCACATGCATTACTGTTTCTCAGCTCCTAGATTTTTACTAGAATCATTAAACTACATAGGTCTCTAGTGTCAACACCTTTAGTTTCATTAAAATATAAAAAACCAACTTTTTCTTTGTATTTTGACCTTATCAGCTAACCCAGGGACATAATGTTTCACATCTTCTCCAATTAAAAATTTAGTCTTAGAGACTGTATTTTACTAGTATTACTTCATTATTATAACTAATTTTAGTACTGGTAGTAGTTGTACAGTCATTTTTTCTTTATTAAATTATGACAATAAGAAGGAACATTAAAATACCTTTGGCCAGAATGGCAGGAGTATTTCATCCTTCTTACATAAAACAAACTGTATCTGGATACCTCTTGAAAGGGGATGGTAAAGAAAGTATTAGTGAGATAAGGTAGTTTGTTTAATTTCCATCCCCCCTCCTATAATGACTGTGGCAGTGATATGATTGGGAAATGACTTCCTTCAGCATTGAGAGTCACCAAGGCCTATCAGTTGTTGAATTTACTGGAAAGATAGGAGTATCATCAAGAGTTTTAAGGTATCAATATACCTACATGCATGATTTCTTCAATGAAAGAATCCAATATCCTTTTGTCCTCCAGGGAGTCTGAGCTATTCACATTTTATCACTGCTCTCTACTTCAGTAACTCTAGAAGTTCTCAGTTAGCATGTTCATTTAAAACTTGGTTAAATGCTGATTTTGCTATACCTTAGCCTCCTGAACAGTAGTGACTGGGTTTCCTAGTCACTTATACTACATCTAACCAACATTGTAGTGTTACAGTAAACATCAAGGCTCTCAAAATGGAGATATGCCCAATATTTCTTATTGCTAACAGATTTTTTATCTTTCACATGCAAATACTATTTGTTAGAGAATATGAAAAATACTTAACAATTTTTAGTTCCAATATTTAGCAGCCAAGGAAACTATTGCTTCCAACCATTAGCCATTATAGAGCAGATGGCCCATATATTTCTCTTTCAGTGGTGAACTTAATGTAGTATTTATACATTGATTCCCAATGATGCATATCTGAAACTTTTATATTATAATGCAATGCCACTTCAATTAAAAAACAAAATTAGATAAAACAAAAGGTAATCATCAAACCCAATGCACATATATTTTCTCCTTGCTATCTTGTGTGATTATTAAGCTTTGCATTTTACATTTTGCATTTATATCTACATATAAAAATGTAGCAAATTTGATCAATTTTGAGTCAATTTACATGAAAAGTCTGTGGCCACATTCATCTATTTGGCTAGTGAATGTTCAGTTGTTCTGTCATCATTCCTTGTAATAGCCGTCCTTTCTCCACTGAATTACCTTTGCTCTATTATCAGAGATCATTTGGCTATATAATTTTATTGTTCATTTTCTGGACTCTCTATTCCATTCCACTGATCTGCCTATTCTTTTGTTAATATCACATGTTTTAATAACTGCAGCTTTTTAGTAAGTCTTAAAATTAGGAGATAAGACATCTCCTATCTTGTTCTTCTTCAGTATGTATTTGTCTTTGAGTTTTTTAATCAGAGGTCTGAAGTATTTCTCATTGGGTATTCTACATATTTTGTTAGATCTATACCTAATTATTACATATTTTGGTAGTCTGATAAATTATATTGTAGCTTTTTACTTCAAATTCCAATTGCTCATTGCTGATAGATAAGAAAATATCCTTACTATGTTTTTAATATTTACCTTGTATCTTTAAATCTTTCTATACTTGATTTAGATTCAGGAAGATGGATTTTTTTTTTTTTTGCTGATTCTATGGAATTTTCATTTTACTGCCTTATTGCATTAACTAGGAGTTTTACTTGTAATATCCTTGTCTGGTTTTGGAATTTGACATTCTGAACCATAAAGTATAATTAGAATAAGTCAGAATGAATATACTTACTGCTACTATTTTCTCAAGAGAATTAGTACAGTATTCTCTAGAATGTTTGGTAGAATTCCAGCACAGTGAACTCATCTGTGTTTATTTCTATTTGGAAGGTTATTAATTACAGATTCAATTTTTTAAATGAATAATCTAATCAGATTATTGACTTCTTGTATACGTTTTGGTAGTTTTCACATGTGAAGTAATTGGTCCATTTCATATAGATTATCAAAATTGTGAGCATAGAATAATTCTTATTTATTTAATTTTTAAATTATTTTATTTTATTTTTATTTATACAAGAGCTGGGGTATAGGCCAGAGGCGTGGGAGGGTAAGAGAATTCACCAGAAACAGAGTGGAGAGAACAGGCAGATGGACTGAAATACACTGCTGAGGGGCGCAGTGGGTGAGACAGGAGAGGTCTGCTCGCCATGTGGGTATTTCCCCAGCTGGCCAGGATTGAACCTGCACTGCAGAGGCTGTGGACAGCTTCACAGCACTGCACTCAACCCGCTGTGCCACCAGGGAGGCCCTAAAATAATTCTTAATATTCTGTTATTGTTCTTTTAATCTCTCTATAAAAAAACAGTGACAGCCAAGTGTCCTCTTTCACATAACATTAATAATTTATGTCTTTTCTCTTTTTATGTTAGACTCGTTATAGATTTATCAGTTTTACTGATTCTTTTCAATAATATTGGATTATAATATTTATTTTCAGTTTGGAATCCCCCAGTAGACAACATCTAGAGGAATTTTTTAGAAAAGTAAAACTTCTGGATCTAAAGATAAAGGATTGTAAAATAAACGAAGACAACCGTAACCAGCAAGAAGTATAGAAAAAAAAAAGTCTAGCTTTATCAAATATGAAGAATTATATTTGCTGAATTTATCAGAGTTAGAAATTAGATGGATGAATTTTAGCTCTAAGAGAAATGTACTACACTTTATACCTTCCCACTAGAGTTGATATAAGTGCCCTTTATAATATGACTAGAACATAAGCCAACTCATATGAAGGGGAAAAAATTCCATCCCTATTATTATCATATTTTAACAAAATAACTTTTCTGTTTTTAGCTTACTCTATGTAAAAGTCAACAGTAGGAATAGGTGATGTCTGAGTTTTCTTTGTTTTTCCAAATTTTAAGCTTTAAATGTTTTAATATTATAAGAAATTTCCCTTAAAACATAACATTATTCTTGATAACACAAAGTAGAAAATACCTGTCTCAGAAATAGCATATTATATTTGATAAAGTTTTGCATTTATACTTATTTCTGGAAGTAGACATGAAGTCTCTGGACAAGGCAGAGATTTATTATTACTTACAGCAATAAGCACTTCAGATACCCACATGCTAATTTCTCTTGTCTGAGATAATGTATGAAATCAGATGTCACCCTATATGTGTTATGCTCTATACTCTAAATGAGAAAACTTGATGGTAATACAGTTTTCCCTCCTATCAAAATATTTTCTAAGTCAAAGCGACATAAAGCAAAGAAACACATACTATTATTTGTATGGAATAAGTATTCCCAGACTCCCAAAAAACCTACCAAATCATACAAAATAACACTTCCAACTTTAAATAACAACATATAGTAAAAGTGATGATAAGTACACACCTGTATGAAGTAGAAATAATGTATATACAGTGTAGTTTCACTTACCAGAATCTGAAGGTGGTGAGCACACTGCCAGGCTCAGAGGCGATGTTTAGGTGTATCAGACTGAATAATTTGAGGTTGGGGTGGTGGGAGGTAAAGGAGATTGTGGTAAGGAGAAAACGGTGAGAGGTCATCTATTAACAACTGATCATCTGTTGAAACCCTCAGGGCAAGCAGGCAAACACACAGTCTCTTGCATCTGCCACCCCCAAAGTCAAAGGTCCAGGCTGTTATCTAATGTGGCCAACATGGAAGGCTTGAAATACAACAGTGTCCCTGACTGCTTAGCCGCCAGCGTTTTTCCATCACCCAATTCTTTGCAGGCATTCAGAACATCCTGACAACCTGCCCTAAGCCTTTCAAATTAAAGTCGCATTATTTTGCAATCATTGCAGCATGGTGAATCCAAGTGAAAATCTCCCACAAGTTCAGTTCTCGCGACTTAACTTTCTGGCCTTTACCATGTTGCGTTTTGTTTAGTAACCTGCCCACCAGCAATTGCATCTCTTCGTCTGTCAGTTCTTGGTCTGGGACACTAAAACCTCTTCAATATCATTTTTGTCAACTTCCCCTTGAAACTGAAGTGCTGAGTGTAATTCCTGGGGAAGGAGCTTGGAGGTGCCTTTCTCAAGGCTCTGCGCACACCTTTGCTGTGATGACTGCCGTAAAACAGCCGTTCGTCGCATTTTTCACTTTTCAGCTTTTGTCGTAAAATACACTTTGTTTTTCTTCACTTTAGGGGAAACAGATACTTATGTAGGTCTTTCATAAAAAATGAAGTGATGTAATGGAAACTTTCAAAAATTCTGTCAGGATTTGTATAAAGATTGAAATTTGATGAGTTATTTAGCATGAGGAATGCATAATTTAGAATTTGGGAAAGAAATATAAATTTGGGAAAGGTATTTTCTCTTCTAAATATTTTTTAAAATATTTTGTAGATTTCAAAATAATTTTTGTTCTCCTCTGTATTATGAGGTAAACTGTCTTGGCCAAACTGTGGTCATTTTAGTGGTAGAAAGAATTACTGCTTTTATTGCTACATCTTTACTTGCCTCAAACAGTATGATTTCTACCTAATGGAAATTTGGCTATCTATAAAGAAAACTTATGCATTTTCTAAGAAGCTTTTTTCTTATTCACATAGATTTTATTCCTTTTTTCCAAAACAATGCAGGGAACTAATTTTGGTAATATTTAATAATTATAAACTTGCTAGTCAAAAATAACACTAGCAAGCAAATTTTAGTGAAACAAGGCTGACATCCAGTGACTAGTTAAGCTAATGCAAAATTTGTAAATAACAAAAGAAAGAGAGGGTGTTATTTATTTAAAGTTCTAATCAAAGAGAAATACTACTGTTATCTGCCTGACTGATCAATGTATCTAAATCAAACTGCAGGAAACACCTTACATAGTCAATATTTCTTTAGTGTCCATATTATCAATGACTGCTATTCAATAAATGCCTACAAAATAATTGATGTTACATTTAGTTTTGCTATATCTATTTCTCATAGTGCATCTGGATCTAAAATAATTCTTTTAAATATTTTCATAATAGCCAGTCTCTTGTGTTTGTGCTCAGATTCCAATTTTAGCTGGTTTTTATTATTCAGTTTCTTGTATAGGTATCAAAACACAATTTCTCTGACTTTTCTCTTTGACTGATTAAACATGTAAAACACTTAATTGCAACATTGTATTCCTCATTGATTAATGTTTATTGTGCACCTTTTCTATGTCAAGTTGTTACAAAAGCATGTCCATAAAAGGGGGAGGTATGATGTTCCCTGCCCCATTTAATGATGGGAGAAGATTAGTTACCAGGTGAAGATATGTAACACTAATGGCAGGTCGGCCAAGGGAAGAAAGAAGGATGAAATATCTTAATTCTGTGTCCCTACTTACACCGTGGTACTGCTGTGAAGTGTTAACTAATGCTGGTCTTGGTTTCCCTTAGCCAATGAAAGGAAACAGAGTTTGAAGAGAAGGAAAGCAGTTTAATTTGTCGACAAACTGAGGGGGGGCAGCATACTCATTTCAGAAGGACCACCATCTTGTTCTTTGGCATAGGGCAGGGGTATTTATCCAGAAGTAGAGGGCAGTAGAAGGGAGAGTGGCCAAGGGTCAGCATGTTTATCTTCTAACCAGTTGACGCCAGCTTGATTTCACCAACACCAATTCAGAAAGGTATCTTCTTAATGATGCTATTTCCCATGAAAGTAAAAAAGAAACAAGGTTGTTAAACCTATAGGGTAAATAAAGTAGATAGGAATGCTTACTTATCTGGTGGGGCAGAAAGAGAGCTTTTTATCATTATATCAGTTCTGCCCATATCTCTCCTGTTCATGAGAGTTCCCATGATAACAATATTACGTCCATATATTCTCTAAGACTTACACAAAATTTGTTAATTACATGGTCTAAACTATAACTTTTCTGCAAGTCCCATATCTTCTGAATCTTGAGTTTAGAGTAATAATTTCTTTCTCATTGTTTTGTTTTGCCTCATTTAAAAAAAGAAAAAAAGAACAAATTTGCAATGAGTAGTGCAGTCTTAACTGTAAAAAAGCAGTGAAGAGTTTGTAGAACTTTAAGGCAAAAATTATACTATTTGAAATTTTAATTAGATAAGATATCTTACTACCTAAATTTTCAACTTTTAGTAATACTTCCTTTCTTTGACTATCTTATAGCATAAAAAAAGATGTATGAACATTTGCCTCTCTTTAAATATTTAAATTATTAGCATTGCAAAGGAATATTCCTTTATCAATTGAAATTCCTTTACCAAATGAAGAATTTTAAGCAGCCATTTTATTTGTTTTGTCTTTGTAATGTATTTAAAACTAAATCATCACAATTGCATTTTAGAAAAAGTTTTCAAATTGATACACTATTTACATGATTCATTTGGAGAGGAAAAAGGGAATTTTTCTAGGTAAATTGGAAATAAGTCCTTAGTCAATAGAACAAAGCATAGTCTTTTTTTCTTTATTTCTATAATAAGAAAGTATATAAAGATTCATTCTATTCCATCATTATTTCCCTCTTCAGTGGAGTTGAAAAGAGTTCATGAAAATTAATGTTCACAATGTTAAGTCTTGGTAATTAGAATAAGGAAGAATAGAAGACTAAGGCATCAACATAATTACCTGAACTTCAATCCATTGTTACTCCCTGGTTTTGACTGTGATGTTGACTGGTGCTCAACAGACTACACTATACTTAAGGGTTGTAGACATAATAGTTAGGACACTTTGGCTTTGTTATAATGGATTATTCTATGTGCCCAGCAGAGTATCTAAAACTAGTAAATATTCAATTACTAGTGATTAAATAGATCATTCATGTAAAATGATATGAAAAAGAAGAGTTTGCTATTTGATGATTTGAAAGTTTTGTATGTTCTGGATATTTCTTGGCTGGCTTTATGTAGAAAGATGCCTTCATTTCTAAACTAGAAGGATGGTTTTCTGAAGTAGTTAGGCCCCATGATTTACACCAATTTCTTCTTTGTAGCAAGACATTATATAGCTTCCATTCAACAATGATTAATTGGATTATCAAATTATTTTTCTAACAAGTAATTTTGTATATACCTAATGATACTATAAATGATATGACATATATACATGGGCACTGTAGAAAATATCCATTTTACAATAAGTTAGGTTGCTTTTTGTGTTTTAATATACTCTAATATCCAATTAAATTTTCATTACACATTTATTTCACAGATCATTTAAATTACTTAGGTGTAGTTATGATTAGCTAGCTTTTATTGTACTTCCCATAGAATTACCAAACAAAGGATGATTCTCTTTTAATTTCTTGATAAGTGTTTTCGGTTATATATTGCTTTCTCTGTCTCTTCCTCTTTCTCTCTCACTCTCTCTCTTTCTATATATATGCACACATATATGTATGAATGTGTCTATATAATAAACATATAATGAATGCTTTCTTAAGCTAAAATTTAAACTTATTCAAATATTACAGAAAACATGTATGTATTGACAATGGAACATTCACAAGATGCTAAAGGTTGGTATGAAGTAATTTTGAAGACTAATCTTGTTCTGTGTTAACATTAAACTTACCAGTATTTTTGAGAATGCTTTAAGGATTGAGTTTAAGGTAAGTTTAGAGTGAAAAGAAACTGAATTTAGAATTTAATATGGCATTATACTAAAATACAGCCAACAAACATGACTTTGAATCTCAAGATTAATTTGTGTATTATCTAATATATTCAGGCTGAGAAAGCAAAGGCATCATCCTGATTTAGGGGCATTTAGCAATTTCTATACACAAAATCTGTGCAATAGGCAAATACCCATTTATTTCCTTGAAATGCAAATTTAGGGTGTTTGGCTTATATCCATGTAATATGCTAATAATAAAACAACTGTTTGATTAAACACTGTCAAACCAGTGAAAAGTAAAATATATTATTTAAGTGCATATTTAAAATAATTCAATTTAATATTTTAGAATATATAAACAAATTTTGTTTTTAAGGTGACAGTAGAAAAGAATCAAGATACAAACTTAAAAAACTATAAATATTTGATGAACAATTCTTGCTTTGGTATGACGAAGTTTTTTTTTTACTGTCCATTTATATAACCAAGCTAGTTTTCTGTAGATTCAGAAAATATATCTATTATACAAAACAACCTGAGTCAGACAATCAGAAATGTAGAACTCAAGAGTTAATGTGGTGTTATGGAAAAAAAGTGTTGAAATTAGAGTTTTATAAGGTCCAACATGATTGATGGTAATAATATTTAATAGCTATAATTTCTATTTTTATTTTTATGCTTAAAGATCTTTCCCAGTGTCTTGTTAACTATTTCAATGCCAAACAACCTTATGTGATTTTTTTACCTCCAGTTTATAAATGAAGACTCAAAAAAAAAAAAAAAAACAAAAACAAAAACAAAAGGACATTAAGACTCTCATCCAGGATCATGAAAATAGTAATTTCAGGATGCTGAATCCAATGCCTATTAGTATAGACTATCTTATTTCAACGGTTCTGCTACTAATAATCTGAATATTAATCATTAAGAGTGGGACTCTTGAATACTGTGGAAATGGTTATAACAAAGTTATAGAACCAAGAGTTTTGTTGTCAGAATTAATGTTAATTTGTGTTTAAAATTTTCTGTAAAATATTCCTCAAATGTTCATGTTCATTTTAATATGTATTATTGTATACCACCAATGAATATATCTGTATGTTTAAGTGATCATTTGTCCCATTTAGCAGACTACTTCTGTAAAAAGTTCTATAGTATATATTGAGGGTATGATGGACCATAAAGAATGCTCCAAATACTCAATTCTAGCACTAAGCCGCAACTCTAGCACTAAACATGTGTGAACAAATGAAAGACTATGGTCCAATAAAACGTTATTTACAAAAACAGGTACCAAAACTAATTAAACTCACAAGCTAAGTCAAGACTTGCCAAAGCCTGACTTAGATAATGCCATTGGTTTAGATAATAACTCAAATGACAAATACATATTGTATTTCTAGACACTTAAGTGAGCAGAGGGTGACATCTGAATTAATAAATAGATGAACAAAATGACATTCACATATGCTTCCCCACGCAGCTATTTTAAATTGAGTATAAGATGACTGGAAGATGGAGATTTTATACACAATATCAAGAACCACTTTGGAAAATGTGATTCCATGTAGAAGCAAATTTCTGAGGAAGTCTCTATTATATTTAACTGGCAGCTTGACTGCTGAGCAGATGATACTAATACAGAAGGTGCTGCATAAATTTCTCATTAAAACAGAAACATGGACTCTTTATGTGAAAGCAATTTAACTCCCCATGCCTATATCTGCAGTTTGTTTCCCAATAAATATCAAATGTGAAAAAGGAACCTAATAAGCATTTTTATTGTTATAAATGAAAAGATATGTTTGAGAAAACATATAGAAAAAAATATTGCATGTTTTTACATGTCAAATGATGATATCTGATGAAAATAGTTTTTTGCTCTATTTTTTTCTACCTTCAAAACATAGGTGTAGGGCCTCCCCGGTGGTGCAGCGGTTGAGCGCTGGGTTGCGAAGCTGCCCACAGCCTCTGCAGCACTGGCTCGATCCCCGGCTGCTCCCCGGCCACCAGAGGAGGGTCCCACAGGGCGCGCAGACCTCTCCTGCCGCCCGCTGCTCCCCTCAGCAGTGTACTTCGGTCCTTCTGCCTGCTCTGCTCCTCGCTCTGGCTCTGGTGAATTATCTCACCCTCCCACGCTTGTGACTGTACCCAGTGCTTGTATAAATAAATAAATAAATCTTAAAAAAAAAAAAAAACATAGGTGTAATTTCACTTGTACTTATAAGTGCAACCTCACTGTCAAAAAATTCATGGTCATTCCAGATTGTTGGCATCTACATCTCAAATGTCCTTCCCTTCAATTTACAAAGATCACATAAACAAAATCACCTTCCTACTCATCTGAAACAAAATCTCACATATATACATACACACAAATACAACCAGTCACTGTAAAAATATGCATTTGTCCCCAAGATTGCTTTCCCGTGCTTCTTAAAAAAAAAAAATCTCTTCTCATGCAAAGTTAATTTTTCTTCCCTCTTCTTTGTAGGTTTTTAATCTTATCTAAGATGCTTCTCTTCCTGAATCCTCATTCTCTCTCACCAGAATCCTTAGTGCCCCTCTCTATTCACTCATTCTTCTCAATCTGAAAAGCTCAAAATTCTACTAGGTGTTATGCCTTACATACTAAATCGCTCCAGCTGTTGTTCAAAACTTCTACCTTCTCTGCTAATATACCAAAAAAAAAAATGTCATTTTTTTTCTCATTACCTGTAAAATAACGTATCATCTGGTCCTGTTCCTATTAGTATATTATGAATCTATAATGTGTTTTTAAAGCTATTTCAGGATCATGAATACACACACAAGCTTACCATATATGTGTGATGAAAGTTTCCTCTGTCATTCTCTCAGGGGTGTTTCCGTAACAGTTTGGCAATACCTATAATTAAAAACTAGCATCATTTATAGGCCATTTGCAGCCTCTAAATATTATACAGTACATAAAAGAAAATGTAAAGGATATGTCTTTCAAACAGCCACTATTTTTTCAATTATTCGATGCTTCATCCTATTGTTCTGGCACTTCTCCTTTTCTTTTTCTTTTTTAAAGATTTATTTGTGCATACAAGAGCTGGGGTACAGGCCAGGGATGCAGGGGGGGTGAGAGGATTCACCAGATACAGGGTGGGGAACAGAACAGGCAGACCGACTGAAATTCACTTCTGAGGGGAGCAGCGAGCGAGACAGAAGAGGTCTGCTTCACCATGTGGGTTGCTCCCTGGCCGGCCAGGGATCGAACTCATGCTGCCAAGGCTGGGGATTGCTTTACAGTGCGGTGCTTAACCCCCTGCGCCACCAGGGAGTCCCGCACTTCTCCTTTTCATTGGCAATTTTAATTGCATGTTTTCATCCCTTTCAGTTAGAAGAGAAATGAGTATATTTCTTGCTTGGAGGCATAAAATGAAAAGAAGTTGGTTTATGAGGCTATTATTAATAGAGAGAAAATTTAAAGTGTGAAAAATAATACAAAATGTTACACAATAGTATTTATACTGTTAGAAATTCACATTTAAAGAAAAGTCAAAACAAAACTTATCTCCCACATCACCTCTTATCCTATGTTGTCTCCAGTCCTTCTTCTCAAGATTAGCAGTGTTACCATTTTTTTTAGCACTTACAGAGGAATAAAAAAGATATAAAGAATACAAAAGATACCTATATCTATTTTTAATTTTATGCAAAATAAATAAATACAATTACTTTATATAATCATTTGCAGATTCATTCATTCATTATGCAAATATTTTTGAGTGTCTATTATGTTTCTGAAATTGAATTCTAACTTGAATTTGCCAGCTCATGACTGAGCAAATTTCTTACCTCTCTCTGTCTCAATTTCTTTATATTTAAAATAAAGAAAATACTTGTACCTACCTCTAGAATCTTTGCGAGAATTAAGTCATTTGCCACATGTAAAAATGCCAATATTCTCTTGCCTTGTACAAAATTATCATTGTTAAAAATTAAGTTTTAGATACTGTTTTCGAAACTGAGGATATTTTACTAATAGGCTGACAAAGATCTTGATTAAAAAAAGCTTGGATTCATATGGTGGAAGAGACAGAAAATAAACAAATAAGCAAAATAATAATATCAATGATTGGCATTTACCTTGCAGATAACATGAAGTTGATATTCTAGGATTAAGTGGAAGAAGGGAATAAAGCTATATAGGAATAAAGCCAATTCTGAATAGCACTGTTTGAGTTGGACACAAAAGGTGCTAGCTACTTGAGATTGAGAGGAAGTGTAGTTCAGGTAGAGGAAAGAGAAAATAAAAAGAAGCCTGATATGAGAACAAGTTTCGTGTTTCATGTTAAGAAAAATTTCAGTGTGACTAAAAAGTAGTGAGCCTGGGGAGAGGATGTGCAAATATGGAGTAAATGTTTATTTTGGCCACACTACTATAGTAGCTGATAATAGAGTTGACTTCAGTCTATATACAGCATTAAACTGTTGCTTAAACATTAATCAAGTGCTTCTGGATGATGGAAAGCAGGTAGTGGTAGATTGTATCCTGATCCCCTTCAAACATCCTAGTGTGATGCAAGGTTGAGCCCCATCGGAAGGGCCATCTTGCTAAGCTGAGAAAGCAGACATCACTATTCAGAACTTCTGAAATGGCAGAAAAGCACAAAGGTGAAGAGGCAATTATCTGTGCGGAAGGGTGAGGGGCAGTAGAAGGTTGAGCTAAGAATCCACACTGGGATTCAATGACATTTTTAGCAGAGAGATGGGAATCCGATATACTGTATAAAACTCCACAAGGCCTTAGAGAGAGTCGCTACTATGAGGCTGACAGCAGTTCAGCTATGCAGGAGGTCATGCATTTTGTGAAGCTATGGAGACCCAACCTAGTAAGTAGAGGGGTCTTGCTGAGTCTTGAATCATAGACAAAGCAATGAAGGAAATAAAACAAGGATACTAGGAAAAGGACTATAAGGACTGTGAACCCAAGAAACAGGTCAGGCAAACATGTTCTGTAAAGGAACAAATAGTAAATATTTTGCTACATATTGAGCTAATTTTTAACAGCACTTTATCGAAATAAAAAAAAAATTATCCATGGACAACAACATGTAAACAGAATGGTCAAAAGATTCCAAAATAACTGAATAGCTTATCAGAAAAAAAAACCAACATTCTTTAAAGTAAAAAATGTTTTATAACTGACTATAATGTATCATCGGCAATGTGGCACATAAGCTCAAAAATATATAGTAGTAGAAAAATTCAACCTGTAATAAAATAAAAATAAAAGCATCAATAGAAACAGATGTCAAAAATTAACCAGATGTTGGAAATAGCAGACAGGAATATAAAACATCTATTATAAATATGTTCAAGGACTTAAGAAAAAGGATGGTCAGACTGAATGAACATATGGGAAAATCTCAGAAGAGAAATGAAAACAAAGAAAGAACCAAATTGAAATTTAAGAACTTATAAATATTTATAAAATTATAAAATACAAGAAATGAAGAAGTTAATATTTGATTGGAGACACCAATTAAAGTATTCAAAGTCTGGAAAACAAATTAATCAAAATCATTTTGAGAAACCTCCACACTATTTTCCATAGGGACTAAACAGTCTACATTCCCACCAACAGAGTAAAAGGGTTCCTTTTTCTCTACATTGACACCATGTTTTGTCGTGATACGGTGATGGCAGAACCTATTTGGAGCAGGCAGATTTGGGGGTTCTAGGGTACCCCTCTCCCTCCCCTGTAACATTAATATGCTCGTGAAGTTACACTATGTCAGTAGAGACTTTTCTTGCCACTGATTGAGATTTCTGGATAAAATAAAAGAGGAATACTTGAAGACACTGAAAAATAATTGATGAGCAGGTGAATTGCAAAGGAAAGCTAAAATTTCAAGAGAGAGCATGTATGAGGGGGAGTTATCCATTTAATTTTGTCTCTCTTTTTTAATATTTTATTTTAACTTTCAGCTGAGGATAGGCTGCTGACAGAGCTGCGATGAAAGAAGGGTAAGATAAACCTCCAACAGAACTTCCATTTTCCTGGCTAGATTAATCCAGGAAAGGCATCTCTGTAAATTTGTTGGAGTAGCCCGGAGCAGCAAACCTTGCACACCCAGACCCTAAGGGTGGCAAGCCTGGCCTTCCAGGCTAAGTACAAACCTTGCTGCTTTTCCCACCAGGATGAGGGGCCAAACTCAGCACCCTGAGATCTGGACACTGTACAAGGCTGAGGGCTACACCTGGACAGTTCTGTGGTCTGAACTCTGCCCAAGATTTCCTGAATAAGGAAGATGAGGGGATGGTGGCAGAGCATCCATATTGGAAGCCTTTAAAAGGGAGATAGTGTGTGCTTGCTTTCTTTTTCATGTGAGCTACTTCAGAAGGCAGTCACCCTGCTGGGTGCTGGGTGCTTCCCCAGGTGGGGAAGATTGGAGTCCCCAACTTCAGCAGGGGCAGCTCACTCTTGCACCCTGCCAACTATTATAGCTGCAGTTTTACCTAGCACCATCATTTGGTAACTGGGCCTTCTCTCTCTGTCTTCCTGCTAGTTCTAACACTCCCTCTACCCTGTTGGTTAGGATATATGTCTATGTGATCTTTTTTTTTGCTGCACCAATGGCTCTTTTGTTTGCATTTGTGGTGGTGGGTGGCTGGACCCAGAACTGGTGAGAGTGGTCAGTACATGGTGAGAATTTTTAGATCCTTCTCCAAGTAATAAATCAAAAAAGTAAAGGGGGAACATTTCTTTCTTATTTGATTTCTGTATTTTTCTCTCTTTGCTTTGACTCAAAGTCCTATCTTTCCTGAAAAGATTTCAAAACAACAATATAAACTTCTATCTCAAGGAAAGGGACTATAGAACAACAAACTATAATTAAGGGAAAATAAAGAACTGAAGGTGAATATATCAGTGACATGGAAGACATAAAAGGAATAGAGAAAGACTATGAAATGAAAAGCTGTTTTTCCAAGTAGACAAATGGGGAAAATAAGGTAGAAAACAAATCAACAATATAAAGAACAGAGATACTAGATTTGCTGAAAGTATAATAAGGAAATGTGAAAAATGTAGGCCCATAAATTCGACAAATTGGATGGAATAAATGAATTTCTTTAGACACATAGGCTGTCAATGCTTCCTCAAGAAGAAAATGATAAGCAAAATATCCCCAAATCTACTAAGCATATTGCATTGTTAATTAAAAACCTTCCAATGCAGTAAATATCACTCACAGATAAATTTATTGGCAAATCCTACCACTCACTTAAGAACAAATAATACCAACTCCACACAATGACTTCTAGATAATAGAAGTTGAGGAAACATCTTGCAGCATGTTTTATGAGGACCTGATGCCAAGCTAGATAAATGCATTGAAAGAAAATAAGATGGAAATAAAAACTTGAATAAAAATTAATAAAAAAATCTGTTTAGAGCAATAAGTTTCATTTCAATGTTAAGAAGCTGGAAAACAGAAGAAAATTTAATTCAGAAAAAGAAGGAGGAAACTGAAAATGTAAGAGAAGAAGATTGGATAAGAAAAATAAGAGAAAGTTAATAAATCAAAAAGTTGATATTTTTAAAGGATTAATAAAGTTGATAAACACTAGATTAATTAAGTTAAAAGTAAAAAGAGATGGAGAGGGGTGAAAGAAAGAATACAATTACCATTATTAGGAGTGAAAGAGGACTACTACTGCAGACTTTTGAGATATGAAAAGGAAATAAAAAAAGATTACTAGAAATATAAAAAGCAAAGACCATGAACAAGTTTATAATAATAAACCAAATAAAACTAAGATGAAATACACAAATTCCTTGCAAGCTATACTTTACTAAAGCAAGAAAATAGGAATAGCCACCTGTCATTAAATAAATTCATAATGAAAAACTTTCTCATACAGAAAACTTCATAAGATTAATTTTATAAGGTTTAATTTAATCAAACTTGTAATTAAGACATAGTAATGAGGGCCTCCCCGGTGGCGCAGCGGTTGAGCGCTGGGTTGCGAAGCTGCCCGCAGCCTCTGAGGCGCCGGTTCGATCCCCGGTTGCTCCCCGGCCACCGGATGAGGGTCCCACATGGCGCGCAGACCTCTCCTGCCGCCCGCTGCTCCCCTCAGCAGTGTACTTCGGTCCTTCTGCCTGCTCTGCTCCCCGCTCTGGCTCTGGTGAATTCTCTCACCCTCCCGCACTTCTGACTGTACCCAGTGCATGTATAAACAAAACGAATAAATAAATAAAAACACATGCCTCTTTAAAAAAAAAAAAAGACATAGTAATGATAGCATTCAACAACTTCAGAAAATAAAGGTTAAGAGTCTCAAACTCATTTTATGATTCTGATAGCAATCTAGACCATGAAATAATGAGAAAATATTGTAGAAAAATACCACTATTAAAACACACGTACTAACTCTGAAACAATATCACCAAATTGAGTGCATGAAACAATATATTAAAAGGATAAGATGTAATAAAGCAGATTTGATCTCAGGAATATAAGGTTGGTTTAGCATTCAAAATAATTCCTTATATGTGGAATATAGAGAAGCCAAACAAGGATCAGAGAAAGTAAGCCTAAAAGCTAACCCTTAAAACTGAGGTACCCAGAAGGGGAGTGGGAGGGGAGAAAGCCAAGAGTGGAAGAAGCACAATGGACTATGGACTATGGGTGCTTTGGTGGTAGGTGTGCAGCTGCAACTACACCTGAAAGGGGCCAAGAGGGGAGGAATGGGAAATCCTGTACTTCTAAAACACTGCCAACGATGCAAACTAATCAATGTTACCTAAAGAAAAAAAAAATCTTTGTATTTAATCATAATAATAGAAAAAAGAAAAAAATATCTGATCATTTCAAGTGATTCTGAAAAGCTCTCTCAAGAAAATTCAAGATCTTCACTGCTATGGCATTCAACATTTCAAAATCAAATATATCTGTCTTTTTTCAAGGACACCCTTTATCAGGTTCAGAAAGATTTCTTTTACATATAGTTTTTTGAATTTTTTATTATGTCTGCATGTCCAACTTAGTAAAGGTATTACATCTGTTTGGTTTTCCCCCAGCAATACACCCTTTTTGGTCAAATGCCTTTCTGGGTTAGAAGGTAGGGGGGAAATAAATCCAAACTTCATCAGAAGTCTTTTTCTATATCCGGATTAGTACTCTCCAATAGAATTTCTAATAATATACATCCTAAATAATAAGCATTGTTCCTTATGGTCCATGGACCTGATGAACATTTGAAATATGGCTACTGCATTTAAGAAGTGGAATATTTAATTTTTTATAATTGAATTGACTTAATGAAATTGGATATACTTTTATATACCAAAATTATGGAAGTAAAAATATTTCTTAATTTTATCCCAAAGTTCTTTTACTCAAGAAGGGTTCAGACACCTTTCACTCAAATGCCATGACTCATATATTAATATATAGTTCCTTTATCCATCTAGACTACAACAAACAGCAACAAAAAAATTGCATTTGTACTTGTATTCATTCCCACATAACACACATGTAACTACATGACTGATATTGGAGATGTATTTAAGTGCTTTGTCTCCATGTTTTGTTAAATGTATTCCTAATAATGGATTTGCGTTAGACAAATTGAAAGTGAAATATTTTCTAAAGTTTTCCCTAGCATAGCACTTTTCACTAGTTCTAAGTTGTGTCCACATTTTAACCTATTTGTTTAAAAAGCAAATAAATCAACAGTGCTATACTGTTACTTTTTAAATTCAGTTTTTCAGATTTTATTATAAATGCCCCTCAAATTGAAGACCGCCTATATGCAAAATCTATAAAATGCCTTTCCTTGCTTATTGTTTAAAGCAAGCTATTGCTTCAAAACATATGTTACACTGATCAATCACCAAATACTTCCATCAATATATTCTAGTTTGTACTAGTTTTCAAAAAGGTCATCAGTCTTTAAGAAGTTGAGAAAGCCCTGCCGATTTTCTTGTCTTGGCTTGGCATTAGTCGTTGCACTGTCAGATTTGGCCTTTAGAGAAATTTTTGACCTACTAGAAAACAGGCAGTTCAGCTGGAGCCTCCACTGAGGAAGTCACTTGATGGGCAGGTCTGAAAGGGAAGAAAAATCCTTTCTCAGTCTACTCTGAAAGACTCTTTACATGCCAATTTTCCACTTTCATTTAGAAAAAGAACGAACAAAGAAGTGAATACATTCATTCAGCAATTACAGTCATTATGCAAACTCATAAATTTAAAATCTTTAGAGCTTACCTCTACCCTATTGTTCATTAATTTGAAGGTGATAAAAAAGGAAGCGCTGGAAGAGAAAATGAAGACAAGTTGAACATTCCGTTTGCATTCTGGTGCTTCATTCTTATTAAAAATGAGACCATCACCATTTTGAAAATTTTGTCTTTGAAAAAAATACATAAAATGGATAAATAGTATTTAAGGAAAATCTCTGTATAACGTTGACCAGTCTTTTCTAAAATGAAGTATTTCTTCTTTTTCGCTAAATAGGTTTTTATTGTCATGTTAAAATTTCTAAATATGTTACCACTTTAAATTAACGATGATCAACTTTTATCTACCTTTTCTGTATTTCTATTATGTTTACAAAATATAAAATCACAGTTTATTGATGAAAGTAAATGAAAGAGAGAATGGGCAGAGAGGAAAAGAGTGAGCACTAACAACTGTTTTTGACAATTTGTTCTGTAATGATGAGCAAACAACAAGGCTTGAGATTATGGGACCATATAAACAAATATTTTTTAAGATTTATTTATTTATATATAAAAGAACTCGGGTACAGGCTAGAGGTGTGGGGGGTGAGAGGATTCACCAGAGACAGAATGGGGAGTAAAACAGGCAGATTGACTGAAATGCATTGCTAAGAGGAGCAGCAGGTGAGTCAGGAGAGGTCTGCTGTGCCCTGTGGGTCAGCTCCCTGGCCTGGAATGGAACTCATGCTGCAGAGGCTGCTGACAGCTTCATGGTGCTTGCATCAACAGGGAGGGTCCACATAAGAATCTTTGAAAACAGATAGCACCTCTTCAGTTTTACAGTGGAGATCAAAGATCTATGTTGGATTTCACGTGCTTGTGATATCTAATGTGGCATACTGAACTAAATCATCATTTTCATAGTGATGGAAGTGAAAATGGGTAATAATTTTTAACATATATTATTAACCAGGTACATTGTTAATTATTTTTTGATGTTTTATATCTTTTATGTTTTCTAGCAGCAGATTTATCAGATAGGACATCAGCTTCAATTTTTAATAAAAAAAATACAGAGCATACGGTGATTTAAGAAACTAAAGAATAGACGTTTTCAAATGTATAGCCTTTGTCAACCAGTCTGCCTCTAGGACACACTACCTTACTTTCTACATTCATTCTATACAAAAGCAACAATTCCATAGTGTGACCTCTAGAGGTACTAAAATAATCCATCCTGTCAACTTTTACATAATAATGGCAAAAGCAGGTAATGTTGATAATTTCTTTTCCAGCATCCCTGGATATCTCAATATTATACGGTAATTTTGTGGCAGAATCTCACAAAAATTAAACTCTTTTCAATGGATCTATGACAGGGATCTTGCTACATTAAAGTGCACTTGATGTCAATTACTTTAGTGGAAATATATTTTAACAGAATGAACAATGGTTGTGGATCATTTTAATGAAACTCACTCTAAATAAACTCAAACTCTGAAAGCATAAATTAGAAAGTGATGAATTGCTTCATAAAAAAGATTCTTCACTGTATAAAACAAGTTCTAAGACTTACTCCAATCAGCTAACTCTCCTCTTAGTTTTAGAGTTAACAATTTTACTTAATAATATATAGATATATACACAATAGATTTTATAAAATGTGATTATAATTCAATTAATATATTTTCTAAGTAATTAAAATCACAAAATAGTGCATTAACCTAGAAAAACAATTAATTCAAATCCCTAATTTTGTACGTGAACAAAACAAATATTGTGATCTTCTAAAATTGACTTCTATGTTTGTATTGAGCATTGTTTCTGATTAATATATCAATTATTAGGAAAGTTAATATTATGAAAGTAGTGACATACAATTTATGCATTTTTGCAATTTGATCACACACAACCATAAAATTATTATAAATTGCTATGAACTGGTGTTTAAATTTTCAACATTATGCATTGTAGTTATTCTTTCTTCTAGGAATTTTTTTTTCCCTCAGTGTGAAATTTGTCTGATATTTGTATTGTCCCACTGTTTTTGTTATTAAGATTTCTGACTTTCAGCCTTTCTGGGCACTGTGTTTGTGTATCTGGTAAAAGCATGTATTTTGATATTAGTGATAACATTATAATAGTGCCATTTTTAGTATGTCAATCTGTATCCTCTGATAGGATAATTTAGGACTATTGATAGAAACTACTGACTTTCTGAATTTTAAAAATTCAGTTCTATCTCTTCTTTTCATATCACTTTTAGCATACCATTAATGACATTTTTGGGTTGAGATTTGTATGTTTTAAACAATAAACTCCTTTAGATTTTCATTAATGTAGTATTCATCCCTTCAATGATGAAAATTAAAATGTTAACTCATATAAAACACAAAATTTGGTTAATTTTATGATTTTAATTTTAAATCCACAATTTCTAACAGGTTCTATAAATATGTTGGGCTGTTTTCTGATAGTCTCCTTTTCTTTCTCCTTATGTTAAAACTGTCTCATCATCAGTCTTGTCAGGTTTTGAATCAATAAATCTGGAGTAATATTTTGAATCTGAGCATTTTAATTTTTGTAGTTTATTTGGGACTGATTTTATTGAAGTTTATTGTCTTAAATACAAGTTTTTTTTTTTAATATTGTTCCTCCAAGGTCTGTATTATATATCTCTGAAAGTGACTGATACTCAGGGAACTTGTTTTCTCTTGGTTTCTCCAATTCATTTCCCAACTATCCTATGCCTAGCTTTATTTTTTCCCATCATTTCTTATATGTAGTTTGTTAAATCAGAAGATCCAGGTGGATGCACAGAGGAAACCTGTGGACTTTATCAAATATTTATTTCTCCATATTTTTCTTTACAATTAATATATTTTTATTATTCTACATAATGTAGTATATCTAAAGCGTTATCTCAGCGCTAACAGCTTGGAAGTTACTTCTTTTTAATTACATATACAGGTCATAACCTGGTTTGTCACATGGGGATCATACTGTGATCATTTATTCTAATTGTTTGGAAGAAATTATGGACCTGAGAACATTTTAACTTATTCTTATACTTTAATGGAGAACAGGAAAGCTTCAGTTCACCTCAAACAACCCTCTCTTCATGTATGTGAAATTTATTATGTTCTGCTTTTTGTTACTACTTGCATTGTTTTACTAAGCCATAATCAAGCTTTCTTATAAATATTTAATATTTTACCTTTACAGGGATGCCACTTTAACTAGGTGATAAATTTAATGAAAAAAGGAATAAAAATGCTACATCTTCTTATATCCCTTGTACTTGTAATTAATTCACAGATCCTAATTTTATGATTTAACATACTTAAAAACTATTTTATCTATCTTCTTTCAAAATAAAATAAAATAAATATATCAATCTCCACAGCTTTTCTATATTAACATTTGGCTACTGCTCTTGCACTAGTTTTTAATTTTTCAAATATTTTTTAGCATGTATAGATCATAAGAGGACATCATATTCAAATAAATATGTAACAACATGCCAAGTATAACAAAATGATTATTTCTTAACTCTTTGACATTAAATTCCTTTCACACATTTCATAATCTTATTAGCACTGTACAGCAACAGCATGACTTTAACAAGATATTTTTGGTAGTGGCCCAGAATATTTTAGTTGTGCATTTTGGTCAAATGAGTTATTCCCTATAATGACATTATATTCTGCCCTCATCATCCAACACAGACACACACAGACGCACGCACATAACATTCACATGAAAGAAATGTATAGATTTACGTTGAAATTTAAAAATATTAGCTACTCATTTAAAGATGATGATTATGTATGTGTTGTATCTTAGAGCATATTTTAAGATATCACATATCTTAAGCATGAGAATGACAAAAATTTGAAACCAAAGACATTTAAAGACGTCACAAAAAATGAAAGAAAAATTGATATCGTCATGGTAACACCAGATAACATGTATATTAATGTCAGAATGACTAGAGGTAAAAATGGGTATAATGTTTAAAGGGGAACAATCCATCAGGTAGGTGTGATGATGATAAACATGTACATCTAGTTGTTAAATATAGACAAACAATATTTGATATAAAGTGAAAAGAGTCAGATCTATAATCATTGTGGGAGATATTGAATCACATATTATAAATTTGTACAAGCAAATAAAAAATAGTAAGGATAAAGAAAATATAAATGTAAAATTAAAAACGTGTATGAACTACTATGGGAAACATCTTAAAGACACCAGCATGCTACTTTCATGAGTACACTAGATATTTATTATTTATATTTCTGGATTTTAAAATAAGTCTAAATAAAATTTAATGAATGAATAATATTTGGGATGTTTTCTGACCATAAAAAATTAAACCAGAAGTGAAAAACTAAAAGATAATTAGGAAGTCTCCAACTGTTAGAAATTAAGCAACATATTCTGAAACAGCCCATGGGTCAAAGAAAAATCACAAGAGAAATTAGAAAAAAGTTTAACAGTAAAATAATGAAGACACAGCATATGAACATTTGTGGGAAATGGCAAAAGTAATGCCTAAAGGGAAATTTATAACCTTACTCTCTCTCTCTCTCTCTCTCTCTCTCTCTCTCTCTCTCTCTCTCTCACACACACACACACACACACACACACGCACAGTCTGAAAATAAGTGACATAGGATTACATTTTGAGATGCTAGGAAATATATAGCAAAGCAAAGAAAGTAAACAGCAGAAAATATCAGATAAGTGAACATAATGAATGAGAAAAACTGCACAGTAGAATATATATATATATATATATATATATATATAAACACAGGAGGTGCTCTTTGAAAATATGACTAATGTTAGCAAAATTCTAGCAAGACTGATCAAGGAAAAAATGAAACATTTATGAGAAATATAAAGTAATATCACTTTAGATCCTATATACATGAAAATGAAAATAAGCAGATATGAATAACATTTTATATGTACATTTTACAATGTTGGAGAAAACAAACACCTTAAAAAGTTTAATATAAGATCAATGCAATGAGAAAAAGATATATGAATAGTCCTATATCTATTTTAAAAAATGCAATATATTACTAACATTCCCCTCAAAAACATTAATTCACCAGAAAATTCTTTCAAACAATGAAGAAAGAAATAAAGCCTACCTTAATGCAGTAATCCAGATTGTGTGTGTGTGTGTGTGTGCATGCCCGTATGTAGTCTATGAATAATCTTGACACAAAAATCTGACCAGAAAGGTACTTGAACTTTTTTCACTTAGTTCACAATATTCTTACTTGAATATTTTAATCTTAATTATTTCAAATTCTTTATCAGTTAAGCCCATTATCTAGATTATCTGTGAGCAGGTCTGTAATTAGTATGAGAAAACCCTTAATTTTCATCTTGATATCACCACTCTTGGTATTTCCTATATATATGTTTTCTAGCTGTGTTGTATACAAATGTACAGGTTAGATGATGCCATATTCCAACAGAGGAGGCCTATCCTTTATGTAGATAGAGGAGCAAACAAATCAACTTAATTCTATCTTGAATAGAGTTATTTGAGGCAAGTTTAGAAAATCTCAATCTACCCGCTTCAATTCTTAGGACAGAAATTCTGAAGTTTTCAGTTTAGAAATTCATAAATTCACCAGCACTTCTTCCCTGGAACATAAGACTATTTCACCAACCCCCAGGACACTTAAATGTTTCTTTGCCTTTCTTAATAGTCCAGTTAAAACTGTGCCTCCTAATCCATACAGCTTCAGAATGTGGCTACTACCTACACATTACACAGACTACTGTCTTGAAAGAGAAATTGACACTATGTTTGAATTAAGTCAAGTTTCCAAAGTTGTCTCCCTTAACCCAGGGGTCAGTAAACCATAGCCTCTGGCTAACCCAACCCATTACTGATTTTTTTATAGCCTATGAGCTCAGAATAATTTTCACATTTTAAATGGTTGGAAAACATTTTTAAAAGAAAAGTTTATCATTAAATGTGAAATTATATAAAATTTGAATTTCAGTGACCATAAAATTTTATTGAATTTTCCCATTCATTTACACGTTATCTAGGGCAACTTTTGCCACAATGGCAAAATTCAGTAGTTGCCACTAAGACCTTATTGTTGGAAAGCTGAAAATACTCTGGATTTTAACAGAAAAATAAAATATCCTCTTCTGCTAAGTCTATAAGATCACCAAAAGTTCTAGTATTTTCTGTGTTTCCCAGGCCCTCGGCCTAGGAAAAATTATTGGCTTTAAATTATGAATGCATTACTCATGGTTCTCTCATACCAAAATCTTTAGCCTTCAAAAGTGTGTTGGTTCAAAAATGTTCTTATTTCATTAAATAGGTATGTATTTTTTTCTATCTATCATCTGTTATTTTTACCTAGTTTTCCTGATAGAAGTCATATGTCACAAACTACCTCAATCTATTTGCAAGTGGAAGACAGCCCTTCATTTCAAGAGCTGGATTGTTATCATATTTCATTATTATTGTAAGAGTTATCTTGGGGAGGGGAATTTAAAGTTGAAGAAATTTAAGTATTCTGGTTTAAAAAGAAGCAACAAAATCTTTTGGTTCAATCCCTTACTTTGCAAATTAATAAATCTTGGTTTAGTGAGAAGTTTGAATGGCTTGTCAGGACTGTTTTCAGGTTTTGGTCATAAGGATTTGAGTCCTAAACATTTGGGTCTAGGATACACCTCAGTTGCCCTCTGCATTTGGTGTGACCTTTATTATACAGGTTTATGTGTGGGTATATAAGTTAGAATCGTAAGTTCTCTTTGTGTATGTGTGTGTGTGTGTGTTCATTCACCTTCCAAGACCTATGCACATTTGTAAACTGAGACAATTAGATGATGCTATGATATTTGAAGATAATGAAAGTAATCTTTCAAGAGAGAATTTTGTCTTCTGTCTTGTTTGGTGTAATGAAACCACCAAGAATGTTTTTAGGTCAGCTTAAATTTATCCAAAGTGATTTAAATATTATTTTTGAAGTAAAAGTATAATCTGTCATTAAAAAATAGGGTTAATGAGAAAAATGCTGACAGTTTCATAGTGCTACTGTCACTGCAATCTAGTTCTTTATTCAAGGCACCAATTAAGTATAAATTTACATTTAACCTGTCAAAAAGAGATAGTTTAAAAAATCTTACAACTTTTATAATTTTAAACATAGATTGTTCTTTAACACTAAATTAGATATGCTTACACATACCTCTATAGAGTTAGCTATCTAGGTAAATTGACATATTCCACATAAAACACAGTACAGGCTCTAGCCAAGGTATATCTACTAGTATAGAAACTGACTAAAAAGTTAGACCAAGACCAAAGTACACATGCATTTGATATCTAATCTTCTCATTGGCACTAAATAATATTAGCCAAAATTATTAAGGTAAATGTATTTAGTATCAGGTTAATATTAATAACAAAGATTGAAAAAAAATTACAGTTAGAAATTCATTCAAATTTCACATTTTTCATGAAATGCTTTGATTCTCATTATCCTAATTGTACTTTTTTTGTTTTAAATTTATTGCAATACTGCAGAACTCAGGAGTGGACATCATTAGAAAACATTTCTTAGTATCCTCATTCTTACCAAGTTTAGCAATCTCTAAAAATAATTCATTTTTTAATGTATTTTTTTTTAAGTATGGCACAATCCAAGGGTAAAATCTAGATTTTATTTGGAACAGAAAAAAAAAAACAGCATAAAAACTTCTGGCCACTTTAATGGTGAAAGTTGCATGAGCTGTAACAGTCTAAGAAGGCATCATCATTAATTACTTGGTTAATGGATTTAGATTTGACACAATGAATGAAAGAAAATGGATTCTTAAAAACAATGTAGTGAAAGGATAAAAGAATCAACTATTATTATAAATGCATTCGTGCCTGGCAATTAATTCTGGCAACTTTATTTTGGGTAATTGGAAAGGGGGAAAGAGATATAGTTTTATTTTGTTGTTTGTTTTCTTAAAGCCAATAAACTTGCAACAATAATTCAGGTAAGAAGAAAGAGTTGGGCTTTGGCATGTAGTTTTCTGAGCACATGAAAAAAAAGGGAAAAGGATCTAGACTTTTTGTGGAAACAGATACCCAGGACTTGACACTATATTTACTTTTAAGGGAAAATAAGAAAATTAAAAGCACAGTCCAAGATTATATAGTATATAAGGGACTGTACTTACATTAATACACAAATTCAGGAGAGACAAGACAAAGCACTCTTTGAAATAAATCAAAGCATTCAAATAACTTCACCATCAGTGTAAATTACATCAAAGTGGAAATAAGGAAAGACAAATGAGACCTCTCTCTCTGCTTTGGAATAGCAATATAAAATTAAAAGTGAGATAATTTCTTATTCAAGGAAGCAATTCTGCTTTGAAATTTACTCATACGCTCAGATATGTTAGAAAGGTAATGCACTTTGTAATGTGGTCTTTAAAATGCACAGTGTGACTGGCATGGTTTAAACATAACATTTAGTTGCAATATCACCCCAAATTATCCTAGCAGGGAGAGCTCAGGCAAACCACCAATTTTGACTCCACATGTATTCCAGATACTGAAAAATGGATAAATTGGCTTCTTTTGTGCTCTCCTTGCTGCTTGTCTTTATGAGCAGTGAAATTGTGTGGATGGAGCTTTTAGCTCAGAGAGTTTTCTAGAGGAAAGCTGCAGGAGTCACAACTCGCAGAGCAACCTGGATGCAATGGAACCCAGGAGTCATCATGCTGAAGAGAGTGGGTGCAGATTAGAAGGTAGGCAGTAGTTATTTAAAGCAAGCTCCCATTGACTGAATTCCAGTGGGAGAAAGGGAAAGCCCATGAATAGTGGGCATTCTAGCAAAGATTAATTTTGGCTCTTTACACAGCTATTATTCAGAGGGTTATCAATAGGTTTCCAAGACTTAATAAGGAGTGATTTTATCATGTAACTGTATAATCTTCAACAATTCACTTAACCTCTCTGTGCCTCTGATTCTTTTTGTATAAACTAGAGATAATGTCTAATATAAAAGAGTAAGTCTGAAGATCACATGGGGTCTCTTCTCACTTCAGGATGTACAGTTCAGTGATTCACAAAGGCCTCCATCTATGTAGCGCACAAAGGTCTATAACTTTAATGAGTCGCCCTTGTAATTCTTTAACCTTTAAAATTGTGGCCACTTACCTCCTACCTGTATGCTTAACAACATTCTGGATTCTCAGCTAGTTCTGCTCAACTTGGGGATCAGGGATCACTTAAGACATCCTTGATTAGTAATGGCTAAGCATTTAAATACCAATTTCTTAGGGTAGTCATGAGAATCGGATGCATTAATACATTACATTCCTTAACTTGATGCTTGACATATAGTAACTACCCAGTAATTATTAGCATTGGTGGGTGTACTGATGTTCATCACTGAAATTTCCATTGTGTTAATGGTGTTGTCAACCTTTCTGTGGTTCCACTTCAACTTAACATACTAATTTCTTGATGCCAGCTACAAATGCCCTAAGTTTCTTGTGACTGAGATCCTGCTGTGCATTATAATTCCATCATCTTTCTTTTGTTAACCTCATTTCTTGTGCTCAAAGCTCAATTAAGGGCTCAATTCAGCAATCCCAATAGGATCAAAAGATCTGGGCAAGAGTTTTAGGGTGTCTGGTGTGGTTGGACTCTTGAAGTCTCCTTTGATAGTCCTAATGTAGGTGATTACCTGGACCTTTAGTGGCTTGAGTCAGTAACTGGTGTTTTGTTCTTCCCTCTGTTTCTTCTAGAATAACATCTCACTAAACCTACTCAAGTTTTTTGTCTTCTCCAGTAAAGTTGCTGATAGGTCATGCTTTTTTCCCTTATTTCTGCAAAATTTAACAAAATAAGAGAGACATGAACTCAGAATACCAACATTCACATGAATGATATTGGAGATACTGGGTTAAGAAAGATATAAATAAGCTTCCTAACATGCAAACTCAGAACAGGTAAAACCAGGAGGTGACTGCTGCTTGAGGAAATTGGTTGAGCACAGTATGCCCTGGTGTTGCCCCAAATATGCCTACTGATAAGTCATTAGAAGTGTGCAAAGAAATTCAAAGTGTCATTAAGGAAAAAAATTCCTCCTTTGGAAAACCAGAAGTAGGAAATATGCATCACTTGAAGTGCTTGCTTGAACTTGATGACTCCCTCCTGGCTGCCTGCTCTGTTCCCTATGAAAGGTGAACCCTAGGTCTTGGTCTATGATAGTTGTTAAGATCTTCTATATTTTACTTGGGGTATCAGTAATAGCATAATATAAACCTTCCATAAAACTTTTTTAATGGAGTTCTCTAATAGAATAAATGGAATGCAAGTTTGTGTTCATAATATAAATTCAGCAAACATAATATTTGGTGTTAATTAAAAATAAGACTCTGGAGAGATCCTGAAAGTACAATATCCACACTTAAGACTAAATAAGAGAACAATAATTTTAAAAAGATAGGCTTTGTGAATCTTTGTATAAAGGCAGAGGCTAAAGAAAATAATTTTCTGAGTAATGGGTATTAATTTACTGTTTGTTATATTTTCCTCTATTATGATCATCTCCTTTAATATGTGACCCAGGGTATTATTTATGCTACTTATTTGTCACAGTGTTCTGTGCTCTCAAAACTTCTCTTTTTCCTTGTATAGAAAGTGCTGCTGGTCATCATCAAACACTTTTAGGATTTGAATTCATTAAAATATTTTAATAGGGATGACAAATATTTCATTTTGAAGAGTATCCTAAGGGTCCCACAGGGATCAGTAACAAACAGTAAATTAACAGAAAAGGAACTTAACATAATGTCAAGCAGTAAAAACAATGCAAATAAATTACATGGCTTCATCTCTAGTAATAATGGGTTAGAAAAATAGAACAGGAAATCTGATAGGCCTTGCCATTTTCCTTTGCTTTCTTCCGTTAGAATCTCAGTGGCCATGTGGTGGTGGTTGGTGTGTGTGTGTCTTTCTTGGAAAAGGTAGTCAGTTCTGTTTCCACAACTATGTTATTTTATGCATATTTACAGCCATTACCAATGTGTCAAATTTTGTCCAGAGGACATAGGATGTTCACTAATCTACAACAATAAAAATAAGTTTCATTGACTACTTCTACTGAGCAAAGCATGAGCTAAGGAGTTGAGAGGTCTCAATATTTCAACTATTCTATAACATAAGTACCATTACTGAAGTGATTCTGTATTTTATGCAAGAATACACAGCTAGAAATAATCAAAGACAGGGTTTTAATCTCTTTACTATATAGCTCCTTCACCAATTCCCTAAGTCAGTCATTTCCAAATTGTTCACCAGTAAAGGAACAAAACATTGTACTGGGGAATGGATAGAAAATACTTGGATACTTTTTATCTCATTCTTTAAAATTTTTATATTTGGTGTATGTCTTAGAACACAAATGACATATTAGTGATGTATTTTATACAGTTATTTACAAAGCATCTCTCTCTCTATATATATATATATACATATATATAAATATATATATACCCTATATATATATAAATATTTTATGTGGCTCACTTTTTGTATTGATATGGCTAGATGGTAAAAACAGAAAATGGGTAAAAGTGATTCAGTTGTATTGAGTGAAAAAATAAATTTCAGTTCTATTGAAAAAGTAAAAAAATAAATTTTCAAGGTTTTCCCTACCTTGTTCTGATCCTTTACTTTCTGACCCTGTTTCCTTAATCTCTACACAGCCAGTATATGTATGCTATGTTCCATGTACCCACAGGGGACTTTGGTGTGTCATGACAACCTCCCTTTAAGTCCAGGACCTCTTCATGACTACTTCCTCTTCCTCAATCATTAGCTTGACCTTTGATCAGTGTTACTGATTATATCTCATTGTAAAACAAAGTACCTACTAATGTGATCACATAACAGGCTAATGAGTAATGATGTCTTGGGGATGTCTATAATGTAAAAGGGAAGTCTTTCACATCAAATAAAACTTTTGGAGTGGTGAGTAGAGGGAAATCTTTCTTTATTCTTATTTCTTTACCCCAAAATATGGATGATCAGTGATGTGAAATATGTTTTAGAATGGTGTTTTCACTGTATAACATGGTGATATTTTAAAATTACTTAAATTTTTTTAAAGATTTATTTATTTATACAAGAACTGGGGTACAGGTCAAAGGCACGGGACAGTGACAGAATTCACCAGAGAGAGGGGGGAGTATAAGGCAGAGGGACTGAAGACACTGCTGAGGGGAGCAGCAGGCAGGACAGGAGAGGTCTGCCACAACATGTGGGTTTCTCTGTGGCCAGCCAGGAATTGAACCTGTGCTGCAGAGGCTGTGGACACCTTCACAGCACAGTGCTCAACATGCTGAGCCATTGGGGAGGCCCTAAAATTAATTTTTATTGAGGTAGCTTTAGTTTACAACACTGAATAGGTTCTAAGGTTACATTTTCTGACCACACCTGCCACCATGGTGATTTTTTTTTTCTTTTTTATAGAGGCATGTTTTATTTATTTATTTATTTGTTTGTTCGTTTGTTTTGTTTATACATGCACTGGGTATAGTCAGAAGCGCGGGAGGGTGAGAGAATTCACCAGAGCCAGAGCGGGGAGCAGAGCAGGCAGAAGGACCAAAGCACACTGCTGAGGGGAGCAGCGGGCGGCAGGAGAGGTCTGCGCACCATGTGGGACCCTCCTCCGGTGGCCGGGGAGCAGCTGGGAATCGAACCGGCGCCGCAGAGGCCGCGGGCAGCCTCGCAACCCAGCGCTCAACCGCTGCGCCACCGGGGAGGCCCGTGATTTTTTTTTTTTTAAATGGATAATTTTAACAGATGATGTTCAATTTATTTATTCCTTTTTAAACTACAGATTATACTAGATGCTATCCTCCCTCTTAAGTGTCTTTCTTCCAGTGACTATTTTTGGTATATTGTATGTGAAATTATTGAATTTCAAATTAGGTAATGAAAATGATCAAATTTGCATAAAATATTTTAAAAATCTGTGTGAATATATAATAGTGTTTTTAGAATGAAAATATGTAAACCTAATCAAAGACTTAGAATATTCTGGTCATCCCTTTTGCATAGTAAGAATTAGTATTCAACATCATTAAGGGTCTTACAAAAAGGCCTACAATCTCTTGGGAATATTGATGATAAGGTAGTTTATATTAGCTGTGAAAATGACCACAAGGCCAAAATAAAAACATAAACTAGACATTTATTTACAGTGATCCAAATTCATCTTTACTTTTAAATTCATCTTTCTGGAGGGATATTGAAGTTAAGGCAGTATTTTTCTACCTTGTCTATGGAGGAACTGAGTGAAAGAAAATGCAGACCAGGAAAAAGAGTTTTTATAGAATGTAAGTGAATTCATCTTAGATCTAGTAGGATTGTTAAATTATTTTCAAGGTTTGAGTTTAAGTAATTCTATTTATTTTCATTACCAAAGATGAACATTTTCCCATGCTATTACATGACATCAATGCTTTTCACCTATTCAAATCTTACGTCCTTGATTTGAATTCTTGGTAACACTGAGCACTGATATTACTTACTCTATAGTTTTGCCTTTTCCAACTGGAAACATGCAGTATGTGTCCTTTTTCAGACTGGCTTCTTTTAGTTAGCAATACCCATTTTAGGTTCATTTTTGTGTTTTGGTGGATGAATACATTTCTCTTTGCTGTTGAAAAATTGCCATTGTGTGCATTTAACACAGTTTATTTGTTCACCTCTTGAAAGATGTTTTGGTCCTTCAGATTTGGTTGTTACAAGATATATGGTTTTGTATGAGTTCCAGTATGTAGAATTGTAATTGCTGAATCTGAGGGTAACATTATTCTTAGCTTTGTGTGAAACTATCAAAATCTCTTACAAAATGCCCAAATAGTTTGCATTTTTATCAACAATGAATAAAAGTTTATTTTGCTCTACAATCTCACCAGAAATTGTTATTGTCAGCTTTTGTGGTTGAACCATTCTGACAGGTGGGTAGTGAGATTATTGCTTTAATTTGAAATTCTTTAATTATAAATGATTTTGAACTTTATTTGTCAATACAGAAATGTAAGATTTCTTGATTGCCATAATGAAAGACAAGTTAAATTAGTATTTGTTGATTAAAAAGTTATACATAATTTTATGTGATTATTTAATTACATAAAATTAATTAACTGAACTGTTTTATCATATACACAATTCAATTCTAATAAATTAGAAAGAGAATTAAGTTATAAAATTTTTATGATAGTCAAACCAATTCAAAATATTATCTTCTGGCTTGATTATTCTCTTTGAAACAAAAATGAACATAAGTATTCAATGCATGTTCAGGAGGGTCAAATAACAATATATATTTTACTTTGGGTGCCTACGAATTAATAGTAGGATGCTAGAATCATTTCAAATATGGTATTAATAAGACTTGTTGAAATAGCTTTAATATTTATTATATTTTAGTCATATGCTTTTCATCTTTAATACAAAGTCAGTTAATTGTATAAATGTTGTATTCTACTATTTGAATACACAATTAAATTCAAGATGGCTCAAAATCAAAGGGCAGGAAGGCATTAGTAATACCTTCATTCTAGCTAGAACTGGTAGCATTTCATTAAAATGCAAGAGCTAGTTCATTGGATGACTTATATTCTCCAAGTATATTTTGTACAACCATTGGGATATTTAAAGCACTAGTATATTTGATTCAATGTTAAATTTTCAGAAATTATGGGGATGTTGATTTAGTTAATTAAAATTATGTAGTTACAAAATATTCTAAGGAGACTGCTTAATCATGTACAGGTAACAAAATACCTCAAGGAGAATAAGGATAATTTTCCCATGAATGTATCTGGGTGGCTTCAGTAGCTTCAACAGTAGGAATGATACCTCTAAGATGCTTAGTAATAGAGATCTTGGTATATCTGAGATAGTTCAGATTTATTTTCTATATAGGGTTGTTTCCTATGCAGCACTTTGTGGCATGTTGGGTCTCATCAGAACCACACTTAACCCTTTTACATACTTTTCGATTCTATGATCCATAAGAAACATCAGATTTTCTAGCTTCCTAATCTCATGCCTTACCTTTCTTCTTTGTTTTCTATGATGGCCAACCCATTAAAACTACTAAGTCATTCCAAAAATAATTGGCTGGTATCTTCGCAAAGTTCTGTATAGTAAGTAATATTCTTTTGCAAGATCAACAACTGTTGAAGTTTGAGAAAGTCAAATAGTCCTGATTTTTATAGATATAGCGATAATCAGAGGTAAAGATCATTTTTTTTCCTCATAAGTCTCTTCAGAAACCATCATATTTGCAAATTCTGAGATTGGACTGACTTAATTGTATCTAATTTGATGTTTTTCAATCAAGTCACTGGAGCATTTTTCACACTGTAACACTGGGACCATTTCTTGGACCAAATACTAATGCAATATTGCAGACTAACACTTAACAAGGTAGCACAAAACAAAAGACTTGGACTGATCTGGACAATAGCTTTCCATTTTAATCACTTGCTTCCCCAGCCAAAGATCAACTTAACTGAAAAAAGTAAGATTGAGAGAAAGATACATATTGTTGTCCTTCATTTAAAAAAAAAGTGGGTGAGGTGTTAAACAATTTTAATTTCAAGTGGAGGACTTCTTTTGCTGTATCCATTGAGCTAATAAATAACACAATCCTGACTCTTAAGTTCATACTTGACATGTGCAAGCGATAATGAACTAAGTGCTGCATGTGCCTAGTGGAGGAAAGCAAAGGAAATCTTTGCAAGCCAGGCATCTGTGGCAGGTGTGTCAATAGAACCAACTTCCTGTTCCAATACAGCTGCACATGTTTCTGGCAGGCAGTGTGAATTTGTGCCCCTCAACCTCAGTGATTTCATCTTGCTTGGCTCTAGATTCTGGCATGTCTCCGCATAAATTGTCAACTTTATTAGAGCTATAAAAGGCCCAAGTGTTAACACTGAGCATGCAGATGCAGTGTTTGCCTAGCCAAACACACTTCCCGGACCACCAAAATAGTGCAGCTGCAATCATTGTGACATTCTATAAATCTTCATCTGTTAAGCTGTGATACTGTTATGAGTTGATGCAGGGTAAACATTTGCTATTTCAATTAACTAGTTAGTAAATCTCAATAAATACTCTATTTTTTTTTTTCTTGAAGGCAACATATGCATTTAAAGTCATAGTGTTATTTACAAAAAAATGGCTAATTTGTAATTGCTAATTTAGCAATATCTTGGTGACACTTCAGTTTGTTTTTTCATTCCTCAAAGTGTTTTACTTAAAAATTGGAAAATTATTTTGAATTAGGACTTCTATTTCATCTTTTTGTAGTATGTACAGATTCCCTGTTTCATTATCTTTTTTTTTTAAGATTTATTTATTTGTTTATACAAACACTGGGTACAGTCAGATGTGTGGGAGGGTAAGAAAATTCACCAGAACCAGAGCGGGGAGCAGAACAGGCAGACTGATGAAGTACACTGCTGAGGGGGGAAATGGGTGCAGCAGGATAGGTCTGCCACGCCATGTGGGACCCTCACCAGCGGCCGGGGATTGAACCGGCGCTGCAGAGGCTGCAGGCAGCTTCGCAGCCCAGTGCTCAACTGCTGCAGCTCCAGGGAGCCCCTGTCTCATTATCTTCGAAGGCAAAATTTGTGGGTCTTTATATTTTGGTGCCTTAAAATTGATTTTTAGCTGTTGAGATCATTCTGTTGAATAGCACCATGAAATAATCAAGATATGGTAAATTAATATCACTTAATGATAATATAAATACTACACCATGTCAGCATCAGACTTTGATAAGTAGAGAAGCAATAAGTCAAACATAATCACTTTACTAATTTATTTCTTGTACTTACTAAAAATCTGATGAGATTAAAAAAGAAAACTATTGGTTTAGGAGAATAAATCTTTGTACATTTAGAGGTCATTAGAACAGAAACATTGGATTTACTAATGAAATGTTACAAATATCTATTAATAGAGCATCCTTAAACATATTTCTTGAAAATTAATGTATTATATATTAATGCACTATGCCTGGGGAATACAATGATAAACAAAGTATATGACAACTATCTTATCTCCTGGATCTTATATTCACTCTTACATTCTACCATGGCTAAAGTAAGTTTCCCATAGGTGCTATAATTAATTACACAAATTTATGGTATGAATACCACACATTTATCTTACCATGCTGGAGATCAGAAGTCCTAAAATCAAGGTGTCAACTTGTTGTCTTCTTACTGGACACTCAGTGAAGAATATGCTTCCTTCCTTTTCATCTTCTAGAGGCAATCCACATTCTTTGTCCCTTGGCTTCCTCTACCTTCAACGGGAGAAACTATGTAAAATCTTCAAACTCTTTTTCTCTCTCTCTCTCATCAGTTTCCATTGTTACATGCTTTCTGACTTTAAACCTCCGTCCTCCTCTTACAAGTGCTTTTTTATTTACTTTGATCCTACCTGGATAATCCAGAATAGTTTCCTGGTCTCAAAATCCTTAATTTAGTCATAATTCCAGAATTTCTTTTGCCTTGTAAGGAAACATTTTGCAGGTTCTGGGGTTTGGGAACAGACATTTTTAAGGAGCCATTATTCTGCAGACCACAGTCTCCATTATTGTGACCCACTTATTTATAAGCTGATCATCTATTATATATTAGCACAGCATGTAGATAAAAAAGATCAGTTATATAAATATTTTTCTTAACTAACATTCAACCTGAACATATATTGGAAAATATAGTTGATGGGCTGAAGTTTTAAATTGCTTTTCACAAGTTGGTTGGTGTTTCTATAATTATATACAATTACATAAAGATAATTGCATATCATGATTTCCATGGACCTTATATCTTTGCATCCTGAAATGGGTAAGAAAAATCACTATGGCTTCCAAATATTGTTTAACATTTAGAATTATGCAAATGTGCCATTTATCTACATAAGTACCTGAATCTTTTTTATTTTGAAAGCTAAGTATTGTCATAAAGAAAATGAGTTACACTCATCACTTCTTTTGTTAATACTGGAGAAGTCAAATTTAAGTTAATTATTGTAGTTATCCTTAGCTGAGATGGTTAACATTAGGTATCACCTTGATGGGTAAAAGTACCTAGATATTTGGTGAAACATCATTCTATGTTTCTATGAAGATGTTTCTCAAAGAGATTTACATATAAATCAGTGGACTTTGAGTAAAACAGTTTGCCTTCCATAATGTCAACAAGCTCCATTTAAAGCAAATCAATCCATTGATGGCTTGAAGGAAAGGCTGACTTCCTCTGAGAAAGGCAGCTCTGGGAAGGACAGCGACTCTTTCCTGAGTATCCAGCCTCCAAGCCTTCCCCATTAGATTCTGGAATTACCAAGCTTCTCCAATTTTGTAAACCAATTCCTTAAAAGAAATCTCTTTCTATAAAGAGCCATCCTATTGGTTTTATTTCTTTGGGAAATCCTGACTAACATACTAGCTAAAACTTAAGTTATTTGCAGTTTCATGATAACCAATTACAAACTCTTACAAAAGAACATGTTGGAGCAAGACCTTTTTAGTTATCTGTTGCTGTGAAGCCAGTGATGATGAAACAAAGTAAAATATGTCCTAATGCTTAGTCACAAACTTTCATTATTGCCTTATTCGTTCATTAATAGTGAGTGGCTAAGTTCAGTTCACACTTCAAGGGAGGTGACTATATAAAGAACAAAATACATAGGGATCATCAGGAAGGCTGGCTACCATGTACACTTAGAAGAGTAAAAAAAGTTAAAAGTTAAATATTTTTGCACTGTACTTTGTAATGCAATAAGCAGGACTTGGCAAACGATACCCTGAGAGTCAAATATATCCCAAATCCTGTATTTTTAAGGCCTTCACGCAATAAACATTATTTTACATTGTTAAAGGGCTAAAAACAAATAAACAAAAAAAAAACAAACAAGAAACAAAGAATCTGACCTTGGCTATATGCGACTAAAGATATCTCCAATACTTACCATGTGGTCCCTACAGAAAACTTTTGGCCAATCCCTATCAGTCAAGGAAGATATGTGAAGCAATCATTACAGTTACCTAAAAGTTACACAAATATGAATTGCTAAATATGTTATCTTAGGTCTGCATTTTTTATTTCATTTATATAATTCTGTAATACACTTTTATTACTGTCATGGAGTATTTTGATGCATACTTTTTAGGATTTTAAAATATCAACTCACATTAATCATTAAGAACAATTCTGCTAACTGAAAAATAAAACCATCTTCTTGGAGAGAGACCTTTGGTTTCAAATTCACAATGAATTTCAATATTTCTATAGAAAAGTCTACTCAAGAGGGGATAAAGCAAAGAAGAACTATAGTTAATACTGAATTCACTGTTTCATGATTCCTTCTATATAGCTCATTCCTCCTGGAATCCTCTATTATTCTCCTTTTGGGGCTACTATGTTTATGGAGGCTTCTTGTATTCATTTCTCAGAACAAGCATTACACTGTGTATTGGAGAAACCAATTTTTCATTCCAGGCATGTTAATTCATATCTGACCTAGAAGTTCTACTACATGAGATATTTTCTCACTGTACACAAACATAAAGTCAATTAACAAATATTTATGAAAAGCTTTAAGTTAAATGTATTAGTTTATGTACTGTGGGGATAACAAAGAAACAAAAGGTGGTCACCATGGAATTCAAAGGTTAGTGGGGAGAGCAAATTTTGAAAATATCACATTAGCTAATAACCCAGTGTTATATCAATTCCACAGTAGAGTAAAAAAAGTGTAATAGAAAACTTATTCTACTAAGCATCTTTTATTTTAAAAGTACACTACTGCCTGATATTTGACCTTGTGAAAATTCATGAAGAAGTCTGGCATATTTTTTTTTGGACAGAAATAGTGGGATAATAAAGTTCAATATTTGACTTCATATTGATCATCCTTAATATTTCGTTTAGCACTGATGGTCCAGGATGACTAAGAAGTTAGTGGTCCCAAACCTATTTACAGCAAGTATCTGATAATTATTCATATCATGAGAATTAAACATATCAGCCACTGCTGTGATGATGCCATGGATATTTTCTTATTTTCATCATCCTTAAACAGCTGTCCAGCTAATGTGATATAGCCTAATTGGTGAGAAATTACTCCCATAATTATTGCAGATGCTATGGATGAAGCCATGAGAAGCTATCAAGCAAAATGAAACAAGTGATTATTTAAAAATGACTTTGCCTGTTTCTGTGCATGTGTGTGTTTTTAATTACATTCAATTTTAATTCCTGTATATAACAGAAATGATACCTGTGTTGAATGCTTTTCTAAAACAGCAAACCAAACACTATTATTCTTTTTAAAAAGTGATTTTTTTCTGACTTTTTAAAAGTGACTTCCTAAAGTAGGTATCTTCTATATATTAGATGCATATACCTTTGTGACACTGAACATTAGAAAAGAGCAAGTTGGTTGTTAGAAATAAAACTTTTTCCATTCTCCCCAAATCTAGTTCCCACTTTATCAAAGCAATTATCTAATACATATAAATGTTAAATTGGTGTAAATATAAATGTGTATTTTTCAGTTCTTTGTAAAATTTCTACCTGATTTGAACATGGGAAGTGCTTCCTTAAATATTAGACTTGTTTATGGTCTTCTTATGAGAACATCAAATGCAGTACATTTATTTCAGGCAGGAAGAATTTTCTGAAAAAAAAAAAAAAACAACAACAACAACAACACTGAAGAACTAAAGGCATGATGAAGTATTCAGTTCTAAAAGTTCCTAGACAATTTGAAAATGTCAGGACACACATTATTCTGTTTATATTAAACAACCTGTCAACCCAGCACATTTGTGAAAAATAACAGTGGTTATTTGTTTGGTATTTCCAGTGTCTCTGTATTTAAATTCAGAATGCCTCTCCTCAACCCAGATGCTGATTAAAAAATAAAAAATCTTAAACCATTTAGTACCCTCCACTTACATAGCAGCATTATTAATATTTAATTAACAGGCAGCTAGTGATATTGTCTTTGCTATAAACTGAATGTTTGTGTTTCTCCAAATTCATATATTGAAACCTAATCTCCGGTGCAGTCAAAGGTAGGACCTCTGGAAGGTGATTAGGTCATGAAGGCTGAGGCCTCATTAATGGGATCAGTACCATGATGAACGTGACCCCACTTTCCTCACTCTGTAGTCACCTGAGCATGCAGAAAGAAGATTTGTTGTCTATAAACCAGGACACAGACCCTCACCACAAACCAAAATCCTCCAACACCTTGATAATGAGGACTTCCCATCCACCAGAACAGTGGAAAATACATTTGGGTTGTTTATAAGCCCTTAGTGTTGATATGTTTTTTATAAAACCTAAATAGACCAAAAAGCAACTCTATAACTCCGAAATCAATCAGATGGAGTATAGAATCTGAATAGAATGTAATATCACAAAAAAGAGGATTAATTTAAACAGAAAATGATCTCCATATGACTGAACTCAGCTATAAATATTGTGGACATGCACATATTAGTTATGCTAAAAATACCTAATCTAATTCACTTAATGACCTTTTATCATATAAATTGCACTTCAGGTGAGTGCTTGATGGTTTTTCAAATCATTCAGTTCAGATACCTTGAGAGTTATACTCTAATCAAAACACTATAATAGGAAGATACTTTGGAAAACAAAGAAGAGCTCTTTAAAACATGGTTCCTGTCTTGTCAAGCTGAAGTCACTAGAAAACAGCAGTAACAGAAAGAACCCAATGTATGCCAAGATAGCCTGCCAGCATGCAAAAGTGGGAGGAGTTAGATGTGCAATAGTCCTGACTATTGAGGTTCAAATGAATGAGGATATAAGGTAATACTTGCATTTTCAGACATCAGAAGCCAGGTAATGCTGTAATGTCTTCCACTTGTCTTAATTAATATTAGATATTCTGAAATATCATCCAGGTGAAAATTATTCCTAGGAAAAGGGCAAAATATCGTCAATAGCCTTTTAGAACATAGCTATATTCAAGGAAAATAAGGGAAACAGGGAATATTCAGGCTTGTACTTTTTATCACTCTTTACCATGTGACTTTGGATTATAAGTTTAGTCATTTCATTTTAATCATAATTTTATTTTGGAATGGATACCTCAAAATCCCTTCCATGTGTAGAAAAGGTTTGGAGAGGTGGTTGGCTGTTTCTGCTCTAGGGTAGGATACTTTTTTAGTTGGTGAAGGAAGATCTACTGTGACATTAACAAAGTATATGATTTGGCAAGGGACAGGAATAGAAACATGATTACATAGGAGTTCAAGTAAAGGAAAGATCAGTTTATATCATATTATCAAGAATAGTCTCACAGAAGATGGAAGAGGGCCAAAAACAAAGATGAAAATGCAAAAGCATATTTAGGATGACAGTCAAATGAAGACTGATGATATTTGACGAGGAATAATGAGGTACTATGTGAAAAGCAGGTTGCGTCCAGGTTTTCATTCAGTGGAGAAGTATCTGAAGATTTACATAGATACCAATTGCTGTTTTTTTGGAGTAATTTTACATGCCAAGTAGTTTCCAATGATTACCTTTTTAATTCTCTCTCTTTTTTTAAGATTTATTTATTTATGCATACAAGAACTGGGGTGTAAACCAGAGGTGCAGGTGGTGAGAGGAGTCACCAGAGACAGAATGGGGAGCAGAACAGGCAGATCTACAGAAATACACTGCTGAGGGGAGCAACGGGCAAGGCAGGATAGGTCTGCTGTGCCATGTGGGATGCTCCCTGGCCTGCTGGGGAATGGACTCGAACTTGTGCTGCAGTGGCTGGCGATAGCTTGATAGCGCTGTCTTTTACCCCTGTGCCACCAGGGAGGCCCTAATCCTCTAATTCTACTGGAAAGATATTATTGTTCACATTTTCTAGTTAAAAACTAGAACTGAGAAATATCAAAATAAATGGGTCTCATGAGCAATAACAGAGTTCAGAAATTAATTTTCAAATAATGTGGTTTTTTAAGTCAGGATTTCCTGTAGAAACTGCAAGGACTTTAAAAATAGCGAAACTTCTTTTCACCATTGTATTCTGTGTATTTCATGCAGTACCTGAAATTTAGTAAATAATCCAATAAAAGTACTTTTATTTAAACAAATGAGATGAATAATGTAATCTGATTTAAAATCTGGTAGTAGTATACAAGAAGAATGTGAATAGAGAGGCTGGAGGAATACTACATCTTTATGGTAGAATTCTGAGTGTGGAAGTGTTAAGAATCTTAACCAAGGTCACTTGATAGGGGATGGAAAAGAAAGGACATAGATTATAAAATTGACAACCATACCGGATCTTGATGTGATTTATACTTCACAGAGAAAAATAACAAAATCAAGCTACTAGTTGTTAGCTACATCGATCATATTCCAATTATTTGGCTGTTCTTTATTTTATGTTGGCATTGTTCTGCAAGCAACTTATTTTATTCATCACATATTTACTCTAAACTTCCAAAGACTCTTGTTGGCAAGCTCACAGTCTGGAATATTTTTTGTTGGTAACGTGGAAGCAGTTTTTTCAAAGAATTCATTGTGATTACAAAATCAGGTGTACATAAAATTGAGATACGGCTTTAGTTTAAGTCATGTTCATATTTCTCTTCCTAACATAAAATCCAGACCTTCAGGTAGCACATTTATTTATTTTAGTTTATATTTGTAATTCCTGGACATGGTGTATTTGCAAAATACCTACAGCTATTTAAGTGAAGTAAGTAAGTAATATTTTTGGCACTTAAGCGGTATTTTTTTAAAGACAGCCAACCAATGTAAAACTCGAGTATCTAATATGAGTTAAAGGGAGCCATTTTCCTAATATCTAAAGGAGTCTGCATGGAAATTCATCATTATCATTATCACTAGGCAGTGTGTTGAGCACCAGAAAAGCTGGATATTTTTCACTTTGAAAGCTTTGAGGACACACTATACATCACCTTGTTTCTTTGTAATAAACTTTAACATAGGAATCAGGTATGTGGAAAAACAGAATTGCAATGTTTTCCCATATTTTCAGAACTGTTAACCATGAATAGCACATATAAAATAGACATTTATTCTGAAACTTGGAAAGAAATATAAATAGATCTATATTACACCATAATGTTTAGTTTATTATCAAGAATATTAGAGTTTTTATAGTTGAAAGTTAGATTGACTATGCTGTTTTGTTGTAGAGATGAATTGAAATTCAAATATCATAAATTCCTCTTTGCACTCACTATTTATAGCAGAGAAATAGTTTTCATTAAATTGCCCAAATCTTAGTAATATTGGAAGCTAATATATTTTAGAAAAGAGTTGATTTGGTAACTTATCATGATTTTTATGAACTACTTATCATGATCTTTTTTATAAAGTTGTCATTAAATTATGTCTGATTTAAAATTGACTCTGAGACTGACAATATGTAAACTATGATTATTACTCAGTTTGGTATCACTGTATTTTGTAACTTCTTTTCTTATTTCTAACAATTTTGAGGGAAGAAGTTTTGCATTATTTACTTGAAATATCCCCTTCCTTTTAGATCAGTAATTCTTAACCTTTAATGCATGTATAAGTATCACTTAAGTAATTATGAAAATCCCAATGCCCAGACCACATTCAAGTGAATTAAATCAGAATCCCTGTAGCTAAGACACAAGAACCAATGGCTTTTAAGATTTCTTAGATGATTCCAGTATGCAGTCAACACTAAGAATCAATGCTCTAGATTTTGAATTTTCTCTTTCTTATGATGAAGTGTGTTGTCTAAGAATATTAAATGCTTCATATAAAGTTAAAGGTCTGATTTCCATATTCAAATAAAGTGTCAAATGCTCTGAACCTTTTATCCAGATGCTCTTGCTCTCGCATTCCTCATTTGCCTCATCCTTGGGCAGACTTCTTGCTCAGAACTTTTCTCTCTTAAGGCATCTGAGATAAAGAAGAAACATGGTCTACCTTTCTTTAACAGAAAAAGATATAGCAGCAACTTGGATTTCAATTACAATTTTTATGAATAGATTCTATCTAAATAAATGAATGAAGTGATTAGCAGCTAATGCCAGCTCGAAGCTTGAAAATCTAATTCAAAATGTATTTAATTTAAAACATGTAACGATTGAAATAAATGGCAGCTATTACCACAGTTAAAATATCTATATGTCAAACACCAGATTGCTGATAACTCTTCTTTCAGTGAAAATTAACTTTTGTGTTAAGACTTGGAATGAAAATGTAAGCCACCACAGAAAAAAAAATATGGAGTAAAAATCAAATATGCTGATTACTCTTTTTATAACCTTTAATTATATAGCATATGGGCTCTAGTTGTTGTAAAAATAATAATGTCAGCCTTGAATCAAGTATTTGCTGAGGGCCTGGCAATGTACTCAGGGGCTTCATATTTATTAATACTTTAACTTTTATGACAGTGGTGATTTCCATTGTACAGACAGGGAAACCAATGTTTTAGACTTTAAATAGCCCATATTTTAGAGATCTTCAGCAGATCTAGAATATAAACTTGATTTTATATGTTTCTAAAAGCAATTTATTGAAATTAATATGCTATACTAACCATTAATTAACATTTTAAGTGTACCGTAAAAAATAATTTGTAAGTGCAAGTTGAGGTTAATGTGCAAAAACTACAAATTATGAGACTTTAAAAATTCTCTACAATTGAACATCATTTTCTTTTATTTATACATAAGTCTATTTATCAAAAATATATTTAGAATCTACTCACAGGTATAGTGTTAGATCCTAGAGAACAGGGATGATAGAGGGTCCTTTTCCTTCAAGAGCTTATAGTTGTCAAGGAGGTAGAAATCAAGGAGTGTATTGTTCTATGAGTACTGATATGTATAAAATCATGTATCACACATTATTTTTTCAAATTTTTTGTTATTTTAATCATATGGGTTCCCTACCTTATTATGAATGTCAAAATATACAAACATAACAAGAAATATTGCTGTATTTTAACTAAGGTTGCTATGGAAAAAAATGTAAGTTCAACATGCGGCAAAACTGAACCATTGAAAAATTAGTCTTCACCCTACTTAATAAAGAAAATGTTTGTGAACCATATAACGAACTGAAATGAAAGCTCTACAAAGATCTTACACAAATCAATCAAAACAAAAACAACCCAGTTGAAAAATGGGCAGAAGAGCTAAAAATACACTTCTCCAAATAAGATTGCAAATGGCATACAGGCATATGGAAAAATACTGAACACCACTTATAATCAGGGAAATGCAAATCAAAACCACAATTTAGATATCACTTCACACTGGTAAGAATATTCCATTTAAAAAAAAAAACAAAAACCAAAATACAAAAAAACCCCAAACTTGTAAAACCAGATGCTGGCAAGCACATGGAGAGAAAGTAATCCTTTTACACTGCTGGTGGGAATAAAACCTGATCCAAAGACTATAGAAAGCTGTGTGAAGGGCCCACAAAAAAATTAAAATGGATCTACCATATAACCCAGAAATTCTACTCCTATTAAACTACCCAAAGGACACAAAAACACAAAATCAAAAGGAAAACAAAAACACAAAATCAAAAGGAAACTGGCTCTCCTGTTTATTGCAGCACTATATATAACAATTAAGATAGAGAAACTGCCTAAATGTCCAAAAACAGATGAATGGATCAAAAAGAAATGGTATATACACAGTGGAATACTACTCAGTGATCAAAAAAGAAACTCATGTCATATGCAGCAACATGGATGGAGGTGGAAGGGATTATGCTAAGCAAAATATATCAGAAAAAAAAGAAAAAATATTGGATGGTTTCACTTACAGGTGGAATATAGGAAAACCAAAGGAAGTGTCAGGAAAAAGGCAAAGCTTGCAGGCAAACCATAGACCTGAAACATACAGTAGAGCAGAGGGAGCAAAAGGGGTCAAAACAGGGGAGGGAACGCAAGGGACTAAGGTGACGGTTCATGGGTGCTGTGATGGTGGGAAAATTATGGGGATTGAACCTGTGCGGGAAAATCAATTACTAAACAAAAATGAACAATGATGTAAGATAAATAAAACACTATTTTAATTTAAAAAATATACTTTATTTGAATATCTAAGAAAATTGGTCTTTGGCAGAGACTGATCATAGAAGAGGGCATTAGGCATTACAATTTTCATATACATACTAACACTTTTATAGAGCTTTTATGAGATACTAGAGAGAAATCATAAGTGAATATAGGTTTCCTAATATACAAACTTCTAATAAAAATAACATTAATATGCACTAAGATAGGGGTATACATGTGACGTGACAAATTAAAAGTAAATGTGAAACGGTATAGTTTGCAAAAGCAGATTAATAAATAACTGATAACTGTAAATATTTTACTTCTTTTACCAGTCCTATATTTTAACAAGTGACATTGTGTTAAAGATCATTCCTGTTCCTTGAGGTGTATATATATATATATATATATATATATATATATATATATATATATACTAAAAGCAGGAGGACTTATTGACCACCACAATAGAGTGATATATTTTCAGTCAGTCAAAATTTTACTAATAACCTTCATTCAGGCCATTGGAATATGCTTTGCTTTTTTAGAAAATGATCAAACAACTTGGTATTTGAAAAATTCTTTTCTGATATATTTATTTTCCTTGATACATTTTTGTTCCAACTCTTGTGCTAATGCTGATGATAAGGCAATTTTTATTGCATCTAAAGCTATGTCTAATCTCTTTGAAATTGTATTAACATTGATGTGACTTGTAGCATTTAAGGTATACAATCTCTGACATGACTCCATGAGCCAAATAAAAAGCTGAAGCCATGAGGAAAATAAGTCCTTAGGGCATCAAATCCATATTAAAACATCCTGAACCACTCTTCAGTTTACTAATGAATGTTGTCCCAATAGCAGAACATCCACAAAGCTGTTAATTTTATTTCTTGTTACTGCTAAGTTTTCTGAAAGGAGTTAGAGATAATTTTCAAATAGGGATTTGTCACCCTCACTGACAAATAATCTAATCAGTCTATGCAGTCTTGTTGTTACTTTTAATTTATCAGCCAGGGGAATAAGCTTTAATTTGCTTGCTCCTGAGACTTTGTCCCTGCTATTCTCTCATTGCAGGGATTGAAAAATATAGATGACAATTATTGACACTCCTCACTATAAAAGGTGGAGCTTATTTCCTTCCAATTAAATGTAGCCTGAACTTACTGTGTCTAACAAATAGAATAAATGTGTCACAAGTGATGTTAAATGACTTGTGAGACGAAGCCAAAAGTGAATCAGATTCAACTTGTCTCTCTATTAACTTGCTAATTCTGGGGGAGCTATGTCAGGAGAACATTCAAAAAGTCTCTAGTAACCAACTTCTAGCTGTGTGTTAGTCATCTTGCTTTCAGATCCCCTATTCCCAGTCAAGCCTCCATGACAAGTCCAGCAAAAATCTTGTTTGCAACCTCAGGAGAGAACCTGAGACAGACCCACCTAATGAAATTTCTTCTTAATCATTAACCCACAGAAACTGTAAAAAATACAGAATATTTACTGTTGTTTTGTGACACCAAATCTCAGAGGAATTTATCCTAATAGAAATAATCATGACACAGACTTGTGGTACCTAGTTTCAAGGGTGCTATTTTAACAAGCCCTAAAATTGTGAGGAGTAACTTTGGAGTGAGAAGAAACTGGAAAGATCTTGAAGAAAATGGACATTGTTCCTGGTGTGTCCTCAGCTTGGAATACCCTTCTCCCCAGTGTAACAATGAAGCTATTGTTTTAGCACATTTATTTCTTATTTATCTCTCAACTTTGTAGTGAGTCATTCATTCCCTGACCAGCCTATTAAATAAAAAAAGAAAAGAAAGAAAACCCAAATTCTTATCTTTCTTTTCTATACTGTCATTCTCCTTTTGTTTTTGTCTGTCTTACTCCCTATAGAATAGTTATAATTAGAGCAAAAATATTATCTGTTCATTAAGTTCCTTACTTCAGTTCCTAGAACTGTGCCCCATACATGGTAACATTCAACAGATCTTAGTTGAATGAATAAACTCAGGGAAAGCAGAAACCTTGCATGCAAATAATTTTAGGGCAAGCCCATCTTCTAAGGAGGTATGGTCCTTTCTAATACTCATGTTTGCCTAGACCCCGAGACAAGTAAGAGTGAGGTGAGGAAGGTGGCACAGGGTAGACACTGTTTCATCATTTCCAATGTCCCAGTAAAAGGCACACAACTGGATGGGTGTTTTTAAAAGGACAAATAGGGGAAATTTTTTATTGAGAGTTATTATTAAAAGATACATGTACTTAAATTTCTTTCATACCTATTTTATCAAGCTAGTTGCATGTTTTCTTCATACATGTATGTGCCTATCTATATTTCAATTGTATGCCTAAGACCAGAAAGTTGTGATCTACCCTTGAAATCTCACACTCCCATCCCATCTGATCAGTAACAAATTCCCATTGCTTTTCTGCTAAAAGTAGTAGATTCTTCCATCTTCTTTAGCCTCAATTGTTTCTTCCTTTTAAAACTTTCTTCTCTTTAATCATAATTCATGTGCTGTGCAGAGTAAATTTTTAACTTCAATCTAATTATATCACTAACATGCTTACTTTGTCAATGCTCTCATGTAGTTTTTAGGATAAAGACCAAATGTCTTAACATTTGTATAGCAGCCTGGCTCTTCTTGCATTCTATAATTCAGCAATATGGACCTATGTTGGGTCACAGGGAAACATTCCCCTATCCCTCTGGGTTCTTCTGAGGCTGGATGAACCAACAAATCAACATCAGATTACTATGGAAAAAAGCAAATTTAGTAATATGCTTATGGAGAATTTACATCACTATAAAATCCTGTACTAAAGAATGGGACAGGGGCCTTAGGCCTCAAATTGGTGGGGGTGCTCACTTTTGGGCTACCAGGTTAAGTCCCAGCACTATCATCTCAATGGCCTGAGTTCAATCCTTGGCCAGAGAAATAACACACATATGGCACAGCAGACCTCTCCTGTCTTGCCTGCTGGTCCTCTCTGCAGTGTATTTCAGTAAATCTGAGTATTCTGTGCCCCATTCTGTCTCTGGTGAACACTGTCATCCCCTGTACCTCTGGCCTACACCCCAGTTCTATGTAAAAAAAAAATGTTTAAAAAAAAAAGGAGAGGAGACAGTGGGTGTCACAACACAAGGAACAGATGACTTCAAATAACAAAACCATGTCTCTAAACATTTGTCCTAAACCAAAATAGGTTTTTCTGGTAAAAATGTTATCTTTGGAGATGTCCTTAGATCAAAGTGATCTACATTTTTAAAGTAACGGTAATAGTTTCTCCCAAAGTTCACAGGGCCTTCATTAACCTGAGTTCCACATTCCATAGTAGTGTAATAAGAAAATGCCTGCTCTGGACATCTTGAATAAAGCATGTCTGAATATTTTTGGGAAGGATGATCCTACATCAGCTTTCAGGTCATTCATAGGCAATGTATATATAATTTTGTCCTTATATTTTCTGTAATCCTCAAACTCTGCCTTTATCATTTCTCTTATAATTAGTTTCTCTTTGACACACCTTATTCAAAGATATAGAAGTTAATTATTTGGATAGAGTATATTTTTATACCACATCTTATATCACTTAGGAGATTTGTTAGATTATAAACGGAAATTTATTCTAACTAATCTTGTTTACCTAACATAGCCAATTATTTTCTATATGGATCTTTTGTGTCTGTGTGCACAAGGAATCACATTCGCTCAGCATCGTACTGTTAGTTGAGACTAAGTTACATATTTCTGCCTGTTCCTTCTGATCTTTTGGGACTCCAGGGAGCCATTCTGCACACTGAAGCAATAACTAGCTAAACTGAATTAAAAAAAAAAATAAAGAAGTTACAGAAGATTTTGGCTCACCTATATTTCTGGAAATTTTTTTTTTCTTCTCCATAGACACCTATCTATGGCAATATCTTGGGAAAAATAGTAAAGCCATAGTAGAAAAGAATATGATAATTTTCTTAATATGATATTTTTCTTAATATACCTGAATATATTTAAGCTGTTTAATGGTTATTCATTGACCAACACTATAACATATTTAGTGGTTAAATTCTAAGTGAAAAGTTAGATATCTATGTCTCTATTTACCCACACAAACAAGAAACACAGTGTGTGAAAGAGGGAGAAATAAGCATAATATTGTGTCTCCATTTATAAAGAAAAAATAAATTCTTAACTGTTCTGGGAATGTTTCTTGCAGGAAAGGAAATTTACTTCTTATTTTAAAAAGCTTCTGATTTCTTTTGATATATCTCTTCATCTCTCCACTGGAGAGTCATCTCTGTAATGACTTTGAGATTTATATACTATTGTGGCCAAAGTTGAAAGTTTTCCATTTGTAAAATCACAGCCAGGAGAAAATGCTTCCATGCAAACACTTCTTAGCAAATATAAAGAAATTGCTTTCCTTACCTCTCCCCAGGCCTTCCCTTTGCCCAACTTTATCTCTTCACCTTCTAATTAGACCTCTCTAATCCAAATTCTCAAGGAGGCATTCCAACAAACTTGCTCTCTCCAAGAACAGAGTAGAATTGAACAAAGTTGCAAGGGAGGTACAACAAATGGCTGTCTCATATCTTTTTTCTACCTTAATTAACTCATATTTGGGTTCAAATTTTTTTCTAAATTCTTTCAGATATTTTCTGCTTGCTCTTATTGAAAAGCATGACCTATTAAATAATATTTTGTAATTATATGGACCAGGATATATTTTATACATCTCCACCTTAATAATTATAAATAGCAAAGCATTAGGTTGTTAATCACAAAATGTCACTGATGCATAAAGCGGTTTTACAAAATCAAATGACTTTAGATACCCTTACAACCTTCCAAGATGACATGTGTGCTATTATCCATGTGAAATACTATATCTACACACCTGATTATTCCTTTAATGTTACAAGTTTTCCAAACTATATGAAAACTCAGATTTCTTTCATGAGTGATTCTATGCCCTTATGGGATAAACCAAGACTGATGATTCTCATCTTGAAAGAACTAGCTGAAAGTCATACTCCTTTCATACTCAAATTCATACTCATTATAATAATAACAGATATATCTTCTGTATTCTATGAAAAATACTTGTTTTTTTTAACATTTATTTATTTAATAGAGGCATGTTTTTATTTATTTATTTGTTTGTTTGTTTTGTTTTGTTTATACAAGCACTGGTACAGTCAGAAGCGCGAGAGGGTGAGAGAATTCACCAGAGCCAGAGCGGGGAGCAGAGCAGGCAGAAGGACCGAAGTACACTGCTGAGGGGAGCAGCGGGCGGCAGGAGAGGTCTGCGCGCCATGTGGGATCCTCCTCCGGTGGCCAGGGAGCAGCCGGGGATCGAACCGGTGCCGCAGAGGCCGCGGGCAGCTTTGCAACCCAGCACTCCACTGTGCCACGGGGGAGGCCCGAAAAATACTTGTTAATTGCATGAATAGGAACATAGTCTCTTTTAGATTATGACTTACAACTTATACATACTTAACTAAAAGTAGGTATAGATGAATAAAGGGGTATTTGTAAGTATAAGTATTTCTTTTTTTTTTTAAATTTATTTATTCATGCATCTAAGAACCAGGGTAAAGGCCAGATGCGCGGGAGGGTGAGAGGATTCACCAGAGACAGAGCGGGGAGCAGAACAGGCAGACTGACTGAAATACTCTGCTGAGGGGAGCAGTGGGCGAGACAGGGGAGGTCTGCGACGCCATGTGGGATTCTCCACGGCCAGTCGGGATCGAACTCGTGCTGCAGAGGCTGTGGACAGCTTCACAGCACTGTGCTCAACCGCCTGCACCACCAGGGGAGGCCCATAAATATCTTTTAAGAAGATATTTTTGAAATTATGCATAAGTTCTGTGCAGAAAAAAATTTGACTTAACCAAGTAGTAGAAAGGTCAATAGTTATCAATTACTCACTTAATATTACCGATTTCTCAATGACCTAGGCATTACTATTAAGCCATTTTACAGAAGAAACGATGAAAGAAATTTCAAATTTTATTCCTTAGATCAATAGCTATTATATTTAAACCCAACATGGTCTGACTCTGGTGCATCTATATTAACACATACACATCAACAAATAATAGAATAATGCATTCCCAATGGTCAATGGCTTTCATGGTGCTAAATCCAATATAAACTCCTCATATCTCACACTTTACGTATCCTCCTGTACATTTGGTTTACACACACATGCACACACACCCTTAGAATTTGAGATCAAATATTTGTATTTTAATCTTTAGTTATGCTAAAGAAATTGATAAATTCCCCAAACTCTCATACACATCAAAAGATAATTAAATTCCATCTATTCTATGCACTATTTACATTTTAAGTCTTCCAACATGTGCTTCAGTTTTACTGTTTACACCACAGTCCAAGTCACCAGCATCTCTAAAGATCTGTTAATTGCCTTTTTTTCTTCCTGCTCTGTGTGTCTCCAATAAATTGATAACATTTTACTAAAAATGGTATCAAAACTCCCAATTACTCTCTCCTGCTATTAGAATCAAGTGTCAAGTCCTCAATATGATCACAAAGTCCTATCTTCTCTAGCCCGTGCTACATTACCATCCTGGGATATTCTGCTTCATTCTTTCTGTGCTCTTTGGCACATCGCTAAGATCTTTGAAGGCAGCAAGGTCCTTCCAGGCACTCCAGTATATATCCTCCCCATTTATCTTCACATAGATAATGCCTATTCACTATTTTTTTAAAGATGTATTCATTTATGCGTACAAGAGCTGGGGTACAGGTCAGAGATGGGGGCGATGAGAGGATTCACCAGAGACAGTGGCAAACAGATCAGGCAGATTGACTGAAGTACACTGCTGAACAACAAAGAAAATAATCCAGTCAAAAAATGGGCAGAAGAGCTAAAAAGAAACTTCTCTGAAGAGGAAATGCAAATGGCCAACAGGCATATGAAAAAATGTTCAACATCACTTGTAATCAGGGAAATGCAAATCAAAACTACCATGAGATACCATCTCACACCAGTGAGAATGGCACATATTAAAAAAACTAGCAACAACAAATGTTGGCGAGGGTGTGGAGAAAAAGGTACTCTTCTGCACTGTTGGTGGGAGTGCAAACTGGTCCAACCACTATGGAGAGCTGTGTGGAGATTTCTGGACCTACTAAACATAGAGCTTCCATATGATCCAGCAATTCCACTCCTAGGTATTTACCCAAAGGACACAGAAACATCAATTCCAAAGAGCACCTGCACCCCTATGTTTATAGCAGCACTGTTTACAATAGCTAAGCTTTGGAAACAGCCCAAATGCCCCAAAATAGATGACCGGATCAAGAAGATGTGGTACATATATACCATGGAATATTACTCAGCATTCAAAAAAGATAAACACATGCAATTTGCAGCAACATGGATGGCGCTGGAAGGGATCATGCTCAGCGAAATAAGCCAAAAGGAAAAAGAAAAATACCGGATGGTCTCGCTCATAGCAGGAATCTAGAAAACTTAAATAAGGGACCAGGAAAACGAATAACTATAAGAAAGTGAAAATCAAAATCAACAAAAAACTATGAACCAGAGACACTTTTTGGGGGGTGGGGGGCGGGAGGGGAAGGATTGGGGTCAGAATGGGGCGTTTGCAATTGTATGGAGGAATATAAAAATAAAATTTAATATTAAAAAAAAAAGTACACTGCTGAGGGGAGCAGCGGGCGAGTCAGGAGAGGGCTGCTGCGCCTTGTGGGTTGCTCTCTGGCTGGGCCAGGGATCGAACTTGTGCTACAGAGGCTGCAGATTGCTTCATAGTGCAGTGCTTAATGCCTTGCGCCACCAGGGAGGCCCTGAGATCTCACTACTGAAAACTTAATTTATATATCTCATGCACATTAGAGATCATGTATATGTTATTATATGATGCATATTATATATATATATATATATATATATATATATATATACATTTAAAGAACAATTGCAGGGCTCCCCGGTGGCGCAGCGGTTGAGCGCTGGGTTGCGAAGCTGCCCGCAGCCTCTGCAGCGCTGGTTCGATCCCCGGCTGCTCCCCGGCAACCGGAGGAGGGTCCCATATGGTGCGCAGACCTCTCCTGCCGCCCGCTGCTCCCCTCAGCAGTGTCCTTTGGTCCTTCTGCCTGCTCTGCTCCCTGCTCTGGCTCTGGTGAATTCACTCACCCTCCCATGCTTCTGACTGTACCCAGTGCTTGTATAAATAAATAAATCAATCTAAAAAATAAAAATAAATAAATAAAAAAAGAACAATTGCAATTAAATGAAGCTAATTATAACTAATCCCTCCCAGAATAAGCTTTCACTGAGGACAGAAAACAAAGTCAATCTTCCTACATCAATTGGTTTTTAAAATATCTACCCCAAAACAGGTGAGTAATACGTATTTGTTAAATGAGTGAATGAGTGGATAAATGACTTGTAGAATAGATGGCAGCCATTTCTTCAGTATATCTTTGCTTCAGTAATAAAAATAAAAACAAATAAAAATTTAAGTATCCAGATCATATTAATGAAGAGATAGGGTGGGGAGTTAATCAATTAAAAAACATATATAAAAAGTCATGGAATTCAAATATCATATGATATGGAATTTTTGATTTTTTTCTTTTTGTAGAAATTGGCATAGGAAATTTTCCACATTTTAAATTTATTTTGAGACAAAATCTTTCGTAGTAAAGACAAAAAAAAAACAAATAGATATCAGGAAGACTAGACTAGATTGTTCTTTTTCAAAATATCACTGCCATTTCTGGCTCACTTGATAATTTCCTTTCCAACACAGAGCTGTCATATAGTTAAACAGTTGCAATTCTCAATAGAAATGCAAAGAATAGTGATTAGTTTTTACTGTGAAATAGAAGGAAACAACTATTTTCAGTGTTAGAATTGGAATGGTTCTATTATGAGAGAGGGAATATATATACATTTGAGATGAAAAAATACTCAAAATCTTTTCAATTTCAATTAGTCTGATTCAAATTCTTAGTCTGATTTGTCTTCCAAATTAATCATTTTCCTATTTCTTATTTTCCAGAGTTCTCATGAGAATGAAGGGAATACCTACTATCTACTTAAGAAGAATCTTTTCCATGTCCAGTTGTTTCTACAAGATTGTGGCTAAAGGTATTAGGTGTATTTAAAAAGAAAACTACAACTTTTTTGTGTCTAATTTGATCACTGTCTTTCTAAGTTGATACAGAACGTATATCCTGTGCTGTAAATCGAAAATCATACCAAAAAAAAAAAATCAGGGTCATCTTGGTCTTTGTTAAAAATTAAAAGCAATTTGGGGTTGGGGGAATTTTATTTTTGGCCCAATCTAATAGAATTGAGTCAGTATAGTAATCTATTTACTCACAGCAATATAAAAAAATCATCAGGTCTCTTAATATATTGACAGGTTATCATATTATAATTCAGACACTTTTTTTTTTGGTCCAACAGCGGTGTTTTATTTATTTATTTCATTAATTTATTTTTCAATTTTCTTAAATTTTATTTTTATATTCCCCATACAATTGACCCCAATTCCTCCTTTCCCCGCCACCGCCCCCCCACCTCATAGTGTGTCTCTGGTTCATAGTTGTTTGTTGATTTTGATTTTTTCTTTCTTATAGTTATTCTTTTTCCTGGTCCCTTGTTTAGGTTTTCTAGATTCCTACTATGAGTGAGACCATCTGGTATTTTTCTTTTTCTTTCTGGCTTATTTCGCTGAGTATGATCCCTTCCAGCTCCATCCACGTTGCTGCAAATTGCATGTGTTTATCTTTTTTTGAATGCTGAGTAATATTCCATGGTGTATATGTACCACATCTTCTTGATCCGGTCATCTATTTTTGGGCATTGGGGTTGTTTCCAAAGCTTAGCTATTATAAATAGTGCTGCTATAAACATAGGGGTGCAGATGCTCTTTGGGATTAATGTTTCTGTGTCCTTTGGGTAAATACCTAGAGTGGAATTGCTGGATCATATGGAAGCTCTATATTTAGTAGGTTGAGGAATCTCCACACAGCTTTCCATAGTGGTTGGACCAGTTTGCACTCCCACCAACAGTGTAGGAGAGTTCCTTTTTCTCCACACCCTCGCCAACATTTGTGGTTGCTAGTTTTTTTAATATGTGCCATTCTCACTGGTGTGAGATGGTATCTCATTGTAGTTTTGATTTGCATTTCCCTGTTTGCAAGTGATATTGAACATTTTTTCATATGCCTGTTGGCCATTTGTATTTCTTCTTTGGAGAAGTTTCTTTTTAGCTCTTGTGCCCATTTTTTGACTAGATTTTTTTCTTTGTTTTTGTTGAGTCTCATCAGCTCTTTGTAGATTTTTGTGATCAGTCCTTTATCATTAGTGTTTTGTGCAAAAATGTTCTCCCAGTTGGTGGGGTTTCTCTTTGTTTTGGTATTGTCTCTTTTACTGTGCAGAAGCTCTTTAATTTGATGTAGTCCCAGCTGTTTATCTTTGCCTTCACTATCACTGCTTTGGGTGATGTGTCAGACACATATGGATACAGTAAGACCACTAGATGCCCAATGAAAATAACATTTGGGGGTCTCTCTGGTGGCGAATGGGGTTAAGCACCACACTATGAAGCAACCCGCAGACTCTGCAGCATAAGTTCGATCCCCCACCTGCCAGGGAGCTACCCACATGGCACAGCAGACCTCTTCTGTCACACCTGCTGCTCCCCTCAGCAGTGTATTTCAGTAAATCCATCTGTTCTGCTCCCTACTCTGTCTCTGGTGGATCCTCTCACCCCCCGCATCTCTGGCCTGTGCCCCAGCTCTTATATGCATAAATAAATAAATCTTAAAAAAAAGAAAATAACATTGAATTTATTCCCCTATTTTACATTTTTCTCATTTAACCAATAAAATAGAAGGGAAGATCTTAACTCACATTATGCAATTTGCTAAGCACAATTTATTAGATTAAGATAATCTGATTCACCTTCCAGATGATTCAGTAGGGTTGTCAGATTCAACTTGATTTCCCTATTATTTCCCTGGATTTTGATCACTGTCTTTCTAAGTTGATACAAAATGTATATTCTGTGCTGTAAATTGAAAATCATGCCAAAAAAAAAAAAATCTGGGTCATCTTGGTCTTTGTTAAAAATTAAAAGCAATTTGGGGTTGGGGGGAATTTTATGTTTGGCCCAATCTAATAGAATTTTGTTCTTCTATTATCATAGTAGCTATTTGCAGTTTAGAATGCCAGTTATCTATTTCCTTTTATTTTTGGACAACATTATCCTGATTTTTATTTATATCCTCATAAAGACTGTGTACGTCTGTAGAAGCTGCCTGCTACCCAGATATTTCAGTTATTCAGTGCAGCTTATTATTGGGTATAAAAACATAAATAAACATGTAATCATAAAGACTAAAGAAAAGTTCAGATAAGCTCCTATCAGCTTAAATTAGCTTTTAATTGTATAGTTTGCATGCTCAATATAAAACAAAATGATTACCTACATTACACATGTTAAAGTTCTTACATTAAGTGTTTGAGTCAAAATTAGACCTATATCCCTTAATTCCAAAATAAAATATGCTTAGGATAAATATTAACTTTTATTCTATAGGTTAATCTGAATTTATATAAATTTATGATAATGATGGTAATTAACTGTAACAGAATTATTCTCATTAGAGGACAAAACAGGCTTGCTGATCACTGCTGGCTCTAAGCCTTCATAACTTAATGAATGCTAAAATATTAAAATCTCATCCAGTTTACCATGGAGCTATAATTTACAAGAATAAATGCATAATAATCTTTTGGACTTCAGAGGTAATTTATGAGCAATATTCTCACAGAGGATGATGATAATTCACTCTCAATTAGCCCAGCTTGATTTAAATCATTGATTGCCCCATGTTTAATAATAATTTAGTAATAATGAAATTAATACTTCCTTCTATTTTTGGACAAAATTATTAAAGAATCCATGGTGAATTTTAACTTAAAGCATGAGGGCTTATAAATATCTTGAAACTTTTTCATTTGGGATTTGGGGTTGGTGTCTCCTTCCAGATACTGTTAACTTTACAGGAAGAGTCTAATTTCCTTGAAAATGTTAGAGATCTGTGCATTGAACTGTGTCCTACCTCTGCCTGCAAGGTCCTCTGGAGGTCCAAGATCAGGTTTGGAGATGTCTGATTCTTCCAAAATTACAATTACAATGTGGATTTTCAGGGATTAGAATTATTTCTTGTAACTTGCAATTTAAAAATAAATATTTCACAAACTTTTTTTTTTAAATTACAGTCTATATTTGAAATGTATTATAATCATTATTATTTAAGCAGATATTATCCTGATTCTGCTAAAATGGGTTTCTAGCTAAAGTTATATTTCCAATAATTTGAGCAAATGAAGAAAATATATCAAAGGTGGCAACATCTAATGAGATTGGACTCATTTCAGGCTACACTATGGGTTTTAATATGATGTTTTCTTTTTCCCATGGGCTGATTACCTATTTAGTACATGTAGATATAATAAGTTTTATCTGCGCATCACTGAGGTTGTCTTGATTGGTTTCATATTTTCATCAGAGCTTGGATTGAGAAAATACTAGCATAGCCCCAATCTGCATAGGGAAAAAGCCTGATAGTACTACTTAATGTAGATCAGAACATCATTTCAAAAATAAACTTTTGCCACAGAACCATTGTGTTTGCCTGATGATTTTGACATCCTCAGAGCTTCAAAGCATCAGTTTTTTTCCCCCAAAATGACAGCGCCTGTAAAAAAAAGTACAGATAGTAGCAAAATAAGAAGGAAATAGGAAAAAATCAGAGTGCTGTTATTTTCCTTTACTTGGAAGCAATAGCAGTAGAGGGGAAGAGAGAGCACTGCAAAATATCACAGAACACTTGAGTTTTACTTCTGTTATCGAATTCCTTCTAGGAAAACTTAGCTCTGAGTGTCAGTTGCATTTATAAGGAGGGGAGGAAGGTAGTCAGAGATCAAAATTTTTCAACTAAGAGTGTGCATCAGCATCACCTTTGAAATTAAACAAAATGCAGGTGTTGGACCATCACCACAAACCTGATGAATCAGAAGCTCTGTGGTTGGAAAGAGATAAGCATATATTCAAAGTCCACAATGGCTATTCTCAAACATCCCTAGGACAGGTGCTTCCTCCCTCTTCCAACTAGGTCTGGTATTTCCCTTTCTATGATTTCATTAATACTAGTTAACAAGCTATTTTAACCTGGAGATACTAACTAAATTACAAATAGAGAAGAGAGAGAACAGAATCTTTGCTAGGTCTTATAGACAAAGAAATGAAATATTAGACATGAATAAATGAGATTATTTCCTGTTCTCATTAGTTTAGTCTATTTGCGTGACAAATTTGACAACCGAAGAGAAAATAGTTCACATGACAGTTGGGGCACAGGGATTTAAAAATGGAGATATATCCTATAGTGAAGGAGTTCAGGAGTGCAGTTATAAAGAACTGGGTGGGACTGTTTTCTGGCACAATAAGGCGCACGTTCGGTAAAAGAAATGCCTTCACAGTCAAAAGTATACAATGACCAAGAACATATTAAAATTAGAAAGTTAAAAAAGATATCTCTATACATATGTGAAGGTCTTTAAATGTCTACTTGTAAAGTTTGTTTTTAATTTAATGGGTGCTGGAAAATTGTTGAATAATATAAGACTTGTAATAAGCATTTTAAAAGGTTTGAGGGGGCCTCCCTGGTGGCACAAGTGGTTAGTTAAGACGCAGCACCATGAAGCTATCCTCAGCCACTGCAGCATGGGTTCAATCCCCTGCCAGGAAGCAACCCACATGGCATGGCAGACCTTTCCTGACTCACTCACTGCTCCCCTCAGCAGTGTATTTCAGTAGATGTGCCTTTTCTGTCCTCACTCTGTCTCTGGTGAATCCTCTCACCACCCCCCATCTCTGGCCTGTACCCCAGTTCTTGTATGCATAAATAAATCTTTGAAAAGAATAAACAAAAGGTTTGAGGGTGTTAGCTAGAAATTAAGTACTACTTTGAGTTTACACTTTACCAGTTTCTATGATAAATTGTGTCCTTTTCCTTTAATATAGTGATCATTTTTGATAGATATTCATTCTCCTCTAGTTCCCAACTGAGGTTCAGAAAGGCCATACTCTCTTCAGAGAAGATCCAGCTCTCCATGTTCCTTTTCTACTCATGAAGCAGGTGGATTAGGATGACCTAGACTCTTTCCCTTTGGAGAGCCTGTCCATTAATAAAGTGAATAAAAATCATTACTTTAAAATCATTTATAAATTATAACAACCTATAAGGGATCACATTTATTCCCTTGGTTCAATTTCCCTCTTTTGCTAAGGCTATATACATATATATATATATTTTTAGAAATAAAAGAAAGTAAATACTTTTTATGAGAAATATTGCAGAGCTGCAGGGAAAAAAATTAAAATCCTTGTCCTAATAAGCAAATTGGCTGCCTATGACCATCCAAGGTGGGGAGACTCTCAAGCATGCTTCTCACCTGACCCTCCAGTGTGTTCTCCTAACTTTTTATAAAAGGTCACTTTATATTACAATTGTTAAAAAACAAAATTCATGAGATCAGGAACTTGGTCTTTCTGTCAACTGTTGTACTCTGAGGAACTAAATGGTGCTAAGACTTAATGTTTTATAAATATTTGTTGAATAATGGTGTGATAAAATAAATGACCATGAGACTAGTAATATTACCATTCTCAACGAGGTTATTTCTTCAATTAAAACTTGAAAAAGGAGAATGATTTTGTTAATTAATATGTATTGATTATTTATTATTTCCCAGTCAGTATTATAAGATCTAGGGGAAGACAAGTAAATAAGATACTTTGGATCCTGTCTACATGGATCTTAGTATCTAGGGAAGAACTGAATGGTAAACACATTTATTTGAAAAGAACAATTATGCAAAATCCGGTAAAGGGAATAAACAGGGTAATGAGACAGAATCACCCTGGAAATGGGGTGATTTTAATGAGAATAGCTTAAAGATGCAAAATTTTAATTAAAGTATGAAGGGTACAAATAAGCTAACATAAAACTGCAAGTAGGATATTATAGGCTTCTATACAATATTTATGAAAAAGTGCCTTTTTGAAGAACAGAAAAGAAGGCTTGTGTACCTGAAATCTGTAATATTATTAGCAAGTTAAGTAAGAGTTAGATCACATGGGGACACACAAATCATTCTAAAGAATTTGCATGTTAAACTGAAATCAATGTAAAGCCATCGGCATTAAGCATTATGTGATTTATGGTTAAAAAATATAATTAGCATGTTGTATAATGAATGATTATATAGGTTCATAAATAGAAGCAGGGGCAAAAATCCAAGTAGTTGTAAGGAGGTAATGACAATTTGGAATCTAGTTAATATTGTAAAATTCACAGAGAATGACATTTAACACCCTTCTTTGGTACTAAACATATCCTGGTATAACACAGGAAGGTTTTCTTCTTTTAGCAAAATCACTCACATTACAGCTTAAATAGATTCCATTTTATTTCTTTCATATTTTATTTCTATTATAACATATTTAAAATAAAATCAAAGTAATTCCAACTCTGATTTTACTACCCACCTAGTTTTATACCTGAAAGGTAATGATCAAATTGCATGTTAGTGTGTGTATCAAATATGAGCATCCTGTTCTTACTGTATTAAATTTTGTCTTTTTAAACTCAATACATTTTTGAAATTGTTTCACAGACACATAATTTTTTCAATTTTAAATGCCAGACATAGGTAAAACACAATACTTAATCTATGCTCTATTTATAGGCACTTTAAGGTGCTTCCATATTTTTGTTATTACAAATATTAATAATATATTCCCAGATTTTTTTGGTAAGATTTATTTATTGATTGATACAAGCACTGGGTACAGTCAGAAGCGCGGGAGGGTGAGAGAATTCACCAGAGCCAAAGCGGGGAGCAGAGCAGGCAGAAGGACTGAAGTACACTGCTGAGGGGAGCAGCGGGCGGCAGGAGAGGTCTGAGTGCCTTGTGGGACCCTCCTCCAGTAGCCGGGGAGCAGCCGGGGAGCGAACCGGCGCTGCAGAGGCTGCGGGCAGCCTAGCAACCCAGCGCTCAACCGCTGCGCCACCGGGGAGTCCCTATTCCTAGATTTTTGAATACATGAAATGTATTTTAGGTTATATAATCTCTTTTTTAATGACATAACAAATGAAGGCTCAGACCTAATAATTTTGAAAGTTCTGTAATTGTACTTGACCTCCTCCTTTAATAGCACAGCCAAAATCAAATGGAAATTAGTTTCTATATTAAATATACTTCACATTTATGGAAGTCCTGGAAAGAAAAGTGACTAAGAAAATAAAACATATTTAAAGAAATAATACTTCAAAATTGATAAATTAAATGAAAAATATGAATCTACAACCTCTGCAGGCATGAAATATGAGTAGGATTAACTAACATATCCACATATATACATCATGGTCAAACCACTGAATAAAAATAGTAGTACTAGTACTACATCACTATTATAAACTGTATATATTGTTTATAAGTTATAAGTTCCTCTCTTAACTAATTAAAAGGACAAATGCATAAGGCAGTAATAGAAACATATTGTCTGGTTTGTAACATGTGACAGTGATTTCACAAGGACATGGGAGCTAACAGATCCACATTTGAGCTATGTTTCTACAATTTTATTAGTTGTTAGTACTAATCAGAGTACATTGTGATAATTTAAATTAGTATCTTAAAATTTTAGAGAAATCCGATATATGTGTTTTAAGTGTCTATGTAGTGTTTAGATAACTATATGTTAAAACTATATTATAGTTGTATATATACACATATCAATATATGCATATATATGGTTCACTAGTAATTAACAAAAAAGGAGGTAGTGAGGAAGAAGAATACAAATAGATATGAATCATATAAAAAACAAATAGAAAATGGTGAATGTAAAGCCAACTTAGTCAGTAAATGTAAGTGCATAAAAATTCTATTAAAAGGTCAGAGTTTTTAAAAAATCCAATTAATATGCTGCTCACAGAAATCTAGACACACTTTTTTCAGTGTTTTTTGTTTGTTTTAAAGATTTATTTATTTATGCATACAAGAACTATGCATACAAGATTTATTTATTTATGCATACAAGAACTGGTACAGGGCAGAGGTTTGAGGGGGGTGAGAGGATTCACCAGAGACAGAGTAGGGAATGGAACAGGGAGATTGACTGAAATACACTGCTGAGGGGAGCAGCGGGCTAGTCAGGAGAGGTCTGCTGCACCATGTGGGTAGCTCCCTGGCTGAGGATTGAACTTGTGCTGCAGTGGCTGAGGATAGCTTCATAGACTGTGTCTCAAATGCCTGCTCCACCAGGGAGGTACACTTAATTTAAATTTAAACATTTGTATTAAAATCTCCTCTAGCACTTACTAGAAGTGCATCTCACATATGCAAAGCTGTTTATACAATTATGTGCATATCAAAATTGTGATTTATACAAAAGAAAATTACATAAATCATCATTAATAGGGGATTACTTAAGTAAAGTTCGGCACACATTTAGAAGGCTTTGTATTGTTTTTTTTAAGATTTATTTTTTATTTATACAATAGCTGAGGTACAGGCCAGAGGTGTGGGAAGGTGAGAGTATTCACCAGAGACAGAGTGTGGAGCAGAAGAGGCAGATAGACCAAAAGCACTGCTGAGGGGATTAGTGGGCGCGACCTGAAGTATCTGTTGTGCCATGTGGGAATCTCCCTGGCTGGCCAGAAATCGAACCCTAGTTGCAGAGGCTGTGGACAGCTTTACAGAGCTCCGCTCAACCACCTGCGCCACCAGGGAGGCCCAGAAGGCTTTGTATTTTTAAATAATACTGGCATAGATAAGTAGAGTCTGGTAATGAAAACATTCCAAATTATATGACTAGGTTTAAAGTTGTTTAAAATTGTGTGCAATATAGATTCTTTTTGTTTCTTTAAAAATTTGATAGATAACAACCATAACAAAAACTGTGTATAGCATACCAAATTCAAGATGGTTACTTTCAGGAAGTTGATAGAGAAATTTGATAAAATTTGCGTATGTCCCATAAAAAAATCACCTTCATACCCAAATTTATGAATGCAATTTATTGATTTAAATAAAAATTTGATCGTTCTTGAACATCCTCCTTTTAATAAATTCTCTTTCAAGGTAGAAATAAGTTTCACCCAGAGTATCAAAACACTTATTAGAAATTGGTTTTGTAAATGTTAAACTGCATTTAAAATTAAGATCAAACTAGCCCACAAGCATCAAATTAACAAAGCAGAATTGCCTTAGAGTAATTTTGTCTGGATAGAACACAGCAACCAAAATATAAAAGTAATCCTGTCCACAATAAGATTGGTGAATTATGGCCAGGTTGAGCACCCACTTAGGGTTGAATGAACTGAAGATTACTCTCAGAACCAAAGAAATCTGAGGAAGTAACTTGTGGACTAAAATCACTGTAATCTATTTCAAGTTTTAGCAGAGACCTAGAATAGTGGACCTCATGCATCCTGTACTGCAAGACTTAGAAATTTAAATGCTGGTGGGCCTCCCTGGTGGCACAGGCAGTTGAGCACAGCACTGTGAAGCTGTCCGCAGCCTCTGCAGCGCCAGTTCCATCCCGGCCGGCAAAGGTCCCACATGGCTCATCAGACCTCTCCTGTCTCGCCTGCTGCTCCCCTCAGCAGTGTATTCCGTCGGTCTGCCTGTTCTGTTCCCCGCTCTGTCTCTGGTGAATCCTCTCACCCTCCCATGCACCTGGCCTGTACCCCGGTTCTCGTAAAGATAAACAAACAAACAAACAAACAAACAAATATATCTTAAAAAAAAAAAAAAAAAGAAATGCTGGGCCTCCCTGGTGGCGCAGGGGTTAAATACACAGTGCTATCAAGCTATCACCATTGCAACATGAGTTCTCTCCCTGGCCAGGGAGCTAACCCCACATGGTGCGGCAGACCTCACTTGTCTCACCCTGTGCTCCCCTCAGCAGTGTCTTTCAGTAGATCTGCCTGTTCTGCTCCCCACTCTGTCCCTGGTGAATCCTCTCTCTCACACACACCCACACCTCTGATCTACACCCCAGTTCTTGTATACATAAATATATTAAAAAAAAAAAGAAATTGAAATGCCTTTTACTTGTAGTAGGTATACTTTCACAATTTTTGAATCAAAATTGTTCTGGATAACCAGTAAAGAAAGGATTTAACATTTAAGCTATTCTATAATAAAATAATTAGACTACATTAAATTAATCCTAAATGAGGTGATTGATATTACGGAGAATACTGATTTCATTGTTGTTGTACAGTTCTGTATTTTAAGTTCATTATATCCATATTGCTTTTATTTTATAAACTTCAAAAATATAAGGATAAATAAAATCTTTAATAATAAGTATTGTAAATAGAAACGACTACTAATAGAAGGACATTAATTCTAAGTGAATGCATGAATATTAGAGCTAAAAAAACATTTTAGAAGTATGGCAACCAATATTTTCAGTTTCATATTTACATAGTCTATAAACATTTATTCTGAGTCTATAAACATATACATTTACATTGTATATGTTGCTGGGGAAGAGGGGATAATTCCCCCAACCCATTTGGGTTCTTCTGAGGCTGGATGGATCAACAAATTATCCTTAAATATGTTAGAAAGGGCCAAAATTTAATAACATATGTGTGGAGAATTTACATGTTTTTTTTTTTTAATAATAAATTTTATTTTTATATTCCCCATACAATTGCAGCCCCACCATTCTGACCCCAATCCCTCCCCTCCTGCCCCCGCCCCCCTAAAAGTGTCTCTGGTTCATAGATTTTTGTTGATTTTGATTTTCACTTTCTTATAGTTATTCATTTTCCTGGTCCCTTATTTAAGTTTTCTAGATTCCTGCTATGAGTGAGACCATCCGGTATTTTTCTTTTTCTTTTTGGCTTATTTCGCTGAGCATGATCCCTTCCAGCGCCATCCATGTTGCTGCAAATTGCATGTGTTTATCTTTTTTGAATGCTGAGTAATATTCCATGGTATATATGTACCACATCTTCTTGATCCAGTCATCTATTTTTGGGCATTTGGGTTGTTTCCAAAGCTTAGCTATTGTAAACAGTGCTGCTATAAACATAGGGGTGCAGGTGTTCTTTGGAATTGATGTTTCTGTGTCCTTTGGGTAAATACCTAGGAGTGGAATTGCTGGATCATATGGAAGCTCTATGTTTAGTAGGTCCAGAAATCTCCACACAGCTCTCCATAGTGGTTGGACCAGTTTGCACTCCCACCAACAGTGCAGAAGAGTTCCTATTTCTCCACACCCTCGCCAACATTTGTTGTTGCTAGTTTTTTTAATATGTGCCATTCTCACTGGTGTAAGATGGTATCTCATGGAAGTTTTGATTTGCATTTCCCTGATGACAAGTGATGTTGAACATTTTTTCATATGCCTGTTGGCCATTTGCATTTCCTCTTCAGAGAAGTTTCTTTTTAGCTCTTCTGCCCATTTTTTGACTGGATTATTTTCTTTGTTGTTGTTGAGTCTCATCAGCTCTTTGTAGATTTTTGTGATCAGTCCTTTATCATTAGTGTTGGGTGCAAAAATGTTCTCCCAGTTGGTGGGGTTTCTCTTTGTTTTTGTTATTGTCTCTTTTGCTGTGCAGAAGCTCTTTAATTTGATGTAGTCCCAGCTGTTTATCTTTGCCTTTACTATCACTGCTTTGGGTGATATGTCTGTAAAGATGTCTTTGATGTGCAAATCACATAGTGTTTTGCCTATGTTTCCTTCTATATATTTTATGGTTTCAGGTCCTATGTCTAGTTCTTTAATCCATTTTGAGTTGATTTTTGTGTATGGTGTGAGGTAGTGGTCAAGCTTCATTCGTTTGCATGTAGCGACCCAGTTTTCCCAGCACCATTTATTGAACAAACTTTCTTTGCTCCAATGCATAGTCTTTGCTCCTTTGTCAAAGATTAGTTGACCATAAATCTGTGGGTTTATTTCTGGATTTTCTATTCCATTCCATTGGTCTGTATGTCTGTTCTTGTTCCAATACCATGCCGTTTTGATGATTATGGCTTTGTAGTATAGTTTGAAGTCTGGGAGTGTGATGCCTCCATTCCCTTCTTTTTTTTTTTCAGGAGAGCTTTGGCTATTCGGGGTTTTTTGTGATTCCATATGAATTTCATCAATAATTGTTCTATTTCTTTGAAGAATGACATGAAATTTTGATTGGAATAGCATTGAATCTGTATATTGCTTTTGGAAGGATGGCCATTTTAATGTTTATTCTTCCAATCCACGAGCAGGGGATGTCTTTCCATTTCTTTGTGTATTCTTCTATTTCTTTTAACAGTGTTTTATAGTTTTCTTTGTATAGGTCCTTTACCTCTTTTGTTAGATTTATTCCCAAATATTTGATTTTTTTTGTTTCAATAAATAAAGGGATGGTTTTTTTGATTTCTTCTTCTTCAGATTTATTGTTTGTGTATAGGAAGGCTACTGACTTTTGCGTGTTGATTTTGTATCCTGCCACTTTACTGAACTGATTGATGAGTTGAATTAGTTTTTCTGTGGAGTTTTTGGGGTTCTCTATGTATATTATCATATCATCTGCAAATAGTGATAGTTTGACTTCTTCTTTTCCTATTTGGATTCCTTGGATGTCTTTCTCTTGTCTTATTGCCCTGGCTAGGACTTCCAGTATTATATTGAAAAGCAGTGGTGAGAGTGGATAGCCTTGTCTTGTTCCAGATCTTAATGGAATTGATTTCAGCTTTTCACCATTGAGAATGATACTGGCTGTTGGCTTGTCATAGATGGCCTTTATGATGTTGAGGTATGTTCCTTGTATCCCAAGAATTTCAAGGGCTTTTATCATGAATGGGTGTTGCACTTTGTCGAAAGCTTTCTCAGCATCTATTGATATTATCATATGATTTTTATATTTCTTTTTGTTGATGTGTTGGATAACGTTGATTGATTTTCGGATGTTAAACCATCCTTGTGTCCCTGGAATGAATCCTACTTGGTCGTGGTGAATTATCTTATGGATACATTGTTGGATTCTGATAGCTAAAATTTTATTGAGGATTTTTGCATCAGTGTTCATTAGGGAGATTGGCCTGTAGTTTTCCTTTTTTGTGTTGTCCTTGTTCGGTTTTGGTATTAGTGTAATGTTGGCTTCATAGAACGTGTTTGGTATTGTCCCTTCCTTCTCAATTTTTTGGAAGAGTATGTGAAGGATAGGCACTAATTCGTCTCTGAATGTTTGGTAGAATTCATTTGTAAATCCATCAGGTCCTGGGCTTTTGTTTTTGGGGAGGTTTTTGATTACCATTTCAATTTCGCTGCTTGTAATTGGTCTGTTTAGGTGTTCTATTTCTTCTTTATCTAGCTTTGGGTGATTGTAGAGTTGTAGGAATTTGTCCATCTCCTCTAGATTGTTGAACTTGTTTCCACATAACTGTTCATAGTTGTTACTGATTATTCTTTTGATTTCTGCTGTGTCCGTTGTGATTTCTCCTCTTTCATTGATGATCCTGTTTATTTGTGCTTTCTCCCTTTTTTCCTTTGTGATCCTGGCTAGGGGTTTGTCTATTTTATTGATTTTTTTCAAAGAACCAGCTCTTGGTTTCATTGATCTTTTGGATTGTTTTTTTAGTTTCAATTTCTTTTATTTCTGCTTTGGTTTTTATTATTTCTTTTCTTCTACTGGTTTTGGGTTTTTTTTGTTGTTCTTTTTCTAGATCTTTGAGCTTCGAGATTAGGTTGTTTCTTTGAGTTCTTTCTTGTTTCTTGATGTGAGCTTCTATTGCTATATATTTTCCTCTTATTACTGCTTTTGCTGCATCCCATACATTTAGGATATTGGTGTCCTCCTTGTCGTTCAATTCAAAGAATTTTTTAATTTCTTCTTTGATCTCCTCATTAGTCCAGTGGTCTTCCAGTAGTGTGGTTTTTAATCTCCATGAGGTAGGAAAGTTCTTTGCCTTCTTTTTATGGTTTATTTCTAGTTTGATGCCTTCATGATCAGAAAAGATGGTTGATATGATTTCAATCTTGGTGTATCTGTTGATGTTTGTCTTGTGCCCCAGTATGTGATCAATCCTGGAGAATGATCCGTGTGCGCTTGAGAAAAATGTGTACTCCGTTTTTTTGGGGTTTAGTGTTCTATAGATGTCTGTTAAGCCCAATTGTTCTAGGTCCTTATTTAGAGCTTTGGTTTCTTTACTTATATTTTGTCTTGTTGATCTATCCATTGTTGATAGTGGTGTGTTGAAATCTCCCACTACGTATGTGTTTTCTCTGATGTCTGTTTTCAGAGAGGACAACAGTTGTCTGATATATTTTGGTGCTCCTTCGTTTGGTGCGTATATGTTAATGAGTGTTATTTCTTCTTGAAGTATTGTCCCCTTGATCATAATGTAGTGACCATTGGGGTCTCTTTTTATCTTTTTGAGTTTGAAATCTGTTTTATCTGATATAAGTATAGCTGTTCCTGCTTTCATTTTTGGTCCATTTGCTTGTAGGATTGTTTTCCATCCTTTAACTTTGAGCCTATTTTTATCTTTTGTAGCTAAATTTGTTTCCTGGAGACAGCAAAAGGTTGGGTTTTGTTTCTTAATCCAGGCTGCAACTCTGTGTCTTGTTATTGAAGAGTTTAGTCCATTTACATTTAGAGTTAATATTGATATGTTAGCATCTGTATTTGCCATTGTGTTTGTCTTTCCTTTGATTTTATTTATTTATTCTTTTAATAACTTTTTTTTTTTTGGCCTTCTTTCATTGTTATTCGTCCCTCTGAGGTTCTGGCTTTAGGACTCCTTGTAGTATTTTTTGGAGTGGGGGTTTAGTTGTAATGAAATTCCGGAGTTTCTGTTTGTCTGGGAAGGTCCATATTCTTTCTTCAAAGAGGAAGGAGAGCTTTGCGGGATAGAGTATTCTTGGTTGGCATCTGTTTTCTTGGAGTCTGTTGACTATGTCCCTCCACTCTCTCCTTGCCCGTAGTGTTTCTTCGGAGAAGTCTGATGTCAGCCTGATGGCTTTCCTTTGAATGTTATCTGTTTCTTCCCTCTTGCCAGCTTCATTATTTTTTTCCTTGTCCTGGATTCTTGGGAGCTTTACTATTATGTGTCTTGCTGTATTTTTCCTTTCGTCGTGGAAGTTTGGTGTTCTTCTTGCTTCTTGTATATCAATTTTCAGCTCCTTCTTCACATTTGGGAAGTTCTCTTCAATTATCTCTTTGAATATTTTCTCTGTTCCTACATCTCTCTCCTCTCCTTCTGATATTCCTATAACTCTTATATTTCCTTTCCTCATGGAGTCAGATAGTTCCCGAAGTCTTTCTTCGTTCTTTTTCCTTCGTACTTCTCTTTCCTTTTCTGTTTTGGTTCTTTTTATTTCTGTGTCTTAAAGAGTACTTTGGGCCTCCCCGGTGGCGCAGCGGTTGAGCTCTGGGTTGCGAAGCTGCCCGCGCCTGGCGCCGGTTCGATCCCCGGCTGCTCCCCAGCCACCCGAGGAGGGTCCCACATGGCGCGCAGACCTCTCCTGCCGCCCGCTGCTCCCCTCAGCAGTGTACTTCAGTCCCTCTGCCTGCTCTGCTCCCCGCTCTGGCTCTGGTGAATTCTCTCACCCTCCCGCGCTTCTGACTGTACCCAGTGCATGTATAAACAAAACAAACAAATAAAATAAATAAACATGCCTCTATTAAAAAAAAATTAAAAAAAAGAGTACTTATTCGTTCTTCCATTTCATCTATTCTGCTTTCATTGCTTTTCCCAGAATTCTTTAGTTCTTCCATTAATTCTTTGATCTCCTGCATTTCTTTTACTTCCCTCTTTAGGGACTCAATTTCATTCTTCTGACCATTGTTTTCCCTCTTTAGGGACTCAATTTCATTCTTCTGATCGTTGATTATTTTTCCCTTATCATTGTTTTCCTTTATGACTTCTGTCAGTTTTTTAATCATGGCAATTTTAAATTCTCTTTCTGGAAGGCTCAGAAGTTCTTCCAAGTTACTGTCGTTGCAATCTGGGGGCTGGTTTTCTTTTTGTGGTGTGCTTTTTCCCTGGGGAGTTGCTAGGCTGCGTGTGGTTCTTCTACTCCCTACTGTCTGTTTTCTATTTTGCCGTATGCGTTGGGACACTGTGTTGTTGGGACTGGCCGGCATCTTGGGTGAGCTTCTCTGCTCCCCTCTGGTTCCTCCAGGAGCCATATGTCAGTTTCAAGCAGTCTTTACTGGAGAAAGGTCCCTGTTCTAAAATGCCGATGTGGGGACACACTCCCCTGTGCGCCTGGTCTGCCCCGGCGGTGGGTTCCTGCTCCCCCTCTGAGCTTGGACTGCAGGCCAGAGGGGGTCTGGCGTGGGCGAACTTCCCCTGCTCACCTCTGGCTCCTGAGGAAGACTTCTGCAGGTAGTCTTTACTGAAGTAATGTCCCTGTTCTAAAATGGTGATGTGGGACACACTCCTTGCGCATCTGGTCTCAGGCACACTCTTCTGCGCGCCTGGTCTGCCCCGGCTGTGGGTGCTCGCTCCCCCTGTGGGCTAAGACTACTGGTCGGAAGGGGCCCGGCGTGGGCTAACTCCCCAGCTGGCCACGGGCTCCTCCAGGAGCCTCTGCTGGTTTCAAGTCGCTAGGCGGCACCAGAGATCTCTCCTAGAGCCCTTGGGGAGCTGATTTTCCACCCTGGAATTTACATGGTTTTAAATTCTAAAGAAGGATGGAGTGGACTAGAGATAATTATTCTGTATTTAAGGACCTAGAGGGACAATTAGGGAGATAGGGGGACTTCAAATGATAAGGAGGGGACAACCTTATATTTACTTGAAGTGTAGAGATGAGCTTTTCAGACAGAGAGGTCATGTTCACTGATAAACCTAGTCCTAAATGATGTCCTCCCCATACACAACTATATCTTTCTAGGTCATAAAATGGAGAAGCAGTGATTACTTGTACTAGGAAAAAGGCAGGCAACTGAGACAAGAATAAAGCTTTTCTTTAGCCTCATAGGCCTTTACTACTCTTAAAGTAAAATAATTTGTATTCTTTAAGTAATGGTAATAGATTTCCTGACACTTACAGGTTCTCCATTGATCTTTAGTTCCTTATAACAAGTGACTCTTACTGGAGGAGGTCTATTATGAAAATATTTAGAAGAGCCTATCGCACCCTTGAGGGGAGGACAACCCCACAATGTTTTATAAAAATTGTACTGCAGTCAATATTCCAATAGATGTAACTCTATAGACTTCTGACATATTATCTCAGTATATATTGCTATATTTTAATAATGGCATAAGGAAATATAATGTATAAACATTGTATTCTAAAGAAGCAAAACTTACAAATAAGAAAAATAGACCTGTGAAAATTATTGAGCCCATTTTTTTAAACATGAAAACCAACAAAGTGTGAAACCATGAAGGTTTATAATACAACTCCAATTGATGAAGTGGATAAGCGGATTAATCCAGCAAACATTTTACCTAGATTGCATCAAGTTTCACATTCATCAATGATATTCAATAAATTGAATATGAACTATACAAGAAGGTATATTTGCCATATGTGTGTGAAAATAAAGCAAAAGTTCATTGTTTCATTCAGTAATTGAGATAAATATAAAATAAAATTCACCCTGTCAAAGTAGACATATTTCAAGTGATAAATTAAAAATATATATTCTATTCCTTTTGTCTCTTTGCCTTTTCTGTGTCAATGGGTGAATCATCCCTGATAAATTTATGAAATTATAAAATATAGGATGTGTTTTATGTTAGCTGCATGATTTTTATTGTTTGGTATCTCTCTGTTTAGAAAGTTTAATAGTGGTGTAATATATGCTATTTTGCTAGCAAATTTCAGGACAAATACTGTAGCTTCCAACTATTCAGTCATGTCCTTAACCTCATTTCTCCCACTTACCAGTATCCATGAACTTGATAACTGATGATTATAGACTATAGTATTCGCATTAACCAGGGGAGACATACAAATTGTTACTATGCCCCTCAGGCAGTGACTATTGAGTACCTGTTTGTCTGCAAGTATGCAAAAGAAAGCAGTTAAAATCAGGTATTGAATTCCATTGTTCACTGCATTTTAAGGATCCAGATTCTTTCTACAGTATTAAAATATTCTAGAAACATAAAAGTGTATTCATGGTACTCATTATGCTCTCTCAGTTTTGAAATTCCTTAATGCAACTATAGGCAATACATTTAATCAAACTCATTCTTCCAAGTAGTAACCCATCATTTTCAAATGTTTATTGAACCCCTACTATGTGCCATGTACTATCCTAAGAATTAAATATAAAGTTTTGAATTAAAGAAAGATGACCTCTGCCTTTGCTAATAAAATGCAGCAAGGAAAAGGTAATGGTGCTGTGATCTATTAAAGGGACTGATTTCTTAAGTAGTAAAAATTGGGGAGGAGCTATTAACCTAGACTGAATATCAGAGAAGGAATCTCAAAAGGCATAATGTTAAAACCAGGACCTAAAGGACAGGGAATAGTTATTCAGGGAGAAGTCCAATGAAGTAAGGTGGGAGAGGGAGGACAGCATGTAGAGAGTGTGGCTAACTAATGTTGGAATGAGACTGGAGGCATGGGGGTGGTGGTGAAAGAATTCACCAGCGGCATAGTGGAGAACAGAAAAAGTGGATTTATTGAAACACACTACAAAGAGAAGCAGTGGGAAGGACAGAGGGTTCATCTGCCCAAAAGGATTTGTGGCTCTCAGTTATAACTTGTTTTCATGGGATTTTCAGGAATGGGGGGGGTTGGTTTGGGCCAGTTATTTGCTGAAATGTCTATTCTTGGGCATGCACCTTTGACATAGAATGTGCCCTGATCCTGCTGAATTCAGGATCAAAGTGATCAGTCTTAAGGCCTTGTTCCCATAGCAACCTTATCAATTCCCTTTATATATTCAAGCCTCTCAAATCATCCTACTGGGCAAGGGATGGGGGCTTAGCTTTTAACCTTATTAAATGATACCCTGACATGGAGTCTCATGGGTAGAAAAAGTTTAGAATACTTTAGGAACTGAAAGAACACATGATTCTTGAGCATGATACATAATCAGGAATTATAGCAAGATTAGACTGGAGTTGTTGCCATCCACGGGTCATTTAGGCCATTTTTAGATAATATTTCTTTAGTTTGATAGAAACCCTTTCAAAGTACTTAACATTCAACTTGTATCTTTAAATGATTACTGGTATAGAAAGTCAAGTAGAAGAGGGCCTTCCCTGGTGGCGCAGAGGTTGAGCACTAGGCTGCGAAGCTGCAAGCTGCAAGCAACCTCTGTAGGGCCAGTTTGATTCCCGGCCACCTGCGAGGGTCCCACATGGTGCGACAGACCTCCCCTATCTCGCCTGTTGCTCCCCTCAGCAGTGTATTTTGTCAGTCTGCCTGTTCTGTTCCCTGCTCTGGCTCTGGTGAATTCTCTCACCCTCCTGCACTTCTGAGTGTACCCAGTGCTTGTATAAATAAATAAATAAATAAATAGATAGATAGATAGATAGATAGATAGATAGATAGATAGATAGATAAATCTTTTTAAAAAAGAAAGTCAACTAGAAGATTAGAGACAAAAACTGGGGTGTAATTTTGGGAGAGAACTGCAGAGACAGCAGTAAGAAATGATGACTGGTTCTATAATCTTGAGATTGGTGGAGAGATGGGACTAACAGAATTTTCAGATAGACTTCAGAGACCTTGGTGGTATACTGCATTAGCTAATGATAGGTATAAAAATGACCCAAGATTCTGCCTTGAGTGTCATAGTGGGTGGAGATTTTGAAGAATGAAGGAAGAGAAAAATTGGCAGGTAAGATTAAACATTCAGTTTCAAATGTGTTAAGTTTGAAATTTGTGTCAGACATCCAAGGGGAGATTAAAAAAAAAAATCTGTTGGTTACATAAGGCTTGCTCTGGGAAGATAATTTTGGTCTAGAAATAGAAACTTTGGAAATGTTGAAATGTAAATAGTATTTAAAGCTATGGATATGTTTTAAATACCTACTTGGTAAAAACTTCCTATATTCAAGCTTCTTATAGTCACCAGGGGAAAAATGTGCTCACATAGAATGTTAATACGGGCCTAATGGAACTAATTGGGGCACATTACATATTATAGTTCCTTGTTAGTACTATTTCTGGTTCAAAAAACAAGTTCTACTGTGGCTCAAAAAGATAGGAGCTAAATTGGCCAAATGCCACAGAAAGTTAGAGATATGTAAGATAATAGAAAACATATATTTTTTTTATCTCATCTCCACCTTATCCACTTATTCCTGGAACACTTATCTTTTGTTCTATAATAATATTTGATCTTTGACCCTCGTTTCTGACAAAGAACTCCTAAAACTCTTGGAATTTTCATGGGTGTTAGGAGTGTCTTTTGTTGTAATGAGGCAATTCTTGGTGGACTCCTGAATAGCTCCTTGACTGGGACTGGTCACTAGACAGACTAAGACATGATTTGCATTTTCACTTGTGAAGGGAAAAGAGCTGAACTCAATGGTCTATCATGCCTATGAAGGGGAGAAGAATATATGTTTCTTTGACATAAGAATTATTTTAGGCTAGTTATTTTTAAGAAACAGGAGACACAGAAGTTCTGAGCTGAGTAGAAGTTACCCTTTTGTAAGACTTTTACATTTATAAGGAAAATGTCAATTTTTAAGGGTGGCTCCATCTATGAGCCAGGAAAAGAAAGATGATTCTAAAACTTTACCAACTCTTTATCAGTGTAGAAGGCAAAGACTTCTATCTGCATAACAAACCACATTCTTGTTTACTGTGTTTTTCATGGTCACTATTTTTTAACTAGCTTTTCCATCTTCTGAACATAATTTGTCTTTAGCTGTAGATGTTATTTTAGGTGGTAACTTGGACTATTTAAGAGAGTTACTCATTTTTTTCTGGGTTTCTCATGTATACAGGAAGTATTAAATTTTTGTTTGTTTTCACCTCTTAATGTGTCTTTTACCATAGAGAGTGTGTTGGTCAAAAACCTGGAATGGTAGGAAGAGTATTATTTTTCCTACCCGGCACCTACTCAACAAAGTCTCCATAAAATTCCGGATAGTATGGGGTTCTGTGAGATTCCAAATTGGTAGACACAAGCACCTCCCAGGAGAATGATACACCTCAACTCCACAGGGATAAAAATTTATGCATCTGGGACCCTCCTAGATATGGCCCAATGTTTCTTATCATCAGATTGTTAATCTTTTTGCTTTTATTATATACTTTGGTTAACTGGTAAATGTAAGTAGTATCTTTCTGAGTTCTGTGAACTGCTCTAGCAAATTAATCAAATTTAGGAGGGAGTTATGGGAATCCTCAATTGTATCCAAGTTAATTAGAATGTATGGGTAATTTGGAGACATATGAATAGCTGTTAGCATCTGAAGGCAGGGACTGAGCTCTTCAATTGTGGAATTTAATGCTATCTCAAGGTAGATAGAGTCAGAATTGAGCCAAACTGCAGAACATCCATCTGTGTCACAGCATTATTTGGTGTAAGGGAAGAAATCCACATAAATGGCTTCAGGAATGTTATAAGAATTGCATTAGTTTGCAAATAAAGGAGAAAAACAGGAGGGATGGTGGGTTTCCCTAAGATAAGATAAGACAATTCAAGACAAGTGTTGTTAGGGAGCAACAAAGGGGTAAATAAGGACCCCCAATCTTGCACACTCAAAAAAGGTTCTGTCATGCATGCACACTAGGAGAGAGCAGATGCTTAGTGTGAAAGATCTTTAACAGAATTAGTGTGCACAGAAAGAAAAAGAGAATATTGATAATAAGAAATTTCCAATAACAACAACAACAGAAAATTACCCATCCCTTCAGAGACAAATGCCCAGCCGAACAAGGTCAGCCCAAAAGCTTGCAATAAGTCTGTTACTTCTGGAAGGGGACAGCAGAAGGGGGCAAAAGCAACCAGACAAGTCTGGGACAAAAGGGTAGAGACAAAAATACAAATCAAGGTAACAGCTGTTATTGTCAGATTCAATCCCATGTGTCTCTTACCATGCTTGTTTCTTTACCTATTTGTCTTACACACATCTCCCCCAAGTTACCTAACCCAAGTGTCAAGTTGCAAGTTGGGTCTCAGAAGCCAAAGGATAAGACACTTGCCTGTCTTCTATGTTTATGGACAGCTCAGTTCTGCTTCTAGGTCCTCGTAGCATTCCTACATGTCACATTGTGACTTGTAATCCAAAGTGGCTGCATGCAAGTCATGACAGGGGAATGGTGCCCATTCCCTACAGTGATGCTCTTCCCCCTTTTGGGGAGATACCTCTGTAACAGTATTTCAGCTCAACATGCCATCAGAGAACACCACTTTCCACTTTACCTTACATTAGGATATACACTTTTGACACAATGCTACTCAAATCAAGATTATAGAAAGGTCATTAAAGCTACAGGAGTCATGTTTGCATTTCTTTCCTTGAATACTTGGAAAGATAAATATTACAAGGCCATTCTTAGCTGCAATGGGATATTAGATCTAAACATATTTAACTGGGACATGATTAAATAGGAGTTTTATTCAGAAGAATAAAATAATAAATTCATAGTAGCAACTAGCAATCACTAATTTTGGCATATCTATAGTATGAGATTTCAAATTTAGGAATCATTATTTAACCTTAATTTCATTCTGTTAACAGTCATTTCCATAATACAATATTTATTCACTTGAATTTTTCTCATACCTTGTAGTTTTCATTTGTAATGAATTCAAATACTTGTGAAACTTAGTATCTTTGAATATGTTAGAGATTGCTGTTACTTTAATATAATATCCTAAATGATCTAAAGGATACATACCATACAATAACAACTGTTAATATCTACTTAATAAATTCAATTTTAGTATCTCTTAAAAACTAGAAAAGATCTACACTTCCACCAGTGATAACCAATGCATATCAATGAGAGAGAGAGAGAAAGAAACAAATGGGAGACCAAAGAATATCAGTTTTCTTTTACTATGAAAAAGGAGTTAGGACTAAAAAATAGAACATTTCATTTCCTACTACATGTAAAATTTAAATGGTGAGATGTAATTTTTACTTGTGTAGTCATACTTTTCAAATAAAAAGTTCTTTAAAATAAAAAGTATGGTTTTTAAAGTTATATTTATGGTTTTACTTGAAATTAAATTACATAATAAAATCAGCTTTCTCTGATACTGTCATTTGAACTGTAAAATGAGATGTTTCAGACTCCAAGAAATGATAATAAGGGCATTCTATAATATGCTTTTTTTAGCTTTTTAATACATAGTTAATATGCTTGTATTAGATATGCAGCACTCGGATAAGAATATACCACCTATGTTTTGGAGTAACAGTTTATAATTTAAGCTTAAAGGCACAAAATAAATGATAAAAATATATTCACAGACTTTATGGGTTTAAGAAGAAAATGAACCAAACATTTCCTCATAATACTCAGGGAAACCATCCTTTGACTATAGAGCCTTACTTTATTTAGATACTAACATCAGACTCTGGTGCCCCCTATGGCTTCACTGTTTGAAAAACTTCCTCTAGTCCCTAAATTTTTTCATCTCAAATTGATTATATGAATCCATTTTCTACTAGTTTAACACCCATTTTTATTGTCCTTTAATACATGTCTTGCATATTCACAATTTCAAACAAATTATTATTAGCAACCATTGTTTCCCTAATAATGACTTTTCAAATTAAATATTTACTCTTTGCCAAGCACAGAGCTAAATTCTTTATATACATTCCTTCATTTAATCCTCACATAACTCTGGGATTATAGGTGCTCTTTTTCCACTTCTGTGGATGTGGAAGTAGAGTTTAGACATTTCAAGTATCTTGTCCAAGTTTATATATGTAGAAGATAAGAACAGAAATTTAAACCCAGAATAGGCTAGAATCTAAAAAACATTCTCTTTGTTGCCTTTAATTTCTTGTCTTGCATTGACACTTCACTTAGGCTAAAAAAAAATCACTCTGTCCTATAATAATAATTACACAAACCATGTTCTTTAACATGGTTGGACCCTTAATGCCATCTAGAAATCTTACATGATTCAATTTCTTTCCTTTATTTCACACAATGGCTTCTGCCAACAGGTCTTGCCCTGTCTCCTCTTCTTTATTTTCATGCTGAATCATCATTGACTATTTATAAATAAAATAGGTGCTGTCAAGTGGGATTAACAGTTTCTGTTTAACTCTATGTGGGCTTCATACTGATATTTGCATTCAATCTCACTTTATTTTGTCTTGATAGAAGTTACAACTTCTTCCCCCTCAAACTAAAGCCTTTTAAGTCAGTTTAGGAAGTGAACTCCAAACTGCCAATGAAATTTCCAAAAAAGAGTTAGACTTCTTTCTTTTCCTTCTTTGTAGGTCTCATCTCTCAGGTGGGGGTCTAGTAACGCAGTTTTGGTTTAACATCGCTGAGATATAAGATAGGCTCTTGACACCTCTAGTTTTACCATGAAAAATAATGGACAGAACTCAGAAGGCCTTATTGAGGAAGCAAATTACTTCTACTGACAGTCACTTAACAAAGACAACATATCCTTGGCTTATCATCAAAATTCAACTAAAAGGCAGTTCATTGCTTTTGGAAGGATGGCCATTTTAATAATGTTTATTCTTCCAATCCACGAGCAGGGGATGTCTCTCCATTTCTTTGTGTCTTCTTCTATTTCTTTTAACAGTGTTTTATAGTTTTCTTTGTATAGGTCCTTTACCTCTTTTGTTAGATTTATTCCCAAATATTTGATTTTTTTTGTTTCAATAACAAAAGGGATGGTTTTTTTGATTTCTTCTTCTTCAGATTTATTGTTTGTATATAGGAAGGCTACTGACTTTTGCATGTTGATTTTGTATCCTGCCACTTTACTGAACTGATTGATGAGTTGAATTAGCTTTTCTGTGGAGTTTTTGGGGTTCTCTATGTATAATATCATATCGTCTGCAAATAGTGATAGTTTGATTTCTTCTTTTCCTATTTGGATTCCTTGGATGTCTTTCTCTTGTCTTATTGCCCTGGCTAGGACTTCCAGTATTATATTGAAAAGCAGTGGTGAGAGTGGACATCCTTGTCTTGTTCCAGATCTTAATGGAATTGCTTTCAGCTTTTCACCATTGAGAATGATACTGGCTGTTGGCTTGTCATAGATGGCCTTTATGATGTTGAGGTATGTTCCTTGTATCCCAAGAATTTCAAGGGCTTTTATCATGAATGGGTGTTGCACTTTGTCGAAAGCTTTCTCAGCATCTATTGATATTATCATATGGTTTTTATATTTCTTTTTGTTGATGTGTTGGATAACGTTGATTGATTTTCGGATGTTAAACCATCCTTGTGCCCCTGGAATGAATCCTACTTGGTCGTGGTGAATTATCTTATGGATACATTGTTGGATTCTGATGGCTAAAATTTTATTGAGGATTTTTGCATCAGTGTTCATTAGGGAGATTGGCCATTCCAATCAAAATTTCAATGTCATTCTTCAAAGAAATAGAACAATTATTGATGAAATTCATATGGAATCACAAAAAACCCCGAATAGCCAAAGCTCTCCTGAAAAAAAAAGAAGGGAATGGAGGCATTACACTCCCAGACTTCAAACTATACTACAAAGCCATAATCATCAAAACTGCATGGTATTGGAACAAGAACAGACATACAGACCAATGGAATCGAATAGAAAATCCAGAAATAAACCCACAGATTTATGGTCAACTAATCTTTGACAAAGGAGCAAAGACTATGCATTGGAGCAAAGAAAGTTTGTTCAATAAATGGTGCTGGGAAAACTGGGTCACTACATGCAAAAGAATGAAGCTTGACCACTACCATACACAAAAATCAACTCAAAATGGATTAAAGAACTAGACATAAGACCTGAAACCATAAAATACATAGAAGGAAATATAGGCGAAACACTACGTGATCTGCACATCAAAGACATCTTTACAGACACATCACCCAAAGCAGTAATAGTGAAGGCAAAGATAAACAGCTGGGACTACATCAAATTAAAGAGCTTTTGCACAGCAAAAGAGACAATAACAAAAACAAAGAGAAACCCTACCAACTGGGAGAACATTTTTGCACCCAACACTAATGATAAAGGACTGATCACAAAAATCTGCAAAGAGCTGATGAGACTCAACAAAAACAAAGAAAATAATCCAGTCAAAAAATGGGCAGAAGAGCTAAAAAGAAACTTCTCTGAAGAGGAAATGCAAATGGCCAACAGGCATATGAAAAAATGTTCAACATCACTTGCCATCAGGGAAATGCAAATCAAAACTACCATGAGATACCATCTTACACCAGTGAGAATGGCACATATTAAAAAAACTAGCAAAAACAAATGCTGGCGAGGGTGTGGAGAAAAAGGAACTCTTCTGCACTGTTGGTGGGAGTGCAAACTGGTCCAACCACTGTGGAAAGCTGTGTGGAGATTTCTGGACCTACTAAACATAGAGCTTCCATATGATCCAGCAATTCCACTCCTAGGTATTTACCCAAAGGACACAGAAACATCAATTCCAAAGAACACCTGCACCCCTATGTTTATAGCAGCACTGTTTACAATACCTAAGCTTTGGAAACAACCCAAATGCCCAAAAATAGATGACTGGATCAAGAAGATGTGGTACATATATGCCATGGAATATTACTCAGCATTCAAAAAAGATAAACACATGCAATTTGCAGCAACATGGATGGCGCTGGAAGGGATCATGCTCAGCGAAATAAGCCAAAAAGAAAAAGAAAAATACCGGATGGTCTCACTCATAGCAGGAATCTAGAAAACTTAAATAAGGGACCAGGAAAATGAATAACTATAAGAAAGTAAAAATCAAAATCAACAAAAAACTATGAACCAGAGACACTTTTAGGGGGGCGGGGGCGGGAGGGGAGGGATTGGGGTCAGAATGGGGGGGCTGCAATTGTATGGGGAATATAACAATAAAATTTATAAAAAAAAAAAAATAAAAGGCAGTTCATTGTCGATATTTTCCTAAAGGTTGTATTTACAGAGGGAGCTATAGAGGCCATAACTGCTTTATAGAAGTTTAAGATCAAGTGTGTACTCTTGTTATTTTTTTCTCTATGCTTTATCAGTTAATAAATTCAACTACAAAGGGAAAACAACTGATTACTTGAAGTGGTTTTAGCAGTAGAATGAAAATGGTTAAATAAGTTATGCCTGGGTTGTATTTTGCTTGAAATCCTGAGAGAGAGCTTTTACAAACATCTAAGTTTTCAGTTATAATAAAGATTAAAGAACTTTTTATATAATGAGATTAGGTATATAAGCTTTGCAAATAATTTACATTGTTAAGAGAGACTGATAGAGCTCAGCAAGGGATGGAATGAAAGTATTTAGAAATCTAATTATCAGCTGCCATTGGAGTGTGTCTGATCTGAAAACATTATAAAAAATGTACTAGGTTGAAGTACTAGGGAGCATCATGCTTGTATGGTTTCAAGGGCCAGAACATGGATATTTCTTCTTACCTCTATTGGCTTTCAGATGTAAGATGTTTATTAAATGACTCCTTGTTTAAAGTTTAAAAGATATGAATGCTATGGTGATTTTGAGCATGGATTTATTTCCTGAATCTTAGCTAAAATTTTAAACTGAAATATGGTTTTACAGATGTTCCCTCATATCACAGAAGATACCGTATAAATAATATTGTGACTGACATTACTAGCTTTCTCTAAAAGTCATTTTCCCCTCTATATCATAAAGCTAAAGGAAGAATGAATAGACAGGTACAAGTCCTGCAGCCTTCTTTCTATTCAGATGTGACCATGTCATTAAGTTTTTGACAACATGATATCAATAGAAATCACTTGCTTCAATTTTAATGCATGCTCATTAAAGTAGACTTGCTACACTCTCTTTCCTTTATTTCTGCAACTTTATTTTTTTAAAAAGATTTATGTTTATTTATGCATACAAGAACTGGGGTATAGATTAGAGGTGCAGGGGAGGAGGGATGAGAGGATTCACAAGAGACGGAGTGGGAAGCAGAACAGGCAGATCCACTGAAATACGCTGCTGAAGTGAGCAGCAGGCGACACAGGAGAGGATTAACTGCACCATGTGGGTATCTCTCTGGCCAGCCAGGGATCAAACTCGTGCTGTGCTGCAGTGGCTGTGGATAGCTTCACAGTGCTGTTCTTAACCCCTTGAGCCACCAGGGTGGCTCCAAGATGTAACATATTTTTTGAACAGAAGGATTTGCTAATGAACTGTAATACTGAGCATCAGGTTAAAGAAACTGAAAAAAAAAAAAAGACCTCTTAAAATTTCTTTATATTTCCACTATTATTGAGTTCAGAATTTCAATTTTCTTTTTACATTTTATGTAATTATTATCAAATTTTAATTTTTTTTCTCTAAAATAAAATACTTTTACCAACTTGTTAATTAACATTGATATGTGCATTATATACTATATCTACTTTTTTAAGAAAAATAAAAAGGCAAGCATTTATGGGGGATTCTACCACTTTTTATTATATCTCTGTTAGCACTTTGATAAACTGTGAAGAAATAATGCTACAAAAAGAAACAGTATCTGTCGTAATGAGGCTATCTCTAGGAAAAAGAAATTGTTTAAATGGAGAAGGAATATAATGTGAAATTAATTTTATGTAAATTGGGATTAAGGGACTACCAATGAAATTTTAGGAGGTGATTTGCCTGTACTGTGTCAAGTACTGTATTTTTGTGAACACATGAATCTCCACATATTTAATCCTTAAAATAACATTTTGACAGATGTGTAGAATGGATCCAAGAATATTAAAATAACTGACTCAATGTCATATTCAGTTGGTAAAAGTGAGAGTTAGGTTAAAATCCATTGGGATGTAAATTCATAGTATTTCTATCATAACTTGCTACCTCACTTAAATAAGAGCATTTACTTTTATTGGGTACAGTTTACAATGAGGAATGACATCTTAAATTGTCCATTCTTTGACACTGGAGTATGCAAATTTGAATTTCAGAATTTATCATTGCTATCATATTACTGACAAATCTTCATAACTGAGACATGGTAAATTAGTTAAATTATATATGAAAAGATAGCGAGAATTAATCAAAACTCAAAAATTACATTAAGTAAAAATAAGAAAGTTACACTGAGGCAGTTGGGGCTTCTGATAATTTTCCCCATGACATCACCACTAACAAAGAGGTCCCAGACTGTGATAAAGGCTGTTGTTAATAGAGCCCTGGGAAGAACCTGTTTGTTTCCTTGACAGCTCTGTGAGCAAGTAGCAGTCTAATCATTCTACAGCTAAGAGATATTTAACACAGACAAGGACAATTAAGATGATATAAATGGATTTTCCCTCTTTTCAAGGTGGTGGCCTTGATTTAGAAGCTCATGTAAATAATGAACAAATTGTTAACCAAATAACAAAACTGAATGGACACTTTTACTAGGGATGACATTTTCCTTGTTACCAGCTGAGCTTCTGAGGAGCACAAGTTTGTAGGATATAATTTCATATCATTAAACAAGTGCATTATTTGTATATTGAATAAGCAGGAAAGGAGAATAGCAGTGATTGTTTTTAGACTAGTAGTGTTAGTTCCTGATATAATATCTTCTAATTAGGATGCTACAGGTGAATATTGAGCACAGTTGTAGAAAGCAAAGTAAAAATATTTGTAAACATTTGCATCATTCAGTTGATAAAATTAAAAATGTGAATTACAACAAATTGTACAGTCTTTTTATATTAGCATTAGCAAAATGTTTAGAGGAAATTATACCAAAGAGGAATTCAAAAACCAAAGAAACAAAAGTTTTCTTATTGGAATGAATGTAAAAGATGTTGGTTAGAAAGATAACATTCATGCATTTAGAGTGAAATATTCCCATTATTCTCATACGTGAAGCAACTGACATTATGAGAATTTATGTGATTTCCCACCATAGAAAAACATATTTAATAGTTCTAATCCACACTCATTTTTAAATTTACATATGAATTTGAGGATAAATAACCAGTTGTTATCTTTCATCTTATTTTTTGAAATGAATGTAATAGTGCACATAAATTATAGCCATATCAAATGCTATCAATAAAATAAAAATTAATCAAGTTTCATGGAAGTTATGATTCTAATTTATTACATTTTGAATTGGATCATAATCTAGCTTAATTCTAAAGAGTTTATTAATTTGCTTTAATTATTAGTTATTATACTAATTGCATCCAGGATTTGTTTTGGGGAACAGATGGTTGATAGATGTACTGAAACTTAAAATCAAAGTTTTTATCTCATTGATAATGACCCTTTCACTGAAATGAAAATACACAAATTTGATGAATATACTTACACAATTTTTCAAAATGCATTGTTCTCAATATCTCCCAGAATATTTGAGCGGGTAATCAGAAAACTTAGAAGAGTTAGGAAGAAAGAAAAAAAAGAAGTCAATAATAGTGAATTTTGTTAGATAAAATTGATTTTTTTTTCTTTGTTTATAGCAAGTAAAATGGCCACCAAGAGTAGACAATCCTTAGTATTACAAATCTGGACACATGACTAAATTCTGTGTAATGCCATCTAAAGCAGAAATGCCCTGTAACAGCTTTCAGACTGTTCCATAAGAGAGAGTGGTGACATGCAAGCTTTGTCCCTTCCTAATTATCCCTTTCTCCATTATATTTCTTGGTCTATGTGAACAATCCAAGGATCACCTTCAAGATATAAAAAGAAATTAATTTAGAACTAATTTGACAACAGACTTCACGGAGAAGAACCCTTAACTGCTTGTAGATTTTTATTTTGTTCATACCACCATTATTTTGATTCTCTATTACTCACAAGTAAACTTGATATAGACAAATAGAAATATGTACATGATACAGGTGAAAGAAGAACAAGGGGCCTCCTTGGTGGTGCAAGGGGTTAAGACACAACCTATGAAGCTATCAGCAGCCACTGCAGCAAGAGTTCGATCCCCAAATCCCAATGAGGGAGGTGACCCACATGGCACAGCAGACCTCTCCTTTCTTGCCTGCTGCTCCCCTCAGCAGTGTATTTCAGTCAATCCATCTGTTCTGCTCCCCAGTCTGTCTCTGGTGAATCCTCTCACCCCCTGCACCTCTGGCTTACACTCCAGCTCTTATATGCACAAATAAATATTTTTTTTTAAAAGGAAAGGAGAACAAAAGGAGAAATAAAATGAAAGAGATAGGAAATCATGTAAAGCTAATCTACAGCTTGTCCTAGAATGGCTCTCTTAATCATCAGGAATCAAAATATTTCCCCAAGAGCATATGGCTATATCTTTCTACACATCTGCCATAAGTCTCAAACTTGCACAATAAAAAACAAAACCAAATAAACAAAAAATCTGACACTGAGATGATAAAATACTGCAGAAGTCTGGAATGAAAACTGAAACAAAAGTCACAAAAGAAAAGAAGCATATTTTATTACCAAAAATAAATGAATGAATAAATAATAGCACCTGCATAGAAAAATGTTATTAAAAATAAAATCAAGGGCCTCCCCGGAGGCGCAGCGGTTGAGCGCTGGGTTGTGAAGCTGCCCGCGGCCTATGCAGCGCCGGTTCGATCCCCAGCCACCGGGTGAGGGTCCCACATGGTGCGCAGACCTCTCCTGCCACCTGCTGCTCCCCTCAGCAGTGTACTTCGGTCCTTCTGCCTGCTCTGCTCCCCGCTCTGGCGCTGGTGAATTCTCTCACCCTCCCGTGCGTCTGACTGTACCCAGTGCTTATATAAATAAATAAATAAATCTTAAAAAAAAAAAAAGGAATTTGTAAAAATAATTAAAAATGCAAGTGTTCTTTTATACAAAATTTATACTTCTAAAATTCTGGCCTGTAATTTTACATGCACTAGATGTTCTTTGCAAGGATGCTCACTCTTAAATTCTCTATTTTACTATAAACCTGGAAATAACCTTTTTTTAAGTCAAGAAATGACAGATGTCATTCACTCTTTCACTTAATGAACAAATGCTTATTCATTACATTGTAGTGTTTTGCTTGTTTGTTTGCTTGTTTTGGGGGGCTGAGAACCTAACAGGTAGAATGGTCTCTGTCTCATGGAATTTGTATTCTACGGGAATAGAGAAACATAAACAATAAAAAATAAACAAAAAATAACAAAATCATCTTTTACAGTAATAAATATTATAAAAATGATAAAATACCTGTATAGTGAGGAAATAGTCTGTTGAACTATTTAGTTCAAACTATTTAGGAAATAGTTTGTTGAAACCACGTTGAGGAGATGATAACTTCAACTGAAAGTTAAAGGATATTTTGAAAACTTTTGACACAGATGATAAAACTTTTCTCTGAAAAGTTTTGAATGTGGGATTTTCAATATAAGAGTCAGGTTCAAGGGTAACACACCAGGTCTTTTAAACAGAATCCTTTTTTTTTTTTATAAATTTACTTTTGTGTAAAACTGGGGTGCAAGCCACAGGTGAAGGGGTGAGGGAATTCACCAGAGACAGAGTGGGGAGCAGAACAGGCAGATCTACTGAAACACACTGCTGAGAGGACCAGAGGGCAAGACAGGCGAGGTCTGCTGCACCATATGTGGGTTAGCTCCCTGTACAGGCATCAAACTCAGGCCATCATGGTGGGCCTTTGAGGTGGTTGGTAGCACTGACACTTAACCCCTAGGCCACCAGAGAGGCCCTTAAACAGAATTCTTAAGGGTAATTAGGGACAATAAAATTTTTGGAAGAGTAGCTTAGATTTTTAGGAATGGCTACTAGCATTCAAGACCTGGCCTGCAAGGAGACCTATCAGAAGGCAACTGTACTGACTGAGTTGCAGTGCGTGTTTCCCAAGCTCTCGTGCAGTGAGTCAGGATAAATAACACATCAGTTGATATTTCTCACTCACCAAGCTGGTGACCAGATACTAGAAAGAGAAATCTGGCTACTGCCCATCACACCTGCCTCTCAACATCCAGGCAGCTGGAGAATGGATACTCCCATGCTGCTATGAGAACCTTTGGGCCTTCAAATTTGCTTTGAGAGAAAGAAAAGGCCACTAGAGCAGGAAGAAGCCGCTGTTCTGTTTCCAGCTTTTGAATGTTTGCACAAGTGTATCTGATTAAAATCCTGATATTCATCCAGAAACAAAGTTGGAAGTTCAGCAAATGTAGTTGTTAATGTTCTTATCTTTAGAGGAAGAATGAATTGCAGCTGGACAAGTCAGTTCATGGTATTATAGAAAGATTTTAGGAGAGGGTGATGAGAAGGTAAGTAAACACTGATTCTGATGGAGCTATTTAGGTAACAAAAAGAAACCTACCTTTTGGTCTAGGAATTATGGAAAGGCTGTACTTATAAAATGGGAAATCTTGCTTATATTTTGAAACTTCTTTTTAGGGTTGATGTATAGATTGGATTGTGAATAAAAAGGAAGAGAAAAGTCTTAACTATAATGTCAGAGGGAACATTGACTTGAATTATGGAGAAAATCAAGAGAAGTAGAACATTTTTGAATATATTTTCAGGAAGAGGGCAAATGAGGGCCTCCCTGGTGGTGCAAGGGGTTAAGCACCAAGCTATGAAGCAACCTGCAGCCTCTGCAGCACGAGTTTGATCCCTGGCTGGCCAGAGAGAAACCCACATGGCGAAGCAGACCTCTTCTGTCTCGCGCACTGCTCCCCTCAGCAGTGTATTTCATCATTCTGCCTGTTCTGTTCCCCACTCTGTCTCTGGTGAATCCTCTCACCCCCTGTATCTCTAGCCTGTACCCCTGCTCTTGTATGCATAAATAAATCTTTAAAAAAAGATTTGCAAATGAATTGGATGTGGGGTATGAGGTAATAACCAGAGTTCAAGCTGGAGCCCTAAATTTTGATATGAAAGAAGGCATATGATGAGATTACATACTCCCATGTGGAAGCAGAGGAACATAAGGTGTGTGATGGGGGTTTTCAGTAGAACTGAAGGTTTGGCTAAGTCTGTGAACATTCTGATTTTCTTATTCAATATTGCTATATGTTCCAGAGCTCAATGGAGAGGCCATCATTGCTATTGGAATGTGAGAGTCACTGGGGTATAAGCAATATCTAAAGGCACTGGATTCCTGGATATCTTGTAGGAAGAAGGTATTGATAAAAAGAAAAGGAAAACCTGTTCCAAGCTATCTTAATATTAAGTAGCAAAGTTATAGACAGGAGGTAAATTAAGAAGAAACATTAAAAGACTGAAGAAGAGAGTGTTTCAAGGAAGAGAGTAAAATCAACTGTGATAAAACAGTTATTGTACCCCCATATGGCATGTTTTTAGGCAGTCCTTAAAATAGATGGAGCAAATCAATATATACTAATACAGAAAGAGCTTCAACACATATTAAGTGAGAAAAATCTAGTTATTAGTATCTTTATTTGACAAAATATGCTTGTATTTTCACATTATTTTATATAATGTACATTCATAATAATTAATAATAAATAAATTTGGCATTGCCTACTCATTACAACTCACAGATACATTAGAATCTTTCTAGTTTATAAAATGTATTCATTCTTTTTTTGAAAATACTTGTAAAAGCCACTAAGTCACCTCTCAGATTAGGAAACTTTGATAGTAAGTGAACAAACATCCTTGGGTAGTAGATGAAAGCTTTGGAGTTCTAGTCCTAGGTCTGTGACTTTCTAGTACTGTGACCTTATCCAAGTAACTTAGCCATACAGAACCAGATAACCACATAGAGGTTTATTCAGCTTCCTTTTCATAACTAGTTAAAAAACACAATGTAATTGTGAAATATTGGAATGATTAGTGTAATTCTTATTAATCAGGAAACAAATCAATAATGGCAACAAATATGACAATGATGATGAGAGCAACAACAGAAGGAACAAGAGTGAAACTTTCCTAAGACCTCTTCTTTTTAAGGATACAAAAAATTTCTTTTAAACCAGGTCCTAAACTTCTAAATTTCTTCTAAACCAGGTCCTAAATTTCTCCTAAACCAGGTCCTTCCTGGTTTTGCAAACCTACTTCTTTAAAATTATTACGTACTTTTCATTTTTACTAACATCAGCTAACTGAACTAACATAAAAAATAATGAACAAAGAAAAAATAGATCAGAACTTCTAACAAGTACATGTCTCCAAACCCAGGGGAGTTTTCAGTTTTGCCTGAAAAAACATTTTTATAAAGATTTATTTATTTATAAATACAAGAACTGGGGTACAGGCCAGAGGTGCGGGGAAAGGGGTGTGGTATGTGTGAAAGGATTCACCATAGACAGAGTGGGGAACAGAACAGGCCGACTGACTGAAATACACTGCAGAGGGGAGCAGCAGACAAGACAGGAGAGGTCAGCTGTGCCATGTGGGTAGCTCTCTGGCCAGCCAGGGATCAAACTCCTGATGCAGAGGCTGTGGATAGCTTCTCAGTGCTGTGCTTAACCCCTTGGGCCACCAGGGAGGCCCACTGCCTGAAAGTTTTTAAATTATTCTTGGTCCTTGTTTTTTGACCCAATTTTTCTGATAATCTCTGCAAAACATAATAATACACCTCTAATCTATCTCCATTCATTTTAAATAGATAACTTTCTTAGAGTTATGTGGAAAATTTAGAATGAGTAATGATCATTTATATTGCCCCACCCTTGTAGGTGACAGATTTATGATTGATACTGGGTCCTATGTATAAGATTATGTCCTAACAGACATATAAAACAAGTCTTTAGGGATTTGTTACTTTCAACTTCACAAAGAAGAGGACATTCAAATGCACATGGGGAAAATTAAAAAAAAAAAAAACTTTGCAGAAAACTTCAGAAATAGATATAGGTAATATGTACTTTTTAAACTCCAGTTTCAGAATATCAGGCATTCCAAACCTTGTTCAATCCCTTCCTCTCCCTTCACTCTTGACTCCAATACATCAGGTTGCTTCTGAGAGCTAGTTTCTTTGTCTGTGCCCTCTCTTTCCTACACACTCAATACTTTCTGAGCCTAGCCCAGTCAATGTTTACAAGCTCTATAGAAAGACTCCTCTTTAGCTATGTGAAAGATGGATTGGATAAATGATTGGATTCTCAACACTCAGAAACCAACAAAAATGGAAGCAAACGTTTTGTCAGATTGAACGATAAAGCAAAGAACTATCTATAATTTTTCTGTCTAGTACAATGTAATGTTGCCAAAACTATGTTTAAAAAAACATCAGATCTGGCTCTTCTGTACAGGGGCCAACATTTAGGAAGTGGCTTATCACAGAAGGCTTGGAACTATAGTGGGGGCAGGAGGATGGGGGACTTTGTACTATTTCTTATGGAAACCACAAACACATTTATCTTCTTGTATTTCTGGTTTCTGTGTTGATTCATTCACATGCCTAGTTATTCTTTCTCAAAATTTAGGAAAAATAGTTTTGTTTATTCACAGATCTCCTTCCAATTGTGTTCTTGAGAAATGTACTCACCTCACCTTATCTATGATTTTTTTTTCCTTGCCTTTCTCTAAATGTGTGATGTTGTAGTATTCCCAAGTGGCAGCATCCCTGCATGACCTGATCTTACTAGTTAAAAAAGAAAGAGAATAAACAATATATAACCTTAAGAAAACAAAATGATGATGTTTGTCAAACACTCCTCAAAACAATTTCAGATCCCAAAAATTTCACAGGAAATTATGTCAAATCCCCAAAGAAAAAAAGATAATTCCTTTAAAGTTGAAAGTGTTGTTTGGCAGATAAAGAAAGGAACCTAAATACTCTTATAAGACCTAATTGTATTAAATAAGGAACCAAAAATAAACAAATGCACATCCTAATTAAAATAACAACAGAAGATGTTTTTAAGATCAAAATCATAATGTATCATGTTTAAATTAGGATCATTTCTGATGGCTCAATTTTAGGAAGTCTTTTATTAGAACATATTCAAGTGGTAAAAGGAAAGAGGCCACTTCAACAGATGATGTTTGATTACACTCAATGTTCTTTTCTATGGAAAATATCTGGTAAAATAGAAATTTTGATAGGAAAATTTAACATGGTTTGAATGCCAATTTTCTCAAGCTATAATTATAAATTCCAAGAAGTCTGACTCAGAATCTCAATGGGAGGTTATTAAACTATGTGGGAGAATCTTGTGGCAATTCTCAGATTATAAATAATATAAAATGACAAATATACGGACAAGAAAACATCAGATCATTTCCTTCTAAAGTACGATAAGCCTCACCATATGATGCAATTAACTGTGCAGCTTCCCCATTAAAGTAGCATTGCCCTCACAATTGAACTTGAATCTAACTTTAGATATAACTACAAGGCACACATTAAATGACAGTGTTCTTCTAAATTGACTTATCTATAATAATGGGTGTTATCTTTATAATCAAAGAAAGATAGTAAAATTATTTCCATTTGCAAAATAGCATCTCAAAAAAAAAAAGGTTAATGTCTTCTTGTTGATGTCCCACTATCTTGTGGGCTGTGGTCTCTGCCTCTTTTGCCTCTTCTCTTCAGAAGTGCTTTGCTTGATGTGCCTTCTGGGATGACAATGCTTATACTTTCCTTTTAGATTTTTTACCTTTCTTTTTCTCTGAATCTTTACACTAAAGCTTCATTTATGTTGGGCCTTTGTCTCTAATCCCAGCATTTTATAGATTCTATTTGTTTTTCCAACCAGTTTTCTGGGTCAGCTCAATCTTTGTATCCCTAGCACCAGCATCCTAAACCACAGTCCTGCACACCGGAAACAGGGCTTAGCCACTTTTCTGACATTAACATTTTTTCTTATGGTTTGTCCTTCAGAGACAAACAAAAAAAAAATAAAATTCTTACTCTGAATAACTGTTGCCATAACCTTCTTCACCTCTCTCATCCATGGCTCTTTCAGTGCCCATATCTTCCTGGCCTACCACAAAGTAATCCTCAAAAGTTCTTTTACATGCCAGCACCTTCTTGAGAATCTGCTTCAGTGCAATTAGGGGACTGGAGTATGATCCGCAATTTTGTAGCACAGAATGGAACCCCTCAGAGTTTTAATATCCCAGCAAAATTCTCACCTACTAAGGGAAGGAGAGTGGATGTATAGACATGCAGATTTCTGGCCCTTCAGCAGAACAATTCTGAGGTCTGTTCTTTAGGGCTCACAGAAAGAAGACATTGACTTTTATCTAAACCTTATAAAATGTTGTCTCACCCTGTAGAAGTCTGGTCTTTTCATCCTGAGCACAGGATGTGAAGGACCTACCCTAAGTTTCCTTCAGTGCTCCTGGTGAGTCTTCCACTCTTCTGCTAAGAAAATGCATGTCTTATCACAGATAGTTACAAGTTTTTATAGCTGTCACTCTTTCCTTGAATCATCAATGATTTTTTCTGTTCCATGTTCTATATAACTATCATCTGTATTCTCTTTTTACACAGACACACAGATGGACAGACAAATACATGCACATACACATAACCCCAGTGCACACTCTGATCCCACATGCTTCTACAGCCTTTCCACTGATTCACCTGCCCTATTTCCTTCTCCCTTAAACTCATTACCTACAGAGACTGAGGGGATCTATCTGAACTAGACATCTGATCTTATCATACTTCTACTAAAATAGTCTAATTCCTTCTCCCCAGCAGAGAAGATGAAGTCCATCTACTTCAAGTGTTTGTTGACCTGAATGTTGCCTCTTGCCTGCCCTCTTGTGTCCATTGTTGCCTGTATATTACTCTCTAGGATCATTGAAATTCTACACACTTCAGATTTTTTCTCCTCCCAGACATTCTTGCCATAAGTACCATTTTCAGAAACAAACAATAATTCCTTGGTTATCTGCAGGCAACTGTGAACAAGAATTTTTACATATATGTGAAAAATAAGATTTGGAATCACTTTTGATCTATATACAAAAGAAGAGAGCGGGAAAATGATGCAGAACCAAAGGGAATACCCAAGAGGAACCAATATTTGAAATTCTGAACTTGTCCCTATTCCAAATGAACATGTTGCCAACAGTTTTTAAGGATAATTCATATCAGCTGCAGAGGAAATGTGATTACAGTTTGCGTAGTGATAGCTTTGATCACATAACCATTGATCTAAAAAAGGGTGTTTTTTTTTTTTTAAAGTTAGATACTATTTTCAGGCATTTCATATTAATTTAGGAGAATTATATGCATGTAAGTTACTTCTCCTGTCAAAACCCCTAAAAGAAAGAGTTGGTATGTGGCCAAGGAATCCTAGCACAGTGCCAACACTAACAGTTTTTTGTCTTTGCCCTTTCCTAAAATAGAACCATTCTTTTTTAAAATTTGTATTACTTTCAAATTTTCTTTAGGTTATTTTGGAGAAAAATTGAGCAAATTCACTTAACAGTAGAGAAAATGTCTTTAGATGACCAGTGTCTATTTTCCTAATTTTAAGAATTTTTTTTAAAGATTTATTTATTGATTTATACAAGCACTGGGTACAGTCAGAAGCGCGGGAGGGTGAGAGAATTCATTAGAGCTAGAGAGGAGAGCAGAACAGGCAGAGTGACGAAGTACAATGTTGAGGGGAGTAGCGGGCGGCGGGAGAGGTCTGCGCGCCATGTGGGACCCTCACCCCGTGGCTGGGGATCGAACCGGTGCCGCAGAGGCTGCGGGCAGCTTCACAACCCAGCCCTCAACCGCTGCGCCACCAGGGAGGCCCAAGAATGTTTTCTTTTTAACATTCAGTAGTTAGCTAACATTATTTCTTTAAGTCTTTCCTTCTGCCTACTTTCCTCCCTTTCTCTTCTTTCCTTACTCCTTCTCACAATCCCTCCCTCCCTACTTATACTTGTAGCATCTGCATTCAAATAGAGTTCCTACATTATAAAATCATAATAAAAAGATTTTGGAGTTCTTATGTTATATTCTGTCAATATGACATAAAAATAAGGCACTTGGTCCATAAAGTTAGAACAAAATTTACATTTTCTTGTAGAAAAATAAATGCAGGTTATAATATTCACTGCTACTGTTATATTTAGAAAAAATGGTTCTAATATCCTTAATGATTAGTAGACAATAACATAAATAATATTAGAAACAATAATATATAGTTGTATGTATAAACAATTATATATACAAATATAATTTACTATATAATATATCTAATATGTAGAATATATATCTCATTGTATATTTTGTAAAGCATGCATATATTCATATATTATATATAGAGAGAGACACACACATACAATTATAAAACTGTTTAGGAGCAAAAATATTTTTTCTTAACTAGAGCAAAGAATTCTATTGAACAGAATTCTATTGAATTCTATTCTATTCTATTGTATTCTATTCTATTCTATTGTATAGACATCTATAATACTATGGCCATCTCTATCTTTGATCTCTGGGCTTATGATATAAAATTTTTGAGTTGAGTTGCTAAAATATTTTTCTCTTTATACATAAAATTAGTGACAGGTAATATTAATATAATTACCTCTGAAATACCTCCTTAAAATCAGATTCTATGGATGCTTCATTAGTGCACTTTCTACTTAAATGTAATATATTTTGCCTACTTAGCTAAATGAAAATTATATTGATTTTTTTGTTTACAATTTTAATTGTACTCTTTTAATTCATCATAACAATCTCTCTCTCTCTCCTGCTTTTATGATGGTCATAACAGCAACTTAATTTACATTTATGAAAGCCCTTATACATCTATTCCTCTTAGACTATTTCAAAAGGTTTTCTGGTAAGCAAATACATGCCATAACATTTGATTCTTGTGTATGTGTATGCATGTTGTATTGATATGTTGTATGTGTGTGCCTATTGTGTATAGGGGTGCACATATGTATAGTTTTCCATATTATTCAAGAAAGTTTCTTCAATGTGACTCAGATATTTTACACTCTTTTCTGTGTGGAAAGGCAGCTGCAGGCAGAAAAGAAAAACATTTTTTTTTGAAAAACCTTTTTATTTAATCATTGTTATATATTTTTTAAATTGTTCCTTTCACTATTTTTTTTTTAAATTCCTTCTCCCTTATCTTAAAAAGATTAAATGTTGCAGACTTTAAGATGACATTTATTCTAGGACTGATTGAAAAGCCTTAAACTCATTTGATTTTGTTGCCTTCTTTTGAAGAGCAACTTGGTAATAATTTCCACTTACATTTCATCAAAAGAAAAAGGTGAGCTGTAATATTATTTCTACCATTTATGTTCATGTACCCTTTTGTCTATAAAACTTGGCAATATCTGCTTCCTTTAGCATTTTCATCTAATTTAGTCAGTATCACCTTGCAAAGAAAAAGAAGGGATTTCATATACTCTGCCAATTTTGTTCTTATATGAAGTCTAATTTGAATATTTTAGCCTGTCTAAAATCCTGTGTCCACCTGTTGCCTATTTACACTCCTATTCAATGATAGAAAAGCTTTTTGGGGTAAGTAGGTACATGATAGAACATTTGAATTTTAGCTATTATGGAGAAAATAAATTATTTTAAACAAAATACTTAAAAATTAATCACCCACTATTTTCAACATAAATGTGCACTTTTTACTTTTGGCATCTTTCATATGCATTCACTTCTTTTTCATTGTTAAACTATGAGCTTATTCCTTATATTGTTAGCAGCTAACTTTAGCATTTTTAAAATTTCTGCTCCACTGTTGAAGGTTGTCTTTTACTGTGTGTATTTTGAAAGAATTTAGCCATGTGAATAAAAACAGCTCCAGAAAATACTTTTATTATTGGTTTGGATACTATGAATTAAGTGCCTAAGAATATTCATGTATAGACTTCTATAGTAATATAACATTCTTATGCCTCTGGAATAAATATAGGGTGGTATAATTGTTGGGTTTTTAGTTACATGGATTCTGTGTTAGCTTTGTAAGGAACAAGAAAACTATTTTGAGTGGCTGTCACAGTCTATAATCCCACCAAAAATTTCTTTAAGAGCAGTTTCCTCATAGTCTCTGTTAGAATATTGTGTCCTTTTTTTCTTAAATTTCAGCTTTTTTCGGGTATACTTGCATCTCTGTGGTTTTAACTTATATTTTCTTAATGTTTAATGCTGCTTAATATCCTTTGAAATTCTATTTACTTCCTAAATTTATATGCATATTTACTTCTGTAAAGTGTTTGTGTACATCTTTTAATCATTTTCTTATTGAATTTTTTGTTTTCTTACTCTTGAGTTTTAAGAATTGTTTTTCTATCCTAGACACAAGCCCTTTGTCAGATATGTTATTTGAAAGACTGCCCTAACCTGTATGTTATGTTTTTATTCACTGTACAGGGTCTGTTGGGCAGCAAAACTTTTCCATTTTGATGAAGTCCAAATTTTCAATGTTTTCTTCTATGAATTATGTTTTTCTTTTAAAGATATACTCATTGCCTAGTAAAAATGCTAAAGATTTTCATTCATTTACAAATTTGCTTGAGCTACTCTCATTTGTCTTTTCAAATAAATATCAGAAAAATCTATAGCTATGAAAGATCTCTAAGGGTTTGTTGTAAGTTATGTTAGTTAGTTATGTTAGTTATGTTAGTCAGTTGAGGTCAACTGACTATGAGGTTGAATCTTCCCATCTATAGACACAGTTTGGCATCCTTTCTGGATATCTTTTAAAAATTATTTTTGAGGTAACACTGTATATGAACTATATATGTGTTAGAGGATTAGTATCATACCTCTTCAGATTATGTTCTTTATTGCCCCTAGCATTCTTACATAGACTCATTGTACTTCTCCACCTGGAAGAAACCTATCCATGTTATTATTGTTTAGGAAGTCTTACCACTTACATTCATCTTTCCATCAACCTGACCCCAAACTTCTACTTTTCTGTAATTCAATTATATTATCCAATAGTTTTCATAAAATTTAGAAGTCACTGGTCACTAAATGATCCCACTTGCATGTTTTTCCCTTCAACTACATGCTGAGAACATTGAAGGTAAGGACAAGCTTTAAATTTTCTTTATATATTCAGTTTTCTCATCCTGGCTACAGTAACTGAGTACTTAAATGATAGCCTGAACACCAAGAGGGCATTTAACAATAGTCCCCATTTTATTGCTGATTTGTGTCCATAATATTTGTGCCCATCATGTTGTCAACTTGTAATTTTCTCTACAGGTATGTTCAGGAATTTATGCATACTCCCCCCTTTTGTGCCAATAAGCACAGTAAAAGCTAGCCAATGCTTGAAAAAAGTGTTAGGTGTTTTCAGTCAGTTAAAGAACATAATAGCTAACTATCTGATATGTACCAAAACAAGGAATTCATTAGACATTTAAGAATGTATATATCACCTCAAAGTTCTACCACTGTTTTCAGTAACAGTAGTTGTATGTGTGGTTGCATACAAAACTACCTGTTATTGTCTGTGAATTATATGAATTTTATACATTTCCAGATGCTAAATGCAAGGGTTTTTCCTGTTTGTGAAGTAAATCATCCTCTCTTTGAAATACACATTTTTTATGTTTAAAATTCAATTATTTAAAGGTCAAATATTATTGTCAAATGCATACCTAATTTTAGAACCATATCACATATATTTAATCTTTTACCATGTTACAGGAATATTAATCTCTCCTTAATTTAATAGTTTATTTTCAGGAGGAGTAAAATATTTTCTTGGTAGCATCCCAGTGATTTCTAAAATGTATGTCTTACTATTCATGTTTGAATATTTGATGCCTCACACACATTTTTCATTTTGAACAAATTAAGAAAAAAGACCAATGCTCATATTGAAATAAATTGTCTTGCTAAATTTTTTGGTGACTTAGTGCTATGAGGATATGTCTGCTAATCTGTATAACCTTGTTGGAGAGAATTACAAAGAGAAGCAGGTTGTTAATTATTTTCAAATTGATACATCACCTTCATATTGATTTCTATAAAACTTAGCAATAAAGGTGAAAGCTGATGACAGTCCGACCAGGCATGAATACTGGCATAGATCAAGAATGTCATTTAGTTTTCATAGACCACAGTAGCATCAAAGATTCTTTAAAAAACAAGATTTTAGGTTTGGAGACCTTAGCAAATCAGATTTGCCATATATTTTACTGACCCCCAAGGAATAGGGTCAGAAAGCAGCAGAGATAAGGACATTATCATTTACTTTATATGTGTTACCAAGGGTCTAGGCTCTAGAGGGAAGAACAAATTCCAAATGAATATCACAGCAGCTACTTAATCTAGAAGTGGAAATGAGAACCATAATTCAGAAAGCTAAGAAAACTAGTAAAATCAAATAGCCTTTATCCTAAACAGGAATTTAGCCTTAACATTTTGGGAGTGTTACTTATGATAAGGGTCATAGACCCTTTTGAAATGATGAAAAAAATACAGATAACTAAAGAACACACAACATAGACACAATAGTATACAAATTATAAAATTATGAAAAAAAACTTATTTAAAAATAATAATACTCAATTTTGTTATTCTTCAGGGTATTAATAAACAGCAAATAATGATAGAAGGAATGGTGATGACAGAAAAAATAGCAAAAGAGAATGAAATAAAACACAGTAAATAAATTGTAAGGAATGGGAAATAAATGCAAATGGAAAAAAAAGTAACTAGAGAAGATGGATGAAAACTTGGGTTTTATGAACTATTAAGAAACAGTTGTTAATTCTCTTGAATTCAGGGTCACAATGTATTACACATATTATTATCCTTTGAAAATCTAATGAACTTTACAATGTTTATTTTTTTATTTTATACATTTTTTACATCACTTTTCATTTTTGCACAATGTATGCATTTTCATCTTGGTTATAGTCCCCATACAATTCCCACCCCCCTTGTTTTGATCCTACTCCCTCCTCTTTGCACTGTAGTGTGTCTCTGGTTTATAGTTGCTTGTTGATTTTGATTTTTACTTTATAATAATTAGATTGAAAATCTAATTAACCTTTTAACCACTTTTCACAGCTCTGCAAACTGGTTTTTATTTTGAAACACATTTTCTGGTTGGCCTCATATTGAATAATAATGCTCTAACAACTTACCCCCACTCTAATTCAGAGTTTATTATATTTTTAAAATTTTGCAATTAATATTAAATTGTTGTTATGTCATAAAAAATTTATTCACAGCAATATTTTATAAAAAAGGACTACATAACTATTGGAAACACTTCTTATTTGAAAAAATTCTGAGTAGAAAAATATATTGATAAAAAGATACACAACAGGGAGGAAAGAGTATACGGGAAAAGAACATCTAGGTCTCAGTTAAATAAAATCACTATAATTAATTCCCTTGGGCTTTTCAACTAGTCCATAATATTTTTTTTTATGTTCCCAACATGTTCTACATGCATATGTGTGTGATTATAATTGTTTGATTTACTGCAAGTTTATGAAGGTATTATTTTTTTTCTTTTCTTTTCTTTTTAAAGATTTATTTATACAAGAGCCGGGATATAGGCCAGAGGTGTGGGGGGTGAGAGGATTCACCAGAGACAGAGCGGGAAGCAGAACAGGCAGATGGACCAAAGACACTACTGAGAGGAGCAGCAGGAGAGACAGGAGGGGTCTGCTCGCCATGTGGGTTGCTCTAAGGCCAGTGGGGATCGAATCAGCACTGCAGAGGCTGCGGACAGCTCCATAGTGCGGTGCTCAACCACCTGTGCCACCAGGGAGGCCCTGTGAAGGTATTATTTTTGCCTTTATTTTGTACATTAAGTCATAAGGATGGTTTTATATCCTAACCAAGAATACAAACTAAAGAAGTAGCCCTAGATCAAACTATGGCAATTTCTAAATCCTTTCACTTTAATATTAGAATATAATTACCTTAAAACTTATCATAATTAAACAGTAAGTACTTGGTTCCTTATTCTCTCTAACATTGGTTTTGATTATGTCAAATTATTTTTTTGAACTTCATGAGTCAGCTCATTTATTTGTGATAATGCCAAAATAGTAGAAATGTATCTTCATTAAGGATATTGCAATCAAGGTAACCATATAACAAATAAAATGCAAGCACTACATAATATTATCAATGTGTGGTATTCATATTTTGCTATTAAAGTAATACTGGCTAATTTAAATAAATGAGAGAAGTGCATTTACCCATCTATCCAAAATCTTTTGTTGTCCTGACTTGATGAAAGTAACCAGAACTGTTTTATATTGGAAAGGACATTGATCATAATATCAGAAAGTCTGAGTTTTATTACTACATCTGTCATTGTGATTTGGGCAGGTTGCATAAACCTTGTCCCTCTGTGCATTCATCTCTAACTGGAAGGTAGCCCAGTACAATAGTCTCCATCAACACGACCTGTCTGTGTTTTTGTGTCAACATAAAGAGTGATCCTTTGTAAAACACTGGAGTTTCTCAGTTAAAAATAAAGTAAAAACAAGCCTCAAACCCTAATCTAAATCTCAGGTTACTCACAAATAAAAGGGTCAATTTTAGAACCAGATTGATTAGATTCTATTTCTATCTAAATTTATTTTTCTTGGTCGAAGACAATACATAAATGCTCTTATTGACACAGATCATGTTATTTAAGATGCACAATCATGAAATGAGAAATTTATCAGTCCATGTTGGTTTCTCCACATATGTGGTCACTCAGATGACACACATGACTTTTGCAAGTGGAGGGGTAAGATAACAGATACATAGAGACATGTCTATCATGACATTTGTAAATCAGAAAGCTTTCTCCCACTTCTTGTCACTATATGTGGCCCTGGTGGTTGAATGCCCATTCTTTTTTTTTTTTTAAGATTTATTTTATTTATGCATACAAGAGACAGAGTGGGGAGCAGAACAGGCAGATTGACTGAAATATACCACTGAGGGGAGCAGTGGGTGAAACCAGGAGAGGTCTACTGCACCATATGGGTTAGCTCCCTGGCTAGGGATTGAACTCCTGTGAAGTGACTGCAGATAGCTTGATAGTGCTGAGGCTTAATCCCTGGTATTACCAGGGAGACCTGTATGCATGTTCTTAATTTTTTTATTTTCTGCACCAAACCAGGGAAATTGTTCAATGTTTATTTATTGCCATTAATGATGGTTGGTTTCCATTAGTCATAATTTTTATGTAATTTCACCTCCACAAAAAAATTCCCTATGTCTTAATACTATATAAAATTTTTGCTTCCAACTTTAGTGATTTTTGAAAATAATTTTAAAGCCCACTCACTTGACCTATGGAGTTTAAACTTAAGACTTTCTTCTTACAGATTTCATTATTGGGTTTTTGTTGACAGAAGATTAGAGGAATTTTTTATGCTTGGAGAACTTCATTTCAAATGCATTTAATTACAAGAAAATGACTTTTACTTCATCCCAGTGCTAAGTATGCTTGGGAAACCAGGGGAACTGATAAAGGAGAAGGAGGTAAAATGCAAACTCTGTTACACAGCAGCACCTTGGGAAATCAAGGTGAGACTAAATTAGAAACTGCACAGTCTTATGTGAGTATCACAGGTTTGTAACCCTTGATTTGAGAGGCTGCTTTCAAAGTAAACTTGTGAAAACAGAATTCCCATAAGAACTTTTAAAATAAAAGAGGAAGGATAAAAATTAAAAACATATTTCCCCCTCCTTTTTTTTTAAGATTTATTTTTTTATACAATAACTGGGGTACAGGCCAGAGGCATGGGAGGGTGAGAGGATTCACCAGAGACAGTAGGGAACAGAATAGGCAGACTGACTGAAATACATTGCTGAGGAGAGTAGCGGGTGAGACGGGAGAGGTCTTCCACGCCATGTGGGTTTCTCCGTTGCCGGCTGGGAATCAAACCCTCACTGCAGAAGCTGCAAACAGCTTCACAGCACTGCGCTCAACCTGCTGCACCACTGGGGAGGCCCCCACTCCTTCTTTCTTATGTCAATTTAGAGAATTTCTTCTAGGAGCTCTGTATTTTTTTATACTTTCATAGCCTATAAAATTTTGCAGTGTTTGGTGGTTAGGATAGTGGTCAAAAAAAGTAAGAAGGATAATGTACAAGCAGGAGTGCTAAATTACAGATATGAGGAAGTTACATGGGGTCACAGAGGGTAGAGAAAAGTTAATTCTTGCTCGGGAATATCGATGAGTTTTCATGGAGAAAATATTTGAGAAGACCATGGAAGGGTTGTGGAAATTTTGTAGGTTGTTATGGGTATTTGTTGGCTTTATAAGAGGCAAGTGCAGGTCTAGCACATAATAGGCACACATTAAATTGGAAGAGTAATTTGACTAATAGCTACATTTTTGGTATTATATTATCTATACATCATTTATTTAGCTACATTTCAGCTCCTCTAATCATGAGATGGAATATTAATTCTTGCATCTCATTTTTAAATTTGACCATATAACTTGTTGTGGCCAATAGTTAGCAGATGACACACAAAAAAGACCTCAGGAAGTTTGTGCCTATTTATGGAGCTCACAAAATCGATATTATTTGCCAGTGTTTGTTTCAATTAATTATATTTTGTCTTTATATTTGTCTGTTCAGTCTTGAGTCTGGCTGGTTTGAGCTTTCATTTAGCATGAAGGGTACGCATAATAACCAGTGTAGTACATGCATAAATCTGTATATTAATTCATTCATAGTTTGCAAACATCTATTTAGGTCAAGCCACTATTCTAGTGCTCTGGACACAGCAATGAACAAAGCAAAGCCCTATCTTCCTTACTTTTTTTTATTTAATCATTTTTTATTTAATTTTTTTATATTTCCCATACAATTACAATCCCCTTATTTTGACCCCAACCCCTCCTTTCCCCGGCCCCCCCCTCCCCCTTAGAGTGTCTTTGGTTCATAGTTGTTTGTTGATTTTGATATTTTCTTTCTTATAGTTATTCTTTTTCCTGGTCCCTTATTTAAGTTTTCTAGATTCCTGCTATGAGTGAGACCATCCGGTATTTTTCTTTTTCTTTCTGACTTATTTCGCTGAGGATGATCCCTTCCAGCTCCATCCACGTGCTGCAAATTGCATGAGTTTATCTTTTTTGAATGCTGAGTAATATTCCATGGTGTATATGTACCACATCCTCTTGATCCAGTCATCTATTTTTGGGCATTTGGGTTGTTTCCAAAGCTTAGCTATTGTAAATAGTGCTGCTATAAACATAGGGGTGCAGGTGCTCTTTGGAATTGATGTTTCTGTGTCTTTTGGGTAAATACCTAGGAGTGGAATTGCTGGATCATATGGAAGCTCTATGTTTAGTAGGTTCTGAAATCTCCACACAGCTCTCCATAGTGGTTGGACCAGTTTGCACTCCCACCAACAGTGCAGGAGAGTTCCTTTTTCTCCACAACCTAGCCAACATTTGTTGTTGCTGGTTTTTTTTTAATATGTGCCATTCTCACTGGTGTGAGATGGTATCTCCTTGTAGTTTTGATTTGCATTTCCCTGATTACAAGTAATGTTGAACATTTTTTCATATGCCTGTTGGCCATTTGTATTTCTTCTTTGGAGAAGTTTCTTTTTAGCTCTTGTGCCCATTTTTTGAGTGGATTATTTTCTTTGTTTTTGTTGAGTCTCATCAGCTCTTTGTAGATTTTTGTGATCAGTCCTTTATCATTAGTGTTGTGTGCAAAACTGTTCTCCCAGTCTGTGGGATTTCTCTCTGTTTTTGTTATTGTCTCTTTTGCTGAGGAGCAAAGAATATGCATTGGAGCAAAGAAAGTTTGTTCAGTAAATGGTGCTGGGAAAACTGGGTCGCTACATGCAAAAGAATGAAGCTTGACTACTACCTAACACCATGCACAAAAAACAACTCAAAATGGATTAAAGAACTAGACATAAGACCTGAAACCATAAAATACATAAAAGGAAATATAGGCGAAACACTACATGATATGCACATCAAAGACATCTTTACAGACACATCACCCAAAGCAGTGACAGTGAAGGCAAAAATAAACAGCTGGGACTACATCAAATTAAAGAGCTATCTTCATTACTTTTAACAGTGATTAAAACTTACCTCAGGGGGCCTCCCCGGTGGCGCAGCGGTTGAGCGCTGGGTTGCGAAGCTGCCTGCAGCCTCTGCAGCGCTGGTTCGATCCCCGGCTGCTCCCCGGCCACTGGGTGAGGGTCCCACATGGCACGCAGACCTCTCCTGCCGCCCGCTGCTCCCCTCAGCAGTGTACTTCGGTCCTTCTGCCTGCTCTGCTCCCTGCTCTGGCTCTGGTGAATTCTCTCACCCTCCCGCGCTTCTGACTGTACCCAGTGCATGTATAAACAAAACATCAAATGAATAAGTGAATAAATGAATAAAATAAATATAAAAATAAATAAATAAAACTTACCTCAGGGCCTCCCTGGTGGCGCAGGTGGTTGAGCGCAGCACTGTGAAGCTGTCCGCAGTTTCTGCAGTGCCGGTTCAATCCCCGCCAGCCTCGGAGCAACCCACTTGGTGAGCAGACCTCTCCTATTTTGCCGGCTGCTCCCCTCAGCAGTGTATTTCGTCAGTCTTCCTGCTTGTTACCCGCTCTGTCTCTGGTGAATCCTCTCACCCTTCCATGCATCTGGACTGTACTCCGGCTCTTGTATAAATAAAATAAATCTTAAAAAACAAAAACAAAAACAAAAACAAAAACTTACCTCAGAGTGGTTATTATATTGTTAGGGAGAGAAGAAACAATATATTTGAAATAACCAAAGGCACGAATGTAAAGGATCCAGAGAGACTGTGTTCATTTACTATCTGTACTCTTTATTTTTTTGTCTATCAATTTAATTTCATGGAATAGAACTCAAATTTAATGTGTGTACAAATCAACAGTATTGGATCAAGTACTAGATTCTAGACTTCCAACAAGCTGGAGGTGATGGTCATGTCCCAGAAGAGGTGAATTGTTAGGGTTTTTTAGAAGTTTTGTTTTAATGAGAACAAAAAAATACGTAGTTGCAGAATTAAATTCATGCAACAAATCCATATTTTTCACCCTTCCATCACAGACCATAGAGGTTTTGAAATTTATTTTCAAGATTTGGAGTTTTGAAAATGGTTTTGCCATTACTGATGATGGCCTAAAAAAAGGTATTACCTGGATGACCATCTTATAATCGTATATTATGGGGTTGTTATCAATGTCCATTTTTATTATGGCCCCATGATTTATATGTAATACTTAGGTTTTTCCAGTAGCCTACATCCCTTGGCTTTTGCCCTTCTGAATCTGTTCTCATAGAAGTGGCCTGAATGAATCACATTTGCAAACCAGAACTTAGAGCCTGTCATTTCACTGCACTTAATGCTTCAAGTTCTTCCCTTTTCACTTACTGTTTACCAATATAACATTGCATCCTTTAGTCTCCTTTATGTCTTTCTTTTCACTCCTACTACTAGCCCCTTGTTCACTCAACATTAGCCTTTGTTATAACTCAAGCTATAGAATACACTGGCATCTTGTTTCCTCTTCCGCTTCCCTACAGAGCTCTATGTTCTGCTTTTGGATCCTGGCACAAACATCAACTGTCTAATGAGGCCTCTCTTGATCACCCCTAGATGAAATTACATCTACCATTCCCAAACACTTTTTTATCTCTCATCACTGCTTCATTTTTCTCCATGGAAAGCGTTGTTTTATAATATACTACATTTTGAGTTTAGCATTAATATCTATTATCCCCATAGAAAGTTAGCCCTAGGAAGTCAGGATTTTAGTCTGTTTTTATCCATTGCTTTTCCTGCCTCAGCTCCAAGAGTACTATTTGCAGCATATTAGTATTTTTAATATGAATATCTATATAATATATAATGCACATATATGTATTTTACCTTGTATATATATGTATATACACATATTGATGCATAGCTGTATTATAAAAATGAATATATAAATGACTATTTTCTAAAACAAAAAAAAAATTATTTGGCTTGACTTGCAGCTAAGTTATGCCCTTAGTCTCCATATTCTTCAGTCTATATTTATACTTATGGCATTGCCTTATCTTCTTTAGTATATCTGCTCCTATTTGCATGAATAAATTAATATTCTTCAGAGAGGATTCTCGTAATCCTATAACCTTATCTGTGACCTGCTACCAAAGGAACAACTGGAATTCAACTCTGACATGCATTTTTTTTTCCTTACTAGGTTATCAAATAATTTTGGAGTGAGCTACACTGTTTAACATTTTACATTTATTTTTTTCCTCAGGTCATTTTTTTTTCTCTAGTTTTAAAAATCTCTACCTTGTATGGAGCTGACAAACATCTCAGATTTGCTGGCAGGACATTGACTATTTGACTCCTTTATAGAATGTACCTTATGTTTCTTCCTTACTCTTCTCCACTGCTTTGGGATTTTCCCTTTTTCTCCTTTCTTCCTTGTGTATGTATATCTGTCCCTTTAAAGGGAGAAGAGATTGTTTTAGGTCCTTGGAGTATGCCAAAGTGGGAACAATCAGCTTCTGTTATATCTCCTAGCCAGACTAGGCTAACTTGTTAAAATTTTCATTTAGGGGAAAATTCCTTCTTTCTATTTGTTTATACTACCCAGTGTGTGTTGGGGGGCTGTGTGTGTGGGGAGGGGTATTGGGGAAGGAATTAACTAGAGAATTGTTTTCAGCACAAATCTTGTTCCCAGAACAAACATTATTAGGAAACTGTTTCTCCTTAAGTCAGCAAAGAATTTCTAATGTAGTTTCCAAAACTAATTGACTTGATGAGATCTGATTATTTTTCAAGATGTGCCAGATTTTTAGTCCTTACCATCTGTTCAGCCAATTGGTAGCAAGTAAAAATATAGTCATGAAGATGAATACTAATACTGATTAATTAACCTCCAGGAGAGTGCTTTGAGACCTATGACATCTTCCTATACTTAGATCTAAAGCCATAGCCCTTTTGTACATGCTTGTCATCAGAGAGTTGAAATTCTTCTCTCTTCCCTGATCCAAAAAAAGCCTATAAGAGTATAAGTGGAAAGGCTAATTTTAGCTTTATATGCCTAGCAGATTTAGTGGAAGAACCTAGAAAATAATTTAGTTTCACAAAGTACTATAAATAGCATGATCGGACAATCCTTTTTTTACACAAAACATTGGCATCTCTTTTCCTTTATCCTTTCCTGTATCAGAGCTAAAATTATATAACATAGAATTGAAGACATGATGAAAATATGCTGATATTGCTTAATATCAAGTGCATTTATTTGTTTACTTATTTATTGTCTGAGGAGTAGAAGACAAATTATCAGTTATGCACAGTGGGTAACATATGTGTGTAATCTGATAAAGGAGAGGGATGCTTTATTTTGGCCCTATTATGTAAAATAGTTTGCTCATTGTGGTTGCTTATCTAAAAATTTGTCACAGCATGATATTACATCTTTTAGCACATACTCATTGTTCCTTAAATTTCTTCATAAGCTCCTGTAACATTTGTTTATCAATTTTACTGCAACTTTTGATTTTGATTATATATATTTTGTTGAAATTCTCTTAAAAGGATACCAGTCTACCTTAAAGGTAGACCTCATTTTTAACTTAATCATCTCATTAATGGTCCAGTCACCAAATGTAGTCATATTCTGAGTTCTTGGAGATAGAAGGGTCAGGGGAGTTAGGGCTTCAAACACATAAATTATTATTAAACAAATCTCCACCTAATCACTATGCACTTGATATAGATATCTTTGAGTTTATACACTGGTATAGATCATATATTCTGAAAAAATACAGGAGTCAGATGTGTTTACCATATTAGGGAATACATGCCTATAGCAATTCTTTTGTGGGATATCTTTTCACTCTTTGTTTCCCTCTTGCTCTTCCTGAGTTCTCTTTGTTTTTTATGATTTGACTTGGATCTCCAAGTCATGTACACCAAAGCCATATTAAAGAATATATGACTGTTTTGATAGTTTTTCAATAAAAGAAATATATTGGGTAACTCATAGTTTTAAACACTCTGTGCCTACAGTTTTCATGTGATAAAAAGTATCACAAGGATTTCCATGTTCATTTATTGATCCTGGTCTCAACAAATTGGATAGGGGAATACTCACACTTATCTATTGAAAGACTGTGTTCAGTATGATAATTTTTTTTTTTTTTTAGTGGGAGGGGCATGGCACTTTTTATTTTCTTTAATCAGAAAAATAACCCTGCTGCACTTCTGGAAGGGGCCCCAGAAAAAGGACCCAGTGCATTCTGGAAGAGGGACAATTCTATATAAGATAGTGACTGATTTGTCTTCTCAGTTCCTTAGCAATAGAATTACGAATATGAAAGCCACAGAAATAGCAGGATAATAAATAGAAGAAGTGAAGGCAGAGAACATTCTAGCAGAAATGGTGGAGGGATTGAAAATATGGAAGGACAAAGAAAAATATGGAAATGAAGAACAAAAAACCACATTTCAGGAAAAACTCAAATTGCATTTACACTGTAATCTGAAGGATATTTATTGGAGAAAACATGCTCAGATGCCTGAGTGAGGATGTTAGTGTGCATTTCATTAAGATGGAATAGGCTTCAATTAAATGAAAACAGAAAGATAAACAAAATAGGAAATATTATTATGGTGGGCCACTGGAAAGGGTAACAAAACACTTTCAGTATCATTGTTTTGGGAAGAGATTTGCACACACCTTTGAAACTGAATGCAAGGTTCTACCTTGTGTTAGAAATTGAATATATAGATTTAGGAGATTATCACAAGAAAAGCTCTATCTTGCTAAAATATGGCAGTTAAAGCAATTGCTTTTGTTTCTCAAGTATGGAACTAGAACTTTATATACAGTCATTAAAGTACTAAACCATTTTTACTTAATAATTTAATAATGGATATGATTACTAAATTTCTACCACATACTTATTCCAATGTAATCAGCATGCAATATCATATCAATATTAGCTTCACATGCTTGAGCACCTAAATTACAAGTTATCTAGGAAAGCTGCTATTTTGGTTCAATCTTATATCATATGACTCAGAATATACCATAGATACCTGGAGAAGCAAAGAAGATGTGAAATCTCTTTTTGTACTAAGGAACTAAGCACCCTTGAATGAAACAATGCCCATCAGTTTGTTTACAGTTCAATAATGGTGCATAGTAGTATTTTGTTACTGAGCATAGGAACAGTTCTTTCAGGATTAGGAAAATATGGTTAGTGAGAAAGAGACACTATTGCAAAGCACATGATATCATTAATTACCTCCCTGAGAAATCAGAGTAAACACTATAAAATAAAAAGAGAGATCTTTCTGAAGTAGACTACCTTTTAATAGCATACAGGGTGATGCCATGGGATGTTATAGAAAGACAAAACTTGACATCTTATTTAATGAGATTTTTGTATTTGTTAATATTATTCCCACAATTCTTAAAACATTTTTTATAAACTAAAACAAAGAACATATGAATCATTATTTAATTTGAAATTTTTAAACATCTTTCAAATCTTGTAATTATTCTTATCCCCCCACCCCATGTTTCTTCTCAGTAATGTAGGTTATCATCACCTCCTATGTAATCCATTGCCATGTTTTACACATGGCTAACCTGCCTCCATGCTTTCTCCTTTCAGATACATGCTCTAAAATGCTCTTCTCATTTTGTTCCTTCCTTCTGGACTGCTTTACCAGACCTGACATCCACAGCATGGAACTCATTTCCTTTAGCACTTGTTAAACTGATGCTCATCTTTTTCAGTCCTATTCAAATGTGTTATTTGAACATCCCTAACCCATAGCCCAGAATTCATCCCTTCATTCTACTTTGCAGTTTGTGCATATCTTCATTGCAGCATTTGTTCAAGTTGATTCATTTATCTTCTTCTATCAAGCTAAAACATGAGCTTTTCAGGGAGAGTGAGTCATGATTTATTCATCTTTTGATGCCTAGCACTTAAATGAGATTAGTCATTATAAACATTTGCTGGCTGGCTGGCTGGCTGGACAGGAGGATGGATAAATGAATGAAAGATTGATAGCCAGCCCTTGCTTAATAGGAGAATGACTACGCTGGGTTTGGGGCACATTGTGAGAAACATGAGACCAAGCTATCTCGATCTATGTCAGCAACTAAATTATATCTTGGAATACAAATTATAAAATATAAAACAAAGAGCTTATCTAGGTTTATAAAACTGTTTCAACATCATCAAATGCAAGATATTATGACAAGAATTGAGAAACTGGGACTGTGATGATTGCTTGCTTAGGATAACTTTCTTGCTCATATAGTTGTCCATTTCTTATAACGGATAAATAACTAAAGGATAAAAGTATTTAGACATTTCAGGAGTTGTACGAAATATCTCAAATTGTAAGAGATTTATGTATGTTAACAAATTAAAATATTTTAGATTTTAAAAGAATTTTGTACATCTTCTAGTCCAATATTAGAGTAAATCTTACAGGAGGAAATATAGAATAATGGCTAAGCATATTGACTCTGGTTCAAGTTTCAGCTTTACTGGTAAATACCTGAATCTCTCTGGGCAAGTTATTTTTGTTGCTTTGTTTCAGTTTTAGTTTTACCCAAAAAATTATGCTGCTAATAGAATGTGCTTTATTGGCCTATTGTAAGAATTATAATAAATTAAGTCATAAGTAACCCAGGTGTTTGCAATTTTTATTACTTATTAGTGAACTGATGTTTTAAAATGTTGAGGGAATTGTTCAAAATAATACAAAAAAATCATTGTCCTGGACAGGAGTACAAGTTATTTCCAAGTATTTGCCCAGTGGAGATTTTAAAATAGATCAGTGATTTTCCTCCTGTACTTAAACACGTATTCATAAAATATCATTTCTGAAAAAAATTTGCTATTAAAAAGTATCTTAAAGGATATATATTATTGACTTCTCAAAATTTAAATAATTTAAGGAATTTATTCATAGGCCTATTTTACAGCTTCAAAACACAAAGATTGGGCCTCCCTGGGTGGCGTAAGGGGTTAAGACGCAACCTATGAAGCTAACCATAGCCACTGCAGCACGAGTTCGATCCCCGGCCAGGGAGCAACCCACATGGCGCAGTAGACCTCTCCTACCTTGCTCGCTGCTCCCTTCAGCAGTGTATTTCAGTCACTCTGCCTGTTCTGTTTCCCACACTGTCTCTGGTGAATCCTCTCACCCCCTACATCTCTGGCCTGTACCCCAGCTCTTGTATGCATAAAAATAAAATAAATCTTTAAAAAACAAACAAAAAACCCACAAAGATTATGAGCAATAATTAACATCTGGACTAAAGCACTTTGGTAGTGCTACTTGAAGCAGATCCCATATTCAGATAAATGTTGTCTTATGAATCTTATTTCTGAGAATTTTTTATTAACACCAATTCTTCCCTTTTTTATTTTGGGTATATTGATAACAAGACTCCTCCCTCTCTCTCTCTCTCTCTCTCTCTTTCTGTTTGTCTTACACACACACACACACACACACACACACACGAGAATTCCAAGACCTTAGAAATTACTGTGCCCAGAAATTGAAATATTATGTACAAAAAAATAACCCTGTGGAGAACAATGCAAATATAACAGAAGAGAAGATCCAGTTTGAGGAATACCAGAATGCTTTAGATACCTACCTGTCATCTAACTAAATTTTATGAGAATTTTCAAAAACAAATGAAAGAGAAATCATACGGGAAGCAATTAAAATCCCCAAATAATTCTAAACAAATTAAAAATCTTCCAATATACTATATTCTTATTCCAAAGGACACTAATCTGGATAAATTGAGTTAATAAATTAATAACACATTAATTGGAATCTGGATAGTTCTGATTTTCCATCAGCTAATTTTCTATCAGAGGAGCTGACATAGCTTGTTAAAAAAATTCTACATATGAAGTGAAATCTGAATGTTGCTGTAGTGATATGGTGTAAGGCATACAATGTAGAGTAGCTCTATGTGAGTGTACATAAGAGAAATGATACATGACTGACTTTCCTTTGAAGAGTTTCAAGTTTTCATAGTACAGTGTTTTTAAAATACATTATTAGATTTGGAATGAAAGTATACAGACTTAAAGTCATACCCTGAAATGTAATAATTATATGATTTCAATCAAGTCTCAATCTCATTTCCTTATCTAAATAATGGGAAAAACTATATGAAACTGACACTTAGGTGATTTGCTATCAGTCTGGAAATAAATGCTTTGAGGAATTGGGTGTGTATGAACTACTACTATCATTGCTTTTTCATCTAATATTATTCTTGGCATTATTGAGTTAGAAAAGAAATATAACTCTCCTAGAAATAGCTCTTTCTTAAGTATAACCTGAACTATTAAAAGAAGATATCATCACAATGCTATATAAATGTTATTCTGGCTGGTTCCCCAAAAGCTCTTTAAAAGGTCTCTAATGGGTGGTGTCATGTGTTCAGGAATAAATTAGAAGAAGTTCTCTTATGATAACTGCTCTTTCTGGTGCCCCACCACTCTCTGTACTACCAAAATGCTCTATTGTAAGTGCCAAGCACGTTATTTAAAGTCAACAATCCAAATGTTACTGAGATTGCCATAAGATGGAAAATGTTCCTCTTCCTAGCTCTGCTGACATATTGTTACCTTGGTTTCAGATTACCATGGACATCTCAATAAATAACTCAATATCTTTTTTACAAGCTAAAATTTGGGGGGAGGGCGGTTTACAAAGAGGTTAGAGAGGAACAGTAGCCATGCCACAGAATGGTCCTGTTCCCTTTCTTGCATTCTTAGTTACTTCTGCCTCAAAATAAATGCCCCAAATGCATGCATAAATACATGACAGAAGCACATCTTGAGAAGATTAGTATGCAATGGATTCATTAAGCAACTGTTCCTGACAAAAAACTATAAGAATATAAGAGAACCAAGAGAAGAAAGGAGAAGAAGCCAAATGAATGATTTATTTCAGTTCCAGTCTCATTCTGATTCCACAGGGGGTTCTTGGATACAATTTATGCCTCAGTATTTGTCCCTGTTACAAACAAGGGAGGGTTTTCATGCTCCTGCAGTAGCCCATCACTGACTAAGGACTGCCTTAGAGCAATGTAAATGCCAAGGAACTTCAGGGTATGAGGGCAAAATAATTATAGTTGTTGCATGGTAGTGCTTCCATGTGTATGTCAGAAGCAAAGACACTCACAAGATAGAGGAGGGGCACTCATAGCATTCATTATAATCAATTGTAAGCAAGAGAATTAAACTTTCCATACACACAACACATTTAGACAATTGTTTGATAAAAAGCAAGTGCTTTTTAATTGCACATGCACTGAAACCACAGGTTTTCCTCTGCTACATATTCTTGTAAATGCGATATTAGCAACCTAACTATCCTTTGATTCATGGAAAATTTCAGTAGATTTTAAACTACTGGATTTTTGAATGGTTGCATTTGACTAATAAAATATTCCTAGGATAGACTGGTACTAAAGTTATTCTAGCAAATACAATGGATGACACATGCATCCATCTAACTTTCCTTATCTGACTTTCCTTCCATAGTTGCTTCCTATATAAGATAAATTTCCCTAAGAGTATACAAAAAATAGATTTCTACTTATCATACTCACAGAGTGATTATTATGTGGGTATACCTGATACATTACCATTTATTTTCAGTATCTCAGAACATTTAATGCTAAATAGTCTGGCATTTTCTTCAATTCCTAGGGATTATGAGGCATTAATAAAGGAAACTTGAATGACTAATAGGTAATTTGTTGGCTTTAAGTTATCAATTTTCAACCACTTAAAACTTGCCCAGATACTGATATCGGGTAAAATAAATGTTTATATCTAACTTTTAAACATAGTCATTTAATAGAATAAGTGGTTTTTCAATGTCAGTTGTTTAGTGTTATTTGATTGATTAAATCAACCCTTTATATATTAAATACTAATCAACGTCTTAAATTTGTGATTTAAATGATCTCTGTAAGTATGCATGGTCCTTAGGTAAAAAGCCATTTAAAAATTAAGATGTGCTTAATTTTCTGTTTCTTTTAACCTCTTTTTAAATAGGGGATATAATTTTTATTTAGTGCAAAATATAGAGAATTCTCCTCCACTCAGTGATTCCTAGCTGTAGTCCCTACAGATGCAACCCAGGATTCAACAAGCAACATCTTATCATGTTAGATGATATTCTAGGAACTAGGGGACTCTGAAAATATGGCCAGGGTCTAGGAACAGTGAAGTGTAGGAGACAAGGGCTGGAAAAAACATCAGTTACTGTCTTCATCAGAATTATGTGCCTTTCAATTCATTTCACTCCCTGTTAGAGAATGGAAATGGCCACTCTGAAATCATAAGGCACAAATAAGAGGGAAATATTTGGGGCAACAGAAATAACAGGCTGAGTTTTAATAGATTTCTCTTAAAGTATTTGTAATATTCATTTGGAAATAGCCATTTGGAAGCTGCTGGGAAAAGGCACCTAAAGAATAAAAGAAAATGACCAAATGGAAACAGAGATTTAGAAGTGATCCTCAACTATACTCACAGCATGTAATACACAAAGGAAAAGTGAGAAAAGAGAAAAAGTTTTAGACAAAAAGCTTTGGGAAATAGATAGAAAAAGCTGTGCACACACAGAGAAAGAGAACTACAAATTGGAAAATTGAATGTCACTATAGTAGAAGGGAATAGAGAAGAGTGTAATGTGGAGGATGCAGTCAAATGCCTGTCCAGGGAAACTAATTTGCTTACTGCTTATGGGCAAATGACAAACAGCATTAGTTTCCATAGTTCTTTTTTTTTTAAAATTGGATCAAAGTTGCAGGTGACTCTACTAGTAATGTTCCCTTTACTATCCCCTGAACTATTTTCCCTGTCTTATGGTAATAAGATGTGCTTAATGTTTATAATGAGAACTTATGGAAATTGAGATAAACTCACCACCATATGGAAAGGATGTCATATTGTATACCTCTTAATTATATAAAGATAATGAAATGTTGCATTTGGATACAATGTAATGAAAAATGATACTACTAAATATAGGGCTAGATTGTCAATATGTGCCAATAACTACTTTGGACATGTTAATAGAGAAATGAAGAATATATCAAATATATTTTGGATGTAAACAGATAATATAGAACTGATTGAGATAAGTGAAGAGACTAGAATTATTCTCATGAATGTTGACTTTGTAATGATGTTTTGCCAGGATTCCCAAAGGACTCAGCTAAACAATAAAGTTAGATCATGGTAATCAGAAAGAGTTCAAAACTAAAACAATATTCTCACTATGTAGTCTTATCTTAGTGTTAAAAAGGGATGGCTGATAGTCTAAAATGAAGAAATACACCCCTGAAAGAGAGAAATTAAGTACAAAAGTTACCTTGATGATCTTCTCTAATAGTAACTCTGAGAGTGGAGTGGAGCTGCCAGGTAGAGCGGAAAACCAGTGGGGAAAAAAGCTTATACTATGGAGCTCTATAGACATAACAATAAACAAGACCACAGGTATTATCATCATGGAGCATAATTCAAAGCAGTGCATTCTAGTCCCACATTTTTTGTGGTTTGTGAGAACAGTTATTTCTTTTCAAATACAGTTGTGGGGATAATAGAAGTAGGCTGGGTGGCAATTTTTTTGAAGTTTAGCTTTCCCTATGTTTTTAGACTCCTAAATTTGCTCCTGTGTGTTTTTAAACTCCTAAATTTTGATAATATGACATTCTAAGAACTAGAAATCAGCACTTTACTTTGATTCTTTCAGAAGGAAAAATAGTATTGTATTTCAGGTAAAACATTTTTATGTGTATATAGTAAAGTTACAATAATACAAAATGAAACAGAAATTTTATGAACTTCCTCCCATATAGATTACTTCTTTCTTGATGGAGACCAACTTCATAAGGTTAAGAAAGGTTGACATAACAGCGCTATACATTATGCATGGTTTCTTTCTAGGTCCAATGCTATGTCTACATTATCCATGTTTATGTTGTCAATGATTTTAATATATCTCATAAACTGGAAGACTGAATGTATATTACTTCACTATCTCTACCTTTAACCTTATCTGATTAAAATATAACAAAATTCATGTTTCAAAATTTCAAAGATGAATAAGGACTCTATGTAAGGAAAGGTCCTCACTGCATGTATGTATAGGTATACATATATAATACATACATACACATATGTGTGTGTGTGTGTATATATATATCTTCAGGTTAAGCAAACAGTGAAATAACATCCATTAGCCTAATATCGGGATCTAGGGTAACTTACAAGTTAAGTATTATATAAGAGTGCTACTTGTAGTATCAATTAATTTCAGATAGCAGCTTGGAGCTGCAGGAAATAGCTTTTTTTTTTTTCTGATTTGATAAGTCAACACAGTTGCTTCAGCCCTGTTTTCTAAAATATTTATCTTAAGATATCAGCATGAAAGGTAGATGCTTAAGGGAGAATAGATTTTGATTAGTCAGCAAAGATCTGGGGAAAAGAGAGCAATGTTGTCACTCGGCTTTATATGTGTGTCAGAAAGATTATTTTGTTTCAGGGCAGACAAAATTCCATGATCTTCTTTCTACCATCTTCTTGACTTCGTCTTCAACTATGTGCCTAGCTTCTCTACCAACAGCAGTATTCTTACTAGTCCTTAAATACAGCAAAGTAACCCCCAACTCAAATCTTTTGCAAATATCCTTCCAGGTTTCTGAAATCCTTTTCCTCCAGATAGCTTTATGACCTGATCACTCATCTCCTCTATCTCTGTTTGGATGTCGCCTTAGTCTCCTGATAGAAATAGAAACTGCCCTTCCCATTATGCTTGCTATTGTTAAGTGTATTTTCTTCTTATTTCTTTTAGTAGCATCAATATGTTTGGTTGTTTTTTCTGGACCACCATCCAAGTTAACCTCAATGTAAACTCTGTGAAAGCAGAAACTTCTTTGTTTTACTTTGCTTGTGAACTGATGTATGCCTTATACCCAGAATGTTGTGTGAATCATAGTGAGTGCTCAATAGAAGATTAAAATATAAATATGAAGACTGTTAGTAAGCCAATTCAGAACAACATAAATGTCCCAAATAGAGCATATGCTTTTTTTAATCAGTGATATGTCTATAATTGTAAACAATTTTATTATTTCACACATTTACATTATACACTAATTTTTATTGTAAGTTATATATTAGTGAATTTTTCCATCTGTTGGGGAGGAAAAATAATTTCCCTCTACCTTTCTACTTTCTTGCCTGAGATGTGCTCTCTGTAATAAAAGACATTAACATGAGAAAAACAATTAAATTTGATTTCATGTCTATGGTAGCCCCAAAGTTATCGGACCCCAAAAAATGGCTAAACAGGCAGTTTTCATGCATTTTTTCCTACAAGGAAAAGAAAAAGTGAAGAATTTACAAGATGCAAAAATTCAATCTTGGGGTAGTAAATTAGAAAAGAATCTGCAGGATTTGCTTACTCAGACTTCTTGGTCCTAGATTTCTTGTCCCTGGTGATAATGATGTTTCTCTACTTCCTGGTACACTTTTTACATGGGAGATTTATTTCCTGCTTTTGAAAATACAAAGGAAGATCAGAGTGTTCCTTTTGTAGTTGTTGTTTCTTAAGTAACTTTAATTCCAAATAATCAATATGCCAAATTGGCATATTTGGAGGCAATTTGCCCTGAACCCCATCAAAACACTCCAATTTCCTAGAAATTTGAGTCACCGTAATTACACTTAATGCCATTAATGTGTCTGAATTTTAAAAGGCACATACGTTTTTAGTCTTATTTGAGAAAATAAGAATCACTTATCACAGATGCTTGAACTGATATTGTAGCTATCATTTTGCAATAGATACAATGGATTGAAACATGTTCTACACTTGAAATTAATAATGTTTTGTCAATTATAGCTCAAATTAAAAAAAATGTGCATAAGTTTTCAGTTTTACTTGAGGAAAAAAGACTCATTGGTCATATACCACTGCTAAGTGGATATTACAGAACAATGTTTAGGGTAATAGGATATGATCTCAGATTAAAGTTATAAATTATAAGCTGGAAATAGTAGGATAAAGAATAATAAATCAGTGTTGGTGAGGAGAAAATAGTTCTTATAAACATACTGATCAGTACATGATGATTAATTTATTGTATTTAATTTTTACAACACCCAGCAAATCCAGATGAGAAAGAATGAAATTTGAAAATGGCAGAAGTTATAATTCCCATCAATATTCACTGCTTCTTTAATATTTGGATTAAGAATTTCAGCTAATCTACCTAAAATGAAAACTAAATATTCTAACCCTTCACCTAAATAAGTCTATATATCTAAGTTTTGACCAAAAGGACAAAAAAGTAGTGTTATGTGTTGGCCTTATTTTTTGCCCCTTCCTGTTTTCTTGGAAAAAAAATGGTAGTTGAATTTTCAGTTGTAACTTTGAATCATAGGATTTGCTGGTTTCCAATTTAATGCACCTTAGGTCCAAATTCATCCTTTTTGTCTGCTCTATGGAAGTAGATCGATTTCTTTTAAATATATATTTTTTTTCATTTTCAACTGGAAAAATATTCTTTAATCATGGAACGCTGGTGAGAGATGGCCAAGGAAAGGTTTGATCTTTCCCAGAACACTTTTGCAGGTTCTTCAGCATTCCTTCACAGAACAAGGCTTCCCCAGCATGAACTCTTAGCAATGGGCTTTGTGGTTGCTCTCTCTCTAGAGAAGCTACTGCAGGGCACAGTATCCAGCACCACCCAATGAGCATTGGTATCTGGAATCTCCCTCAGGCCATTTTGTAGCTAGGTGTCTTTGATGAGTCACCTCTCTGTGGTCAACTGTCATAGAAAGCAGATTTTTGGCAAGTTTAACAAAATACATTTTCAGCACTACAGCAACTTCCTTTCCTTTGGTAGTTATTTCCTTGCCCTCTAAAAAGATCAGGATACATCCATGGTTGCAGGCAGTTGGATAATGGGGGATTCTTCCTTGGGTGCCTTATCTTGGCCATGGTACAGAAGCTAAGGTATATCACATCATGTCATATACCATAGCATATCAAATCATAATATTGTGTAAAATTTCTATTATATTAAACTTATATCTGCTATTCCATTTTTTAAGTTATTTTCATGTCTTACTAGCCCTTATGCTATAACTCTAATTTTGTTATAATTAATGATTCCATATATTAATCTTCTCTTATTTTCATCATTACTGTGTATTTTTTCTCTCCAGATTGGACTTAGTCTGACACAAAGGTGGCCACCATGTGCTATGAAAGGCAAGCAGCATAACAAAAGCATAGAGTGACATGCCAGCCCTGGGTTAACTACCTCTGAACTGTTTTCACATGAAGATAAACAAATAACTTGTTTAAACTATTGTGACTTATAGTATTTCATCACCAGAATATCATCTTACTTGCATAAGTAAGAGAAACTCATCTCATTTTCCCATGCAGTGCCATATATTTCATTTGAAGTTTTCTGGATAAAGAACACACAGAGCCTACCAACTAACAGTTGACCTGCAAATATTTGCTGAAAAGTGAGTCACACATTTTGTAATGAGACTACAAACTGAAAGTTAACCCTCAATAAAATAAATATCATGTATGAAAGGAATTCAGGCTTATATAGGAAACACCACATAATATAATAGAATCATCTGCTAACCCCTGAATATGGAAAAAAGAAATGACAGATGAACTTTAATAAAAATTGTCTAATTGAAAAGTGAGAGTCCTATATTCCTCAACAACCTTTGAAATATTTAGGAATGACAAGATAAAAATGGATTTTAGGAGAAAAAACCTGAGACCAATTATTGAAGTTATGGTAGTCAGCAAGGCCAGAGTGTCTATGGCCTGGATTTAGAAACTGGATTGTAAAAGGAGTGAAAACTGATGTTTTGTTGCCAATGTCAATAGAATTTTGTAGATGATAAAAAGAGGCCAAAGTTCATTCTGAGATTTTGAAATTATTCAGAATGTTTGAAATACATAAAAAATTATGTATTGTATATTATAGTTCTTTCTTAAAACCTAGCTTTGAAATGAATTAACTAGAAACCTTAATATTTTTGTTATACTTGTGAATAATTTAAAACATTATAGGAATAATTTTTCTGTATTAGATTGGTATGTAATTTTTATTCAAACAAATAAATATATATATGAGTTTTATATTGTCCCAGAATAAATTTTATCTCACCACATTTTCATCAACAATTGCAACAATTTTCCTGAAAAATATTTTCTATTATGAAGATAGGATTTTAGAAGACATAAACTAGTAGTCTAGGTGAAGGATCATGAAATAACCAAATACAAAATTTCAAGAATGAAGTTTTAAAGCTATTCCATTAAATTCTTATTTCTTAGAATTTTTTTTTTAAATTCAGCTGATAAAAGGGCTTCTGATAGCAACTAGAAACAGAGTTAAAATATACCATTTATCAAATTAATGCTGTCAAAAACATCCAGGAAATTTTCATTTTGAGATTAAGATTGGCACTATCCTCTCTGCTTTTGGATTCCACAGTTATGGAAAATACATATTGAAGATTTTGATATTAATACAGGATTGATTATTCTCTATAACTTGTTAGTTTTGAGTCACTAATTTCCTACTTCCTACATAGATTTTTGACTTGTACTTGATGATTGATTTGCCTTTTACAAATATTTAAAGTTTCAATTTAATATCCAGTCTCTCTGGGCACCCTCACAGGTAAATCCTACCTAACTCAGCTCCTTCTCCACATTTACATAATATTATATGTCATCCCCTATATTTATTTCCTCATGTACTTTATATTACAATGCCTAACTATTTCACTTTGTTTATATAGTACTTCCAATTTTCTGAAGGCCATGGCCATGTTTTTCCCATAACACCTTGTATGGATATGAATTTTCCACAATGAAACCAAATCCTAGTTGACATATTCATATATGGTATGGAATGCTATTTACCACATTCTACACATATTCATACATCTTGAAGGGCAGTGATAAAACATTCATCAGTGCTTGGAACAGATGAGGACTCAGTAAATTTTAGTTGAGCAAATGAATAACTGTTTAAGAGCCCAAAGAGAATGAATCCAAAGTAATTATGAAATGCAACATAACAAGTCTTGCTAAAATTGCAAGGTAGAGATAGAGTATCCTTTGATATTACTGAAGTCAGGTGGATGTCTCAGGATATGGTCATGTTAGTGTTTGCTCCCATTCTAGGTCTCTTCTGCAAGAGATTTATAACTAAGAGTAATTATAATTAAAAAAGAAGAAACCGTATTTCATTGTTAATCTCATCAATAGAATCACCAGACATTTGCCATTAGAACAAAGATCAAACTTCTTAATCTAGAATAGAAATTTATTTATATTTGACCCAACGTGTCCCTCTACCATTACTCACCATTTTCTCTATACATGAATTCTTTGAAACTTTTTGTTCATGTTTTTTTTTCCTTACAGAATTGTCATCACCTTTCCCTGTACAGTTGAATATTAACAATATTATTGGATTACCTAATCCTTGCTCTTCCCTAAGGTTTCCACTAGCTGCCTCCAATTTTATTAATAACAATTATAGATATATCTATATCTAGTCAAAAACATGCTCATAAAAACCTGTGAAAGTATTAAAAATATTGGTGAGACTTATTATTTTCCACATAATAAAAATATGTAACAGTGCCTTGTCCACACAGTTGTTATGAGATCTAAATTAGGTAATATATGTCATAGGCAGCATTTGAAAATCACCCCTCAAGTTCCTAGCTTTGGTGGACACACACCTTCTCCAATTATTTAAACAAAATCTAAAAATGTTTCTGTGAAAGGATTTTGTACATGTAAGTAAACATGTAAGTAAACCAACCACACTAGTTGGTTGACCTTAAAATAGGTAGATTATCTGGATGGGCTTAAATTAATTGCACACATTTTTTCAAAGGCAAAGATTTTTCTCTAACTGGTTGCAGAAGAGGAAGTCAGAGCTTTGAAGCAGAAAAAAAGATTTCAAGAAGCAAAACTGGCTTGAAGATGAATGGGGCCTTTTTGTAAGGAATGTGGATGACTTATAGTGGGTGAGAGTTGCCCTGATTGATAACTGCGAAGATGTTAATTTGGCCAATAACATAAATGATCTCAGAGGTGAAATTTTCCCCAGAGCCTCCAGATAAAACTTCATCCCAGCCAACACTTGATTTCAGTCCTATGATATCCTCAATGGAGTACCAAGTCATATACAATGACTTTTGACCTATAGAACTTTGAACTAATAAATGGATGATGTTTAAAGTTACTAAGATGTAGTAATTTGTTACACAACCATAGGAAACAACTTATATAAAATTATCCCCCCAGTTTCTGATTCATAGTAAATTCACAATGAGAAGTTCCATTTCATTGCCAATTGATTGGTTTGGCCTATTCTACCATTATTCATTATTAATCTCTTCAAATATATCTTCAGACTTCTAAACATATCAATTGCAACAGCAAACATTCTGCACATTTTTATATACCAGTCATAGTATGATGTACAATAGATATGCTACCTGATTGAATATTCAATCATCCAATAATCCTTTACATACTATAGATGAGACCACTGAGGATAGAAGTTTAAATAAACTATCTAACCTCAAATAGATAATAAATGATTCCTCTGGGAATTCAGCCAATGTAATCTGATTCTCTTGTCTATGTCCACAACTGAAAGCATAAACCAAAGGCTACACCTCTTCCTAGCCTCTATTCCAACTGCTGAATGCATAGTATGGGGGGGCCAGATATTTCCCCTTTATCCTTCTGGATTCCTGGTTGAAACATTCCTTTATAAAGGACAGATTAATAAGAGAAAGACAAACAGAAATTAATGACATGTATACCTTCTGTTTACATGAGAAAGTCCCAGAAAATAATATAATTCTCCCAAATGGCTGGAGTCATCATCTTTAATACTATTTCTACCTAAAGACAAAAGAAAATGTTGGCTCTGGGGGAACCAATTATGGTTCATCATCAGGGAAAGCACAGTAAAAAGGGTATAGTTATTATGTAGACTTAAATCATTGGCTTTCATTGATACAACTTTAGAGATTTAGAATCAGCCTTCTCTTTTTGGTATGGGGTACTATATTATCACACAATTTAAGAATCTTATGTTCCTAGAACACTTCCATGGAAAACCAGAATGTTAGGATAAAACTTTCACTTGGCTTTCTCTTGTTCTTAAAAGGTAAATCTTCACAACTAGAGGGTCCAAAGTATGTTTCCAAAGAGAGGATACAGTCCAACAATTTGTAAAGATTCTAAACATTACTGGAATATTTTCCTTTAATGTTTTTGTAAAACATTTAAAGAAAAAAATTGAAGTTCAGTAATATAAGGATTAATGTGAACTATAATTATCAAATATTGTCAATGGAATCCTTATTATAAGGTTTAGCATTATGAAAACTATTTCACATGCAAAATAACATCATTCTTTTTTATATTTTGTTTCTTAATCACATGAGTCTTCCTATATTAGAATATTTGTGATTGCTTGAACAATAATTCTCTTGTAATTGAAGAATTTGACAATAGTCTTAGAAAATATGGGTGTGATAACTACTGACAGATGACAGCAATTAAGAGTGATTCCAAACTAGTTAGCTATTTGACCCACAGAATGATGAAAAAACCAGAGAGAGAATCAATTGTGCATTTCAGCACCAACATGGAACAAAATCCTATTAGAATACTGAAATACATTAACTTTTAATGATTATGACAGAAATAAATTTAATTGACAAATAATTAATTTATAATATCAAAGAAGTAATAGAAGATGCTATGCATTTTCTGTTAACACATTAAATTTTGGATAGAAATTATGAGAAATTTATTCAACGTCTAAAAATAACTGAGATAAATTTAAGAGGATTTCAATTAATAGATTAAGTGTTAATTGATGTAAATTTAATATTCATTGCACTATAGCTAGAGTTTTAAAATAGATTAGCAGCTGAATTTTTTTCCATATGAAAATAGGTTAGATCAACTTAGGAAAAGAGTATTCTAAATATATAGGTAATTTAAATCAATTATTTAAAACAAAATTAAAATATCTTTCTCTGTAATTTGCTTCCATAGATTCAGATACAAATAAAAATATAAAGTGAAGATTTCCAGTATCCCATTATCCAAAAGGAATTTCTATTAATATTTTATATAGATTTATCTATATTTTTCTATATTAACATAAGTGTTCACAAGCCTATAAGTTAGATATATTATGGGGAAAATGCTGTTTTTCACTTCGAACATTTCACTAAGTTATATATTGAATTTTTTTCATTATAAAAAAATTCAATGTTTGAAAAGATATCTCTTTTCAAAGAGATATGTTTGAAAAGATATCTACAATAACATATTGCAATTCATACACATGTAGATATACATCATGTAAAATTCTGTATTAATTAGACATTATAAAACTAATATTTGACTGAAGATAGGAAAATAAACTATTCTAAAGAATAAGGAGCAAAAACCCAATTTGCCTTACCTACTACCAATCACATTACAGATATAACTGCTTGTGAGATAACAGGAAAAAATAATATATTATGTGTGTGTGTGTTGTTTTGCTACTGGTTCCTGGCACAGAGCTCCTGAAACATTTATAAATTCCTAAGTGATAACAGCAATAGGAGCATTTTTTGTCCTAATATTTGGTCTTTAACCCCAGTTCCTGACAGTGGACTTCCAAATCCCTTAGAATTTCCTGGATGATAGCATTGTCCTTTGTTCTAATGAGGTGACTTTGGATGGATGTATGTATGACTCCTGAATGGGGGTTGGCCACCAAAAAGTCTAAGCCTTGATTAGAATCCTGAACTTTTCAGACAGTCCTCACCCCTAGCCCTAACCCCCAGCCCTAAACCCTGCAACACACAAGCTCCTCTAAATATGAGAAAAGTTTTGAAAACAGAGTTAATAAATTGTCATTCTTATGCAAGTGGTTTATCTATATGATTTTGGGAGAGCTTCTGGTTTGGTGAACACATTCACATAACTAGGAAGGTGTCACCCCCTAATTCCAGAGGGACAGAAGATCCTGTTCTTTGGAAACTTCCCAGAACCCTCCCTATGTATCTCTTCAGCTGGCTATTTATCTTTTACTTATATGTGTTAATAACCTGGCAAATGTAAGTTGTGATTCCCTGGCTGAGATGCTCCAGCATATTAGTCAAACTTAAGGAGGGGCTCATGTAAATCTCCAATTTGTAGACAAGTCAAACAGAAATTAGATAATCTGGGCACATACTACTAAGCTATTGGCATCTAAAGTAGGGGGACTAAACCCTTCATCCATTGGATATAGGTAATTAGTGTCAGAATTGAGTTAAATTATAGGACACCTGCCTGGTATCAGAGAATTACTTAGTAAAGGAAAAACCCCCAAACATACGCTGTCAAAGTATTTCAAATGTGATGATAATGTAAAGACCAAACATTGGAGGGAAGATAGCTTTTCTTCCCAATCAGTGTTATTAACAGCTTTATTTGCAAGCTTCCAATTGTGTTCTATGAATATAAAGATTATATACTTTTAACATATGCATCCTTAGACATGGTATTGTGTGATTCAGTAATATTTTTTTTACTGAAAATGGATTGATATTATCTATCTACATCAGGATATTTTATTATTTTTGTAACAGCTGCAGACTTTCCAAAACTATACATACATCATAATTCATTTTCCCAATAAACATCTAACAGGAATTTACATTATTCCTGGATTTTTCCCTATTATAGGCAATAATGAGATGGACTACCTTATATGTATATCTTTGCCTGCTTGTTCAATTTATAGTTTTAATTAATAGAGGAGTGCACTTTTCACTTTTGATTAATAGCTACATGTTACCCTTTGAAAGGGCTATTTGTGAAACAATGATTTTCTTTTCTTTTTCTTTTTTTTTCTTTTTTTTACATCATTGTTCATTTTTAAACAATATTTGCTTCCCCCACCCCCTCAGGTGTAGTCCCCATAGAGTTTCCTTCCCCAATGCACCTGTGCACCATCACCTCATTCCCCTGTGCTCCTCCCTAATCCCCTCTGATCCCTCTCCAGCCTCCTCCCCTGCAGTATCTTACCAAGAACTCTTACTGTAACAGTGTAATGGTCACAGAATGGGGAGGTTTCATATTTCCTACCCATCTAATAAAGGGTCGAGCTGAGGTGGTAGGAGAAGTAGAACACAGGGATAAGAGACTTGGAGGAGGCATATGAAACAGATAGATAAGTGAAGAAGGCCATATGTGTCTCTGCTTTGGACTTGCACCAGGGACTTGGGGGCATGGAAGGAGACACAGGAAGTTGAGGTATGTAGAAACACTTGGAAGAGATGTGGGTGAGAGACCTGTGGGGAGGCTGACAATGTCAGCTGTTACCTTGATTTGTATTTTGATTTTGCTCTTTTCATCCCAGACTTTCCTGGCCCCTTCTGCCCCTTCCCTATAATTCCCAGCCAGAAGGTGCCTAGACTTGGGGCAAGCTTTTCAGTCTCAGTAGCCCCATCTGGACCAACCCTGTTTGGCTGGGCATTTATTCATGAGGGGATTGGTAACTTTGGGTGTTTCATTGGGAGCGATTATCCTTTCTTCTCTTCTTTCTGTATGTACCCTAATAGTATGAAAGTTCTTTCATTAAGAATGTTTTGGGGCCTCCCCGGTGGCGCAGCGGTTGAGCGCTGGGTTGTGAAGCTGCCCGCAGCCTCTGCAGCGCCGGTTCCATCCCCGGCTGCTCCCGGGCCACCAGAGGAGGGTCCCACATGGCGCGCAGACCTCTCCTGCCGCCCGCTGCTCCCCTCAGCAGTGTACTTTGGTCCTTCTGCCTGCTCTGCTCCCTGCTCTGGCTCTGGTGAATTCTCTCACCCTCCCGCGCTTCTGACTGTCCCCAGTGCATGTTTAAACAAAACAAACAAACAAACAAATAAATAAATAGAACATGCCTCTATTTTAAAAAAAAAAAGAATTAATAAAAAAAAAAAGAATGTTTTGTCTGTAGGCAACAGATGGCAGGATCCACTTAAAACATGCAAGTTTAGGGGTCCTGAGTCTGTCCCTTAGTCTGTCTGCGAGAACAATCACTAAAAAATGTTCCCAATTTTATAAATTTTCAAAGTTCAAAAATTTTATAAAGTTCCAAAGTGTTATAAATTTCAAAGATCAGCATTTCAAAGTTTTTCTTTGATAACCAAGAAGATACAGTAATGGCTTTGGGAAAGAGAAGGTTGGTATGAAGAAATGAAACTGTGTGTTTGCTCATCTGTAACTCTGGAAATAGTCTAGATAGCAAGAGAAAATGATAATGAATTTGTAAAATGTTTATTCCTTAAGCCCCGCTAACCACCAGCTACATCATATATAAACTATTTTTGAATGAATTAAGTGATAAGTAAGAATGATACACGAGGCATCCAGAAAGATGGGCAAGATGCCTTCTTATTTTCCACCTGACTTTTGTCATTTCCTGCAGCATATTCAGATGCTTGTTTCCAGAGTGTAATGTACTAATTAGCTTCATATATATATATATATATATATATATATATATATATATATATATATAAAGTCTTGCATGCTTATGGAGACAAAAAGTAAAAGAATAAAGGTCATGCATGTGCTTTTTTTTTATTGTCAGAAACTCAGGAACTTAACCATATAAAGTTAGTATTTCATAATTTTCATGAGTCAGAAATCTAAACACAACTTAGCTGTGTTCTCCCCTCAGATCACACCAGGCTGTACTCAAGGTGTTGCTGGGGCCATAGTTTTCTTCTGAGGCCTACTTCTTATTCCAACCTCATTTAAGTTGTTAGCCAAATTCAGTTCCTTCTGGTTATATGACTGAGATCTTTATTTTCCTGCTAACTACTCACTTGGGACTTCTCTGAGCTCCTAGTGGCTGCCTTGTCATTTAAATGGTTTGCAATATGACTCCCTCTGAAAATAACTGGGAAAAACAAACAAAAAAGGAAACAAAAAAGTCTGTTTTTAAAAGATCTGATTAGATCAGGGCCATTCAGAATAACATCCCCAACCCCTGATTACTACCTCAAAGACAGATGATTTGGTAAATTGATAACATATGATAAAATCTCCTTGCCCTATAATTATGTTCATGTTCTGGTAGCATATTCATAATTTTTATCTACCTTCAAGACACAGGTTTATAAAAGGGTGAGGGTCACTGGGTATAATCTTAGTATTCTGCCCACCAACTACTTTTCTATTGTATATTGAAACACAAATTTTTTATGAAAATTATTTACTTTACTATACAGTCATTTTGCTTTGCCAAGTAATGCCTACATTCTCATCTAACACTGAGGCTGAGGCAAAATAAAAATGTGCCTATCATAATAAAATCAAAGTTGAAAATAGGAGCCAAAATCTTGATTTTTAATTATCACCGGTTTTCTCAGATGTTCAATTCTCCATACCTCTATGCATGGATGTCACTTATTTGGACTTTCATTTTTTTCTTTAAAATCATAAATGCAAATCTATGTAAAATCTGTGCTAGCCTAAAAACTTATTTGCTCACTCTAGTTTGTCATTTGCTCATTATTTCAAACAATTGAATGAGTATACTGTGGAACTTGGCATGAGAGAAAAGTCAACACTTATTTTAAATGCATATATACGTTTCCTTCACAAGTTCAGCTGAGCTAGGTAAATTCAGTCCTGCTTTAATGAGTGTGAAAAGGAAAAAAATTATCTTCTGATTAAGAAATGATAAAGTAAATAGAGTAATATTGTTAGGGGGAAAAGGATGTCCCAAAGCAAATTCCATATAGGCTTTGTGGACTCCACCCCCACCCCAGGTCAAAGCCAAAGACACTGGGAACTCCAAATCCCATCACCACCAAAGGGAAGGTGGCTGGGACCTGAGGGTGGGGTTAAGCAGCCAGGTGGATACAAAAGGCAGACACGTGGGCTTTGGGGGCTCTCCATTTTTGGGCTCTCAGCCAGCTCGGAGCGTCCGGTCAGCTCTGAGAGTGACTTTGGGTTTCCAGGTCGTCGGATCGGGTAGGACGCATTAAAGACTTTATTTCCCTATTTTCTCCCTGAGTTGTACATTTTCCTTATTTCTTTTTCTCTTGTAAATAAACCTTTTATTAACCCTTTTGCGTGTGTCTGTAGTAGAGTATTCATAAGTCCCTTTAAAGCGCGCGGGTGAGGACCCACAGCCAGGAACCCGTTTAATATCGGGGCTGCTCTATAACAATATCTATTTGGGCTCTATTATCAAAGCATTGACAAGCCTTAGGAAGATATTTTCTCCAATATGCCACATTCTTAGAGAAATCTACTTTCCTTATGCTTTATTTTACAATAAATCAAACGTTACTGTTATTAAATTAAATAGCTGGTCAAGCCATGTTTCTTTCAAAATGTAAAGAAAATGTTTTTAGCTCTTTTGAGTCTTTCATTTGTTTGCTCATCTACTGAATGCCTGCTACTTACCAGACTGTGTCAGTAAGCACTGGGTGGACAAATGAAAATAATTTCTGCCTTTGTTGAGTTTACAGCTGGAGGAGTGAGGTCAGTGTTGAACATTAAACAGGTAAGTTTTTGCATCATGGGGTATTCATTTTGAATTGAACAGAGATTTGAGAAGAATATGTAGAGAGTGATAAAACAGCCTATTAAAGAAACTTTACCTAGATCTAGTGAGAAAAGGAAAACCCTGGATAGATGATATTTTATCTGAGACCAAATAGATACATGTAAATCATAGAAACACAGGAGAAGAGTAAGAGTTGCGTAACTGGGGTAGTAACAGTGAGTGTACATTTGAAGCTGTTGAGATTTGAAGGATCCTAATATAGTGCTAGTGCTAGGAGAAGTACTATGTTCCCCACCCCACTTAACTATGGGCTGAGCTGAGTGGCCACTGAATGTAGGTGAGCTCAGAGGGAGACATGGGGAGAAGAAGATCACTTGCTTCTTGACTTTGGACTTGCACCAAAGACTTGGGGGACATGGAAAGGGATACATGGAGGAGAGACCTACAGAAATACTTGTAAGAGACAAATGAGTGAGTGACACATGGGGAGCTGACAATGGCATCTGTTACCTTGATTGATTGATACTTAAGATGTTGTTCCTTTTGTCCCATGCTTGCCTTCCTTTTTTTCCCTTTCCAGTGGTTTCCTATTAGCAGATGCTTTATAATTTGAGGTAAGCTTTTGGGTCTCAGCCTGTTTGGCTGGCCATTTACCCACAAGGGAGTAATTTTGGGTGTTTTACTAAGAACCTATTATCCTTTTCTCTCTATGTACATGAATTCTATTGAAATTCTTTTACTCTAAGAATATGCTTTTTGTGTTTGTGCGCAGATGGTTTGATGCCTTTTAAAGCATACATGTTTGGGGGTACTGGGGCGCCTCTTGGTGGACACACTAACAAATAAAGTATAGGAAAACCTGAGTATTCAGACTTTCAAGACCAAGAAGAGTGGCTTAAGATGAAAAGTAGGTGCCAGGGCTTCAGACCATAGAGGTCCTGGTGAAGATTCCAGTGTTTTCATCTAAAATAATGGGTAATGAATCATTTCAATGAGCCGTGTGTTATAGTTTGAAATCCCTAGAGTATAAAACAAGCTTATCTACAAATGCTTTCTGGGGATTTCAGTCAAAAAGAAGCAAGATCATGGGAAAAAGTTAAGTGAGGCAAGAAAATAGAAAAGGCATCTATAAGTGAGCCAGCCTCATCTTCAAAAGAAAACACTTCCAGTTTCCTGGTCACACAAGACCTCTTCTAGTTGCTTATGGAATTACTGAGTCAGACATTCTTTCAGGGGATAAGAAAGGATCAGTTTATCTCCTGGATTCTTGTGGTTTCCTCAATCTCACTTGATAAGTGTTCCACATGTGAATGATTTTCTTCTTGACCATTCCAGACCCTCTTTCTTAAATCTAATGGGGAAATTGAGAGTTGAGACTGTTAAGGCTCTCAACAAGAGCCACAATGTAGGATATGTAGAATACCTGTCTCCACCCCCCAGGGGAGGATGAGACAAGTAGTCATGTTTAAGAAGAGAGCAGTGATGACAGGAAGAACTTGGGAAAGTTGTGACTATTCTAGCAGAAAAACAAAGTAGTGAAGAGATCCTGGCTAAGGGTCAAGAAGGACTGAAAACTTAATCAGAGCATTCATAACCCAGATTCCATTTAGCATCTGATGTAATCCAGTTTACACATCGGAAAGGTTCTTGTTTGCTTGCTGGGTAGGAGAAAGGATCAGTATAAGCTGAGAAAAGGTGGAGAGAAACCTATTGCAGTAGTCTAGATAAGGAAATATTAGATAGCTTGGCAGTAAAGACAGTGGAGAAGAGTAGACATTTGTAGACTGTTAAGAAGCAATATGAATATTTTCATGATTTTGCATGGTCAGGTTTTTTGAGCAAAGAAAACTGGAACCTGAGTTAAAAGAGAATCCTTAGAAGTTAAAGGTGACTGAATAAGAAAATGGGAGATACAAAGAAACCACCAGAGAGATTTAGAGATTTATCTCCCTGGAGCTATGTGTTTACATTTCAAAGGGCAATAAAGCTCTGAGCAGTTATTTCCATTACAAAGGACAGTAAGACAGAGGGCAAAGTTGCTCTCCCTCTCCTGGGGAAAGTGCCAGCTGTCTAGCTCCTATATAAGTTCCTAGAGTCATAATTTCATATTTCCACTGTAATAGTGCAAAAATTCCTTTTACATATGTAGGATGACATCTGGCCTAAAAGGGAAATATGCCCTGAAAGGAATAATAGGATGTAGGGACCAATGTATTAATTTCTGGAAGTAATAGTCACTACCTCTGATCTGAAAACCTAATATTTGTTTTCTGGTTCGGAAAACCTAATGTCTACGTCCATAGTCAACTGGATGAAGACATATATTTACTATAGACTAACAATTATTTAATAGATAAGACAAAAACAATTGTGTGATGATTCAGAAATAGGTGCTGACTCATTTTTTTTTTGAAGGAAAAAAAAAAAAAGAGAGAGAGAGAGCACAACTTCTGCCATAAGCCATCCTAGGAGATACAGATATAAACATAACTGGCGATGCCTCTGACCTGATAGAACTTTAAGTGCAGCTAAGTGGATATCATTAGCACCTAACATTTGTTTTATTCACTGATAGAGCAGTTAATTTGTAGGTTACACGGATAGAAAATATGACTTATGGATGCTTGAAGTTAAATATCAGGGACATATTATCATTTCAGGCTAGCTTTTATTAAAGAATTGAGGTTTCCTAACACAACCATATGCCAAAGAAATTAACCCTCCCTCACCACTTAAAAGGGGTATATTTCAAGCAAAACAAGAAATTTTTGTTGTGAAAAAAGGAGAAGAGCTGACTTTGTTTCTTTAAGGCTTTTGGTGGATGTCTCAAAATTATTTCATTCAAAGCAGAGACCCTGAACAATTTAGTCAATGTCACTATCTTTTTAAATTTTTTTAATTTTATATATTTTTTACATCATTTTGCATTTTTTCACAATGTACGTGGTACTCATTTTCATCCCGGTTATATTCCCCATACAATTCCCAGCCCCCTTATTTTGACCCTAATCCCTCCTCGCCACCTCCCAACACCCCCTTAGTGTGTCTCTTGTTTATAGTTGCTTGTTGATTTTGATTTTTACTTTATTATAATTAGTCTTTTTCCTGGTCCCTTGTTTAGGTTTTCTAAATCCCTGCTATGAGTGAGACCATCTGGTATTTTTCTTTTTCTTTCTGGCTTATTTTGCTGAGCATGATCCTTCCAGCTCCATCCATATCGCTGCAAATTGCATGAGTTTATCTTTTTTGATTGCTGAGTAATATTCCATTGTGTATGTGTACCTCATCTTCAATGTCACTATCTTTATTAATAATATACGCCATAGATAAAGAAAACAAAATTTGTAGTCATATAGGATAGCATAACCACTTTGCAACCTCATTGGAAAAACCTTCATTGACTACTTCTTAAGAGTATTTTCTTTTTCTTAAGAGTATTTAATGGAAATTGAAGGGAATTCAATTGTACCCAGTCATCTTCAGAAAATATAGCAGAACTTGTTTTAAACTGACACTCAAGATTACAAGGATGAGTCCAGAATTGTATATAGAAATGTTTATTGTGTGCTTGGTTTAACTGCCAGTTATGTAGCCTACAGATATACATCTTGCATATATAATACATTTTTATTCCAATAGGAAAAAAACAGAATAGTGAAAAAAATAACTTAGCAATTGTGTACTAGAAATGTTTATTGAGATGAGGAGTACTGAAGAATACCAGTTTGGTTAGAACAAGTACCTGAATTCAGATTGTGATAAATGGGATGTCCTTATTTGCTGATTAATTTGCCCTTATGCTTGAATTTAAGGTTGCATTCAATCGCACCCCTTTTACAAAGGCACACATCTAAGAGGCACTTAATAAATGTTAGTGTAATTGTAATTAAGTTTCATCACTCTTCACCATGCAAGAGACATGGCTATGAAGTAACCACCCAAGTCTTTTATTTAGCAGAGATTTCTTATGGCAGCCTCCATGAGAACCAACTGTCAGGTTCAGAGCACTACCCTTCATTTTTCAGTTCTGTGCTGGTCCATGCTTGACACCATCTTTTCCCTTTTCTATCACTTTCTGCTTGTTTTTTTTTTTAGCATAAAAAGTGTTTTTCAAGCTTCCCTGCCACCCTCCTTTTCATTTCCTTGTAATGATCTTATTAACAATCTGTATCTATAGTCCTTCCTGTCAAATGAAGAATTTTATTTTTAAACATAATAATTCATTGCTAAGTTACTTTTTTCACTATTCTGGTTTTTTTTCCTATTGGAATAAAAATGTATTATATATGCAAGATATATATCTGTAGCACACATAACTGGCAGTTAAACCAAGTATATCTAATCCTAGATTCCAAATCTTAACACTCATGACCATTAAACTATACCAAGAAAGACTTTTAAGTGTCACTTGAATTAGTGCATAATCTGTTTTTACTCCTATCTGGTCTTAAACAATATTTAAAAAAATCTTTTAAATATTTCTATAACTCTTGTTAGGATCACCTTTCACCCATACTTGCAATACCTTTTTTACTTGCAACAACCTTTTAAAGATTTATTTATTTATTTATTCATATATACAATAGCTGGGGTACAGGCCAGAGGAGCAGGAGGGTGAGAGGATTCACCAGAGACAGAGTGCAGAGCAGAACAGGCAGATAGACAGAAAGCACTGCTGAGGGGAGCAGCAGGTGTGACAGGAGAGGTCTGCTGTGCCATGTGAAATATCCCCGGCAGGCCAGGAATCGAACCTGCGCTGTAGATGCTGCGGACAGCTTCACAGCACTGTGCGCGGCAACCTTTTAAAAGGAGTTTCTATTTCATAATTTTCTTTCTATGATCTAAAGTCTATTCACAATATCATAGCCAGAATGAGACATTTAAAATATGTTAGATAATGTGATTTCTCTACTTAAATCCATGAAGTGCTTTTCTATTCTTCAGAGTAATGGTCAAATTTCTTACATGGTAAACTAGACTCCATATTTTCTGAAACTTCGTACAACTCTCCGGATTTTTCTTTAATTTAATGACTACAGTCATACTGGTCTCCTTTGTTGATGCTCAAATACGATGAATCCCTTCCCCAGCCCCTTTCAAACTTCCTGTATAGTGGCATAGATATCTGCATTGCTAGTTCTCTCACTCCTTCAAATCATTTTTCAAAGATCATTTTGTAAATGAAGCTTACCCTCACAATTTTATTTAAAATTGCTCACCATATCATCCTTACCCTATAACAGTTCTTTTCCACATAAAAAATATCTCTTCACATACTATATGATTTGTTTATTAGTTTTTTTTAGTTTATTCCTTCTTCCTTGTTAAAATGTAGACCTTATAAAGTTAACTACTACATTTTCAACAAATACTTGCAAATATTTGTTGCTGAATGAATTGTAAGGCAAAAAAAAAAAAAAATCACAGAGAAGCAAAAGAAGATATAAATGGGCAGCTCTGGGAGTTACAGGATAGTTCATTATAGGATGAATATATCACTATTCTCTTGAACTTAGACAAAGTCACTGAATTTTATAGCACTAAATTTCCCCTAGAAAATAAGAGGATTTAATTTGGTGATCTCTCAATGCACTTTTGGTTCTGACATATGAAATATGAATAAAAGGGTAGAGTCAACTCCTAGTTTTCATTAAGCCCATAATATTAAAAGGGACCTCCTGGAATTGAAAGTAGTGGTTTCATAACTCTATAGAGTAACCACTTATTTTGCACTGTAGGTAGTAAATATATGGAATTTATTCACAGACCTGGGCTGACTGAAAATTCTACCAAATTGAAGAGTGTTTAGAATACATTTTTAGGGCACGGAATCATTGTTGCTGCTGATCTTTAATAACAGCAACTTAAATGTCAACTTTCTTACTCCATACCTTATTGAAGGCATTATTAGAAAAGCTGTATCTGAACCTAAGTGCAATACTATCCAAAGCATAATTAGAATTTTAACAGACTTTAAAAAGATACAATACATTCACTATTTGATGCTTGTGTTCCTGGTTAGGAATTGTCCATCCAGAGATGAATCTTACATCTTAAGAAAATTATTTTACTTTTTCCCCTGATTTGTGTTTAGTAGTTGAAAATTTAGGGCTTAGTTGTCATTTGTGTTTGGGCAAGTAATGCTACAGTATGGATTCTATCTGTTTTAAGATAGTATGTTAACTAATTCATTTTAATGAATTTCAAGAAAAAAAGATAGGGGCCTCCCTGGCGGCGCAGACGGTTGAGCGCAGCGCTGTGAAGCTGTCTGCAGCCTCTGCAGTGACAGTTTGATCCCCGCCGGCCTCAGAGCAACCCACATGGTGAGCTGACCTCTCCTGTCTCACCCACTGCTCCTCTCAGCAGTGTATTTCGTTAGTCTGCCTGTTCTGTTTCCCGCTCTGTCTCTGGTGAATCCTCTTACCCTCCCACGTATCTGGGCTGTACCCCAGCTCTTGTATAAATAAATAAATATATATATATATTAATATTTTTGACAGTCCCAATTTATTCTCTAAATTGCTAAAATTTACCTTGATTATGTACATCTAGACAATGAGAGTTATATTGCCAAAATAGATATCATTTTAGAAAGCTATTAACTTATCTTACCCTAAGCTCTACTAGGGATTGTTTCTTGATTTTAACTAGTTTATGTACTTTGATGGCATACTAAAACAAAAAACTTGACCAATATAAGCAGGGTCACTATGCAGAGAGAATTTTCTCTCATAATTTCAAAGTCATTAAATCTTTACTGCATTTTTTAGAAATATAATTAAAATTTGTCTATTCATCAACATTATTCCACTTTATCCTTTAAAAATTGGCTAAATCACTGTCTCTTGATGACAGGTTCTGGCATCTTGTTGTAAATGTACTGATAGTTTAACTATATAGATTCAGTACCAGAAAATGCTGTTTATTTATTTTATCTTCTAGATATAAATCCAATTACTTCTGTGAAATATCTAATAGTTCAATAGAATCCAGACATTTTTGATGAATAAGTTGCCAACTCAATAAAAATAGTATAGTCCTTGTTAGTAACTCTCCGGAAAATAAAATTAATGATGCCTGAAATTGTTAATGTAACTTCCAAGAGGGGGTTTAACTTACTCTCTGGGAGTTACCTAGGCACTGTAAATATGGTAAATTCATATAAAGCTGAAGGATTTGAATTTCTAATTCTGCCCCACCTTTTTTTTTTTTTTTTTTTTTTAACAGTTGAAGCAGCTCTTTCATTTCTTCCTGAAGAGGTAAGCTTCTCCTACTTGAGGTAAGTGTAATGGACTCTTCAAAATGGTGCTGTCTGGTCCTCCTGAGTACCTAGTTCACCATCTTTCCTTGACCTGTAAGCAGACTCATGTCCCAGCAGGCCCCAAAGGTTAATGTACAAGATGTTACCATGAAGAGATGAAATATACACCAAAACAATTACAGTGTTTTGCCCATTCACATTAACAGAAACCTAGAGAATATTATAGAATTAGATCACATGATCAAGGAAAAGTTACAAGAAATATAAAGCGGGGAATATCAAATTTACTGACTTGAGTTGCTAAGCAGAAATTCCAGACTCAGTTTTTCAGAGCAAATGTCTAGGAATAGTCCTAACAGTTTGCTTCTTGGTTAAATGTAACATAAACTGAAAGGTGGCCTGTACTGAATAAAGATTAAATGCCAGAACGACCTTGATATACTGCAAAGGAAGCAATCCGATTCTTATAAACATTGAAATAATTAGCAGATTTATTTATTTATCTATTAAAGATCTATTTATTTATTTATTTATTAAGATTTATTTATTTATTTATACAAGCACTGGGTACAGTCAGAAGCACGGGAGGGTGAGAGAATTTACCAGAGCCAGAGTGGGGAATAGAACAGGCAGACTGACGAAATACACTGCTGAGGGGAGCAGTGGGCATGGCAGGAGAGGTCTGTGTGCCATGTGGGACCCTCACCAGCAGCCGGGCATCGAACCAGCACTGCAGAGGCTGTGGGCAGCTTCATAGCCCAGCGCTCAACTTCTGCGCCACCGGGGAGGCCCAATTAACAGATTTATTAAGTAAGACATTGCCTATACATTCCAATAGTTTCATTAAGACATTCTACTTTTAAAAAATATTTTATTTTATATAATTCTTACATCATTTTTCATTTTTTGCACAATGTATGCATTTTCATTTTGGTTATATTCCCCATACAATTCCATCCCCTCCCCTTATTTTGACCCTAGTCCTTCCTCCACCTGTCCCTCCCCTCCCGTAGTGTGTCTCTGGTTTGTAGTTGCTTGTTGATTTTGATTTTGATTTCGTATTAATTAGTCCAATAAGACATTCTTAAAGTCATGAGAAATATATTTCAAAAGAAACCCTCCTGTTTTTTCATTATCCTCTGTAGGTTAAAATCACAGGGGGAATTGGTGCCATCAAACTTCAATCCATATATTTCATAGATGGGCTGTCATAGCATTAAGGGTTCAACAGTAACAATTATTATTTTTTTAAAGAGTAGGTGTGATTAATGGAGTATTTACAATAATGGAAAGTGAAGTGGAATCTATAATTAATATTCAGTATTAAAAATAGAGCTATCATATGATCCAGCACTTCCATTCCTAGTTATCTATCTGAAGAATACAAAAACACTAATTCAAAAGAATATATGAACTCCTATATTCATTGTAGCATTATTTACAATAACTAAGTTATGGAAACAACTTAAGTATTCAACATCAGATGAGTACAAAAAGAAGATGTGGTATATATACACAATGGAATACTACTCAGCAAAATACATATTTATATTTTATATATATCTAAATATATAATATATATATGATTAGCTCATCATTTGTGACACAATGGATGGAACTGAAGGGGATATTAATAAGTGAAATAAGTCAGAAAGAAAAAGGCAATTAACAGAATGATTTCACTTATATTGGAATACAGGGAAATAAAACAAAGTATCAGATAAACCAAATCAATAACAAACAACCCTGGAAATCTAACTGTAAAATTGAGGTCGCCAGACTGTAGAATTAAGGTTCCCACAGAGCAAAGCGTGGGCGGTTCCCAATGGGCTAGGCACAGTTCATAGATCATTATGGGTGTCTTGGTGGTAGGTGTGGTATGGTAACATACATCTGAAGTAGAGTGATCCTATACCTCTGAATCATATACAGTGTTATAAACCAATGCTACCTCTACTACTAAAAAAACAAAACAAAAACAAAAACAAAAACCATTTACGATAATCTTATTTGTGGATATCTTTAGCAGTGGCTACTTGATCCTGGCGTCTCTACAACTAAAACAGATGGATTACTGAAGTCTAATTTGATCTGTATAAACAAAAATGGTCAAAGTCTAAAGAACAGAAATTTGAGTTCAACTACTGAAACAAAGACCCATGTCTCCTTCACAAAGAACTGAGTCAATTTAAAACCTCAAGCCTCTGGAATAAATTTGAATCATCCTGAAAAAAGAACAGCTACAATGCCAAAAATAAATATTGCTAATATTCCTCAGAGTGACTGTGCCTTAGGAAGAAGATAGTTTTGCAGGATAACTAAACACTGGCTTTGAAGTGACATAAATATTTGGAGACCCAAGACTTCCCTATGGTTCACCAGTAAGAATAGGAAGTTTAGAGGGCAGGTAATCAATGGAATTTTGGCTTGGATAACTAGTACCATTCATACATTGGTTCCACAAAATCATATTGTAGTCATTTCCCCAGTTCCAGAAAGCACAATTTAAATAGACACACAAAACCATTGGCAGAATTCTCACATTAGTTCTCCGACTCATGAAATGAAGATGGTTAAGGTATAAGAAGCTATATGGAAATCAGTAAAACTGCCTCTTTCTATCTATAAAAATAGTGAACCAAAAGCAATGCTGCATCTTTGGAGAACAGAAGATATTATTCCTACCATCAATTTATTAAAAGATGCAGAGGTAGTGATTCCTACCACATCTCCCTCAACTTATTTTTTGACTGTGCCAAAAGAATAATGGGTAAATGATAATGGATTGTGATCAACTTAATCATATGGTGGTTCCAGTTGCAACTCTTGTTCTAATAATAATTTTGTTCTTGCAGAAAATCAGCAAATTCCCTAGAACATGGTTTGCAGTTATTGATCTGTCAAATGCATTTTATTTTCTGTACACTTGATAGTAAAAACCACCAAGAGCAATTTACTTTCAAATGATAAGACCTGTGATATCCCTTCACAGTCTTGTCTTAAGGACCTATGTTGCCTTTCCAGCCCTATAAAGTAGCAAGGACTTTGCCTTTCCTTTCCATCGACATCATGCTGGTCTATATCACTGATTATTTTATGTTTACCGGATGTATATAGTAGAAAGTTGTAGTTAGTCAGACATCATAATACCAATTATGAGTCAAACAGAAAAAAAAAACACAAGAAAACTCATAAGTCTGCCAAGTTAGGGAAATTGTAAGACTCTGGGATTCCCCCCCTTTCTTCTTTTTACATTTATTATTTGATACATTTACAATAATAATAGAAAAATTTAACAAAATGCCTAAGAAGCCAAGAAGAAAATGTATTTAGTATTGCTATGAAGAAAGATACCATGATGACTGTTATTAATGTAAATTCATGTCTCACATTTTGGGTGCATGTGCAAGCTTAACCAGACTTTAAAATAAGGCACTTTAAAATAAGACAAGTCAACTTCTTAGAAGCAAAAATAAAACTGACAATCTCCTAAAAATATAGTCTCTAAGGTTTTCCTAAAATATCTGGATGGTATTGCCTAATAAGTTAGTCATTATAATTTTGAAATGAATGAAAATATCTCTAACATGAACACAGTGTTGCAGCATTTTAAATGAATCATGCAAGGAGAATGCCAAACATGTAGGCAAATGTGGATTTCATTATCCAAAGTACATTTTTCTTTAAATTCATTTAAGTGATGAACACATGACAATTTTATAGCATCTGTTCTTAGATAGCTGAGGAAATAAGTATAATTCCTTTCTAATCTTGTAAAAACTACAGTCAAGACACTAAATTGAATAAATTGTATATGCTAAGTAATCTGAGTTACAGGGAAGACCGACAGAATTATAATTACAATAGTCTTTTTTGAATAAAATTGATCTATATAAATATAACTCCAAATTTAACAATTGTCAAAAATCACCACTACCAAATTTGTAATTCTAAATCTTGCATAAGCCTAAATTATCTTGGAGAAGAAATTTAAAAGTAGTCCTAGTTTGATCCCTAGCCTGCCGGGGAGCTACCCACATGGCGCAGCAGACTTCTCTCTCACCTGCTGCTCCCCTCAGCAGTATATTTCAGTCAGTCTGTCTGTTCTGTTGCCCACTCTGTCTCTGGTGAATCCTCTCATCCCCAGCATCTCTGGCCTGTATTCCAACTCTTGTAAGCATAAATAAATAAATCTTTAAAAAAATAAAAGTTACACATTTATTTGAACTATTGTATTGAGTCTTGCATTTTTAAAGTATATGAGTAAAGATATCTGCTCACTATTCATTACCAAAGATAACAGTGTTAGTATTTTAGACCCTTCTAGAACATATACATGTGTATTATTTTTTCAAATTAAAAGTGGTATCACCAATAATATTTTCCAACTTGTTTCTCAACTCATCATCTATCATAGAAATATTTCCATGTGTATATAATTCTATGCATTCATTCTTATTGAAACTTTTCATATTATTGCATTTTAAGTTTGTCCTATATACCCTACAGTATTCTAAGGACTTTATGAGAAAATATGGTGGATTTAGTGAAACGACGGTTAACAAACACTCACATGTCCAGGTAGATGCACTGTGAAATTTGAAGCACAAAAGTATTGATACTAAGACTGTGACCACATTCCTGCAGATTCTGCTAGCAGAGTGCAACACCTGTGACCACAGTGTTTCTGGCTTTAATGCTACAACTTCCTTATTAAAAAAAAAAAATCCTAAGCTTAGGCTTTTCAGATTTACAGCTAATCACATGAAGGTTTTCCCCTGACACACACCTTTATTTAGGTAAGATTGGTTTACAACACTGGATGTAATTAGGGAAACAGGTTCACACCGCCTCAGCTATATGTTACCTCACTGTCACCATCTGAATACCATATTCCTTTACCCTAGTCCACTATTCCTCCTACCACCTTTGTTCCCAACCCCTTCCATCCTCCCCTTCTAGTAGCCTCAATTCTGCAGTCATATTTCTAGGGTTTATTTTGGTTTAGTTTTGTCAGTTCCTTTGTGGAGTTTTAGTGTTGTTTGTTTTCTCTATATTCCATATATAAGTAAAATCACCTGGTATTTATTTTTCTTTTTCTGAATTATAACACTTAGCATAATCCCCCTCAATTCCATCCATGTTCTTTTTTTAATAGCTGAGTAGTATTCCATTGTCATATACCACATTTTTTTGATTGACTCATCTGTCCTGGAACTCTTATATATCATTTTTAATTTTTTTACCCATTCATTCAATGAACATGAGAATGAATATATCTCTTTGAGATAGCCATAGTTTGCTTTGGCTATATAACCAGGAGTGGGATTACTGGATCACATCGGAAACTGCCATACTGTTTTCATAATTGCTGTGCCATAGACACAGTATTTTTGAAAAGACTTTATTATAGTGTATTTTGCCTTTAAAATTATATAGCTAAAATATAATATTTTGACCAAATCTTACATTAAATAGAAGCATTATGTATCTTCATAAAATTTTTATTTTACATAAAATAACATTACAGTAGTTAAGTTTTCACATTGTCCTTCAATGTTCTTTTTCTGTGAGAGTTCTTACGACTCTCTCTAAAGGACAAAGAAAGAGGCCTCCCTGGTGGCGCAGGGGTTAAAGTCTCTGTGCTATCAAGCTATTGCCAGTCAGTGCAGCATGAGTTCAATCCTGGCCAGGGAGTTAACTCACATATGGTGCAGCAGATTTTTCCTGCCTTGCCGTCTTCTCCCCTCAGCAGTGTATTTCGGTAGATCCAACTATTCTGTTCCCCACTCTGTCTCTGGTGAATCCTCTCACCCCTGTCTCCTGCGCCTCTGGCCTACACTCCAGTTCTTGTATGTATAAATAAGTAAATCTTTACAAAAAATAAAATAAGGACAAAGGTAAAATTGAAGAGAATTGTAGGTTTTGGACTATTGGGGTCTTAAAGCATTTGAGTATAGCTTATATTTCAGTAAAATTTATTATGTAAGCTTACACTGATTAATTTGACAGCAATATGTTGAAGATTCCAAAGATAATATTTATTTGATCTTAATCATATTAATATAAAAGAGTGTCTCAAACTGGCAATCCTTTTGTGCTACTCAATTTTCAGTCATTTGAGGTATTGGGTTCAGTTAAGATTTATTTATACTATGAGAACAATGCCATGTTCAAGTAGTCATGATCATGATTCAAACTTAAGGGTCCTCTCTGGCATTTTACCTTGAAACAGAAAATACTAAAAAGAAGCAAAAGAGTCATGTAAGCATTGATAACATTTTTTAAAAAAATTGTCAACTGGAAGACAAATGAGTGTTATTATTCTTCCTAGGAGAATTCATACCAGTCAACAGAATATGTCAGAGGCACATATTGGCCTAAAATAGGGAAGTATTTTTTTATTGTTTACTTTTTGAAGTTGGGAGCAATTTTCACCTTGAAGGAAGTGAGTTTGCCATTGTAAAATGGGCAAAAAGGGTAAGTACACACTTGTAAGGAGTTACGCAATTTAAGATTTCTATATGGAATTGGAAAAAGAATAAGCTTCCACAGTCTATTTCAAATATGAAAATCATCTCTCTTATGGGTTATAGTATAAATTCAGTATTTTGAGGTCATAAGAATCAGAAGCATAATGTATTCAAAATATTCAATGATAAAAGTTGTCAGCCAAGAATATAGTATCTTGCAAGACTCTCCTTTATTTTTTTTTAAGATTTATTTATTTATGCATTCAAGAGCTGGTGTACAGGCCAGAGGTGTGGAGGGTGAGAGGATTCACCAGAGACAGAATGGGGAACAGAACAGGTAGATTGACTGAAGTACACTGCTGAGGGGAGCAGCGGGAGAGTCAGGAGAGATCTGCTGAGCCATGTGGATAGCTCCCTGGTTGGGCATCGAACTTGTGCTGCAGTGGCTGCGGATAGCTTCATAGGTTGCATCTTAACCCCTTGTGCCACCAGGGAGGCCCTTGCAAGACTCTCCTTTAGATGAAAGAAATATTGAAAGGGGCCACAAGAAATATTGAAAGGGGCTCTCCTATCTGAATAAAAGAGAAGAAAATCCACAGATACAAAATGAATAAGCAATTATATAGAAACAGAAAACTAAAAACAAAATGGCAATAACAAATCCTCATGTATCAATAATCATTGTAAATACAGACAGAATGAACTCATCAAAGGCATAAAGTAGCCAGTTGTATCATTAAAAAAAAAACACAAAACAACTTTCTGTTGTCTAGCTGACTTATGCAAATAATTGTGACATCTGAGTATCTTAGAAATGCTCAGATTTACAATTGAAATAATCTATAGAAACTTGACAATTTCTGCCTCCCTGCTGTAACTTATAGAATGACAGACAGGCTTCAGGATTTAATGAACAATTCAATTTTTATAAATACATATTTTGAGTATAGTGCCTGATATATGCAAGAATATATGTATAATCTACCTAAGTTATAAATATTAATAAAATGAGTACCTACTCATTTCATACTACAAGAACTACAGCAATATCTAGCATGAATAATTAATTATTTAATCAAATTCCTGCTTAGTGGTAGTCTCAGTGATAGCCATAGTATGACCTGCACTGTGAGGATGAAGCCTATATAAATATTTGTTGTGTTAGTAAGTCTTTGGTGGCTATATAAAAAAACAGTCAAAGAGAATTTTATATCATTCACCCCTTGGCCTCCTTTTAACTTAGTTAATTTACAATTCTAATATCATACCTATTAACATATGGTAATATTTAAAATATTTGACATAGGAGTTGAATTTGGAGAAAATCATCAGGAAAAACAATCATCATCTCCTTCATTCAGGTTTATATGTTCATTGTTCAAATTATTTCATTTCAATTGATGGTCATTGATTAATTTGCCCTCTATGGTTATAATACTTAGATTTTGGAATCTTTCACATACTTTGAAATCCAGGGAATAATATGTCATAAGAGAATTGCTACTCTCATGTGAAAAACATGTTAAAATATAATATATAAGGCTTTGAAGCTGCTAAACATATGTAGAAATCAGGAGAATTTACATAGGTGGAAAGATAAGAAACCCTATTATTAAATTAAGAAATCACAGATAATATTATAGAAGGCTATTATATAAAGTAAGAAATAATAATACATCTTATTATGGTAGCAGAATGTATTATGAACTTTATCATCATTTGGATGAAGTCTTGTCTGCAATACAAATGTACTTTCACAAGTAACCAAAAAATTCCATGCCTCAGTTTCTTCACTTTTATAATGGACATAATTGTATCTAACATGAGAACTATCTTCATACTGTGTAAAATATTCTCTGTGAGTTGCTTAAATGAGTGTCAGATCATATCAGTTATTACTACTGACTTTCTGTGGGATCATGTTATTTTCTCTGGGTTTGTTTTCCCTGAATATGCATGGATAATTTTCTACCCAATTTTATGAACATTTTCTTCCAAACCAGCAAAGGTACCATGAAAATTAATGGGGAAATTCCCAAGTGGAAAACATTATGTTGACTCTTTGGGGTTGAAAAGAGCACTATATCTATTAATCACTGTATACTTCCATATATTAAGATTATAGATCATTTAAGTTAGGTTGTGTAATACAATTAGTATCTTAAAAGTATTTACTGATGATAGTATCACATAAAATCTTGCCTGTATGATCATAATTTATTGAAGGAAAAGAGATCTTTCAGTTTTCATAGCTCTCCACTGATGTAGTGAACCATTTCACAGCAGAAGTTACACTATAATTAGGTTATAGGTAGTAACTAAGCTAAGTTCTCAGTATGTTTCCAGAGTTATGTATTCTAAAACTATACAACTTTTTCTATTCAGTCTGTAGCTTCTTTTATCAGCTCCATTACATGATGAGTTCTAAGAAACTATGAGCTTGTATTCTAATAAGATACTAACCCCATGAGAAAAGGCCATCAGGCAAAAATACTGCATTGGTGCTGAAGGAATTTTGGTTATATAATTGACTAGTCAGGTTCTCCAGAGAAATAGAACCAATAGAATGCATGTATATAAGCACAATAAGGTATATAGTCTATAAAACAGTATATGTAAAATCTTACATTTATATATTATACATATGAAGAGTATTTATTCCAAAGAATTGGCTCAGATAATTATGAAGGCTGAAAAGTCCCATAATCTGCTGTCTGCAAATTGGAGACCCAGGAAAGATGATGTAGTTCTAATCGTTATCAAATATCTGAGAACCCAGAGAATGGACCCTGTGAATTATAGGTCAAGTTTGCAGACTTGAAAGCCAGTAAAAAGTATGATGTGTGTTCAGTCTAGAAGCAAAAAAAAGAGAGAGAATATTCTCTCTTCTTCCATCTTTTGTTTCACTCAGGCTCTCAATAAATTAGATGATGCCAATGTCTACACACATTGTGGGGTTCAATTTCCTTTACTCACTCTCCTGATTCACAAGTAAATAATTATAGTTATAGGATTATATGATTATTTATAATAATAGGATTCAACACATGATGAAAATAAGTATGAAAGATATTTAAAATGTATATTTTCACACATAATTTATATAGAACTTTTATGTACTTTTCAATTGTATTGCATCAGAGAATCATATCTATTTATAGCAATGGTAGACAGAAAGAAGTGGAATTTCTCTGAGGAAAGCAAAGTTAGAGAAAAATGATCTTTATAATAAGAAAAAATGGCTTTGGAGTCTGAGGTTTTTAGGAGGTAAAATTTAACCTCTGGCCTCTCTAGCTTTCTTTCTAGCTGTCTGGCTTACAATGCTAATATTGTTTTTCATTGATTTTGTAACCACACACAGTAGACTCCTCATTTCTCTTCCAAATGCAACTCTAATAGAGATTAATTGAAAGACTATAGAGCAATACAATTTTCTACTTACTCTTGGGAAAACAACAGCAGTAACAATAATAAAAAATAATAAAATAACAATTAACCAAAGTGAGTTCAAAATGCAAGTTATATATGTAATCAGTCAGAAGCATCATTACTGTGTGTGAACCAGTATCTACAAATAAACAACTTGACCCTCCTAGATGTAAAGTCCTAGCTGTCCTCACATTCCATGCAAACCCCCTATTGCAAGATGGACGTGGGGTTCAATTTTTCTAGCAGTTTACTTACTGAGTTATATTATGCCCCAAATTGAAGGAAATGATTTTTCACCCACTTCATAAGACATGTTTTCCTTTCTTGTTATGGCTCTTATTTGGGCAATGTTACCTATGCAAGTTGCTACCAGAATGCCCTACAATCACAAAATGCCTGTATTGGAGTAAATGTCAGATGACATGCAGTCCATAATACATATGGTGAGGTTGAAGTTCACTGACATCCAGTTAGCAAGTACAAGATTCAAGAATAGTTTTCCTGCCCCCTAGTTGTCATCCACGTCTCCACCTATACACTAGTGAATTGCCCAATGAGACTGAGTTATAGTTATCATAAGAATAAATATGAATAGAGCACTAGTAATTTATTGTTCCATTATATATATATATATATATATATATATATAGAGAGAGAGAGAGAGAGAGAGAGAGAGAGAGAGAGTAGAGGGGCAGGTTTGAGATTTAGTGGTTATACACTAATTCCTTCTCTCTACTTGAATGACTATTACCAATGTTAATATGTACACTTGAAGTAAGTATGGTATTTTGGAAAATTATAGAAAATATTCTTTAAATCTTAAGCATAAAATATTTTATTTGCAGATAAATAAATACACATTATTTGACTTGGGCTAACTTTTTTTTTTTTCCACATTAGAGGACTCTCATTCTATCAGCTTAGGTTTTTCAGTCCATGGTATGTCCCTGTAAGTCTTGGTTCTCTATAAAATTCACCCTCTTCATACCTACACATACTTACACACACATACTTCATACTTACATACTGCTGACAGTATGAAATTCAGATAACCTAACAATTTAATGTTTGAAACAGCTAGCTTATTTTCAGGCAAACCACAGTTGAGAGCAAATCTTTTTCTTACAAGTTAACTGCTTCATTTAACCAAGTTTGGAATTCATTCTTAACTCTGGCTTGCATGCTTTATCCCACAACTTGTAAGCAATTTGATGGATTTTAAAACGCCCTCCAAATTTGCATCTTTTTTTTTTTTGCTCTATTAGCAAGTGACATCAAATTGAAAACAATGAAATAAAATAAAAAACAGATGAGTTCAGAAATATGAGAATCTGACAAATAGATTTGAATTTGCAAAATCTTTCTGCTAAATGTTATTGAAAAGAGATTCAAAGAAATTATGACATTTAGTTCAATATGCCATTCTTTGCATTCAAACTGCAATTTAGCAATTGAGAACAAGATGGATACTATCAATAATCTAATTGTCTAGTAAAATTTTATTACTGAATGACAAAAATCAAATTTTTTTCACTCTTAATGGTAAGCCCACTTCCTGATTGCTACTAGGCTCACAGTCCCTAAAATTCCTTTAAAACTCACATTCCTTTTGGAATTCTTGCTTTCAGTCTTTGTTGATTCTTTATTTTGGTAACTAAAGATTTCAGAACCAGAAGGCATGTTTAAATATAGTGAAATGTCCTGTTTACAGCCAAGGATTTTATATTTCCAACCAGTAAAGACAGTTTGAAATTCCTTTGAGATAAATTAGAGATGTTTCTACGACAGTCTTCTGGAAAACATTTTCCAGTTCAGGTATTTTTACTTCAAACTGAAAACACTGTGCTTCTCAAAAATAGCACTAAAGAAACTGGTAAGCTTTCTGTGTTGTAGATTGATTTGTAAGAGAGCTTACTATTGATAAACTAGGCTCTAGATTGTTAAGTAAACAGAAACAGCTTTAAGTGATAGAATATAGGGGGAAAACTGACATTTATTTAGACTTATTATATGTGTGGAATTTTCTAGAGATGTCTAATTTTAAAATATATTAAACACTCATTATGTGTTAGCTCCTAGGTTAAGCAGAACATATTTAATATTTTACTTTCATTGAAGTTATGAGAAGCTATGGTCAAATTGCACACGAAAAAGGAGAAAGAGACTATGGTAGGGATAAGGATTTTGAAATGATGTTATAAAACATCATTTTCAAAATTGTGTCACAATGCACCTGATTTTCTTGAGAAAATTGTGGTTTATGTTTTTGTGTCATCATAATTATTAGTTACATATGTTCACTCACAATGCCCAAATTTGATTGGTAAAATGATATGACTAAACCAGTTTTGAAAATAAAAGCAATTATCTAGATGAAAATAAAAAAAAATGTTTTCAACTTACAGTCATTTAAAGCATGAAAATGCAAGGTGGTTTTGATATATTGAAAACACCTTGTTGTGCAGAAGCATGGATTGCAAGAATGAGACTAACAGGAAAAGACAGAGGAACAGATCCTGAAATCCCTTTGCACTGTTGATTAATTTCTATTTAATTCCAAGATCCTATCACAAAGGTGAGAGAAGTAAATATTTAAACAAAGGGGCTATATAACTGAATGTGAATTGTAGAGATCAGGCAAAAATAAAATAAAGGCTGGAAATTCAATATTAGGGTGATTTTCAATAATTCAGGTAGGAAAATTTAAGAGTTTAAGTCTAGACAGTAAAATTAGAATTTAGAGGAATAGAGATATTCAAATGAAAAATTATAGTTTAAGAGGTTCATTAAGTGTAATATCTAAAAATTTTAAAGGACATTATTATGTTATAAAATTCATTAGCTTTTGAAATATAACTAAAAAACATATTAAATAAATCCTACGTCAAATGCATCTGCAAATATATATTTATCCAACATTGGACCACTTAACTATACTAAGCAAATACTAATAGATATGAGAGAAGAATCAGACAATACAATAATTGCAGGAGACTTCAATACCTCACTTTGACAACAAATAGATCATCCAGATAGAAAATGAATAGGAAGCATTGGACTTGAACTAGACTTCAGACCAAATGGACCTAATGGACATATAGAGACTATGCCATCCAAGAGCAGCAGAATGTGCTTTCTCATCAAACATACACGAAACATTTTCCAGGATAAATCATATGTTGGATCATAAAATAAGTCTTATTTAGAAAATGTAAGACTTCTGAAATTAAATGTATTTTTCTGATCTTAGGATATAAAACTCAAAATCAATGACAGGAAGAGACTTGAAAACTCACAAATGGGTGGAGATTAAACAACACACCTAGGCAACCAACGGTCAAAAAATAAATAAAATAAATATTGAGATAAACATTATTTCAAATTGAACTAAAAATATCTTGATACAAATAAAAATGGAAAAACAAAAAAAAAATATGTGCTACATTAAAATAAATTCTAAGAGGGAAATTTATAGCATCAAACAACTACATAAGAAAAAAGATTTCAAATAAACAACTTGACTTTATATCTCAAGGAACTAGAAAAAGTAACTATGTCCAGGGTTAGTGGAAGGAAAGAAATAGCCAAGATCAGAGCAGGATGAAATGAACTACAGACCAAAAAATAATGGAAAAGATCAACAAAACTATGAAGTATGTATTTTATTTATTTATTTTTTTTATAAATTTTATTGTTATATTCCCCATACAATTGCAGCCCCCCCATTCTGACCCCAATCCCTCCCCTCCCGCCCCCGCCCCCCTAAAAGTGTCTCTGGTTCATAGTTTTTTGTTGATTTTGATTTTCACTTTCTTATAGTTATTCATTTTCCTGGTCCCTTATTTAAGTTTTCTAGATTCCTGCTATGAGTGAGACCATCCGGTATTTTTCTTTTTCTTTTTGGCTTATTTCGCTGAGCATGATCTCTTCCAGCGCCATCCATGTTGCTGCAAATTGCATGTGTTTATCTTTTTTGAATGCTGAGTAATATTCCATGGTATATATGTACCATATCTTCTTGATCCAGTCATCTATTTTTGGGCATTTGGGTTGTTTCCAAAGCTTAGCTATTGTAAACAGTGCTGCTATAAACATAGTGGTGCAGGTGTTCTTTGGAATTGATGTTTCTGTGTCCTTTGGGTAAATACCTAGGAGTAGAATTGCTGGATCATATGGAAGCTCTATGTTTAGTAGGTCCAGAAATCTCCACACAGCTTTCCACAGTGGTTGGACCAGTTTGCACTCCCACCAACAGTGCAGAAGAGTTCCTTTTTCTCCACACCCTCGCCAACATTTGTTGTTGCTAGTTTTTTTAATATGTGCCATTCTCACTGGTGTAAGATGGTATCTCATGGTAGTTTTGATTTGCATTTCCCTGATGACAAGTGATGTTGAACATTTTTTCATATGCCTGTTGGCCATTTGCATTTCCTCTTCAGAGAAGTTTCTTTTTAGCTCTTCTGCCCATTTTTTGACTGGATTATTTTCTTTGTTGTTGTTGAGTCTCATCAGCTCTTTGCAGATTTTTGTGATCAGTCCTTTATCATTAGTGTTGGGTGCAAAAATGTTCTCCCAGTTGGTGGGGTTTCTCTTTGTTTTTGTTATTGTCTCTTTTGCTGTGCAGAAGCTCTTTAATTTGATGTAGTCCCAGCTGTTTATCTTTGCCTTCACTATCACTGCTTTGGGTGATGTGTAAATATATAGAAAGAAGTATGTATTTTAAAGGCAAGTAAAATTGATAAACATTTAGATAGACTAATTGAAAAACAATAGAACACTCAAATAAATAAAATCAGAAATGAAAGTGGAAACATTACAACTGAAGGGCCACCCTGGTGCCTCAAGGGGTTAAGACACAACCTGTGAAGCTATCCACAGCCACTGCAGTACAAGTTCGATCCCCAGCTGGCCTGGGAGCTACCCACAGGACACAGCTGACCTCTCCTGACTCACCCGCCACTCTCCTCAGCAGCATATTTCAGTCAATCAGCCATTCTATTCCCCACTCTGTCTCTGGTGAATCCTCTCACACCCCACATTTCTGGCCTATACCCCAGTTCTTGTATACATAAATAAATATTTTAAAAAATTACAACTGATACCACAGATATATCATGAAATAACACTATATACAATTATATTCCAGTAAATTAGACAACCTAGACAAATATCTATGCACATATAAACTATCAATATTGTATCATGAAGAAACAGATGATCTGAACAAACCAATAACAACTCAAGACATTGAATCTGTAACCAAAAACCTCCCCTCAAAGTAAAGCCCATGGTCAAATGGTTTCACTGGTATATTCTACCAGGTTCTACAAGTTTTTTTTCCCTGAGGCTCAGGAAAGAGTAGAACAGCCAGGGATGGGGTGAGGAGTGTGTGAATTTGGCTACAGGCAGGTAACATGGATGGGTACAGTTTTAGGAGGATGCAGACTGCCCGGAAAGCTACTGAGCCGAAACAGTTATTATTATTTTTTTTTAAATAGCTCCATAGGAGTGAGTTGGAGCAAACCTTGGGCAGGAACTATGACTACCTCTTGTTCCCAGGAAGTTCTACAGACCAAGATTTCCCTAGAAACCCAATCACAGGTAATTACTATGGGCTATTGCAGCGTGGTAGATATAAGAACTGCCTGAAAGCTGCAAAAACCCCTGATGGTGGAAGAGGCAATTTACCTGATCCTGGCTCCTTTTTTGATTTCAACCAATATGGCCTTCATCAATGCCTTTACTACACAAAGGGGTGCACAGAGAAGGCTTCTAGTAGTATCTCCATTTACAAGGAGACTGCCTCTTTTACTTACTCCTCACACTGAGGTTTTAGTTTCAATAAATGCAAGTTCTTCAGTTAGGTCTCTGTTCCCTTCATCAATCTAACACTTTGTGTTCATTACTGGGATCTCCTTTCCTAGAGTTTGATTGTTTTCCAGAGGAAAGCACCTCCATTTTCTCCCTTGGGTGAATGCATTCCCCTATCCAGGGCAGTTCCAAAGTTCTGGTGCACCCAAGGTGAGAGTAAGACCTTTAATCAATCCCAGGGGTAAGCCTCTATGCTCCTGATGTCCCTGGTGACCTTGGGTGACAGCGCCTCAATAGCATTCCTGGCAGGACTGTGTGCCGGGCCTTCCTACCTTTTCTGATGATTTCTGTCATTTGTCCTTGTAGAGATGTTGCAGATCCTTACATGCTCCATTCTTTTTCAAATTCCTCCAATACAGATGCAGGTTTTCCGTGCCTATGGAAGACACTCTAGAACCCTGCTAGCCAACCATCTTCCAGAAGAAGTCATAGAGTCCTTTATTGCTATAATTTAAAAATATCAAAGTGCTCATGTAGACTATAACATGCCACATTTTATCTATCTATCTATCTATTTATTTATTTTTAAAGTATTTATTTATGCATACAAGAGTTGGGGTACAGGCCAGAGATGCTGGGGGTGAGAGGATTCACTAGAGAACAAGCAGATTGATCAAAACACACCACTAAGGGGAGCAGCAGGAGAGACAAGAGAGGTCTGCTGCGCCATGTGGGTTTCTCCCTGGACAGCTGGGAATTGAACTCATGCTGCAGAGGCTGCAGATTGCTCCACAGTGTGGTGCTTAACCCCTTGCGCCACCATGGAGGCCCCACATTTTATTAATATGCCTCAGAAATGTCTATTTTTCAATGAATATTCCTTAGAATTAACATTTCACAAAATATATATTGGAAAATACTTACCTGGACTTGTTCATGAATTTTTACATGTTTTGATAGCCACCACAGCTATGTAACATGCTACATGATGTATTGGAAGTTGATGTGTACAAAAAAAATGTTAAGAAAGAACTATTTTTTAAATATCAATTTCTTATTTCTCTTATAGTGTTCTTTACATTCCAAATGGGCCTCCTCCTTTTATTCTTCCTTACTCCCTTCACTCCATCCTTTCCTCCCTCCATCCTTCCTTTCTCTCACTCTCCAGTCCTGTTCAGCCTATTTTCCTCTCTTCCTCCCTTTTCTTCCTTCTATCTCTCTCCCTCCCTTCCTTCAACTCTTTTCCCGATTCTCACTTATTTAAGCAAAGGGGATAAGCTGGAGGATAGAGTGACAGGAGTTGGGGTGTTTTCTGGTGCCTCCCAGGAAATAGTCAATGTTCCCTCATGAACTTGCAGCTTATCAGCTCAGGAAAAGTGATTATAAAATTGGGTTTGGGTTTATTAGCGTTTTAACTTGCAAATTGCCTTTTTGCCTCCCTGGGATTCAGCTAAGGCTATTAGAGTAGAATTGGACAATTCCCTCTTGCTATTCTCCCCAAGTTTTGACATTTCATTATATGCATCTTTGATTTTTTTAAAACGGAAAGAAACTGAGAAGGAAAATATCATTGAAAATGATTGCTTTTTTAAAAAATTTTGTTAACATTGCTTGTTCAGATTCTTAAGAGAATTAACAGACATTAATGAGGATAAAAATATGCTAGGCACTTTAAAAGCAAGTCTCCATATGTCCAACCATAGCACAGCTAAGAATGTAAATGTTGCTATGCAAGAAGTTTAAAGGAATATGAAAACAGAGAACAAGGATTTAATTACAATTCAGGGCATAAAGTTGGAAGTGGAATTTGAATGGGCTTTTAAGTTGATAGTTCCAATGTAAATAACTGGGAAAAAAAGACACACACAAACCTCTGAGCTGGGAGCAAAAGAAGTACCAGCAGCAGGAGCAGGATCCAGAATCAGAGTGATAGGAGTTTGTTATCTCTCATTCATAAAATGTGTGCTTTTGAAAGAGTAATTTAATCTCTCTGACTTTACTAGTTAGTATACATGCTCCATGGTCTTCTTTATAGACAATTTTAGAAAAAAAGGAATATAAAAAACCTAAAAGTTGAATTCCTCAAAAAATTTTTATTTCCCTTATCTACATCTTCTCCATATTTGAAGACTACAAACATTCACTTGTGATACTCCTCTGCCCTTCTCTGAAGATGCCATGGAGAAATATCTGAATAAGTTCACAATGTTTATTGTAGAAGCAACTGAATAGAACCGAAAGAACCCTCATCTTAACAAGAGAAGATTATTTATTAATTCTTTCTTTCTCATGTAATAGATATTTGTCTTTGGGCTACAGGCTAAATTTTATGCTTTTTCCCCATCAACTGTGACATAGAGGTTATTTTATATACAGCACAGGTAAGGGGAAATTTTATTGAGTGGTGAGTTTACCTATCATGATATATAATACAACATGTATTCAGGATATTTTTTAGATAAATTAAGAAATAATATGTCAATGATGTCAAAGCCTAGTGGTACATAAAAATAAATAATACATGAAAATAATGCCTAGTTTCTCCCCACTTAGTAAATATCCACACAAAGGATCAAAGAAATAGAGGTGATACATAGTGAAAAACTGTTAACTTTCATTTTATAAATCTGTGGATTAATAATTTTTAAGCAGGAGAAGAAATAAAACATACAGATTTAAAAAAAATCTTTATCAAGTCAATGAATGATTCTGCACATTTCCTGTAAAATGGAAATTAAGATCATTCATCATGTACACAAGATTTATAATGATATACACCACTTCCTCCCTATGTTGAAAGTCATTGCCCCAAAGAAGGATATGGATTATGTTGACAACACATTTGTGCTCAGTGTGAAGAAAAACTGGTGACAAATAAATTATTCCTCTTTTATAATAAGAATAAAGAACATTATGGTATGAATACACTGTAGTTATTTTGATGAAATTTCACAATAGTGAAATTAGCACAATAGTGAAATTTCCCATCTGATTGTATATGACATAAGAAAACAGGTCATTACCTACATGAACTTGCCTTTCCCTGTCTGCCAGTGTTATACATTTCACAATTACTTAAACACACTATAAAATTTTCCTTTTACAAACACAAGTTTCTGCTAAAAAACATCTTTAGTATTCTGCCACCCCAATCACTTAACTAAATAAACTGTCTATACTATGGATACAATCCCAGTATAAGGTGAACTAGAGTTGCTACCTTAAGTGAACTGGTTACCAAGATCATCACTCATTGTTAATTTTCATAGCAAAAGAGTTCCTCACAAAAGGTAAAATTAGGAAATGTATTTGGTAGTGTAAATTCACCAAAAGCTCAATAGAGAACATGTACCTCTTTCTTTACCAATAAATATACAACCTTCACAATAGCATTAGCATCAAGATACAATAACAAGGGGAAAGGAATATAAAGAGATTTTATGTGCAGATGGTGCCTTGCTATTTATCACTGAGCCACAAGCAATTATCCTGGAAATATTGAGATTAATAGGCCCATTTAGTAAAAGAGCTAATTGTGAGAGGCATTGGGATAAATCTGAGCTATTTTCCATATCAAAAGTTTTCTCTAGGGCAATTGCATTTTCAACAGAGTTATAACCAATACTCCAAAGCCAGAATTTTTTTTTTCTCTACAATTTTAGGATGCTTCATTTTATGGGAATGTGATTATTCTGGGACTATGGGGTTATATGCAGATAAACCTACAGAGTGGCTAACGGATGCCAATTACTTGCAAATTCTCAGAATAAGTTCAGTTTCTCTCACATGCTTCTGAATTCTCTCTCTTTATACTTCAGAGCCTAACATAACTCAGCATGCTTTGATAGTGGTTTGCAATTAATAAATATTCATTAATAGTAAACATTTGACAAGATTTGGATTTTTACCAAGCTGATGAGTGGGGGATTTGATATAACTTCCTTAAGTCAAGTCACCATGCAGTAAACAAAGACAGGCAAAGAAATTTCATGGCAAGGACATTAATCATGAGACTGTAAAGTTGATTAACATAGAAACATGGCGCTGAGTTCAGAAAACACAGATAAAAGTTCCAAGCCCTTCACTAGTTGTGTGACTGCGTAAGTCATTCATTGTCTCTACAATTGTGAAATGGAATTTAAGATTCTGTAATCGAATGGGCCTGGCCTATATGAAACTTTTTATCAAAAATTATACACACATACACACACACACAAGATAAGAAATTGTGTAATCTTAGCTTTATTTCCTTCTATGGAAGACCACAGAAGACAGATCAGAGCAAATACTTATTTTGTGCTATTATTTTGTTCCCCACATAAGGTACATGCAACAATATTTTAGTTGGAGCAATTTAGTAGAAAGAGTGATGGCAGAAAATTGAAATCATTAAGTAACCCTATATAACTTTGGTTACCTATTTAAATGACAATTAAATTTAGCTTTTTTGAGTATCTAGAACTAACAGACTTATAAACAGCTTATAAGGATGCTTAGGATTACAGTTTCTTCTTAGCTTTATGTAAGCTAGCGATGATAAAAGGAAGCATATTTTCTCATGGCTATATATGAATCTGATCAGTTACATTGTTCTTGCTCCAATAGGGTATGTCCTTGGAAAGTTGGAAGTAAATTGGAACTCATACAGCTCAATAAAATTGGAACTGATATAACTCAATAAAAAAATGAAAACAAATAATTCAAAGAAAACATGGACAAAGGACCATGTTAGACGTTTTTCCAAAGACATGACAAAGGACAATAGGTATATAACAAGGCACTCAGCAAACTAATTATTGGGAAATGCAAATAAAAGTACAAAGAGATATCACTCCATGCCTGCTAGCATGCCTGTTACCAACAAGATGAAAAAACAAAGGCTGATGAGGAAGAGGAGGAAGAAGAACCTTTGTACACTGCTGGTGGGAATATAAGCTGTGGCAGTACCTATGAGAAATCATATGAAGCTTCCTTAAGAAATTAAATGCTACTATTAATCCCACTCTGGGCTGTAAACCTTAACACTTTTTTTTAAGTAAAAATACAGATTTAATCCACTCACTCTCTTATACACATTTTTGAAATGAAATCATGACAGTCATATCTTTTTTTTTTTCTCTTTTCCTCTTAGCACTGGGAGTTTAGTGAAAAGTGACTTTGTCTCTATTTGTTTTATTTTAAAATATATGCATGCTAATTTTATTATTAAAATTGTATTATTATTTAAAGTAGCATTGGTTTACAACAATCGTATATGATTTAGTGTTACAGGTTCAAAGAGGTATCTGTACTCCCATGTTTATTGCAACATTCTTCACAATAGCTAGATACGAAAATAACCTAAGTGTCCAGAAAGAGATGAACTGAGTCATAAAAATGCCTCTCTCTCTCTCTCTCTCTCTTTCTCTCTCTCTCTCATACACACACATACACATACACATACACACAGATGCACACACACAATGGGATACTATTCAACCTTAATAAAGAAAGTAGTCTTGTCATTTGTGCATCTGTGACAACACAATTGAACCTGGAGAGTATTATGCTAAATGAAATATCAGGCAGAGAAAGACAAATGCTGCATGGATATGTAGAATCAAAAAATAAATTTGAATCCTTAGAAACAGAGAATAAAATAGTCATTGCTAGTGGATATTGGTTGGTGGGAGAAAAAGGGAGAGGTTGGTAAAAGGCTATGAATTTTCCATAAAGGCTGAAAATGGTCTGAGGGTCTAATGCATAATATGGTGACTCTAGTTGGCAATACTATTTACCTGAAATTTACTAAGAAAATAGATTTTAAATGTCTTCACAAAACAAATGGTAAATAAGTTAGGTGAAGGCTATATTAATTAATTTGGTAAGAAATCCTTTCTTAATGTACATGTATATCAAAGTATCATGCTGTACACTTCAAATGTCTTATAAATTTTTGTGAATTTAACCTCAATAACACTACAAAAAGTGATTGGAAGAAACTTTAAATAAAAAAAATAGAGGCCAACCTGAAAGCTCTTTCACTGAATATAATTTAATGTCAAAAGAATGATGACAACAATAAACTGAAAGACTTCAAATATGTAAAAATGTGTTGTTCACAGTGACACTACAATATTTTTATTAGTTAATCATGGAGTTTCTAAAGCACCATTTTTTTCTAAAATTAATAGGTAATGGAAAATAATTAAGTATTTAATAATCTCTCATTTTCCAAACAAATTGTATTTCAGAGCATCCTAATATTTGATGAAGAATAGTCATTTCTTGCCTCTCATTGAATAATTGCAACTAACGGATGGAAAAGGGATGATAAAATTAGAAAGTCACTATTTGCAACCACTTATAAATAATATATGTAGGTAATGGTTATCAATGGATGTTAAAAACATTAGGTGAAAGGTTAATGGGAAACTTCATAATGGATGGATAAAGCTGAAGATACCTAAACCTACTTATCTACCTTAAATTCACAATTATAGGGACAAGAAGACATCATGAATTTCCTGATGCAAAATGGAATACAGCATCGATGAAGAGACTGCCATTACCACCAAAGCACCTAAATGTATCTAACTTCTTATTTTATCATTAAGGGAATTTTATAAAGTCAAATGACCCTGCTTAAAATAAGAGTTTTGTTTTAATTAAAAAACTTTTAAAAGATGTATCAATTACACAAATATGTGGACATTGCATCTGAATTTGAACAAACTATAAAAATATATATTGAGGTAATTGGATAGATTTAAATATGGACTGAGTAATAAATGTTATCAAAGGATTGTTACTGTTTGTGTGATAATGGAATTTTGGTTATGCCTTAGAAGACTCTTATCTGTTCATTATACGCAAGGAAATATTCATAGGTGGAATGACATGAAACCTGAGGTTCGTTTTTCAATACTCCAATACAAATTAACGTGGTAAGGGAGATGTGAGTAAACAAGGTTGACTACATAGTGTTATGTCCTGAAGTTTGATGATGAAATGTGGGTATATATTTCTCAACACTTCTTTTGCTAATATTTGACAATTTCCATTAAGAAATCCAGATTGTCATTTGGAATACTTAGTACTCATTCTCAAGTTTTTATTTTGAAAGGAAAAACAATTATCTTCTTTATCCTTTCTCAAATTTTCTTTTAATAAATTATGAAAATGAGAATTTTATTTTCAAATTGTTCTAGTTTTCATATAAAGTTACTGCCTCGGGTTCCTTTGAAAAATACTGTGACTTGTTTGTATAGGATAAATTCAATTGAAATTTATGAATTCACACAGTGTTTAGTGAGAGAGGAAGAGAGGGACCAAGATACAGAAGGAGAAAGAAAGACAGTGAGGGAGCAAGAGGCAGAAGTTATTTTAGAATATTTTTCTTTCATATAATTAATATAAGTTCCATAATAGAAATTATACTTTGGGAAATTTTCTAAGGGTAGAACATTTAAGAAAATAACAAGAGATTTTCAAGAATAATTAGATTATTAATCAAAATGCTTAGCCTTCTTGGGTAAAAATGAAAAATAAAACAATTCTGTTAATCCATTTGATGACAACAATTAAGAATTAGCCTATTAAACATCCACAATTAACATTTTCTTTCTCTTTGACTTCATTTAACTCGTCCAATAACACTAGGATATCTCAGATTTCGAGAACATATAGTGCTCTACAGGAATACTGTGTTGTGTCATGTAGAAGAATTAAGTTAGCATCTTGAAAGCAGAATTGTAGATCATATCACATTGCAATATCGGGGATTTTAAAAAAAGTATTTTCAGGAAATGAATATATACTGGAGACTAGACATATAAAAGTGAAAAAAGAGCAAGAAATGGAACACAAGTAAATCTTGTAAGCTTTCTTCAAAAAAAAGATGATAAGAATTAATATTTAAATAAATTTAGGCAGTGCTACCTTACGCAAAATCCCAGATTGAAGATCCCTATACCACCCTTTTCTTTATAGCCCTGCAAAGATTGATTCAATTTTCATTGGAAAGTTACATGCTTCCTGCCTTATTTTTCTTCATGTAAATATTTTAATTCCCATATGTATAATTCAAGTATCAAGTGAAACCAATTAGAAAATTTGACCCTTCAGAAGATATTCTACAAATTTCCAGTTATATGTAAATTATCTTTTTTTAAAAAAAGATTTATTTATTTTTACAAGAACCTGATACAGGCCAGATATGCGGGAGGGTGAGAGGATTCACCAGAGACAGAGCGGGGAACAGAACAGGCAGACTGACGGAATATATAGCTGAGGGGAGTAGTGGGCGAGACAGGAGCGGTCCACCTCGCCATGTGGGCATCTCCGTGGCTGGTGGGAATCGAACCCATGCTGTAGAGGCTGCGGACAGCTTCACAGTGCTGTGCTCAACCGCTTGTGCCACCAGGGAGGCCCTATGTAAATTATCTTAAAATGGTCTATATTTACTTATGATATTAAACTTCTAAACCATGAGTGCAAAATAATTTCATTCATTCCTGTTTTGAGTTGAATTATATGACTCCATCTTTAGTCTTCAGTATTAGCAAAATGACTTTAAAAATAATTTTAACATATTATAAATTTATATATGATGTGACAATTTAAGTACGTATTTTTCTTCTTTGGCCTTTAGAGGTTTATGATAAATAGAATTACCACTGCTAAAATACTCACCAAGTATTGCCATATTAAGAAAGGCAAATTTGATATAGAGATACAAAACAAAGGGTCAGATATAATCAAACCAATGACAAACCCTAGAAATATAACTGTGGAATTGATGTTGTGGATCGTGTGGGTGGTGGTGAGAGGGGGAGGGGTGGAGGGAGGTATGAGGGAGAGCAAGGTGAGTGTGGACACAGTGTACTACTGTGGAGGACTTTCGGCGTCTTGGTAGTAGGAGTGGGCTGGTGCCATGCACCTGAGGTGTGTGAATCTATAACTCTGAATCATACACAATATTGTAAGCCAAAGTTGCCCCAATAAAAATAGGAAGAATGAATGAATGAATGAATGCATGGTCAAGGGGGAAAATAAAGCTGAATGACATGGTTTTATTAGGATATTGTAAGATACAAATTATTGAGCTCCACTACTAAGTCCCAACCTAGTGAGCTGTTAATAAGACATCCAGTGTTATGACCCTTGGTTGTCAATGTAAACATTTAGGATCTGTGTAACAACAGAAAATATTGTCTTATTCTGATCATCTTCTAGAACCATTATATTTACTATGCTCTGAAAGACACTGGAAAGGACACTATGATTTAAAATATCTGACTTAGGCAATTACTGCCTACATGCCTTGATAATTTATTTAATTTCTTTGAATTACACTAAGTGTCTGCATTGATATAACAGCAACTGAAATTGATGAAATGGCAATGTGCTAAAGCTACCTGACAGAGTTGAGATCTATATGAAAGTCCTTCAAAAATTATTATAAGTATATTGCAAAGGATGGTTATTGCATTTCCATTGTAGTTTGGAAGAACTATTATGGAGAATTTATTGTGAAAATATATTAATTTGTATTTCCAAAATAATGACATTTAGTTTTTATGGGAATCCTGCAACTAGTTTCCTGAGAGGAGTATAATAAAGAGGTCATGATATATTTATTCAACATATTATAATCTACTTCAATAATTAATGAAAATTGTGTTTAAAGATTCTATATTTTCCTCAAATATAGCTAATTATGATAAATTAGCAGAAGAAGATATCTTACAAATAAATAATTGCATAAAATCCAGTGAATCTATAATTGTAGACCAATTCCTACTGGCTGGAAAAGAATACATACACACACACACACACACACACAAACACAATTTCATACTATTTCTTGAAAACGTACCAAATGTGGCAAAATATTAGGGTTTTTTAATTGTTATCAGTTATAAGCATTGATAATGTTTCCTATTTTAAATATAAAGAAATAATTTTAAGAAAGCATATGCTGTGAATGTATTTGTTTGAAATAACAGAAAACCAATACATCTTTAAGATATTTACTATTACACATAAAAAAATTCTAAAGGTATATAGTAACAGAATTGATTAATTCAACAAAAATCTCAAGCACCTTTCTTTTCAACTTCCTTCTGTCATCCACAAAGTATTGACTTATATTCAGCTTGGTTTCTTTCACAGTTACCAGATAGCTACACAAGTTCAGAAATGTTATGTCTGATAAAGGTGCTCTGAGACCTTCCCTCCCTTCTTCTCACCCCTCTACCCCCTCCCTCCTCTCCTCCCCTCTTTCTCTCTATTAATATTTTATTGTCTGAAATGTTTCTGGACAGCTCTTGACTGCCAGTAACTGAAACCTGAAAAAGTGAAACTGGGGTTAAGGAGATACTACCTACATTAAGTAAAGATCTAAGAAACAAATCCAGGAAATTTGACTTTGCAGCCTAAAGTTTTCTTGCCTACTGTGTAATAGAGACAAATAGTCTGATGGACTAAGAGATACATGATTGATAGGTAGAGCATACAAACATACATATATAGAGATAGATAGACATACATACACACATGCATAGATAGGAAAAGGTAATAATTCAAAAAGCTACAACAAATGCTACAGACTATAATCAAGAATGCTATAGTTTCTATTACAAAATTTTAATAAGATAGCCAACGATGATTAAGAATGAATTGTTAAAATTTAAAAGCAAGTTTTAAAATCATTCTTGCATTTTTAAAGTAAATACTAGTTTATCTGATAAATATTTTTATTATGAACTTTGTATGACTGAATAGCATTTCATATAGAATTTTCTATTATATGAGATTAGTTAATAATACATGTATATGGACATATTCTTTGCAGGTTTTATTTTCAGTAACAATCAGACATAATGGTTTATATAACTTTCTATAGCTAGTTTATGTTTACTAATAGCTACCAGACTTTACATTAAACATTTTATTTTATATTCATTTTTCATTCTCTCTCTCTCTCTCACACACACACACACACACACACAAGAATTAGATATTACTTGCACTATTATACAGGCCAGGACAATTTAGTTCAGTAAATTGCTGAAATTTGTGATGAAAAAAATGGCAGAATTAGGATTAAATATTAAATGGCATGAAAGTAAAAAACAAAAATGTTATAAACAAGTCATGCCCTTTCTTATACTTTAACTTTCAATCTCATCATACTCTCAGATGAGGTACACAACATTAGAGTCATCTTTTCCTTCAAAGTGCAAGGACAGAAAACCAGACATTTTAATATTTTCCATGGATCTTTTTTCTATTCTAGTTTTCTTCTTTTTTGGAAATGTCTTTCCTAATTTACATTGCTTATAACACTGTAAATCACGTCTTGTCAATTTCACCAAAAATCATGTCATGTCAATTTCTGAAATTTTTTGTTTGTTTTAACACTGGAGCTTTGAAAATTAGTTTCCCATTTTATACACAACTGTGAAAAGTACATGGTTCTTGGCATCCATGCTGGACAAAGATGTCTTGCTATTTACCATGTTTTATTCTATATACTGGAGTGATAAGCATTTTCTCACTTCTAGGAGACTAAGTACTTTCCAAGAATTTATAATTCCTCACCTTTTCTCTTTATTTGGCCCATGATTATGTATGGAGTTCATTGTAGATGCAGGTGAAAGGGCCTATGAAAATGTGGTGATTTCCATAGACCCTTGCTTTTTACTACTTTAGAGGTTATATAGAGTACATATTTCTTCAAATTTAGTTCAACCTGATACCTAAGGCCACGTCTAAGCTACCCTTTTCCTTCATGTTAGAGGACACAGTGGATTTCTTGATGCAGTTTTCTGTGTTTGAAGTTAGTCAGGGATTTTACGATTGGCCTCTTCTTGTGATGCTATGTTGTGATTCATCCTCTTTGACCTGCATCCATTCCTGATAAGGACCTTATCTCCCTTCCAATGATCCAAATGACCTGTTAACTCTCATTTATGAAATTTTTCTCTTTGTATCTAGACAAGGTTGCTCTCCTAGGATACCAAAGATTAAGGATCTATGACACAGTTTCTTCTGCTTACTCAATACATGGACAAGTAGAGAGATCTAAAAAAAAAAAAAAAAAAAAAGTAAGCTATTTTCCTTTTAGCTGAGTTTAAATTTACAGTAGTGAGAGTCAGAATAGAAAGGTATTAGAGTGATCTGAAAATATACAGAGCAATTTCAAAGCTGAAGAGATAAATAGCTTATAATTTGGATGTGAATTATGTTTACAAATAGTTTAACTTATTTAGATATTATGTCTCTGTCTACTCCCTTTGCTCTCAAAGTCCATCCTTGCTTCAAAATGTGGTTTTCTTTTCTAGAACCAGGTAAACCTACCCTGCAAAAAGGAATGGATATCTTATATTAGCAAGATTTCTAAACTATTTCTTCATCCTGAGAAACACAATTGATTTGACAACACACATGAAAACATAAGTATGGGTTACTGATTTTTATTTTTCACACATATTTTCCTAAACCTTTCTGATTCAGTTTTTATGTGAATCACTCTATACTTGTAAACCACACATTGTTGGTTTCAGTCACTCTATCAAATGGTTCCAGGTCTTTTCCTGAAGTCATCCGTGAATATAAGAAATGACATTTTGCTAGCAATGCACTTTATATCACAGTAACAAGCATGAGCTTCACTTTTGTGGAATGACCCTGAAATGGGTACAAGTCGGTAGAGGCGAGGATCTATCAGGTGAATGAACACTTTTTTATTAGGGGAAGCAAACCATTTGCTCTGTCTACCTACTTTTTTGCTTCAGTGATAATGGAGCATTTTAGAAATTCAGTCTCTCACATTCCATACCTGGTAAATTTCCATTTGTTATATCTACACTTAAACATACTGGATTTTCTCCAGTTGGCTTTTCTTCCTACTAAAGTTTCTGAAAATTCCAATTCTTCACATTATACTTGGACTCTATCCCTGCTGAGATTGCCAATGCATTTCGGGATTTTAGTTTAACATAAAAAATTGTTATTTGCAATTACAGTTCAAACAGCATAATACTCTTCTATTTTCCTTTAAGATTATCTCTGGGTATTTCTGCAGTCACTATTCCTTAAAGCTAATCTCAATTTTAAATATGAGTAATGAAAGTAATTCCCAGCCACAAACCACCCTCTTTTCCTATCAATGGTACCTTTTGTAACTGCTGAATATAATTTTTTGACATAGTCTTTAATCTTTAATTACACAGCATGCACTTGCTTTTTATGGTTTTATAATCAACTGTAATACTTATTCTATATAAATTGTGTACTACCTTCTGTTCAACATGCACAAATACCTCACCTTTTATAAAATTCCCTTTATCGCAAAGGATGAATGAATCTATCATTATAGTCTTGAAATGTGGACTTCTAGTACCAAAAGTTTAGTGATCCTCTATTGCAAAGATAAGCCACTACCAAATGTAGTCAGGAGGTGTACCTGAAGTTTAAGTAATATTAAAATTCAAATGATTTCAAGTAGAATAAATTAAACTAGTTCTTGGTATTTTTAATTTTCTTTAAAGATTTATTTATTTATGCATACAAGAACTGGGGTGTACGCCAGAGGTGTGGGGAGGTGAGAGGATTCACCAGAGAGAATGGGAAGCAGAACAGGCAAATCTACTGAAATATACTGCTAAGGGGAGCAGCAGGCAATACAGGAGAGGTCTGCTGCACCATGTGGGTTAGCTCCCTGGCAGCTGGGTATTGAACTTGTGCTGCAGAGGCTGGTGATGGCTTGTAGCACTGTGTCTTTAACACCTGCGCCATAAGGGAGGCCCTTGGTATATTTTAATTTAGATCTCTATATAATAATACTTACTGGTTGTTCTCAGATTTAGAGTTTGGCGACCACAATACAAATCTCTTGCTCTCTCAACCAGTATAACTTGAAGTACTATAATATATAATAATAATTATAAATCATATTATATATTACATAAGTGATATAATGATTGCTTCAATTCCTACTTAGTAAATGAGATACTCATAATCCATTTATAAATGTGTATACATGACATAAATTGTATGGTACATGCACATCAGAGTTACTATAGTGATTTATGTGAGAAAAGTAGTCTGTGCAATATGTAGCAGATATTGACTATGAAAATATCCATCAGAAAGTAGAAATCCAATAAAATATGGGAGAGTATACAATTCAGAGATGCGCGGTCCAATACATGTGTGGTCCAATACAGTAGCCACTAATCATATGGCTATTTAATTTGAAATGTAAATATACTCAGTGTATTGGCCTCATGATGTGCTCAGTAATTACATGTAGCTCATGGCTATCAGATTGGATAATGTAGTAAGTTCTATTAGACCATTCTGGTAGATAGGAAAGAATATAGACTTTGTTTTCAAACAGACTTCAAATCTCACCTCCACTACTATTAACTGGGTGATATTGACAATGTTATTTGATTCCATCTATTAAGTGTTACATTGGCGTTAAGTTTTGAATGTGAATTGATAAGATTTCTGTTTAATAAAGACTTCAGTGATCCTGGGGTAGCCACATAATCATAAAATTGTAAAACAGCCACTGACCCACTTGGAGACAAAATCCAAGATCCTAGGTATCGGCACAAAGTATTTAAGTGAATTTAATTGTCTTTCTTCGGAATATCATTGCTCCATTTGCTTGCTGTCTTAACAGACTTCTGCTCATAGCCTGTGTATTCCTTGCCATAGAGGAAAGGACTCTGCTCCAATAAGAAACTGTCAAAGAATCCCTCTGCTTTGGATTATCCCCTGACTACTGCAGCAAGTGTGGTTTGACAGGGTGAGTACAGTGATGCTGTGACGAGCCCATTTTTAGGGGTCAGAGATGCTTCATTGTATAATAAATTTGTATTTGCCATTCATTATTTGATAAATCAGTTTTCTAATACAAGGCTGAGAAGACAAAGAGATCCTCCAATTGATTGAAGAGCCAAGCAGGGAACAATGAAGTATTTATTTCAAGTTGCATGATGTCTGATTCACAGGGTGGTACCAGGAACAATTAAAAGGATATTAGTGAAGCACCATTTCCATTTCAAATGCCTAGTTTATATTAAGTCCTCAGTAAATGCCAGTTTTTGGTTGTGTTATTGCTTCTCTATATTAATTAGCAAGGTGCACAGAGAAGCATAACCTCTTTTTTTCCCCAAGTATGTCTTGCATAAGGTCAGAGTTTGCTATGTTGGCATAAGATATTTATGGTCAATCTCTTCCTCTCAAAGTCTTTCATTTCAGTTTCAACTTCCCTTCAAAACTCTTCTATTAATAGTTTTTTCCAGTCATGCCAGAGGTTACTGAAATATCTTCCTGCACTATTTCTTTGTATTTAATTTACTTTAATTGGTCTCTAATGTTTTCCTTCACTTACTCTCCCTATAGTCTCACCTGATGGCCACAGGCCACCATGGATGCATTTCCTTCTGAGTTCTTGCATTAACTATTGCCTTATATCTTATCGTTATGATATATGGCATCAATTACAATATACATATTTTATCATATTGAAAAGCTTTAAATTTGAAGTACAGTATTTTTGTAAAAGATGCTATTTCACAATTTCTTTTGGCCTGAAAGAATACCTAGGATACAAAAGTGAACAACTTTATTGCATAGGAATCAAATGTTTTTTGGTGGAAGAGTAAATGAAATGGTCAATCCAATATTTATTGGATAAACAAAAGTAAATCAATGGATAGTCTAGAGTTAGTTTTAATATTTAGTTATATATCTAATGCCATATAATATATAATAATTTAATATCTAATATTTAATTATTAAAAACAGAGTAGTTATCAAATATCTTCTATTATCAGTGATCATTAATTAAAATTTTATATACATGGAAGTCCCAAATATGTGAAAATATTATTTCATAAGGACAAAGTCCTTTGAATGCATATGTGGAATGCATATGTGGCTCCATTAAATATTGCCAAATTATTTTACAAAATGTTCACATCAACTTACAATTTCACAGAAATGCCTTTGTACTTCCTAGATGGTATGAAATGACTTCAGTCATCTCGTCAGAGACTGTTCATCAGTGGGTAAAGGTTTTCAGATTAAAAATTCCATAATATTTCTTATCATATTACTGCTTGCAAGAAACAAACAGATTCAGAGCCCACACAGAAAGCTCCTAATCCAATTAGTCATGTTAGTACACTGTTGATTACCTAAGTACCTTTAGTATCAGTGGGAGAAGTCCTTGATTTAAGTCTTTCTTTTCATCACCTAACCTCAAAATTTTAATATCGGGTTATATTTTAGTAGTTAATGTACACCTATACAGAGGTCTGTAGCAGAGCTATTGAAACAGAATCTCTATTAAAGCCACTAATATATTCATTAGGCTGGGTCCATGCTATACAAGGTGTAGTTCACCTGGGAGCTTGTTAAAAATGTAGACTTTCAGGCTCTACTTCTACTTGTAAGACCCTGTATTAGAAATTCCATTTTAAGATTCCCTTCTGGTTCATATACACATTAACATTTGAGAATTACTGTTATAAGTGCTTATGAAGTCATGTTGAGAAACACTATTCTTAGCTCCTTACAGTTTTACAATTGCTATCATACCTGCAGGTGACATTCACCATGAAGAGCAGAGGAATTCCTTTTCCCTCTATGGAGCTTTGCTTTATATATGTAATCCTTTTTAAACTTATGGCAATGTGTGGCAATCTCTGACATTGTGAAAGTTTTTCCTTCACCCAATACTTTTTAAAGTCTGAGTAGGCATCCTCTATTATTTCAAATAGATTTCTTCCTAATATCAATAGCATAGCAAAATTCTAATAATCATTCTCTGTTTAGACCACTTAGATGTTTCTTAGACATTTTTTCTGATTTATAAAATTATTTTTTGAGGCTTCATGGCAAATTTAATGAAACAAATAGCTTTACTCTTTTAAAATGTGCATACAGCAAAAAGACTATATTCTGAGAAAATTCACTCAAGTATAATCTCTGAAGAATAATGTACTAGAATATGTTCATTCATTCAACAAATATTTAATAGGTACCTACAACTTGCCAATTGCTAGTGATTTCACAGTGAACAAGGAAAAATAAAACCCTTACCTCAGAAGGCAGGCACTGTGTAAACAAGACATATGATAGACAAGGAAAGAAGTAGCCACAACAATTTCAGATACACAGATTACTGTGAAGACAATAAAAGGTCAACGAACTAGAGAGCCGTAGACACAGAGGTAAGAGAGCTGAAGGCCATCCTTTCTCTTTGGAACAATGCAAGTTTGCATGCAGCAAATCTTAGCTCTTTGGCTAGTATTCTGGTGTCAATTTGGAAATTTTTTTGCAGCTGTATTGTGCTATTGTTCCCACTATCAGTTTGATTACTCTTGGATCAAAGCCCAGTATTAAAATAATAGGGTTTTATAAAGAAATTCTTTGTACATCCAGGATGTAAAATCCAATGATAGTAAGATAAAGAGAAAGGAAAGGAAAATCTGGCTTTTCTGTAAAAAAAAATGAGTAAGGTTATATGCTAAATCTTTGGTTTTCTACGTTAATATCTGAATTGTTTGTTTTTACATTCTTGTTTAGTACCAAACTGATCATGTTAAATTGAGATCCAGAGAAGTTAATTAACTTGCTCTGGCTCACATATCTTCTAAGTAAACAAACAAGCCAACAAACAAAAAAACAGATTATAATTAAGGGATTTGTAATTTTACAGTGCAAACAGTTTGTTCTCTAACTTCTATGTTCCAAACTACAAAGAAAATGAGTAGAGGATTGTGTTACAAGGCCTCAAAATATAGCATATAGGAGAAGCAAGAGTTGGAAATAAGAAAGAAAAAATGGTCCAAATCCAAATGGAAACTTCTAAAGCACTAAAGATCCAAGACTGTCCAAAGCATCTATAGAGAGTTCAAGGAATACAAGGTTGATTAACTGGGCTTTCTTTCTAACTCAGAAAGTTTTTACTCTGATAAAATAGGAAATAATTTCAGAAAGAATACACACACACACACAAACTAACATTGTTCCAAAGAGAGTGGCCCTCAGCAATCCAACTGGTTTCTAGTTCATTGCCTTTTATTGTCTTCATAGAAATCATGAGTATCTGAAATTCTTGTGGTTACTTCTTTCCTCGTCTATCATGTGTCTTTGTTTACACAGTGTGTGCCTTCTGAGATAAAGGTTTTTGTTCCTTGTTCAGTCAGAAATCCATTTATATCTATATCTATAAAGACATATCTATCTATCTATCTATCTATCTATCTATCTATCTATCTATCTATCTATCTGACATTTGTTGAAAGAAAGGCACAAGGTGTCCAAAGATAAATTTCATATAAAGTCTTTTTTTCATGTAATTTACAAAGTTCCAATTACTGACAATGAAAAAATTATGTTTACATTCGTGTTTTTTTCCTTAGCTTAGGTATCATATATTTTGCTTTAATAAACAGATAGCATACTACTTTCAGGACTATCTGAAGTGAACATCTTAACATTTTAATATTTCTGATTTCTCAAATTCTTGATATTTTCTTTCTGAAACAGTAATTTCAATAAGTTATATAGTACAATGATGCAACATGTTATGCCGTACTTTAAAGTCTGTGTCAGCATTTTCATATCAATAACTGGGCTGCTTAGTATGCAGAAAAAAATAAGCAATATCAACCGGAGGGGGAAAAAAAAAAAAATGCCTGGAGAAAGCCCAAGAAAGGACTTCAGTTTCACTGATTCCAGGTCTGCAGTCTTTAATAAACACACTCTTCTACAATATACTACCATAGAGATATCTCAGAATTTTAGAATTGCTTTTTGAAAGCAATTAATTGTTGTTCTAGTCTGTAATTCAAAGGATAGCAGAGATAATGTCTTAGTCAACTTCAATATTTCTGGAAGTCAGACTCCTCATTAAAAGTTTTAAACTCAAAGGCCTCATGCTAACTTAATTTAATGTTGGTTATGAAACATCATTTCCTCTTTCACTAAGAAATAAGGAAATTGGCAGTAATTTAGTTTCTACTCTGCCTCATCTGTATTGTTTTTAAAGTATATTAAGTAGCTTTTCTGAGAACTTGAGAGTCAAGGAAACATACTCTACACACACGCAAACACACACACACTAAATATGTGAATGATGCAGTGAAGGAACAAGTTCAACATGTTTAAAAATCTTTAGATTTTTGTCAGTACAAATGAGAAATTTAGCACTATATAAATACACAGCTTTTGGGCCTCCCCGGTGGTGCAGTGGTTGAGCGCTGGGTTGTGAAGCTGCCCACAGCCTCTGCAGTGCCAGTTCGATCCCTGGCTGCTGGGTGAGGGTCCCACATGGCACGCAGACCTCTCCTGTCACCCGCTGATCCCCTCAGCAGTGTACTCCATCTGTCTGCCTGTTCTGTTTCCCACTCTGGCTCTGGTGAATTCTCTCACCCTCCCATGCTTCTGACTGTACCCAGTGCTTGTATAAATAAATAAATAAATCTTAAAAAAAACTTTAAATACACAGCTTTTAACTGTTTATATCAAACTTAATTTTATATATACACACATATATTAAAAACTCGCCCATATGTATGTATGCATGTGTATCTCACATAGGGAGATATAAATTGTGTATATTGTGTTTATCACAAGTTACTAATGGATTCAAATCTTTATTGGCTATATATGACACATATATATATATTGGCTATATATGGCTATATATTGGCTATATATGACACATATATGACACATATATTGGCTATATATGACACACTATAATATGACACATGTTAATACAGAAGATATAAAAAATATGATACATCTGTATCATATATCTGATGCACAATTTTCAAATAGAATCTACCTCACTGCTCTTTCATCTTTTGTATATCTTAACAGTAATACTTGTTTAGTCCATTTCCTTTAAATATAACAAACACCCTTAAAATTCTACCAGAGTACCGATTTTATAACTAGACCCTTTGAAAGCATTCATGATTATTCCCAATAGAAACAAACACTTTGTAGTAAGACCTCACAAGCATTCATTTTAAGTTTGTTGCTGTGTAGATTTTTTTCTCCTGGTAACTCAATCTATTTTAATGCATTCACTAAGTTAGTTTTTTAGTCATCCTTACTCAAAAATAGTTGTAAAGGCATTTATGTAAGAGGTTAGACTACTGAAATGAATAAAACACAATTTTCACTTATAAGAAACATGCCAGTTTGATGTTAAAGGCAGACAAACAAATAAATTTAAGGTGTGCTATGTTATCTGACGTTGGAAGTTGAAAGAAAACTTAAGTGAAGGAAGTAACTTTTGAACTGATTTGCAAGAACAGGTATGACTTCTCCAAGAGCCCTAGGGTGACTTCCAGGAATGAAGAGTGTGATATATTTCAGAACAATATATTGCTCGTTTGGGTTGGAGTTTGATGGACAAGAAGGAGGTGATGCTGCAATGGTTTGCAGAGGACAGATTAGAGAATGCATCGTAGACTTTACTAAGAATTTTTGCCCATACAAAACTGAATCTTTAGCCCTTCTCTTGTTTTCCTTATTTTTCTTATTTCTGTCAATCTGAACAGAAATCTGTCAACAACCCAAGATCCAAACCTTTCTCATATCCCGATGCTCATGCAGGTGTTACTTCATATATATATATATATATATATATATATATTTATTAAATCCATACTCTGTATCTCCAACTTCACTTTCCTCAGCTAGATTCTTCATCACCTTTTTCCTGGATTGCAATAACCCTGAATGTGTTTTATCTGGTTAGAATTCTATTTCTCCATCCATTCACCATAATATTTCAAAAATAATTTTTAAAAATATTAAGTTTTAATAATTTCACTAGCCTGCTGAATGGAACTTAATATTTCATGTACATGTGAATTTTTTTCTTTTCTAATGCTTTGTCACATCCTTGTATCCCCAAGAGCACTATAATATGACACATTAATACTAAGATTTAATATATATCTGTTATATGAATAAAAAGTACACATTTTTTAAATTTTAGTAAAGCTTCCAGATAGCCTTTCTCAAAGAAAAGTAAACTAAAAAAAGGCTTATTTCAATCTTTCCTTTTTTACTCGATTTCATATTATGTTCAATACCTGTTTTTTTATCTTCATTTTATCCACATATTTTCCAATACAGAATCAAAAATAAAAAAAGACATGAAAAAGCATTAACCAAATTATTTGTGCCTTATTAGCCTACTACTCAGTGTGTGTAAATGTCTAGATGTTAACTTTCTTCTTCTTTTTTTTTTTCAAGGTCCTATATGATATACACTCTACCCACCTAACTGACTTCATTTTACCTTAGTATATTCTAGCCATGCTGGGCTGGTCATTTTATGTTACTTGCATAAGCCACATGTGGTTACCTCAGGGGCTTTAATCTGGTGTTCTGTATGCTAGATATGCTTTACCCAAATTTTCCACAGATGGCTCCTTCTAAACTCTGAGATTTCAGATCAAATTCTAAGGAGTCTATCTCCTTATTTCCATGACTTAATAGCTTTCTGAATAATTAAGCATACTCTTACTCTCCTGGGATTGGATGTGAAATTCTTTTCAATACCACGTATGAAGTATAGTCATTCTGACAAGTGAAATATCAGTAATAATTAATTAGTTACAGATGCTGAGTGAAAATATAAAGCCAAAGTATTTGATAACTTTTTCTTGCACTTGATGTTTTAGGACCCTAGATTTAAATTTTCATCAAAATTCTATATATTTCAACTGATATACACATGCTTTGTGGTGGATATCAAAGCATTTCATGAAATACTATTGATGATTGTCATTATATTTTTTTTCTTGGCACATGTTATTCTAGGAGTTAACCCTCACTCAGGAAAAGAACTTATATACAATTGAAAACTACATATTATATATAAAACAATATGCATATTGTATATAAGAACTACTGACCAATATTAGAACAATGAATACGAACAATGAGCTGGCCATTAGGTTAATGAAGAGGAACTCATAGTAGATCATTAAATCATTTATTCAGTATTTAAAAGAATATTCACATGTGTGTATCTCTGTACCAGGCAAAGACCTTGGGCTTTAAGAGGGATGAATGTGTCCTGATGAATGCTGAGTTATTTATTGATAATTCATCTTTCTTTCTGCTATAGGACATATAAGCATTGCGGATATGAATGAGGTAGGAATAATGCTGTGTTCATCATATCCTATTTCATATTCCTCTTTCCTGGGCTCATGGAAAACTATGCCTCACATATCCTTTGACTATAAATGGAGCTATTTGAATACTTACAGCTAAAAAATATATATGTATATACAGAGCCACTTCCAGCTTCTTGAACACTTTTCCAATCAATCTTTTTCTCCCTTCAGGCAACTTAAGATGTCTTATATTGAAGCTGGTAATACTCAAAGTCTTAATTCCAAGACATCCTTAGTAATTGCTTAGAAGAAAACTGCCTATAGAGTTGCTAAGTACAACACATTTTATGAGATCAAGAAATAAAGTCACCATGTGAAGCCATTACATTTAAAAGTTCATTTTCTTTATCTTTTTTTAAATTATTTTTTAAAAGATTTATTTATTCATACATACAAGAATGAGGGTACAGGCCAGATGCGCGGGAGGGTGAGAGGATTCACCAGAGACAGAGTGCGGAATAGAACAGGCAGACTGACTGAAATACACTACTGAGGGGAGCAGTGGGCGAGACAGGAGAGGTCTGCCGCGCCATGTAGGACCCTCGTTTGTCGGCCGGGATCGAGCCAGCGCTGCAGAGGCTGCAGACAGCTTCACAGCCTGCGCCTCCAGGGGAGGCCCAATTCTCTTTATCTCTTTACTTGTTTCTCTCTGTCTCTCTCTGTCTCTGTCTCTGTCTCTGTCTCTGTCTCTCTCTCTCTCACACACACACACACACACACACCTCTTTCTCTTTGCTGCATGATAGCATTTTCTCACTTGATGCCCATAGTACATTATCCTATCATTTCCCTTTTCTTGGTTCTAAATCTATTTATTCTTATAATGTGCACCTTTATAGTGCTAGAAGAGTCCTCACCAAAATTGAGCCCTTGACAACATAAAGCATTTTGAAATTGTAAAATTTTGTCTGAACTGAAATAATAGTTTTGACTTTGGTGTTAATATTCTCATGTTGTCTGCACAGGCCATGCATATTCTTTGCAAAGTCAGTTTTTTCCACTCTTATTATAATTTAAGTGAGACATTACCATATTTATTTGTCCTTTTCCAGCTTTCAGCTATTTATAACATTGTAAATAACTAGGATTATCTGACAAGGTATTATGTAGATAAATTAAAGAAGTTTAGAAGCCAGTACTTCTTTAATTTTCATTTTGGCATAGATTCATAGGCAAATCATGTAACTACCACGCCATCATGTTGATGACTGATATTCTTACCATGTTGTTAAATTAAGTGTCTTATAATTAATGCTATGGATGACAATGTTAGCCTGAAATGATCAAGTCCTTAAATAAAGACAGCACCATAAATCTAACACCCTCAGGAACTGAGGCACCCAACTTATTATTAGCAAGTTCACAAAATCAACTTCCTAGTAGGAAACAAAATGATAGTTCATGTTTATCTATATCCTGAATTGGGACAATCCATGTTGATATGATGTATGACCTCACCACCATCCTCCCTACAACCTCATCCTCCCTACAACCTCAAGCAAAGGGAATGTTAGAATGTTTTTCCAAACTTGCAGTAACATCAACATGTGAAGGACTAGACAATTCTGAATTAAGATAAGTTAGAATTTGTGCCAGAAGTCTGACATAATTTTTAAGTTTTCATCAGTATTTATATATGTTCAGTCCTACAGGGAATATTATGTAAGAGTTCACATACATATCTTAATGAGTAACGCTTTAAAATCAATAATTGATTTGTGAAAATTTAAGGGCCATTATTTAAGCAAGTGTTATACCTTTACAGTTTCTCTGAGTCAGGAGGAAAGAAGGAAATAAATAAACTAATACACTTCCAAACACATATACCACTTATTACGGTCTTTATCTGAATACCCGATGAGATAAAGACTTCACATACCGTATAAAAACTTCACAAAATTGTGAAGTTTGATAGATAAAAATATGATTTAGATGTGTGCATCTTAACTATTTTGATTCCTGAATCCCTACAATGTGAAAAATCTTGCGTCAAAAGATGTAAAACATGTTTCCTGTCTTGGAGGAGTTGGTAGTATATGTAAGTTAGTAGGGGATATATGTTTATGCAAGTTCCTCTCTACACACTTGATATAGGGTTTTTCATCTAAAGGTTAAGCGAATTATACTCAAATTCAGACATGAAAAGTACAAAATTGATATGCCAAACAAGAAAGCTATTTTAGTGACAGTGAGACTGGGGAGTTTCACTGTCTTTGATAAATGACAAACTAGAGGGGTAAAATCACATTAGAAGGGAAGAAAACATTAGTGGGATAAAGGGCTGAGGTCTCATCTTTAGTGGTAACCACTTTATATCATTGGAGTTAAGAGCAATAGAACCTCATAGCAGGAATAAAAAATTTTCCTGGAAGACAAGAAAAAACAAGTGAGAGGCTAGATAATAGGAGTTCCTTAATTCCTGGGCAGATTTTTTTTCTTTAATTCTGTCTGCACCTGAAAAGGGAAAGAGAGACCTGAAGGAACAAGGCAAAGTAGTAAGTTAATATGTTCCATTAGATTAATAATATGTTATACCACATAATGGAATACTATTCAGCAATCAAAAAAGATAAACTAATGTCATTCATAGCAACATGGGTGGAGCTAGAAGGAATTATGTTCAGTGAAATAAATTAGAAGGAAAAAGAAAAATATCGGATGGTTTCACTTATAGGAGGAATACATAGGAACTGAGTAAAGCATCAAGGGAAAAATAATAACAATACAAAACACAACAAAGCAAAACAAAAACTGACTATTATAAATCAGAGACATCCTACAGTGGGGGAGGAGGGAGGAGCACAGGGACTGCGGTGATGGTGCACAGGTGAATTGGTGGAGGAAATTCTATGGGGATTACACCTGAAGGGAAAAAAAAAAGCAAACATTGTTTAAAATTGAACAATGATGTAAAATTTATATAAATAAATAAAATTTTAAAATAAAACAAAAAATAATATGTTAGCTATGTTTTTGACTAGCATGCTGTTTGAATTGTGTTTATTGCTGGAAGTGGTTGTATTTTATTGTAACTTATATCTAAAGTTCCATGCATAATAATCAGTCTTTTAAGTTAAATGACATCATTGCTTTAGAAAATATATGTTGTATTAAAATAGAAATTCAATGTAAAAACTCAAGTAATTCAGAAAAGAACACATGTGTAAGTAAAAAAATACTTGAAATTTCATCTAATGTCATTGTTAATTTTAGATGGACCTCATTATACACCTACCTCTCTCTAGCTAACTAAATACATTTAATGAGAGATGGAAAATATTTTCATAGAAATCACATCATGCTAAAAATGTGGCTCCTAATGAAACAAAAATTTAACTGAATTACTGCAGGTTAGCTTTCCCACCTAGAAAAAAAACTATAAGGTTAATAAAGAGTAAGGGATCACTTTTTAATCTTTAAGATTTGGAGTCAATTTTCAACAACATGTATCATTTTTAGAGAATGATATTGAATCCAAGCTCACCAGGATTAAATAGTGCTTTCTGCTTCCCTCTGTCCTCCCCCACCTGCCAATTTTTATAAGTTACATTATTATTTATACACTGTCAAAGTTTGTAGCATTCATATTCTGTTTTACAGCCTTCATTTCCAGAGATGTTTGCTATTAATTCTATTTTTAAATGGATTCTATGTTCTCAGCCAGATTTTTTATGACAGGTTTTCCATTTCAGATTTTATTTTGTTTTGCTTCATCACTTAGTTGACTGGAGTTATTTATCAAATTTGTTTTATTTTTTTCCTTCAAAAATGGTCTATAAATGTTGTATTCCCTGAGATTCTGTATGCCTGGAAATATCTGTCACTCTGTATTGTTTTGTCCTGTTTTATTGTACTTGAAGGACAATTTGGTTATGTGCAAAATCTTGGCTCAGATTTTTATTATCCCTTAGAACTTTGTAGCTATTGCTCCATTATATTGTGGCATTTAATGTAGCCGTGGAGAAATCAAAAATCAGACTGAATTTTTATTTTTCCATTATAGATAACTTGTTTTTGTGTCCAATTACCTGAGGAATGCTTGCTTTATTTGAAAGCATATATATATTTTGTATATGCATATATAATTTATGTACTTTAAGTTCAATAATTTTCTCATGTGTCGTTGCTAATTGTTCTATACTCACCTGTATATATTTTAAACTTTACCTTGATTTCTTCCCCTAGATGATGATGATGATAATGATGATGATTATATACTTGAATGCCAGGTTCTGTTCTGATTTTGGGATTCTACTATAAGGACATGTTATCGTGGATTATTGTTGTCTGATGTCTCAAATTGTCACCTTCATTTCTGTTGCTTTGATCTTACCATTTCATCTTGCTTTCAGTATGATTTCATCAAACCTTTCTAATGAACACTTCTCTTTTTACAAACAAACATTGATTTTAATCCACTCCATTTGTTGTTTCTGGATGTTTTCAAACTATTCACTAGTTTAGTTCTATGATGGATTTTATTTTATAATTAATTTTCCTTACTTTATAATATCCCTCTTACACTTTTATTTGGGGCACATCCTTAATTTTTCATTTTTAATGCTGTATAAAGTTTATTAAAGTTTCATGAATGACAGAGTGTATCCTGTTTCCAGGGCTTTATCTTGAACTGAGATATGTTTATTATTTTTCTTTTTAAAAATAGATCTTTATTTTCTTGCGGATTTGTAACGCCTTTTTTTTTCACTCTTAAATATGCTCAATCTAGATGTATAGGGTAAGTTAAATTACCTTTCCAACATGATCTATGAGGTTTATTTCTTTATTTTTCTCTAGGCTGTATTTTGGGAACTTTGATTTTTTTTTCTTATTGATCTATCTTCCCAGTGTCCTGATTACAAGTTGGTGAGTCAGGCAGAGGTAGACTGTTCTTACACCAAATGCAGTTTCTGTTTCAGTAAGTATGGTTGATCCTTTTGTTCTAGTGATGTCTAGACATCCTGCTTCCATGAACGAAAATCTCATGAATTCAGGTCTTTCCTCCACTTTTCTAAAATTCTGGACCATATGTTTGTATTGAGAAAAATAAGTCCCTGCTGTTGGTATTAATCATCCCACCTATCTCTACCCCAAAGAACTTTTGTTTCTTACTTTCTATTCTACATACTATCCTTCGGCCAGTAAGAAGAGAGGACTATGGACTATGATGGAGGACTATGGGTTTCTTGGTGGTGGATGTGAGGGCATGCATTTGTGCTTCTGAATCACATACAACTTGAAAATAGATGGAATAAATTTGGAAAGAAAATACTACCATGTGGAAATATGTAGGCATACATTAGGTAGGCTAGACTTTATTTTTCTCCAATGCATTTAAACACTTCTTAAATTCACACACACACACACAAATTATTGAGGTAATGCTGATTTATAACACCATATATAACTGAGAGGTTAGCTTAACACCTCTTAGTTGTCTGTTACCACCCCCACAACCAGGGTACCCTTAGTTCTCCACCATAGTCCATTGTCACCTCCTACCAGAGGGGAGAGGGAAGGTGGAAAGCAAAGTTAAGCAGTTATTTTTGGAGTTGTTCTCTGCCCTTAGCAGATACTACAGCTTTATACTCACTTTTCATTATAAGCAGAGTTACTCAAGATTCAATTTTAGTATTTTAAGGTTAAACCTAGTTTAAAACTTCAATTGCACATCCAGTTCAAAGATTCTCCTTTCCTCTTAGGCCAGTCCTGACATATGGTCTGGGGGTGTCTTTCAGTAGGGAAGATGGCTATCTCTCTCTTTATCTTTCTCCCCTCCGCTCCCCTTCCCTCCCCTCCCCTCCCCTTCTCTCTCTCTCTTTCTCTCTCTCTCTCTCTCTCTCTCTCTCTCTCTCTCTCTCTCATCTTTTCTCCCCGTTTCCACCTATTGCTCTTCTAAGAATAGTACAGGTGAAGGTGGAATTCAGAGCATTACATGGCATTTCATTTCACTCTTCTTACTGCCAAGATCTTCCAAATTCTATAGTCACTGTCTTGAGTGTGGTCTCATTAATATTGTCCTTCCTCAACCTATTTTTTTTTTGTCTGGCATTGACTTGTCTCAGAGCAAACTCACATACCTTTTCTATGTGAACCATCATACAGGCTGTTGCTGCTGCTGTTACTCTCTTCTGTGGTTTCGAGTTGGTTCCCCAACTTCTCAAGTTTCTGATAGAAATAGGCACCAATATCTCCGTTTAATACTCCTTTAACTCCATGTGACATGTGTTGACTTAAATAAATTGAGTCAACAGAAAGTAAGTGAGTTCATTAAAGAATCAAGACTGACGGGCCTCCCTGGTGGCCCACGGGTTAAGACACAACCTATGAAAAATAAATCTTAAAAAAAAAAAAAGAATCAAGACTGAGGATTCCAGTCCAGGAACAGCCTCCAGAGGGCTCTGGGATAGCTGTCTGAATTCTGGGACTCACAAAGAGAATTTACACAGTCTGCAAAGAAATCATTTTACATTTTTAAGGATTTTTATAGTGAAAGTCTGGAAGGTGTCTGATCAATGTATCTATTTGATATTTTCTATGCATTGAAGAAAACAATAACGTTGTTTAAATTTACCCTATTTAGAGCTGTTTCTTCTGGGAACTGGGAGTTTTAGCAAAGCCATAAACCTTGAAGTCTTTCTCTGAAGTTACTGATTTTCTGGGACAAATTATTTTGTTGATGATTCAGCTTCTTCACAAAGCCATTCCAGTTGTGCCTTGGCTCTTTGGCTGTACCCCTTAGTTGAGACCAGGGGGGAGAGGTGCCCTTTTTCTTATATATTTTTTTCTGACCCCAAATATTTTTTTTTCCTTTTCAAATTTAGTTTTTTACATCATTGTTCATTTTTAAACAATATTTTCATCCCTCCCCCCCAGGTGTAGTCCCCATAGAATTTCCTTCACCAATGCACCCATGCACTATCACCTCAGTCCCCTGTACTGTAGGGGAGGAAGAGGAGGGAGAGGGATCAGAGGGAGGGAGGGAAGAGGGATACATTTTTAATTGGTGATTTTTACTTACACATGTCTTATGCTCCCAAGTGAACACATAAACTCTTCTATTGTGTGTCTCTAGACTGTACATGGGAGACTATGGCTTATAAACCTCAGATACTGGAAGTACAATGACTGAACTTTACGGGCTTCATCACTTGCCTTTGTGATAGGAACAATGTACACCTTCCCTCTTAGAAATAACAAACACCATTGCATGCTCCACTAGATTGGTTTTGTTAACAACTCACCCACTAAACAAACTCATCTTAAAATACTTTAGCACTTAAAATACTTTCATTTAATATGGGGAAATTTTTATTTACCACAGAGTTTGGTAAATACATACTCAAAGATTTAAGTTTTAAAATTCTGTATTTCTGAGCTAATAAGTAAATTCATATCCAACATTTCTAATACTTTAGCTCTTTAAAATGTTTTCACAAAATGAAGAAATACCATGTCCAGTGTTTTGTGTTTTTTTAATTAATATATTTTAATACTGAATGGAAACCATGCAGTGTTGATGCAAACATTTTTAGTTAATGTGTTATCTTTATTATTTTATACATTAATTTAAGGAACATTTCATCAATTATTCTACATAAAGGCCTTTTGAGGTAGTATATTATTTTCTGCCATTTAAAGGCAAAGTGATGTTGCAGAAACTTGCTCACAGTTGCAAGTAGTAAGTGTTATGAACATAATTAGAAATTCAATCTTTTGTTTTCTAATCTTTTTAATTTCCATAAAAACACCTTTCTCTAGATATGTAATAATTGATATTGTACATAATGTTTTGTGATTGTATAATAATAGGCTGTTCTATTTTAATAACTTAAGCCTATACTTATATCCTTCAGGTTCACATTTGTCTATTGGAGAAAGTAAGGAGTGTGCAAGACAATTAAATGGATTGTAAGTACTAAAACAAACAAGCAAAAATAACTTTACTTTTTAGGAGAATCATAAGGTTTTGTAAGCAGATGATTGTTTCATTAGGAGAAAAGCTTTATATAAGTCAAAGTCCCCAACAGGGCATAGGAAATTTTCTTTTCTCTACATTATATTCTCACATGGAAAGCCACCAGTGTGCCATTCTGGGTTTTTCCCCCCTGGGAGATAGAATGATATTGGATTGGTGAATTTGGTGCAGAACATGCCCAGCTCCAACTGAAAATGCAGATATAATAACGAAAGGCTGAGAGGATCAACTATCAACCTGAAAGAATTATTCATGGCATAATATATCCATAAATTCTATACTATTCATCAAACTGCCCCCTCTATTCCCCATTCACTCCCACACCACCATATATAGCTTTATCTAAGCATATCTCTGGTACATTTTTATAAAATCAGAAAGACTACAAAGTGGAAAAATCAAATCTTATGAATGGATTTTAAAACTGTGAATTTAACTTTTAGTACAAGAATTAAAAAGAAAATGGGTAATAAAAATGATGAATGCAAAAGAATAAAATAACTTGTGCATAAAATTTAAATAAAGAAACAATAAAAACATTTTAAAAAAGCATGCAGATAGCTACTCCAAGATATTCATATATATAACACATATATGAGAAATACTTGATCTATGACTATATAGCTATGATCATATAATTATATACCTATATATCACTATATATAGCTTTTTATAATGAAAAAAATGGATTTTTACACTGTTATGCTATTCATTTGCAGCATGACCTTGAGCAATTAACTAAACCTCATCGAGTACTGATTTCTTCACTTGTAAAATAAGGATAATTACAGTCCTATGTTAGTTGTTCATTGCTGTGTAGCAAATGAACCAGAATTTAACATGTTAATTCAAAACAAACATACATTTACACAATTTCTGAGGTTGAGAAATCCAGAATCCATCTAACTGGATACCTCTGGCTGAGTCTCTTGTGAGACTATAGTTAATCTATTAGTCAAAACTTCAAACATCTGAAGAATTACCTAGGGGCAGACTCACTCTTGTCATTCTTGGAAGGTTTATTTCCTTCTCAGCTATTGGCCATATCCTCACCAAATGGGTCTCTCCTTGGGCTACCTGAATATTCTCATGAGCCAAGTGAGAAGAGAAGACATGTCATAGTCTAATCTTTTAAGGGACATATTACTCATCATATTCTGTTGGTCAGTGTGTGTGTGTCTCTCCCCCAATCCTCCAAGCTTGTTTTCTTCCTCCTCCTTTTCTCTCTCTCTCTTTCTTGTTCTTTCACTATATGCATTGATAAAGAAAATGTTAACATGTGACATCAACTTATAATTACTGTATAGATTGATAGCATTATCTATTGGTTAGAACCAAATCTCTTCACTAGATGGATGTTACACTATATCTTACTGTTGATACTACCAGCGGCAAGTGGAGAGCAAAAGATCGTCATGACTTGAATATACCCTAGAAGACACAAGTTGTGTGACTGAGAAATTTATTTAAAATTTATGAACCTCTTCCAAACTTAAGAGAGATAATAATAGTACTTTATCCAATGTGGTTTTTCAAACCTATGTACATTTCTTGGCACAGTTTATGGAAGATATTAAATGTCCTATAAATATTTGTTGGCAACTAAGGTAACTGAAATAGTAGCAGTAGTCTTGTCACTGTAGCTGAAACTGCTATAGTAATACCAGCAGTAACAGCAATAAACTTGTACTACACTTAATTATTGTGTCAAACTATCTTGGTTAAGGGTTAAATAAAGCCTTTAGACAATAACAATGTTGGCATTTTTTTTACAAGTTATTTATCTTTTATTTATATTTTTTACAGCATTTTGTATTCCCCATAAAATTCCCACCACCAGTTCACCCACCCCCTGTCCTAGAATGCCTCTTATTTATGATTGCCAGATAGTTTTGCTGTTTTATTATTATTATTGTTATTTTTTTGCTGATCCCTTATTTCTGGGGAAAAAAATAAAAGATTCCTGAGGTCTTTTTGTGAACCGGAGACATCTGAAATCTGAATCCCTTTAAGCCTGTCATTCACATTTTTACTTTCTGTTATTTTTACTGTTACTAGGAATGGTATCATATAAACATTATGGTACTTTGTACACAGAAATCCAAGAGTGGACCAGCTGAGAGAAGAGATGGAGAGTAAAAGGCTGACTGTGAGAGAAGGGGTGGCTTAGGGGTCACATACATGAGCCTTTACTTTCCTAACACCACACTGCACTGTAATTGTTAAAGAACATGAAGACTTGTGTTCTAGGAGCTCCTTGATGTGAGTACCATAGATTTCCTGTTAGAAGCCACTTTCATTTGTTGAGCAGCTGAGTAAGTGTAGAGAAAGGCTCATGGATGATAAACACACATTTCAAGGATGTGTAGAAATGTATCTGGTAGTTACATTAGGTTATGGGGGGGTTACATGGCTTCAGTGAATTGGAAATACAATGATTTGGAAATACACACACACGCACACACACACACACACACAAAAAAAAACAACTGTCAAATTTTAGTCATTCTACAGCTCCATTTTTTTTTTATTTTACACTTTTTGTAAAAGAAATACTCTGCCTATAAAAACTGATTAGAGCAATTATCTCATCTACCCAAGTATTTAAAATGTATATTTAAAGTTCTCTCCATACTTGGTAAGTAATATAAATTTCTTGAACCTTCATGTTCTGTTCCAGAAAACAGGGATGGTAATGACTATGCATAGGCATATTTTTGGGACTCAACTGAATAGCATATGTAAAACTTTTTGGCATCTACAGTCTCCCCATGAACCTGAGCATGTACTAACTTCTTGTTCTACATGGTGACAGAACAAGGACTTTTGCTGGTAAATTAGAAGAAGCAATTATATAATTTTTCCTTCAAGGTATAGTCACTTATCTTTTCTGTCCTGAAACCTCTCTGATCAAAGTTGAAATAGCCTTTGCATAGTTTGTAAATATGACACTACCAGCTCAGCTCCTCTTTGTTCAGTTACTGAAGGTGGTTAAAGGATAGCATTAATAATTACAGGGACACAGTTTTAATTTAAGTAAGGATCAGTTTGATTAAAATGGAAAAAGAAAAATACAGTTCTGTCTTATTGACAAAACTACACATATTATCATTTTAAATTATCTCATTATAATGTGTTATTTGTCAAAAAAATACACTCTGCCAATGGGAAAACACTTGATACAGGTGGAAGTAATCTGAGTTAAGTAAATAACATCATCACATTGTGTACTAGGTGACACTGTCTCTTCCTAGTGTGGACAAATCTAAACAAGAATTTTGAGTTCTATTTGGAATAAGAACAATAAACACAAGTTAGTGAAAGCTACAAGCTAAGAGAAAGAAGTACTTTCTCATTCCTATTTGGATTTCTCTAACTTGTAAAATGGATTTGACACTGCAAAGGGTATAACAAATAATGATAAAGAGGACTTTAAATATTACTTCTTACATATTTCCACATGAACTAACTGGATTTAGCTTCCCTGACCCAGACAACTAATATCATGGAATAATGAGAATATCTGCAGATGAGAATGCTCAAATTCATTAAACTTTGATGAGTTAAAGAGAGGCTACTACAATTTGGAGACAAGCAAATTCAAAGTGATTTTGAAAATGAATTTTTAAAAATTACAATAATACTTATAATATTTAAGCAATAAAATTGATTAATGCCATTATTTAAGAAAAACTGTATCAGGGTTTTAGAAAAAAAAGCATTAAGAGTTTATAATGGGCAAGGTATCCATTAAAAGTAAATGAAATCAGGCAAACTATTTATATAGGTATATAAATATCTATATTCATATTTTGTATGTAATATAATATCCTGGTTTTTCAAGATTGCCATGGATATAGCATAATATGGATTTGAATGAAGTTTTCACAAAACCTATTATGGTATTTAGTCAGAACAGAGAATAGTAGATAAGGTAAATAAATTCATAACTACTTTGAAATGATGTAATAGAAAATGTTAATTAATGGATAAGTATCTCCCAGTTATGTCCCAGGTCTGTGTTCTTAGCTTTTTTTTTTTTTTTTATATCAGTGCCATGCATGAAAATATACTAACTAAATGGGGGATCAGGCATGATTTCAAATCCTAGATGAATATACATTAGTGGGGTTTTTTAACCTTTCTAACACCTCTATTTCAACCTTTCTTAATTATATAAATTATTACTTTCTTCTTAAGTGCTGGAAGTTAAATAAGAATATGCACATACAGCTTATAGCGGATTGTTTGCCATTTGATAAGAACTCAATAAATTACTGTAGCTATTATTTTAGGATTGTATTTATAGTCACTTCCACATCTTTGGGAATTTCTTTGCCTTTAACTTATCAGATATCTTATTTCTTATCTCTTTCCCTTTTACTCATTCAAATAGCTTATGGACTCTTCTGGGAATGTAGAAGACTCTGTCCCTACCTAATGTCTTACATTTGGCATCATTTTATTCACAACAGTATTTCCTTTCACTAGATCTTTCATGATTGACTTTGAGTCCTCCTTAGCCTGAATTAGAGAAAGCACATTCTAGCTTCTAGAATTTCATTATGTCCATTTATTCAGGAATTCTGCCAAATTCATCTGCCTAAAAACATTTCTAAAATACAATTTACAAAATATATAATGGCACTATGCCAAGCTTAGGACATCAGTTTCCTTATTTTCATGCTATTCCTTCAAGATCACTCCCATTTTATCACAACAACTTTGGGCGATTCCACTCTTCTACAGTACTCTCTACTTTGCTTCACTGCCCAAGTATAGCACTATTCCTTGTGTTGCAAATGAGCATCTTTTCCTTCTATCATCCTCCTTTTTTTGTGGATGCTATTCCCAAGCTTACATTATCTACTCTCAAAGTAGATGACTATGCTATTCAATAGTGATCCCTTATCATATACCTAACACCCACCATTTACTTAAGCAATTCTTGGTTATACTAGCTTAATAATAAGTATTTTTTTGAAGTTTGTCTTGTATATTTTTTTTCTAATTTTCATATCCAGTTATGAAGAAACATTTGTTACCTCTCTCCCCCTCAATTCCTGTATACAACAATGCACTTTACACAAATTTGCAAAGCAGATACATGGTAAGTTCAATATTAAATCAATTAACAAGACTGCTAGTGGATATCTATCCCTCGATGTTGAACTCATGCTATTACCAGAATCATGTAAATCCATAAGTATGTAAATTAGTGCTGGCTTATTAAATAGATTGTAAGGATATGAATCAAATTATCTGAAGAGATTTCCCTTTACCCACAAAGTTTTCTCATTCCAATGGCATTATGGTTATGTTTTATGCCCACGTATAGTCTTTATACAATGTGTGTATTTCTTTCTATTTTCTGTCTCTAAAGTCTTCATTGTAGATGCCTTCAAGGTCTGGAGTTCCCCACCAAGCTCCCTCATTACTTAATATACCATGCAATAGAGTCACAGCTAGCAATTATCAGAATTTCCTATTCCAGCATGAAAACCTTTGTTAAGTTTGGTCTAAATAATGAAGGTAAAAGATCCACTGGACTTTCCTTATTCTTCCCTAAGGCTCACATTGAGCAAAGAGCCCAACACAGAGGTGAACATCCTACTGCTGAGCTGCCAATAGAATTCAAATCCTACTAAGCCCAAGAGCCCAGGGAGCTATTAGCAGGCTTCTAAGCCCAGTGCTCAGCAGTCTGTGTCACAGGTTCCTTTGGAATGTGATTTTTCTTGATTCTTTTCCATTTGGATGTGTGAAAGTATGAGGGAGGCTGAAGCAGTTGGAAAGGGAGGGAGAACATGTCTAGAGTGATGACACATTTAAAAATACCATCCCAAGAAGCCCTGAGCTCTCTAGCTACAGATTCTATATATAGTTATGCCAACAGGAGAGAAATGCGCCAGTTGGGCTTTCAGCAAAGCCTCTCAGGCACCAGGTAAAAATGACTCATCTGGGGGGCATCAGGCTGTGATGTGCCAATTCAGCATTTTCTAACCCAAAGCCTTCAAAGACAGTTCTTCCCAAAAGCCACACTCTCTTCAGAAAATACAAGAATGATAACACATCAATACTGAATTCCTAGTGCTAAAGCCTTGCTAATCCCTCAAAATACACAAATTTTGATTACATGCAAGTTTTCTAGCTATGACTCTCATTGGCAAAGTAAATATATTTTAATATATTTATTTATTTAATTATTTATTTATTTATACAAGCACTGGGTACAGTCAGAAGTGAGGGAGGGTGAAGAGAATTCACCAGAGCCAGAGTGGGGAACAGAACAGGCAGACTGACAAAACACACTGCTGAGGGGAGCAGCGGGTGCGGCAGGCGAGGTCTGCACTCCATGGGACCCTCGCCGGCCGCCAGGGATTGAACCAGTGCTGCAGAGGCTGCAGGCAGCTTTGTAGCCCAGCGTTCAACCACTGCGCCACCAGGGGAGGCCCAAGTAAATATATTTTTAAAATGTAGTGGGTACTATTTCATCTTGTACATATGTTGGTTTGAATGCTTTTTCCATCAGGTTGGTTTTCTATAAGAGAATTTGAAATAGTGTCTCATTAAACATGCTTTTAACATTTCAAGCAATACACTGAGTAGATTGCGAGAAGGAAAATTCTTGTTCATTACATGATTAATGCTTTTTTCCATTAGTGTCACATGCAAACACATAATTTCCTAAAACCTCTTAAACATCAAACCTATTTGAACATATTGTTGGAAGTGAGTGTGAAGCTAGCTATTATCATTCCTGTCCATTGCATATTTATTGTGTTGACTGGATTTATTGCATTTTAATGGCTATATGTTCATAAGTTGATTCTTAACCAAGGCTATTTAAAAACCTCCTGTGATGAGCTAACTATAACAAACTTGCCATCTGTGTCTCCTAGGAAGCAAAAGTTTTAAATTTAGTTAACTCGTTGGAATCTTATTTATCCATCCAATCTCTTCTGTAAATTCCCTTTTCTACATCCTTCATTCTGGAGGTACGAAGATGGAGGCCAGACTAGAGTGAGGTGTTTGCCAGTGTTGGGAATCTCAACGCTGATTTCATTAGTGGTGACGATTTAATATTTGAATCCCAGCTCCACCTTGGCCCTCCTGACTTCCCTTCTCCTTCAAAACAAGAATTCTCCCTAATATCAATGCCTTCCCCATAACCATTGACTCTCTCTCAATCAGGCAGAGAGGTGCTGAAAGGAGAGTCACCCACTCTGGGAATCAGCAGCAGGTGAAAATGCCATTAATATCCTATAGACAGATTTATTCAGTGATGTCTAATGCCTGAATTTTGCCACTAATTTTGAAAGACCTAGCAGGTAGGCCTTTATTTATTTATTTATTTTTAAAGATTTATTTGTTTATTTATTTATACAAGAACTGGGTACAGTCAGAAGCGTGGGAGGGTGAGAGAATTAACCAGAGCAGAGCAGGGAGAAGAACCGAAGTACACTGCTGAGGGGAGCAGCGGGCGGCAGGAGAGGTCTGTGCGCCATGTGGGACCCTCCTCCGGTGGGTGGCCGGGGAGCAGCCGGGGATCGAACTGGTACAGCAGAGGCTGCAGGCAGCTTCACAACCCAGAGCTCAACCGCTGGGCCACTGGGGAGGCCCTAGCAGATAGGCCTTTAAAGTCCATTTTTTCCCCCTTTGTTTAAGTTTTTCCTTTTAAAATTGTAGACAATAATGCCCTGATTTTTGTTTTCAATGCTTTTGAAATTTGTATTTATCTTTATGTTTTCTTACCTCTTTTTATTTTTTTTTATTTTGCCTATTTTCATTCTTCTCTATGCCCCTAACATTAGAAAAGAAGTAGGAATTGTTAAAAATCAAAGCCTTTCTGGGCCCTCCCTGGTGGCATAGGGGTTAAAGACACAGAGCTATCAAGCTATCTCCAGCACACACCTGGCTCAGCAGACCTCTCCTGTCTGCTTCCCTCAGCAATGTATTTCAGTAGATCTGCCTGTTCTGCTCCCCGTTCTCTCTGGTGAATCCTCTTACTTCCTGCACTTCTGGCCTATACTCCAGCTTTTGTATGAATAAATAAATCTTTACAGAAATCAAAACATTTCTACTTTAATTTTGGTGTTTTTGATGTTAACATTAGAATGTAACCTTAGAGTATTACTTTTTTAAAAATTTTCTCTCCATCTTCATATATATAGACATAGTTAATACAATTTGACAAAAGCAAATGGAAAATAAACCAGTGAGTTTCGGGATTCCTCAATTACCATCAATTAAACTAAAATTCATTAATGTTAAATGACTACAATGAGTAGTATTCTTAATTTATTTTAGAAGTACTTGTTCTGCTTTTTTTTCAAAATTGTCATAATGTACATTAAAAATTGCAGATTCAAAACTGTTACCAAATGCCAGAAAGCATTGATTCCAAATGAGGATTTACTAATTAAAGCTGGAAGAATCTGGATTCTGAGTTAAAAGAAAATTAGTTCAAAGCTTAAAATTGTGTTCTGCCCAGAGTAGCCTGTGGAAAAATATTATAATGTTTGTTTCTAGTTCTATAATCTATCTTAAACATAACCACCATGACAATGATTATAATACCATAGGCAAAGTGTCAATCATTGTCATGGTTATATTTTTAAAAGTCTGTATGTGTTGTAAAACCATAATAAAGTGTCTTCAGGTCAAATGCTAGAGTGATTGAGATTTGTTTCAGATAGGTGTGATTAAGAGGATAGATGAAATAAAAATTGGCACAATGTTGACATTGGAGTATATTTGAACATTTCCATAATAAAACTGTGGAAAATGTAAAAAAAAAAAAAAGCACAAGTTTAATAGTTATGAACAAAAGCTAACCTGTGCCTATTAACCAAGCATGAGATAGGCTAAAAGAACAAAACCAAATATGAATAGACTGTGATCATTTTATTAAATGCATTTTTAAGTCACAGTTAATGAATTATGCCGTAATTATGTTGACATTATCAAAGACACATACTTGCACACAAATCTCAGAATTGAATTGTTTTGTATCACATGTAAAACACCCTTCGCATATCTAATACCTTGACTTTCCAAAAATATTTTGTTTCCTTTCACCTATTCTTACAGTTCATTGAAATATAGATGCTTGTCATTGGGACTGAGTAAACTGCTCAGGTGTCAGCTAAGCTGCTAACAAGCAGTTTGCTAGGAAGTGAGGTTGTATTGCCAAATGGAAGAGAACAGGAAAAGTGAAGGAATTGGTAGTATCTGAGACTATTTGCCCACTTGAAGATCTACCACACTACAGGGGAATCTATACTTGGCTTGTCTCCATCCTACTGAGTCCAATTGCATTTTTTTACCTTTTAGTACCTTTTTTAAAAGATTTTTGAAAACATTTAAAATTTTTTTAGATTATAATTTTTATTTGTTTTCATTTTTATATTTTTTACATCATTTTTCATTTTTGCACAATGTATGCATTTTCATATTGGTTATAGCGCCCATACAATTCCCACCCCCCTCCTTGTTTTGATCCTATTCCCCCTGCCATAGACTAATTATAATAAAGTAAAAATCAAAATCAACAAGCAACTATACACCTTTTAGTACCTTTAAAACATACCAAGCTCTCATTTCATCTCAATGTACCCAGCATTCCTGAACCTCATCTTACATATTTGGGTCTCAGCACTGACCTCTAGCCCATCCCTGAACATCCATTACTGACTGCAAATTCCTGCCTCAGCTCTAGAAGGAAAATGCACATGCTAGGAAGCGCAAGGATGTAATGGGATAACTGTTTCAAACTACTTTTTTTTTTAAGATTTCTTTATGCATACAAGAGCTGGCGTATAGGCCAGAGGTAGGGAGTATGAGAGGATTCACCAGAGACAGAGTGGGGAGCAGAATAGGCAGATCCACTGAAATACACTGCTGAGGGGAGCAGTATGTGAGACAGGAGAGGTTTGCTGCTTCATGTGGGTCAGCTCCTTGGTCAGGGATGGAACTCATGCTACAATGGTTGTGGATCACTTCACAGTGCTGAGACTCAACCCCTTGCACCAAAAGGGAGGCCCTCAAAACTTCTTGATAATGTTTAAAATAATACATGAAATACTGGAAAATATTTCTGTGTTTTGAGGGGTAAGGGAAGTATCTTTCTAAATATTCTTTGTATAAAACTGCAGTGACATAACCCCACATTCTTGTCAAAATAGTTTGTATTTTTTGTCTTCTTTATGTAGACTAGATTAGACATGTGTACATATGAACTCTTAATGCATACAAGCTGTTATTATATTAAGATCTCTAACATTAAAAATATATATATTTACCGAGTGCCTCTTGTGTGCCAGGCCCTGTGACATTCTTTCATTTTAAAAAGTAAAATTATATCGTAAGATTTAATATGAACATGAAAACAGGATATTCATGACAGTAGTGCATTCTGTAAATGGGAATTAATGTAAGCAACCCCTGATATTATGGAGGCTTTAATTAAATTATAAAATGTCAAGACAAGAGAATATAATTAAGACTAGATATATTTAAGCCTTGCTATCATAATCACACAAAATGGGACATCTAATTCCACTGTTGTCTATTGAACAGATGACCATGTTGTCTTTGCCCACCCTTAGCATGCACAAGAAAACACGGATATCTTTCCTTGATGATAAATCTCATTCAGAAAAGTTAAAATGTCTCCCAAATTTAGTTTTCACCCAACACAGAATGCTTCTTAATTGTTTAATAAATGAAATCTTACTTGTATCAGTCATCAATGAAGAGATATGGTCTTATATCATTAATCTGTTAACATAATGTCTTAATAAGAACTGTATTACAGGGAATCTGAATGGCTTTACAAATGTTGAATTATGACAAATGCATTGACTTCTTGGCAGAATTTTTTTTTAAATATGTCTCTATGAATGACCTATGTAAAAGATTTTCAGTTTGATCTCTTTTTTGATTAATTCTGAATATAAAAATTTAGCACACATTTTGATTCAAGGCCTTTCTGTTGTGATCATAGCTTGGAAATTATGAGTTATTTTGGTGTACTGAAAAAGGGAGGATCTTGGAAGTACATAATATATGATCTTTCTGATGCAGAGGTGCTTCTCTAGGCTGAAGTCAATTATAGAAAATCTGTGTCACTTACCTGATGGATAAATTTAAAAGAAACTTGGAACATTTTTGATCATTATTTTTTTATGGAGGTTAAAAATTCCAATGTTTCTTTGAATATATTTTTGGCTGAAAAAGACAGCATTCATAATTATGCCATTTATAAAGATAACCTTGATATAAAAGAAAATAATAGAGCATGAAATGAACCATAAGAATATAGTAACAGGGGCCTCTTTGGTGGCACAGCTATTGAGTGCTGGGCTGCGAAGCTGCCCATAGCCTTGGCAGCACCGGTTCGATCCCAGCCGCTGGCAAGGGTCCCACATAGCGTGCAGACCTCTCATGCCATGCCTGCTGCTCCCCTCACCAGTGTACTTCATCAGTCTGTCTGTTCTGCTCCCCACTCGGGCTCTGGTGAATCCTCTCACCCTCCCACACTTCTCACTGTACCCAGTGCTTGTATAAATAATAAATAAATCTTAAAAAAAAAGAATATAGTAACAGAGTTTAGCATTATCAATTAAAAATTCCTTAGGGAATACCTTATTTTATTCACAATAGCTACAGTCAGTTATCAGAATCATAAAGCTGTATCGAAAACTTATAAACCATAATCTGGAACAGGAGAGACTGGAATTAAGTGGGATATTTTAGTTGAAGAGAATAAATGAAATAAGCTATTTGGGACATATCGGTACTGATGTAAGACCTGGAAAAAAGGAATGGTATTTGAAGAGAGACAGAGAATGGAAGACACAGGAACATGCAATGGGACTGCTGAATACTTAAATGGACCCTTTTGAAGGCAAGAAATACTTTTTATCATTAGTCTCAATTCTCCATAGTCTGATGTAGGACTAACTCAAAATATTCATGAAGGTATTACTTAATAAAAGGTATTTCCTGGGCCTCCTTGGTGGCACAGCAGGTTGTGTGCAGAGCTTTGAAGCTGTCCACAGCTTCTGCAGTGCAGGTTCAATTCCCAGCCAGCCAGGGAGATACCCACATGGCACGGCAGACCTCTCCTGTCTTGCAGGCTGCTCCCCTCTCACCCTCTTGCACCTCTGGTCTGTACCATGCCTGATTTTCCATATTTATAAATTGGGAATATTTTAGCAATTGTCTAATAGTATTGACATGAAGATTAAATAACTTAATATATATAATATGTTTAGGTCAGTGCCAGGTAAATGAGTAATGAAGTAGTTTATTATTTTATTATTACCATCATTTTATTTAGTCATAGCTTGACTATTTCACAGAATATTTGTTTATAGCTAAAATATCCACTTTTTATCATAATGTCTTCACCAGAATGACAGGTAATTCATAATCATCATTTTAATGAATGGAAACTCACATATTAGAAAGTAGCAATTGAATTTTTAAGTTTCTGCCAGGCAAAATTAATCAGTCCTCTGCCCCTAATCATTGCTTGGAACTTTTACATTTTATACAAAAGTCCTCCTCATAGGGTAGATTGTTTCTCAAATACCAACATACTGATTTTTTAATCTTTACATTCTTTAAAACATTAACTCCACTGTCTTTGCCTTTTAGGGCTAACTTTTAGGTTTGCTTTATATTTCTAAATACACTGATAGCATTAAATAACTAGCTCCATCCAGGAACCAGAGAATGAATGTGATCCCTGTAATGCAATAAAACAAACAAAAAAGCCTAGCTAAATCATTGAATTATCAATATGCCAATTGCCTCTTAGTCTATTTCTAGGGAACAATTCCTATTCACTAAACTCTTGTGAATTATTTAGCAACTGTCTGTGGGGGCATATAACTTGATGCACACCAGTTGTTACTAATTGATTGCAGTGCTTTTATATAATGAATATTAGGCTGCTCTGTCTTGGTAGATGAACAAAATATTAAATACTTTTCTAATTCACAAAAATTCTTGCTAATATAAATCCAAATAAAATAAAATAACTTTCTCAAGTAGAAAATGAATTATTTTTATAAAAATTACTTTTCTGTGATGTTTCTGGCAGTATGCAATTGGATCAAGATTAATATAAATGTGGTATGAAAGTTTCCCAAAAAAGCAGTATAAGCTGGTACTTACACAAAGGATTCATTTAGTAACTTACAGCCCTAATTCCACTTTACGTCCTAAAAATTTGAAATTTTGCTTCTTTTTTTTTAAAGATTTATTTATTTATGCATACAAGAGCTGGTGTGCAGGCCAGATATGAGGGGTTAAGAAGATTCAACAGAGACAGAGTGGGGAGCAGAACAGGCAGATCTACTGAAATACACTCCCGAGGGGAGCAGTGGGTGAAATAGGAGAGGTCTGCTGCACCATGTGGGTCACCTCCCTGGCCAGGGATTGAACTCATGTGCAGTGGCTGCAGAGAGCTTCACAGTGCTGCATCTTAACCCCTTGCACCATCAGGGAGGCCCTTAAAATTTTGCTTCTTAAGAAAGGATCATGATAAAATTTTTTAAACTTATGAATATATTAATTCTATATACTTATTCATCAGTATCTAATAAAACTAAGGAGATTATGGCAAATGGCAGGTTAACAAGTTGAACTCAATGCTTACAATGTAATTTTAATAAACAAAACACAGTAGGTTACAAAACATACTAATGTTAGTACACTTATATCACCATGAAATATCTCTGCTTAATAGCAAAATGTAGTTTAATATAAAGTTCTGTTAAAATACAAATATTTTTGTTGATGTTGAGCTATAAAATGAAGTTGCATTTAACTTTTATATGTTTGTACTGAGGTCACCTTTTTTGGAAGGGGAATATGAATCACTGTGAGGTTAAAAAAAACTTTAAAACAATGATCATATGAATTAGTTATATGAGACAGATGACAAACAAATATGGGGTAAATATTGATGGACATTTGTCATTCTACTTTTCACTGCTGCCACTGAAGAACCAATAATACTTGTATCTTTGCTAAGTGATAAAAACCAACAACTCCTGTCTTTGCAAAATAACAAAAAACTGGCTTGCTTATCCACACATTAATAATGCTTTAGAATTCTTGAAAGATATTTTGTTGCACCAAAATTTACTAGTGAATTTGAAATGTTATAATAATTAGATTTTCATATGCTAAACATGGAAAAAACTCAGATAATTTTTGTTTACAGGATGTTTAATTTTTAGATTGACTCATTGAAAGTCCTTGCTTTTGCTTGAGGGTACTGATTCTTCATTTTAAATGAGAGGAATAGGTAAACAGGGAGAAAATGAGAAGGTGAGAAAGGATACTGAATTTCATTATTCTTAATTTGTTATTCAAATTTGTCCCTCAACAGTTAAGCACAACTTATGCTTCATTTTTAAGCCGACTGCTCTTATTTTTTTTTTTTAACTTTGCTCTTTTCTTTCTTTTTCTATTTCCATCTAGTTACCTCAGAACTGCAGCTGACCTTAGGAGTTGAACAGATTTTGCAACGGCATAGATCTCCCTCTTACTGCACAGTTGATTTTCAAGATAAATGAAAAATACATAGGATGAAAAGCAAAACAAAACAATAATGCCAAATGTATGTATATTCTTATTCATGAGCCTGTTTTTATTTATTTATTTTTTAACATGTTTATTTTCATTAGAAAAAGCTGCCAGTGTGATACTCAAATATGTGCCATTCCAAGGAAGATTGTATCTATGTATGAATACATAGCCTGGGCTCAAATGATTTTGCAGTGTATGTGAACTATTAATAATCATTACATTGACATGTTTTATGGCAATTAGCTTGTCTTGCTTATGTTAACAATTATTGAAGTAATCCTCCTTCCTATAAATTATTAGTAATGTGTAGAATAGTAATGTGTTGAGAATTTTTTCATTCTGTAAATAGATTTCCATAAAATTAATCCTGGAAACAAATGCATGCAGGAACACATTTCTAAATTTATTACTTCATTAAATTAAACATCAGTAGGGTGACTGGGGTAAAGCTAATATCAGGTTATACCTTATTAGATTGGCATTTCTAGATATCTAAGCATAATAATTAATCTTAGAAATATCCTGTGCTGTCTAGTGTGGGTAATTACCTATACAGTCATTTCCTACAGTATCTTTGATGTTATTTTTTTAAAATTTCATTTCCAATTACTCATGGATAGTTGTAATAAAAATATTGAAACTCAAAGAATACATAGCAGGCAATATGAAACTGTACGTATGTCAGTTGTTTAAGGAGATTATTCATATTTATTTATATAAATCTTCATCTTACATTGTTACACTTAGAATCAAGAGTTGGACACTAAAACCATTATAGTAAATCACATTCAAGCACTAGAATACCATTATTAGATTTTCAAGTTTTAATTCAGGTATAAATATTATATTCCAATAAACATTTAGAAATTTAAAGGTTAGGGAATTTATAAATATATAAGCAAACTCATGAAGAATTATACTTGATATTTATTATAGATTTGTTTGTTTCTTTGGCTTTTGAGTTCATGGGATATACTGGCAGACTTCTATCTTCCCAATAATTCAGTTATGCATATATAGATTTTATATATTGTGTGAAATATTTGTGTATATATAACTGTTCTATGTAAGAATAATAGCTTATGCATGCTTTTGTTGCTATATAATATATAGTAATTCAAAATGAAATATAAAATACTTGATAGTCCATTTAAAGATATACTTTTTAATACCTATTCTGTGCAAGTATGTGCAAAGGGTATTACCTATAATTTACGTTTCAGTCTCAGTGCAAATAATGGCTTAAATTTAACTTCAAATACTAAAACTTTCTTTGTAACTTTTAATGTAAGTTAATATAATGAAACTGAGAAAAATATCATTAAAAATGATATGCATACATAATGTGATATATTTTTTTCTCCGATTTGAAATCAAGGTTGGCTGAAATATTCTAAAGTTTAGTAGCTTTAAAAATAAATAATCAACTGCTCTTTTCCCAAGCCTCCCTGCCTGGTTCTATTCAGGACAGCATCTGAAATTTGCTATGCCATGGTGTTATCAAATTTTTGGATTACAAAGATCAAATCATTTTAAGTAGACCTAATGTTGCTGAGGCACAAAGATACCAAAATTTATGCATATTTGGGAATTATCTAACCATGGGCTTAACAATAATATATATAATAAAGAACACTGGAAAATGCCATGTAATGAGTTAATAAAATATTTTTAAAATGAAATTAATAACAACTAACTTCTATTAACTTAAATATAGAAAACATGTAATTGGCTTCTCATAGATTTGTGATTGTAGAAGAGTAGGAAAAACTTCAAGGACAATTTTGTGCAAATACAAATATTATTTTGCAACCATAATTAACTTCATAAAATACCATTCTTCTGGGAGGAGGATAAAAGAAAGAGCATTAGATTTGAAAGGAAGGGTATCTGATGTGATTACTGAGTTTACCAAACAGCCTATTTCAGATTTCACTCTCCAAACTACTGTGCTGTTTCAACCTCTATATTTAAAGGTGGTCTTCAACATGATATTCTATTTTTGTGCTTAAAAATGAGTTTTATATTTATTTTCAAAATAAATCTGAAAATATGTGACCTTTATTCAAATATTGCCTGTGCCATTGAACCATAATGTTCATTTTGAAGTTTAACAGTGTCTTAGATAACAAGTTACATTTCTATCATGCTTAGTTTTGTAAAATCAATTTTACTGAACACTTTGTTTTAATACTTTGTTATCAAAGATCTGGTATTTCATTTTTGTGACATCCCATCATCATTTCTTCTTGTTCATAAAAGTTCTAGAAACAGAATAGATCATTTTGTAGCGCTTTTTATGTTTTAGAACCTCAGAATATTGTTTTCCTTCATATTAAAAGATAAGACTTTTTTTTAAAGTATTATTTGTTTATTTATACAAGCACTGGGTACAGTAAGAAGCGCGGGAGGGTGAGAGAATTCACCAGAGCGGGGAGCGGAGCAGGTAGAAGGACCGAAGTACACTGCTGAGGGGTGCAGTGGGCGGCAGGAGAGGTCTGCGCACCATGTGGGACCCTCCTCCTGTGGCCGGGTTGCAGCCGGGATCGAACCGGTGCTGCAGAGGCTGCGGCAGCTTCGCTACCCAGCGCTCAACCGCTGCGCCACCGGGGAGGCCCTAATAGACAAGACTATTCTAATCTTTGCTCATTATCATTTTCAGGCAAAACATTCAGATCATTTAATGAACAACCTGCTTTTGATAAACTGAATACTGCCTTTTACAGTTATTTGCTGTTAAGAATATAGACTAATTCTATGGCCTAGAGGAAATCATTTACTTCTCCATAACTCATTTCTTTTTTTTTTTCAACTGTAAAATTAAAAATGTTGAATAATTTATAACTCATTGCATCAAACACTACAATTTTAGGCACACGGTTCCTATATGTCTATGGTATTCAATGATTCTTTTCTACTAGTGTTCAATCTATAAGATTAGATTAATATGTATGTGCTACCTACCAAAACATAGAAATATATTGACTTCTTTAATTTTCATATGTTGTTTGAAGATTTGCCTCAAATCAAACAAGTACATTAGTATAGATATCAGTACAGTAATGGGTTTTATTTCTAGGAATTTCTTTTAATTATTCTCTGTGTGAGGGGCACAGTTATACCCACCCCAGATAATACATGTGGAAAAGCAGGAAATGCACTTCTAGAAGAATCACTTATTAAAAATCCAATCTCAAACTTGCTTTGTAACTTTACTTAAGCTATTTTTTTTTAATCACCAACTCCTCATCCATAAAACAGGCCTATGTCTGTCACAGAATTTCTGAAGGGATAAATCCAGGTTATGTTTACAAATATTCTTTGAGAAATAAAAAACATTATATATTTGATTTTTTATTATGTTAATTTTTTTATTGAAGTAAGGTTGGTTTATAATATTTTGTACAATTAAGAGTTATAATTTCACATCTCCTCAGATGTATGTTACCACACCAAACCCATCACCTAAAAATAAGTACAAAGATAGAAAATGTTATTTTTGATAGCCAGTATTAGTATTAATAATTGAATATAAAACCTTATGTTAGTGTGTAAAAAGCAGGAAAATTAGCTTAGTAAATGTTAACCATTGATCTTGTAAAATTTCTGAACAGTTATCTGTGAAATAAATGCCATACTAGATTCAACCTTCTGATGGTGATACTATATCCATGTTTTTTAACTCAGATCTATTTTTTCTTAAAAATACAAAACAAGCTTTCAATCATGAGATTGTCATCCTGTATTGGTAAAGTATATTAGCTTCTTCCAGAAAAGTTTGAATCTTAAAACTTACTGTAATTTCATAGGCTATGCAAGGATGTGTTGACTCATGGTGCTTCTCGTGGAAGAAAAGGGTTTAAGATATATCTGTATAACATTTTTCACTGTGTCAGAAGTCAAGAACTAAGATGAATTATATGTATCACTCTACCAATACCAAACAACTAACAGAAATCTACTTTCAGAGAGATATTATTGCTTTAGATTCCATTTTCTTTACCTCCATAGTATACATTCACAATTTTGTTTGCTTACTACTTTAGTCTATTATACTAAAGGACAGCAGAGCCAATACATTTTTACAGAATTTTTTCTGTTCTCCATTGTTGGCAAAATCCTTTTAGATGTTTGACAATAACATGCCTTTAACTATTGATTTATTTTCTTCCATTTGGCAAATATTGATTTTGTGTGTGTGCATTTACAACAAAACTCCATTTTGTTTAATTCTTTCTCTATGAATCAGCATTGCAGACAATAGAAGCTGAAACATCTAAAACCTGAAGAAATGCCTTTGATTGAATAGCTGTCCTAGAGCCAGAGATAGGAATACAGAACAATAAAATGGGATTTCTCAGTGAGAGTCATGAGATTTATAAAGGTCATCTTTATTTCAAAGACAATTGAAAATAATCTATTGAGAGTAATATGTGATCTTGGGAATATGTTTATATTAGCAGTCTCCATTAAGTCATTTTACTGGAGTTTTCAATCTTTGCCTGAAAATCTTTACCTGTTTAAGGGCAGTGGCAAAAAAAAGTCAGCGCTGATCTAGGAAGCAATGTTTTGTAGTATATAATACAACTTCCTCCCTAAGTATTGTAATTAGATCAAGGGTGATCATCTGATGCAAGGAGAATCATCTATGTGCAATCCACTGACTTCTGACTAATTGGATAAAACAACAACTATCATGAAAGGAAAGCTAATCAATTTTTCCCCTCTAAGCATTTAAAATAGCAATTTAATTGTGGGAGATAGAATTGATAAAGAAGAATGAGAGAAATCATGATAACCACACAGAAAAAGAAGTATTGTGATGCAGAGGGAAGGAGACAGAGAAAGTGAGTTGGTCACAAATGATAAAAGTATAAATTGGAGTTGCCTCATTTAATGATGTATAGTAGAATCAAGATTTATTCTTCCACCTGCTATAGTTCATAGACTGCCTTAAATCCAGAACCTTCCTAAAACTACCAACTTTGATTTTAGGTATTTCCAGGTTCTTCCTCTCAAGGAGTTCACTGACTACTGAAAACGATATCATCATAAACATTTTACAGAAATATGTCTAACTCCAGTGGTTACAGAGGAAGAGAAAAAGTTAAGCAAATCTAAACCAGCAAGTCTGCAAAATCTGTCAAACCCTTCTCCAGATGGGCGCACACACACATGCGCGTGTGCATGAGTGCGTGTGTGTGGTGATATGTGCACATTTATTAACTTTTAAGATCTACAATGTTTTTAAACCCCCTCCATACCATACTGTTTACACTCTTCCTCCCTCTCCGGTAGCTTAAATTCTACTGTCAGACTTCAGGATTTGTTATTGGTTTTTGTGTTGTGTGTGACCCTTTGTTTTCTAATCAAGGTTTCTGGTCTTGGTTAGTCTTCATGAAAAAGATTATAGTTTACTTATTATCAAAGAACAGTTTATAAAATAATTTTTAATGTGTCCTTACTTTGTTCCATAAAGAATTTAAAATAACTAACATTTGAAGTTATTTGATATGACTAACAATTTAAAATCACAAAATATATTGGTGGGGGAAATCAGTCAATAGAACAGAAAATAGTATGAATAGTACAAAAATAGCAAAATGTAAGTCAGTAGGTGAAACCTATAAAACACATGCTGTGAAGTTTTATATATTCATCAAAGCAAAGTTACAAATTTGGTTATACTATTTTTAGAATATATAACATAATTGCATGTGTGCACACACATGTGTGTATACATAGGCATGTAGTTGTGTTTTCTGGTTCTGATTTAGAAAAAGAGAATAATAACCAGGGTCATATGTCCCAGTTTTTTTCTGACTTTGTTAAGAGTTATACAGGAATGTTTAAATACTTTCATGTCATGGCTGTTTGTGAAAAATCCCTTTTCTGCGATTTCTGTTCACAGAAAGTTGCTGAAAGGCAGCCCAAGTGAATGATACATTAAAGTTGTCAATGATCACAGCAATCACTCCAAAATCTGTTTTGAGCACCTAAACCTGTTTATGGAGATTCAAGGGACCCCTAGTTCTTTAATGTTCTTCTCTAAATCTAACCATACTAAGTTATATTTTAAAAATCACACTACTGCCCTGTCACCTTGGCCAAGTCAATTATTCTAGTTTAAAACAGTTCTGACACTGCATAGAGAATAGCTTATCTCAAAGGTGTTCTGACTCAAAATCAGCATTTTTGGCTGACTTCAATCATGACTTCTAGATCTGCTTAAAATAAGAAACCGTCCTGGGCATCTCAGATCCTTGGAGGGGTTTGAATTAGAACCATAATGAGCTAAAGTAAATAAAATAAGCTAATTTAAAAGAAAGAATAACTGAAGTAGGCAGAAAATAATAATGTCATGATTTATCCTTATAACTTATTTCTTGAAAGTAATTAAAACATACAATTTCAAATGTCACATAAAAAGAAAGTAGATTTGTTCGAGTCTATATCTAAATGTTTTATACCATAAAATTCCTCAATGGCTATATGATCTATCTTATTACTAAAAGGATAAATTAGCTATCATAAATGACTCACCAGAACACATAAAGATATTTAACATGTAATTCTAGACTCAAATGACATGGACTTTTCTAAGGAATACATACCCTATAGGAATGTATATCCTAAAAGAACCTCCAATTTATAGGATAAGATCAATGATCATGATAATTATAACATATGTGAAAAGGTACTTTAAGAAAGAAGCATTATTAAGTTAGATTTTGGAAGCTGCATCACAATCAACCACTGGAAAAAATAATATCTATTTGTGTTTTATATTTACAACCTCTGTTTTTCTTTGACATACAACTTGCCTGTCCTAATCCTCCAATTTTCCCATATGCTATTTATCCCCATCAGTAAATTATTTATTGTTTTTCTTTACTGATAAAAGGGAAGTAAGTGAAGTCATGAAAACTTACATGTAGATTAGTTATTATGGGATTCCAAATTCTTCTTAGGATAATGTTAATTTCAATGATGATAATGTAAAACACATGACAGATAGAGATATCTCAGAATTGGAAGACATTAAATAAGTAGAGAATACTGCTAATAGGTTTATTGAAAGTTACTATGCTAGGTTTTAAGATTTATTGAAAGTTACTATGCTACATTTTAAATATTTTCTGTTTTAATTCATATACATGATAAAAATTTAAATATAAATATATATTTATATATACATATATCATGTATATATTCATATGTATGTATCCATATATATACATGATACATTATATGCATGACTATATATTCATATATATACATGATATGCATATACATACATGATATAAGCATTTAAATTTGATTCATATTATGTCAATTCTCATATTATTGACACTATACATTAACCCAAACTTTCCAAAAGCCTTTTTCTCTAAGATCTGTTCAAATAAGTAAGATGCTTTTGTTACACAGTGATAATTGGCAATGATAAATAGCTCCTTCTATTTCCATAGTTTTGCCTTAAGGGAAACATTAACTGAACCCTTTCCCCCACAAATAGTCAAGTTTTAGAAGCTGATATTATGTTTTAGTCATCTGTGAATCATACTTATCTTCAAAAAACATTCCCTATGCTGTTAGCCCTCAGTCAGTATAGGTTAAATTTAACTCAAAGATTACAATGTAGACTGAATATGAGTAAACCTCAAGTCTTTTCAACTTTAAGATTTGACAAAAACATAATTGTAAGAATTTGAAATAGATGTGCTGGTTAAATGCATTTCAAATTAACAGAGTACAGTTTTTATATAGTGCTAGGTTGTCAGTAGAACCTGTTTGGGAATGTTAACATCATCTGCCAGTTTAATGCATTTGTTATCATGTGTGTCCACTGATATTTACAAAGGAGTTCTTGGGTGACCTCCTTAAGCTTATGAGAATAAAATCCATTTTTATTGCTTTTTATGCCTCACTGAAAGAAATATGTTTGAATTATTTCTAAGTATTTAATAACTTAAGGGGTTTATGGGATTTTGGATCAGGTCGTTATCTATTTTGTATCACCCTAGGTTGTAAAATGTCCTCTTTCAGTCTCTGAAATCTGAAGAATAGATAGTTGATTTAATTTGTGGACATTTTAAAATCAAAATGCCGTTCATTCTTCCTTATGTTACCTGAGGGAACATTTCAATCTAATATTTTTCCATAGAGCCATTAAAACAAATTCCTCAAGTGGTATGTATTAAGCATTATTAGTGGAGAATGGGTAGACCTGGGATTGATGTACATAAACACAAACCAATAACCTAATCCAATATCCATCATTGCTATGTGACTAACTCTCTCTCTACTAAAATTAGTGAAGCTTATTTATTATTCTGTTTCCAGGTAGTTTATCTCACAGATTACTTTTAAGATGGTAGGAACAACAAATGTAACAAAACCTGAAAACAGACCCTCTCCCCCAAATTAAAGACTTTATAAAATATTTTTAAGGCAACTCTTAGAAAACTACTCTATGTAAATATTTATGTTAAACATTAAAATTTTAACTTATAATTTTTAATCATTTATTGTTTCATTGCTAGACAGGGGTTTTATGTTCATTTTTGAGAGAAAATGTTTGATATTAATATAAATTTTTTTTTTTTTTTAAAGATTGATTTATTTATTTATACATGCACTGGTACAGTCAGAAGCACGGGAGGGTGAGAGAATTCACCAGAGCCAGAGCGGGGAGCAGAGCAGGCAGAAGGACCGAAGCACACTATGAGGGGAGCAGCGGGCGGCAGGAGAGGTCTGCGCGCCATGTGGGACCCTCCTCTGGTGGCCGGGGAGCAACCGGGGATTGAACCGGCGCCGCAGAGGCCGCGGGCAGCTTCGCAACCCAGCGCTCAACCGCTGCGCCACCGGGGAGGCCCTTAATATAAAATTTAATAATTTATTATAGAAGGTGTTTTCTAGTTCAGTTAATCTATGAATATTAAAGAATATTTTGATATAAAATCCCCCATAATTTTTCAAATACCTTTAGTTTTTTAAACTATCCAAAAATTTGCCTTTATCTAATAAAAAATAGACAATTACTTGGACACTATAGTTTAAATTTTAAAATGAAGCTTTCTAGATGATACATACTTAACTGGGGGAAATATAATTAGAGAATTTTATGTTTAAACTATGGGGGAAAATTAGCTTCTCTATATCAAGAGAATAATAGCAAATGAATAAGACAGTGGGCTATATTTTATAATCTCTTGAATTCCTTTCTAGATCTAAAAGTTGCAATTATAAGTTGATGGGCCTCCCCGGTGGCACAGGGATGAAAGTCAGCACTATCAAGCTATCTGCAACCACTGTGGCATGAGTTTGATGCCTGGCCAGGGAGTTAACCCACATGGTACAGCAGACTTAGTTCCTGTCTCGCCTTTCTGCTTCCCTCAGCAGTGTATTTAAATAGATCTACCTGTTCTGCTTCCTACTCTGTCTCTGGTAAGTCCTCTCACACCATGCACAGTTGGCCTACACCCCAGTTCTTGCATGCATAAATAAAAATAAATCTTTAAAAAAAGCAATTATAAGTTGATGAATCAGAGAAACACTGTTGAAATTTCATTATATACTTATTTTGAGTATTCTGTCAATTTCTAAAGACCAAATTTTAAATGATGATTTGTTAGCCACTTTAAAAGATATCATCAAAGAGTTTTTCTCTAATTAGTGTTTTTACATGCAAAGTAGTAAAATACTCTCTAATATACAACCTGCATTGATAAATCACACATGTGTCCATCTATCTAAAAGGCTCCCATGGCCCCCTTCTACTATAAGGTTCACAAGTAGGTGGTTATAATTTATGAAGAAAAAGACAAACAGCATTTTAAATTTTACTTCATGATCTGGAGCTGTTGATGAGAAAGAAATATAGAGGTTCTACAATTCCTAAGAAGCTATAAACCATTGTGCCTGCTTTAGCATTTATCAATTTTTAACCACTGCTACAAGGCTTCCAGCAATCAATTATTCCCAGGCTCAATGAGGGACTCAAAGCTTTACCAGATAAACCAGAAATCAATTTTACTGCCTTGTGGCTTATTTCTAAATATGTTTCTTTTCACCACATTTAAAATAAACAGGGCTAGAATTTTACTGGCTCCGTGGTAATTATTTTTATAACAAACACACAAAAAGCAAATATTTTTAAAGGAGGAAAGGATAGTTTTAGATTCAAACAGCCTCCATTTTCCTTTTCTCAAATTAATAGAAAAAGTTAAGAAGGGAAATGTTTTTGCCTTTTTTTTTTTCCCCACCATCACTGCTTTGCATGGAACTGCTCTGTAACTGATGGGAACTTTATTTTAGTTAAGTCACCATTTTTCTCCATCTTACTTCAGCTGGACTGCTGTCAGATAATGCACAGAGGAATACTTAATCAGGAACACTGCTTAGCATCTTGCTCTGTACCACAGGCAGTGGGATCAAGTGAGGGTCTCCTCAAAAGTGTTAGTTTGAGTCAAATAGCTGCATCACAGATCTCTATTTGTTTTTACTCACTTATAGTCTCACTCCACTTAAAATTTTCTCATGCTCCACTCATAGCGCTTTTTTTTGTCTCCCGTTTTCAATATCTCCACACAACTCAATCATCAGAATACTGCACTAGCATACATTCAACTTATGCTTGGTAACTATTCATTTTAAATCTTGAAAGGAAACATAAGAAAATGTTCTATGACAGATTAAAAAAAAAAAACTATACAAAGCAGAAATGTGAATCCAAAGTCAAATTAAAAGAAAAAAAACCGTAATACAATTATTTATGTGGAACACAGAAACAAAACAAAGGAACAGATAAAAATAAACCAAAGCAAGCCCTAGAAATCTGACTGCAGAACTGACGTTTTCAAAAGGGAAATATGGGGAGGGGGCAATGGGTGGAGAGAGCCCAACGGGCTGTGGTGGAGGATTATGGGTACTTTGATGAAGGGTGTGGGGTGGTAACATCCATCTTTAGACCTATGAATCTATGCCTCTAAATTATATACAGTATTGTAAACCAAAATTACCTCAATTTTAAAAGAAATCCATTTAATATAGCAAAGTTATTCAAATCATGAAGAAAACCCAATCTAAACCTAAATTGAAAACCTAAATATAAATGTGAAATAAAGGCAAAAAAACTCCACCTATCAGGACAAGTGGAAGGGGAAAAAAAGAAAAAAAAAATTTGTTGACCATGTGCATCAGTCCAAAGTTTCCAGTTCATTTGGAAACACTTTGAAAAAATGTTTGGTAGTATCTACTTAAGGAAAAAACTTGTATAATGTATCACCCATCATTTTCATTAATAGGTATTTACCCATAAGATGTTCATATATCTTTTAAAAGAGAACATTTGATAAAATGGAAATAATTCACCTATAAATAATATAGTGCTGTTTTTTTTTTGATTATAGAAAAGAATCTAGCAATAAAAGGGAATGAACCACTCCTTGAAATACTGTGAATCTCGCAAATACAACTTTGAGAAATCAAAGCCAAGACAAAGCCAAGACAAAGAATACATTTCATACGATTCTATTTATGTAAAATTTAAAAGGAGATGAAAGCAAATCTATGTAGTAAAAAGTGAGGAAAATGGTTAGCCTTGTGGGGGAATATTGATTAGTAGGGGACATGAGGTGGCTTCTGTGGTTTTGACAATGTTCGTTCTTTTTTAATTTGGGTGCAGTTAACTAAGTATGTTATCTTTGTCAAATTTACCAGACTACATTTTTCTGTGCACCTTTGCATGTTTGCTATAATTTAAAAGTATTTTAATGAATACATAATATAGTTGATGGAATTATTGCTGCCATTTAAAAAAAATTCTCTTTTTTTAAGATTTTTTTTTTAATTTATACAATAGCTGGGGTACAGGCCACAGTTGCGGGAGGGTGAGAGGATTCACCAGAGACAGAGTGGGGACCAGAACAGGAAGACGGACTGAAAGTGAGGGGAGCAGCAGGCACGACAGGAGAGGTCTGCCTCACCATGTGGGAATCTCCCCAGCCGGGAATCGAACTCGCAGTGCAAAGGCTGCGGACAGCTTCACAGCACTGCACTCAACCAGCTATGCCACCGGAGAGGCCCCTATTGCTGCCATTTTTGATGATCTGAGTATTAAAATACTAATAATGGGAATGGATTAAAACAGTTTGATTAATGACAACAACAATAATAAATCAAAAAGTTTGACGTTCAAAGGAGCTGGGCTGTTCATTACCAGTCAATGCCAACAAGAAAATACAGGTATCAGAAAAGAATTAGAAAATCACTTTTCTGTAAAGCCAATGCAATTACATATTTAGACAAGCATCACCATGGGATGTTTAAATAAAGCAAAAACATGTTTAAATACAGCAAATTTTGCTGTGAACAGTATATTCAAATGGATTTAAATTATTTTTCACAGATTGCTTATTAATCATAAAACAGAAAATGTAATGTTATACTGAAATATTTTGGCAAACACTAACTCAACCAAGGTAACAATAATGGGAAAAATACTGATAGTATGTGCTTCCTGATGTGATGCATTTAAAATGATAACCCACTTTGGTCCAAATTGTTTAATATGTATCTAGCATTGAACAAACAGTTATATTAATCTATGTTCTGTGACACTGTACAAGATAGCTTGATTTGACTCTTCAAATCTATCAATATCACAAAGTAGAAAGTAAAAGAAAAAAAGCAGGGAAACTTTCAGATTTAAGAAACCAAGGAGAAATGACAACTAAATACAACACATAAGCCTCGTAAATATTGGATGCCTCTGTGCGCCTTTCAAAAAAGATAGAGATACTTTTGCTGTAATTGGGGAAATTTAATTTGGATAGTATATTAGATAGTATGAGTGTATCAATTTTAAACTTCCTGGGTTTGATAATTATGTCAAATTATGCCAAAGAATGTCTTGTCTTTAGGAGACACCAATGGAAGTTTAAGAGTGAAGAGTCACACTTAATTGCAATTTATTTTCAATTTATTTTCCAAGGGTTTGAAAGTGAAGATGTTTTTGTACACATGCATATATGTGTATGTGCATTGGGTAGGGAAGTGGGGATCAATACAATAATAATTGTAGGGTTACCCCACAAACTAAATGGCACCAAACAAAACAAATATTGAATAGATTATTTTCTCATATCTACACCCTGTTTCTTTTCTGCTCAGAATCTATGATGCCCAGTCCATATTACTAAAAAATAACATATGAAACAGGAGTCTCAATCAAAGATATCATCCATAGATTTAAGTTGACAAGAACTTATAAAGAAATGGGAATTTTTAACATGAATTTATAAAATCAACATAAGCTTATTCATATTAAGTATGGAAATTGGGGCTAAAGAGCAGAAAATCGGGCTAAAAATTTTACTTGAGGTTCCTAATTTATTTGAGATTTTTACAGCTCATAATGACCTTTCCAGCTGAACATGAGTAGCAAAAATGTAAAGACATTCATTCCTTAACAGTGATTTTTTTTTCCCCTTCCATTTGAATGAACAGATTGGAAAAGACTATCTCAAAAAGGTAAATAAGCCTACTTTTCTATTCTTAGAAAATTAAAAGACAGCAACACATATTTCACCTTTGCTTCAGGACTCTATATGTCTTTTAAGTTGAGTAACATTGGTTTACATGTTTGTGAATTTGAAATATAGGCCTTCCATCTTAAAGTCTTGTTACCACACCGCATCCAACAAGATACCCAGGATCAACCATCGTAGTCCATTGTGCTCCCTTCCCATCTTTCTCTGGCCACCCTCTACCTTCCCTGGATGCCTCAGTTCTGTAGTCTAATTTTCAGGGTTAGTTCTTAGCTTGGCTTTATCTGATCCTTTTCTTGGCTTCTCTATATTCCACATATATATGGTGCTACCTGGTATTTGTCTCTCCAGGACCATAATTTTCAAATAAGCATTTTGTTCTTGCTGTAACAAGACTGTGAACAAATATTTTGTTATAGTTGTGAATGCTGAATTTTTTAAAATATATTTTTCACATGAGAGGGGTAATCGATTATGATGTTTCTTTGTGCATTGGAATTAGAGTGTGAGGTGAATTGCATCCTCTTCTAGTTAGCATTTATATTGGGCCAGTCTTAGCCTGATCATTTGTATGCAATCATTTGCATGTTTCTTTTGCTTTTCTTCCATCCCTGAAAGGTCAGCAAGTATTACTGTCCTGTCTTGACAGCGGAGGTCAGTAAAGTAAACTGAGAATAGGGATGGTTGTAAATGACCAGGAAAAGGCATTAAGTTCAGACACTCCAATGGAGGGAACATAATTTGCATACTCCCTGACCACATTTTATGATATAATTCCTTAACCCTTTAGTCATTTCCCTTGAATTCAATTTAGCTGTGCAAGACTCTGTTGAGCATTCATTTAGTGCTACTAATGTCCAACTTCCCTGAGAGAAACAATTGCTCAGAATATGGTATATAGGATTTGAGTTAGTGTATGAGAAAATGAATGAAAAAGTAAGTGAATTAATGAAAGAATCCACATGAGCATAATCGGATGCTTAATTCATCTTTTCAAAGTGATATGAAATTTAAGTGAGTAGGAAAAAAACAAATATGAAAAACAATGAACACAAATCCTAAAGCAATTTACCTAGTAGACTATAACCTCAAAGGAAGTAGAGAGTGTATGTGTTTTACTTGACATTTTATCTCTAGTCCCCAGCACACCGTCTGCCACATTTTAATCTCCAATAAATATTTGTCAAGAGAAAAGCTGCTATAAGGAAATATGGCAAGGTGGTTCTTTCTAGCTAAATTGAATGCTGAAATTCAAATCAGAACTTATCATTAGACTTTCAGTTAAATATTATTTAAAGAACTGTATCTTAAAGTAGATGGAAAACATTACTAATTTGTATTAATACTGTTTTTCCAATATATTATTTATATAGTCACATAGCTATTCTCTCTTTTTATGCCCTAGTACCAAGACAATTCTCAAAACAGAAGCCAGAGGAATTCTTTAGAAATGTAGGTCAGTTTATGCCTCTGCTCAGAATCTTTCTTGGCCTCCCATCTCACAAAGATCATTAACTTGAAGTTCAGACAATGGCTTTCAAATCCTTCATCATCTGCCTACTATAATCCTCCACTGCTTTCCCATTTACCTAACTTAACTCCAGTTGTTTTTGCCTCCCTTCATTTTTCCTTACAGCTCTCTAAAGGTTCCACGCAAATTCCTATGTCAGTCATTGAACTTGCTGTTCCCTAGTGAAATTTACGTAAATGCCCACCCTCTCATTTCCTGCTAATTAAGTTCAGTCATTCTATCAGCAGGGCCACCCTTAACCACTTTTATAAAATTTGAAGATTGCTCTTAGTGAACCACTCCCAATTTCTCTTACTTACTTTAACTTTCTCTAATGCAATGATTACCACTTGTAAATATTTTTTTTTTTAATACACTTAGTGTTCATTCTCTCGCTTTCCTGCCAGAATGCAAGTCCCATAAATGGAGACTTTGACATTTCATCTGTGTGCTTTGGTGTTAGATTCTTTGTATTTTCGGTACTCTTGGTACATATTATTTGTTCAATAAATTGAAAAATGAGAGAGAAAAGTTATAGTAGAAAATAAAATAAAAAACAAATCAGCAATGACAGATACAGAGCAAAATAGGACTATCATGCCAAAAAATATATTACAGAGTGAATAAAACAAATAAGTAAGCTCTACTAACACATGAGATAGTGCTAACTTATAAAAAAGAAAGGCATAAAAATAATTCCTTATGTTTATTGTGAGTTAGTGATAAAGGATCTCAAAGTACATAACATGTCTATATTACCCAACTCTTGTCAAGTCACAGAGTATACAATACTTAAAAAGACCTTGAGGGCTTTATCTTTCTTGAAGCAATAAAGATTAGATGATAGACTCCAGAGAAAAACAGTAATATAAGAAGATGTGAAAAAGTATACAAGATATCTTTGAGGACAATAACAGGGCTAGAAAGCAAATGAAGCTCTACCAAATCAAAATTTTCCATATTACATTTCTACAAATTAAATCACTTAATAACTTTTACAAGTTAGAATACTTCAAAAAATATAAATAGGAATACAACAATATGTATTATTTTAAGACAATCTTTATAAAGAAAATTCACAGAATGCCTTATTTTTCAGGTACTTCTACTGACTTATAACACTTTTTAAAAATCTGTCAAGAAGGAGTTTCAACATTTCTACTGTTAGATATTTGCAATTGGTTTCATTATGTCTATTACTACTTGCACTTCTGTGATGAAATTTTTTCCATTAAAGGTGTGGTGGGAGATTGGATGCTGTACCAGAGAGAATATATATATATATATATATATATATATATATATATATATACACACTTCAACACATTTTTACACAATGCCTCTTATTCTATCTGCATCCCTCTCTAAAATAACATTTTCTAAACTGCCAAGCTTTTTGTGTGACTTGTGGTAATAGCTTTTCCAGATTATTACATTCTATAATCACATGGTATATTTTTTTAATGAGTTTAGATTGCCTTGAAAACTGAAAAAACAAAGCATAGAGGACAAGCTGGGGAAGATTGCTCCCTCATTGCAGGCATCTATTACCCTTGATCCTATTCACTACCTTTGTAAGTAAAAACACACACATAGTTATACAAAATGCTCCATAACTCTGAATCAGAGTTAAAGAATGGACTGAAAGGTGTGAGACTAGAGGTAGTGACAGTTTACTGCAACTAAATGCAGGCAACAGTTATGGAGTCATTATATATGGAACGGTATGGGAAGAGGAAGAGGGCTTGTAAGTACTATAAACGTCCTGATATTGATTATGTAATGTTTTACCATGTAGAGAACTTGTGTTACCATCCTGTTAGTGTTAGATTTTTGAGGATACGGATTTGGTCTTACATGTCCTTATTCTTCTATACCTCTCAGCACACTGTCCTTCGAGTGTCATATACTATTATTTTCCCTCTTCCTCTTATTATCCTATTTTCCATCCTAAATTCAACTTACTTCTTCTGAACAATCACAAGCTGATTATATCATCATGCCCAACAGTTTGTCTTTTTCCCTTATTCTTCATCTAATCAACACTAATCAAAATGACCTAATTCTCTGGTCCTGGGATCTTGTCTTGCCCTTATCTTTCCAAATAGTTGTGCAAACTTTGAAAATGCTACAATTTTAATTATTTTTTAATGAAGGATTTATCCTCTCATTTAGTTTGATACTTTACACTATTCAGACTATCAAGAGGATCTAAGAGATTCTGGTATTTTCATTTCTTGACTTGCTTTTTTAATTCAAATTTGTATGTGCCATAGATTTTGATCATCTCCTATTTGTCATCATTCTACTCAGTTCTTCTCATATCTCCTCCTATTCCCATTTTTTTTTCTGTTCTGCTTTTTTTTTTCTTTTCCTTCCCTTCTTTTCAGCTCTTTCCCATTGTTTACTTCCCTGCTATTTTGTTGTTCCTCTATATCAAAATTTTTCCTAACCCCTCTAAAAAAATCATTCCTTTATGGTTAAATTTCCTGATACTTATCGTTGTTCCTTAACTCCAGTTGTATTGGCCATTTATACTTATTTAATGTTTCACACTTCCACAACCTACCACGGACTCAACAAATTGTTTCTCATAAAACTTCTCCATTGGCCTCCTATAGTTCTGTTAACAATAATAGCATAGCCCCTTCATTGTCAAAATGCTCCAAAATAAAGACAGAGTCCCTTTTTCCAACGATACCTACATGCAAGTGATATTTAAGACTTCTATATTCCTCTTTAACTTAGCCCTCACACATGTTTTTTCTAACTTGAGTTTGTCACCTCATGCTTGGTATATTATAATAAATTCTGAACTAATTTGCCTGTTTTCAGAGATGTTTAATCCAAAATCATTTTACTTCCAAGCACTGAAATAGATTAGGAAACCTCCCAACACAGAATTATTCAAACCCTCTCTATTGACAAATGAAAGCCAAATTCTGACGGTGATATTTAGGGCAATTTCATATGCAATTACTGTATCACTTTCGCTCAATTTATGTGAAATGTCATTACATTTCCTACATGACCCATCAGGCAGTATTTTAAGGGCAGAAAACATCTTGTTCACTCCCTAGTCCACTAATAAACACAGTCCAATCAGACACTTAGAATCTAGTTTGTCTAGTAGTAAGCATTTGCTTCCAACAACACTTTTCCCAAATGAGAACAGTCACATTAAGTAAATTAAGTTTATCTCTTTAGTTTAAAATTCATCAAAAGAAGTAAAAACACAGGGAATTTGGTAAGGGAGAGGATAAAACAAAACAAAAATCATCTCTCTGTTTTTCCTTTCCTTTTTTTACTTTAAATTAATTATTTTGGGGCCTCCCTGGTGGCGCAAGGTGTTAAGGCGCAACCTATGAAGCAATCTACAGCCACTGCAGCACGAGTTCAAGCCCCGGCTAGGGAGCAACCCACATGGTGCAGCAGACCTCTCTTGACTCGTCCGCTGCTCCCCTCAGCAGTGTATTTCAGTCAATCTGCCTGTTCTGTTCTCCACTCTGTCTCTGGTGGCTCCTCCCACCCCCCCCATGCCTCTGGCTGTACCCCAGTTCTTGTATGCATAAATAAATAAATCTTTTTAAAAAATAATTAATTTGTTTTGAGGAAATATTGGTTTACAATACTGTATATTGTAAACAGGTTTTAGGGATACAGGTTCATACCTCTTCAGATATATATTACCACTCTCTGCCTTTTCTTAATTTTGCAGCAAGATGCAGTATTACTATTACCATGCAAACAACAATAACAAAATAGTAAATAGCAAATAGCTATCTCACACAGTTACAACACTTTGGGCAAATATAAACATTCAAATTTTCAACAGTAAATTTGAATTGGGCCTGGATTGGAAATCTGTAAAATGTTTCCAGGTGATAGAACACACTTTCTATAGCAAAGATGTATTGGAAGGCAATGAAATGGGAGTGGAGACAAGGTATTCTTATCAAATGAAAGCAAAAAAGAACAAAAATAAAAAAAAAAATGGCTTCAACTTTGCCAGGATGTCAGTTAATCTGTTCCAGCTGCTTCACAATATGTGAATGCAAAATCAATTAAGAAAAATATTTCATCAAAAAATGAATCACATCACTATTTCTACACACTTTGCAGACATTCACATATATTTATTGCCTCTTTTACTGGAGAGAAGTCATTTGCAATCTCATAATCATTTTATAATTTCTAATAATTTGCATTGATAGTATTACCAGTATCTATATGTATCTCAAGACTCTCCTTTTCTCCATCATAAATATGTTGCATATATTTAATTTTTTTATAATTTTTTCCTACTTAGACCTATGCATTTATCACATCTAAAAGTAAATGGGGGTCCTCCCTGGTGGTGCAGCGGTTGAGCGCTGGGTTGCGAAGCTGCCCGTGGCCTCTGTGGCGCCGGTTCAATCCCCGGCTGCTCCCCGGCCACCAGAGGAGGGTCCCACATGGCGCGCAGAACTCTCCTGCCGCCCACTGCTCCCCTCAGCAGTGTACTTCGGTCCTCCTGCCTGCTCTGCTCCTCGCTCTGGCTCTGGTGAATTCTCTCACCCTCCCGCGCTTCTGACTGTACCCAGTGCATGTATAAACAAAAACAAACAAACAAATAAATAAATAAAACATGCCTAAAAAAATAAATAAATAAAAAATAAAAGTAAATGGAGTATTGTCTACTAAGAAAAGGATTACCACACAGTGACAACTACTAATATCAAGGTACTATTTACCATTATCTGAACTAGTGTTTCAAATTTAAATTCAGAGTTCTCTGCTTAAACCTCAGTTGTCACCAAATAAACAAGATGTGTCTACAACTACCATAAACTTTGATCTGAATACACAACTATTATGATATGCTGGCCTCAGATCATAGGGAAATCTTGGTTTTAAATTTATTCTGTAAGGAAAAAGGAAAAAACATGGCCATAACCCAGGATAGGTGACTGCTCCTCTCATTTTAGAAGCAGATTCTAGAGAAAGCTTCATAGCCACACTCAGAATCTATTAACTCATTGTACAATGGCACAGCAGCAAAGGTTGCCTAATCAGTCTCCTGAAAGCAAAAACACATCCAGCAAGTAAGGATTATATGGAAAAGGAGTAGAGAAAGAACAGACTTCTATATTTAGCCATCTTTCTCCCAAACTTTTAAATAACTTCACCAATGAAAATATAAAAGAATCTAATAAAGAAAAACACTAAAGATCTTATGCACATTAAGTTCAAAAAAATTAAAAAAAAACTTTTTTGTCATTATCTTGAAATATTGGTTTTCAACATTCCCTTGCATTGCATTTTAGAATTTATGCATATATTCTGTGGTGTGTCAAATATAACCTAAAGAAATGAAATTTCTTCTATGCTTATATGTAAAGTTATATATATATTTTCGATTTAATGAGGAAGCATCACAGCACAGAAAAGTTATAAGCATAGTGAACAGATATACAGCAACCCTGTTTCCATAACCATGGTCTATGGGCATGCTATTTAGGGGTTTAGTCAGTGCTGTTGTGTAAAGTAGACAGTGGCATGGTAGCCACATACAACATCTGTACTGTGTATGTAGGGAAGCCAATTTCATTATAAGAAAAGCAGTCAATGAATCTATGATGAGGAATAAGAAACAAGATAGAATTTAGTATGTAAAACAGACTAAACACATAAATTACAGCTAAATACACGAAAAGATAGTAGCATATGGAGGTCATGTTGCAAGTGTATTCTAGAACATGGCCAAATAAATCATGTGGTAGATATCTGAAAGTGAACAAACAGACTTGACTACAAAAACTGTATCCGGGCCTCCCCGGTGGTACAGTGATTGAGTGCTGGGCTGCGAAGCTGCCTGCAGTCTCTGCAACACCCATTCGTTCCCTGGCCACCACCAAGGGTTCCACATGGCATGCAGAGCTCTCCTGACGTGCCCCCTGCTCCCCTCAGCAGTGTACTTCGCCGGTCTGCCTGTTCTGTTCCCCGCTCTGGCTCTGGTTAGTTCTCTCACCCTCCAGCGCTTCTGACGGTACCCAGTGCTTGTATAAATAAAGAAAAAAATCTTAAAAAAAAAAATAAATAAAAATAAAAACTGTATCCTTACAAACTGATGGAAATATATATTATTTAACAAGTCTGTTTCAGTAACACTAAAAATAGGAGGCCTGTTTAATGGTTGTTTCTAAACAACTCACCTGTCTAGTGTGCTTTAAGTTTTTCTGTTCTATAATTTGGAAAAGTATAGAATTGATTTTAATAATGATTTATTTTTATTTATTTATGCATACAAGAAATGATGTGTAGGCCAGAAATGAGAGACATGAGAGGATTCACCAGAGACAGAATGGGGAGCAGAATAGGCAGACTGACTGAAATACACTGCTGAGAGGAACAGTGGGTGAGACAGGAGAGGTCTGCTACACCATGTCGGTTCGCTCTCTGGCTGGTGATCAAACTCAGGCTAGGGTGGCTGGTGATAGCTTGATAGCACTGAGAGTTAACCCCTGCACCACTAGGGAGGCCCCTATAGAATTATTTCATGTTTATCTTATTTATTTATCTGTTTAATTAAGGTTCATAGATAAACATCTATGAATTCTAATAGAATCACTACTCAGCAATCATATAATAAAATGATTTTCAAGTTGGAACTGACTTGAGGCATAAATTAATCCTGTAATGTCATTTTAGAGATGAAAAAATTAAAGCCAAAAGAGAGAAAATAATTTGACTGGCAGTCATGCATTTTTAAGTTTCTATGGTCTCAATTTCTGAGGCATTCCTTTGTTTAAATTTTACTCCTTTCTAATTCTCATTCAGCAAATCAAAAGCATATCATCAATTTAAGTATATTAGTCTTTTATGAGTCATTATTTGATAATTTTCTATTCATACAGCCTGACAATTAAGATGGTAGTTTGGAAATTAATTACTACTGACATTCAGGTTCTTCAGAGTCTGTGAGATGAGATTTGTACAGGTATAGTGTCATGAACACAGAATCATTTTATGGACTAGATATAGGAAGAGTCCTGATGGAAAACTGTGTTCTCAAATATGTGGCTCTCTGAAATACTCTTCTTATCACTCACCAAAAACCATTAAACCAAACTGATACTAGCATGAACTTTGATCCCAAATTTCTTTAGTCTGGGCTACGTGAGGATCTAATACTTTCCACTCTTTCTCCTCTTATGAATCTCTACTATTTCTACAGATAATGTTCCATCTGGTCATGTCAATTAGATAGTTGTGAAAAGAGAAACTACTAGATTACCCCAAGGAACAAAGTAATCGTTTTAAAATGGTTGCTCAGTATTTAGGAAATGTATTTGTGGGTGGCAGGAGAGCTTTTCTGGACAAGCTGTGTAGTAGAAATGAATCCTGGGATATCACTTTTGTTTCATTTATCTCTTATCTTTAAGCAAAGCTGATATTTTTAAATATGGATTTTAAAAATTATACAGAATTTTTTTAAAAGATTTATTTATTTATTTATACAAGCACTGGGTACAGTCAGAAGCACAGGAGGGTGAGAGAATTCACCAGAGCCAGAGTGGAGAGCAGAACAGGCAGAAGGACCAAAGTACACTGCTGAGGGGAGCAGCAGGCGGCAGGAGAGGTCTGCATGCCATGTAGGAACATTGCCAGTGACCAGGTGGCCGGGGATCGAACCGGCGCTGCAGAGGTTGCAGGCAGCTTCCCAGCCCAGAGCTCAACCACTGTGCCACCAGGGGAGGCCCTATACAGAATTTTTGACTGAAAGAAGCGTAGATGTTTTTGGACAAGGGAATGTGCATGTTGTTTTGGACCCAAAACAGGGAGCTTCCCCTAAGTCTTCTGTTTTATATCCTACACTATTCCATACATGTACACACACTGCACAAGATCATAAAATAGGTGTTCAAGGTTTACCCAAAGAATCAGACTGGCTTCTGTTTTGAATTATGTGTTGCAAAATAAATTCCTACCTATCTACCTGTTTGGGTGGTAACAACAAGCTGGAAGCATTGTTCACAAATATATATATAAATGTATATAAATTTATATACAAATATATATAAATGAGGATCCGATACAGTGATTATATTATACATTATGGGTTCACTGACTCATTTTTTCCTCTAAATTCTGTTATTTTTTTCACATTTTCTTTGTTTCTCAGCATTCCTGGTTGTTTTACAATTGAAGAGTCTTGCAAGAGTTTTCCCACTATCCAAAAAAAAAAAAAATCAATATTTGATTTTTTTATCTATTTAATTAAAATCAACAACAATAATACTAGGTGTTGAACACATTCTTGGGCCTTGTCTTTAGCCTTTCAAAGATATAAATTTCATTTTTCTCCAAGAAACAAAGTATAAACAGCTATCTTACACCATACCCAAAAATCAAGTCAAAACGAATTAAACACTGGAACACAAGAATTAAACCATAAACCCCCTAGAATGAAGCAAAAGGGAAAATCCTTCATGACATTCATCTGGGCAGTCACTTTCTGGCAATAATACTAAAAGCAAAGGAAAGCAAAAATGAACAAATTGGGCAGCATCAAATAAAAAAGTTCTGCACAGCAAAAAACTAAGAAAATCAATAAAAATAAAAGGCAAATACATGAGAGAAACTATTTGAAAATCATCATCTGATAAGGGGTTAATATCTAAAATATATAAAAAAATAGCAAAAAAAGCAATCAACTTAAAAGATAAATAGAAGAACTGGATAGACATTTTGCCAACAAGGACTACAAAAGGCCAAAAGGTACATGAAAAGGTACTCTAAACCACAGTGAAAGCTAACCTTATGTCTGTTAGAATGACTATCATCAAGAAGATGAGACAGCAAGTGATATGGATATGGCGAGGATATGGAGAAAAGAGAAGCCTTGAGGGAACATAAATTGGTGAAGCCATTATGGAAAATAATATGGAAATTACTCAAAATATTAAAAATAAGACCACCCTATGATCGAGCAATCCCATTTCTGGGCATATATGCAAAGGAATGAATATAAGATCTTGATGAGGTATTTCCACCCCCACGTTCATAGCAGCATTATTCACTACAGGCAAGATTTGGAAAGAAACTTTGTCTCTTTCCATCAATAGATGCCCAAAGAAGATGGGATATATATGCACATATTTTTTTAAAACATCAAACTAATAGAAACAAGGTAAAAAATGGTAGGCAGGGGGCCTCCCTGGTGGCGCAGTGGCTGAGCACTGGGTTGTGAAGCTTCCCGCAGCCTCTGCAGCGCCAGTTCGATTCCCGGCTGCCGGGCGAGGGTCCCACATGGCGCGCAGACCTCTCCTGCCGCCCGCTGCTCCCCTCAGCAGTGTACTTCGGTCCTTCTGCCTGTTCTGCTCTCCGCTCTGGCTCTGGTGAATTCTCTTACCCTCCCGTGCTTCTGACTGTACCCAGTGCTTGTATAAATAAATAAATAAATCTTAAAAAAAAAAAAAAAGGTAGGCAGGGCCTAGTAAAATATGGAGAGTTGATAAAAGGGTATAAGCTTTCAGAAATAAAAGAAAAAGGTCTAAGTATTTAATATAAAACACAAGTGACCATAATTGATAACTTTGCATTGTATGTTGATATTTTTCTAAAAGTACAAATTAAAGTACTAAAAGAATAGTACTTAAGTGCTTTCATTTCCCCAAAAGATAAATATGGGAGGTAGTGAATGTGTTAATTAGGTGAGTGGGAAATACTTTCATATGTGTATACATGTATCAGATTACCAACATGGATTTTTTTTTTTCTAATCTGCCCTTCCATTCTTCTTAGTGAGTCATCCTCCCCTTGTTTGCTAATCTGCCCTTTAGACTCTTGTTAGTGAGCCCCTCTTTTCTTCCACCATGGCAGTTGTAAATAGCTTACAATTTTGTCAACTGAACCTCAAAAAACTTGCAATTAAATCCATAAAAGGCTTAAATGTGCAATGGATTTCATATAATCATTAGAAAAAGTCAACATCTCTGTGGATGCTATATCATACATTGCAAAGACTAACACATGTGGTGTGCTGGCAAGTGCAGGATAGCACATTCTCTGGGGCCCAGAAAGGAAATTCTGCCCTTTTGTCTTAATAACACTTGTTGCTCAAAAACTGTGGTTTTTAATAAGTGAACTATATTCAATTTCTTCTTTAGTCAAGCCCTAGTAAGTAGCTGAGTCTTTCTCATACCTTTTTTTGCCTCTCTTCCAATACCCTGATCAAAATTATACCCTCAGGAAGATAGCTACTACAAATGATTGTTTTATGATAGCTGCAAAGCATAGTCCTGATCTTCCCACTGACAGAGTGGGCATTAACCTGGGTCGCACTGGATTTGAAACACAGTACACAGGTGTGTCGAGAAACACATATCCACTGCACAAAATAGGGAAATTTCTTCTCTTCATGCTTTCAGGAACAAAAAGGTCAAAGTGGTAACTTGAGACCACAGCTTTTGTGATTTTTCTGTCTGATTAAACTTAAAGTGGGGTGTCACTGGGCCAAGGAGCTTAAGGGCAAATGAGAAATTCAGTGTGCATTGTTACAGAACAAAGCTAAATCCCATCTATAGGAAAGTGACTTGGGGACTTGCGAATAGAAGAAGCTTGGTCAGCTGCAAATATCTCATGAAATAGAGAATAAGCTCTTTTTGAATTGACAAAAAGTGGACAGTTTACAATTCCTTTTCTGTGTATAAATTCCATTTAAGTGAAGAGCAAAAGAGTAGGGTGAAAAAAAGACAATGAGAAGCAACTGCATTAATAAGGAATTGAGGGGATTCCATAAGCCTATAAAGAAAAAGATCGGAACAGATTCTTGACTTCAAACTAGCTTTCAGTAGGGATGCTTGTTATTCTGTAGAATAATTTTAAAAAGAGGAGAGACGAAGTAATGGAGGGGGGGGAGAAGAAAGAAAAAGAGGGGAGAGAAGAAGGAAAGAAAGAACAAAAGGAAGAGAAAGGGAAAGATAGAGGACTTTCCTATCTCCTTCAGCAACATCTCATTCCATTTCCCTGTTTGCAATGAATTCTATGTAAACGGAAACGTTTGCAATATAATAAACTTGTGATGATCTTTATTTTTCTCTTGGGTCTTTGCCCAAGACACTCCCTTTGCTAATGACATTTTTTACCTTACTAAATAAATACCTTCCGTTCTTCCTTCAGAACCTGGTTCGTATGTCTCTCCTGGAGAAATTCATCCCAGTGCAGCACAAGATTTACCTATACATCATGAAATGTAGTTACCAAAGAAGTTCTTAGCAAGCTACTTGTTTCAATATGTTCTATATATTTGCTTTCATTAAATCCTATTCATTTTTCTGGGTAGATATATTATGTTTTTAGAACTTAACACAATGCTTGATTTGTGGCTGTTTTTACTATAAGAGGATGTAAAATAAAAAGAGTTCCCCCCTCAAATTTTATCAGTTGGTCACTCATTTACATAACTATATAAATTTGGGAGTACAACTTTTTAAGTGCACATGTTCCATTTACCCTACACCAAATCCCCACTGCCACAGCCCTATTACTCACTCTTCTAGCCCATTTGGCAACTGCTTATAGTGGCAGAAATGGGCACTGAGCAGGTTTTTGGATCCAGCAGACCAGGTAAGGAGAAGAGTCCTGGAGCCCTCAATGGCTTTTGCAGGCTTTTATTGGGATTTACCAGGCACATGGCAGGCAAGGGTGCTGGGGGGCTGGGAGGATGGCAGGCCTCCCAGGCCCCAGCAAGTCTTCACTCTTATCTGGGCTCGCTGGCGTTCTCTCTCTCTCTCTCTCTCTTTCTCTCTCTTGGCTTCTGCTCTGCTTCTCTGCTACTGCTGCTGCTCCTCAGCTTCTCCTGGCGTCTCCATTAAAAGCCTAGTCTTAGCCCAGGTGAATCCTATCTACATTTGCCCACACCCTACTCCAGGTGCCCGCCATCAGGCATGCATTCATGACCACAGGGTTCCGTCATCTATCTTAAAGGCGGAGGGCAGAAAAGCCTGATACTTTTTACCTTACCCTACACTGCTATAATTTATAAGGTCTAGAATCATTCTTTTTGCTTTTTCAGTTGGGGTGATGATTCTTCAGTTTTATTTATTTTCTTTGCTTAATTTGGCAGTAGGTGGCAGGAGGCACTAGATCCCAAATACTAGGTTTCAGTCTTGTTGGGAAGGGAGGGTTACTCCAGGCAGTGATTTACACTGTCTCTTGCTCCCTTGTTCTGATGTGCAAATACTTCACAGAATCAAAGTTCCAGGGTTCTATCTCCTTTCTGCTCCTCTCTGTGAAACAGGGTATGCAGCCTGTAATAGGTCCCTTTCTCAGGTCTCCCATTAGGGAATGAGGAGACGGTTGCTTCAACTGTGATCAACCATGTTGCTGGCAGCCAGATTCCTCACAGTTGCACCAATATTCCAAGTAGCCACATACATTTCCCCTTTACTGAAAAAAAAAAAAAAAAAAAAAAAAAAGCCCTGCAGATGATCCTTGCCCCCACACAGCCTATGCCCAGAGTCCTGCATATTTGGTTGGCTGCTCTGCTCTGGCTTAAACTCTTACTCTCTCCCTGTTCAGCCTGAACAGTGAATCACCAGCCTCGGAGCAGATATCGGTAATTCAGCTTCCCACCACTGGCACTGAATGGGTGAAATTTCCTGAGAGCAAAATTCAGTTTTTCTGTGGTTGAATTTGGGGAGAGGTTTATCCGAACCTTCCTATTCCACCATACTCTGGAGTCATTGAGTTGTTGGAATCTTTTTAATTTAAATTTGAAAATCTAAAATAATCCCAAAATAAATTCAGTGGTATTTTTCATCATGTGAAACTAATCTAATCAGTATAATCTAATACTTAAAAGTATAATTCCTTACATTAAGTATTATATTCCAGTTTTAATAGTGTTTCAGTATGATAAGTACATGAAAGTGTAATTAAAGCTTTATAGCACATTATGTTTTACAAGTCCTTGCTTAATGTTACCAAATGATGATCATATCATCTACAAATTAATCCCCAATTTATAACCACTAATTTTATGCTTAATCAAGAGTTAGAAGAATAAGATATCAAAAGCCTTGAAGTAGTATTTGTCATTTGATTTGTGAGACTCATTGCTGAATAAAGGCTCTAGAAACATCTGGTCTTTACAGCAACTGTATGCAACATCTTAGAAGTCAAAAGGAGATTTTGTTCACATCAAATTTGAGATTCCCTTACCACAAAAAAATGTAATCACCAATCAATAAATTTAATTTTTATTCTACTATAAATGTCTATATCTATATATTTCACCCAAGACAGTATTCTTAAATCTCTTCCATTTTACTTAATATAGTTCTATATTTCTCACCCTATCAAAAATTAGTACACAGAATTTAAGAACTTCCATATTTGGTGATTTTTCAGTTGTCATGGTTAAATTTTTCAGTTAAATTTATGCTCATCTGTTTTTTTCTACTTCTGAATGGGCCATTTAGGATTAAATGCTGCATAAATCCCTGAACTCGAGAGTATACTTTTAGAGGGTGTAAATCATAGAAATATGACACTCTGCTTAGTTAATCAGTGCAACATGTCTATGTCTCTATGGAGATGGATTGAGTATGGTGTCTCTGCCACAGATGGCTGAGTATCATCTGACTTTCAATATTACCAACGTGTCTTTATCTAAGGTATGTACTGTGCATGGGTAGTATTTTTCCCTCATTCAAGCCAGCCTTCTCAAATTCCTTCTGTGCTTGATTTACGCTTTTCTCAAAAAGGTAGTTGTAATGTAGTGGTTTCAAACCTGTGCATATTAAAGTGACCTTTACCCACAGATTATTCAACCTTTTCAATTATAGTTCATTTTTACCTAAATAGTTACATTAATTGACACTCTCCCAGTTTAATAATCAAACTCTTCTCCATTATTCAAGACCATACCCCAATCATGTCTCATTCTTCTATAATATAATCCACAGATAATTAACTCTTTTCTGAAATTCCAAATAGTCTGCATATTTCTTGCACTGAAAAGTTTCTTCCTGTTAATAATGTATTTTCTAGTTTCAATGCAGTCTATGATCTTTATGGTTATTTATATAACTTTAACATAATCATTAAAATATTTAACACTTTCATCTGCATCAAATCTTTCTTTCCCACCACATTCTGACCATTTAATTATAAATTCTTGGAAGAACCTGCATTTTCCCATAAGATATAGAACAGTGATTTGTTTATGCTAAAATCAGTAATTTTTTTTTTCTTTCTTTAACCATTAACCATTCTTTGATAAGCAGTGAGATGTTTGGGACATTGATTATTCCTTATTCTATGTTCTATAGGGAGAAGCTGTATTGACATAGAAAAGGAAATTTGGCTGTGGGTCAGGGTGGGAGATAACCCAGGGAGCAAAATCTTCTGCCAGGAAATTTGAACTTCAGTAAAGGAAGGTTATGAACCTAGTTATGGGAGCAGACACAATTACTGAATTAACTCCCTTCCCTTAATCATTTCAATCCAATTCAACATATATTCAATAGGTGTAGACAGTATCAACTGAACTATTGTAGGCATTTTGAGGATATATAATCACACGGTATGTATTTCCAGCTTTCAGTAGTCCTCTACTGACAAGTTGGGAAGATAAGAATTTAGCTAAGCATTAATAAAAAATATATTACAGGGGGCCTCCCCTAGTGGCACAGCAGTTGAGCGCTGGGCTGCGAGGCTGCCCGCAGCCTCTGCAGCGCTGGTTCGTTCCCCGGCCGCCGGCAAGGGTCCCCCCCCCCAAAAAAAAAAAAAAAATATATATATATTACAGGATGTACTCTGATAGGCCTACAATTAGGTAACTGTAATGTTTCAGTCATATATATATATATATATATACATATATATATATTTAAATATACTCCAAGAAAGATTTAAATTACAATTAGATACATTCTTGGGAGAAAGATTATTATTTATACTGAGCTTCTGAGAATGAGTAAAATACTGATATATTACACAGGGCAAGGTCTTCTAAGTCAGATGAAAACTCTTGATTCAAGATGTTGCTACTCTATTTACATATAAAGAGTAGCAAAACACTTCTGTCTTCAGTGATTGTTGCTATCAAATGGTTCCAAAAGTTTGCTAACCTTTTTCAAATATATCACTCATTACTAACACCAATGGCACAGAAACTGACTCCTAGTCTATAGGATTAACAAGACCATGGCCTGCAGAGTATTTGGATGGCTAAAAGAAAAAAAAAAAAAAACTTTAAGTAATACAACTCAACCATCCCTCTAATCCCACCTTTTCCTTGTATCGGATGAATTACTTTAAATTAGGGAGTATCTGATCTGAATTTCTATATTAAGAAGTAGAAAATAAAATTGAAAATATAAGACATTCTGAAGAGTATAGCCAGATGTTTCTTATTCAAAATACAGAAGAAAAAATTTAATAGATATATTTGTAAAGCATGCATAGAGAAATCATTACTAAAAATCTACATTTATTTTGATAAAGGGCACATAGTTTTTTTTTAATATTTTATTTTATATAATTCTTATCTAATTTTTCATTTTTGCACAATGTATGCATTTTCATTTTGGTTATATTCCCCATATAATTGCACCCCCCCTTATTTTGATCCTAATCCTTCCTCTCCCCACCCCTCCCCCCTATAGTGTGTCTCTGGTTTATAGTTGCTTGTTGATTTTGATTTTTACTCTGTATTAATTAGTCTTTTTCCTGGTCCCTTATTTAGGTTTTCTAAATTCCTACTATGAGTGAGACCATCCGGTATTTTTCTTTTTCTTTCTGACTTATTTTGCTGAACATGATCCCTTCTAGCGCCATCCATGTTGCTGCAAACTGCATGTGTTTATCTTTTTGATTGCTGAGTAATATCCCATTGTGTATATGTACCACATCTTCTTGATCCAGTCATCTATTTTTGGGCATTTGGGTTGTTTCCATAGCTTAGCTATTGTAAATAGTGCTGCTATAAACATAGGGGTGCAGGTGCCCTTTGGAATTACTGTTTCTGTGTCATTTGGGTAAATACCTAGGAGTGGAATTTTTGGATCATATGGAAGCTCTATCTTTAGTAGGTTGAGGAATTTCCACACAGCTCTCCATAGTGTTTGGACCAGTTTGCATTCCCACCAGCAATGCAGGAGAGTTCCTTTTTCTCCACCACCTCACCAACATTGTTTTGCTAGTTTTTTTTAATATGTTAGGGCACATAGTTTTTACTAAATGTTACCATAGGAATTGTTACTTGTGTTACATGAATTTACAATGTTGTAATGAAAAGGACATCTGAATTGATTTAGTCCCACCATCTCATATTTTACACTCATTAAGCAACTTTCACAATATTAGCACCTTTATTTCAATGGGACAATAGATACCAGAAATCAGATTTTATCCTTTACACTGGTTCCTTTCCTAATAGCCCCAAGTAATTTATATTTTATCAGCTCCCATCTCCAATAACATCTGAAAGAGAAGTTTCTGAAGAATCAACTTGGTGTTTCTAATTGAACTCACTTATTTATTTGATGTTTGGGTTTTTTTTCTTGGCATGCTTTCCCTTGAAAAATATAATACAGATGTTAGCTGGATGTTGACCACCTGTAGAGCCTGAGATAATGTCCTTTCCAAAATCAAGAATTTCTAGAGCAATGTCTTGGCCAGATACTGCTTCCAGAGATCTTTCAGGAGATAGTACAGATGGTCCATCTTTATAATGGTTTGACTTACAATTTTCAACTTTACAATGGTCCGAAAGTGATTTATATTCACTAGGAACTGTATTTCAAATTTTGGATTTTGATCTCCTTGGGTTCCAAAATGAGGTACAATACTATTTGTGAGGCTGGGCAGCGAGTTACAGCTTCTAATCAGCCTCATGACGGTAAACAACTGATACTCTACAACATGCTGTGCTTCCAGTATTTCTTACTATTGTATTTTGTTCTTTCACATCCCATCATGTCTATAAATGTGGGTTAAATCTGTTAATATTAATAAAACACAATAATGTCTAGTACAACAGGTTCTCAAATAACACTGTTTTGTTGAACACTGTTTCCTATAATGTTGATGGGAAGAAATTCTAGAAATGTTGAATGAAAGTATTTTATTAAAAGACCAGCTATAGTTCTATATATTCTATGTTGTTGCACTTACAGTCACAGTATCCAAGAACTTTCTGACAATGTTAGATGAGGATTTTCTGAATATGAGTATTCAGTAGTTAAAAGCTCTAATTGGATACATACATTTACAAGTGGAAGAAAATTGCTGGACATGAATATGATGATTAAGCCCTGGAAATAGGTCAAAGAGAAGAGATTACAAATCTCAGAGAGGAAGAATTTAATAATTTGGGAAGTGAAAATAAATAACATGTGGACAGTCAGGAAAGGAGAGGTGGGTTTTGCAGAGGTCTGGTAGCAAAATCAGGGAATCTGAGTTCATTTCCAGGATGCCAGTCATTTTAGGAGCTGGAGACAGAGAAATATAGAAGTTTTGTCTTAGAGGGAAGGTGCTGAGGTTTTGAGTTATTATCAGTGTTCGATCAAGTTTAAGACAGAGTTATTGAAAGCGGAGGAAAAAAATAATACTGAGATTTAATCAGAGGAAACAAAAGAGGCCATGTCTTCTCTGGGTCCTGAAGTGAAAACAGGAATAGCAGAAAGAATAATAGGTGCTAAATTAGCCATATTACCAGATAGATTTAAAAAACAACCTAAAGGCAAATTTGATCTCTAAACCTGACCTCGGGGATATCAAAGTTGTATATCTACAGTTTGAACCGACATGAAGCAAGTAAGTGATTCCCACTCTGTAGGTCTCAGAACCACAGCACAGGTCACAAGAACATATGTATTCATGTGCTTGCTAAATATGGGTGCTTTGATGGTGTGATAACATAACTCTGAGGAGGTGTGAACCTATTCCCCAAGTAATATATTGTGTTATAAGCCAGAGTTACATAAATAAATACATAAATAAATATTTTAAAATAAATAAAAATACCATAAGGAAGAGTGATTCTTGGTCTGAATATTTCAAATATGTATTTTTTTTAAAGATTTATCCATTTATGTATACAAGAACTGGGGCACAGGCCAGAGGTGTGGAGGGGTGAGAGGATTCACCAGAGAGAGAGCGGGGAACAGAACAGGCAGATTGACTGAAGTACACTGCTAAGGGGAGCAGCATGCAAGGCAGGAGAGGTCTGCTGTGCCATGTGGGTTGCTTGCTCCCTGGCTGGCTGGGGATCGAACCCGTGCTGCAGTGGCTAGGATATCTTCATAGGCCACATCTCAACCCCTTGTCCTACCAGGGAGGCCCCTCAAATATTTTTTTCTAGAATCTACTCATCTGTGTTTTTTCTATGAAAGTTAAACATTAAAATGTATCAACATCATGGCATTAGAATCAAAAGATGAGTCACCATTGATAAGGCTTTTTTGATCTTTTACAAGAAAGTACTGAAAATAATTTTTGATACAATACTGTATCTACTGATATATCTAATTAGAATTCAACAGAAAGTACACAGATTCATATTCTTTGAATAGTATAGTACTTTAACAGCATTAATGCTACTAATTTTATCATTAGTCATAGAAATATTTAAAAAATAAGAAGACTGTTAAAGGGACATTATATGATCCTCCTTTCTATAGCTTTTAATCTGTTAGTTGACTTCTTTCTACTCTTTGAAAGTATTAATAATAAAATAAAAATACATTATAAATGAAAATAAATAAAATAAAAAAGAAGTCAATGTGAAGCTTTATCATGTGTCATTGAAAGTAAATTATCTCTTACAAAAATAAAAAAAAATAATTAAACCAATTTATTTTTATATCTCATCAGGATTTCATATTAGAATGAAAGGCACATTTTCAAATATAATCAATTTGAAAACATATTAAGAAAATTTAGAGTCAACTGGATGAATGAAATTTCAGTAATTCTAAGTGACTTTAACAGGATTATAAGAACTAATGACCTATATTTTATTTTGATAGAATAATGAGGTAAATGGAAGATTTTGCCTTACCTGACAAAGCAAGAAAAAGAAAAAAAATAAGACAGCATCACCTATTAAACATTCTCTCAGAAACTGTTAACACACATTTCTGGAATAGATTTTATATTTATTCCCATTTTAGAAGGCAGAAACTAAGGCACATTTCTCTTGAGTAAATTCTCCAGTGTCACACAATTGGTAATAGAAGAGTCAAGATTTCTTCTTGGATGGTTGGAAACTAGAGCCCCAACTTGACATTTCTAAAGTCTGGTCTTACAAAATGCTGTTTCATGGGCACAATAAAAGTATGCCTTTAGCTCTTACTATATCAAGAACTTGATACAAGGAGAATCATAATAGGACTCTCCAAAAGCCTGGACATCATTTTTAGATATACTAAGTAATGGGGTTATCTGTAATTGCTCAAGCACAGTTATTCTCATATTTCTATTCCCCATCTCACTACTTTTCTGTAGCATGGTTTCAATTATTTCTTAGCCTGAATTAAGAAATAATCCATTATTTCTTAGAATACAATAAGCCAAAACTCAATGGAAAATTAAGCATAGTGTGTTCGATGGGTATTTGTGTTAACTGCATATCAAAATGAAGACAGACTAATAGGTGAGGTTCCTATAGTTAGTTAACACACAAAAATTAATTCAAATAAAACATTAATATGTTGTTATGACTTTTGTCAAAAGTAAAAAATGGTGACTATTTGAATTTAAAGGTAGTATTGAATTGGCTTTTGAAAGAAAACTCTCTGTGCAATTTACCATCTTTGATTAAAATTTAGAATACTATAAAAAGAGTTGCCTTATAAATTACCTAAAATCAAACCTCCATGTATTGTATTTAAAACTATATCTGTTGTGAAGGCCTCCCTGGCGGCACAGGGCTAAGTCTCAAAGCTACCACTGTGAAGGCCCATCGAGATAGCCTGAGTTCGATCCCTGGCCAGAGAGCTGACCCATACATGGCACATATGCTCCCCCCAGCAGTGGATCAGTAGATCGACCTGTTCTGCCCCCCATTCTGTCTCTGGTGAATCTTTCACCCTGAACAAAAATATTGGAAACACTTTTAAAAGGTCACTTTGAGAGTAGGTCTAATGACCCAAATTTCTAGTAAACAGAAAAAACACCCCAGAAACCAGTTCAATTAAGTCCACAGAAAATAAGTAGGACAATTTTTATCATCCATGTTTAACCTATTCTACCTTTTAGCACCAGATTCCATTGTCAAATAAAACCATATCTACCCAAAAATCTATATAAATAGGAAAATATAAAATGTTCATGTTTCATACTTAACTTTTTTCTAAGTTAGATATATTTCTCCAACAACCTAAGAAAGGAAAAAACCTAAAATTCAAAGACAGTAATAGTAAAAATATCAAACCACTCTGGGAAAATTTGCCTATTTCCTTATACGACCTCTTTAATGACTTTTTTTTTCAGTCCAGAACCTTGAGATCTTATTACCATATGTACTTATGGGTTCACTGTAATAAATTAAAAAAAAAAGTATAAAGAAAAACACACCAAGATTTCATTTTTAATTTCTTTATATTTTGCATTGTGAATTTTTTTTTTAAAACTTTCTGAACTCCTGAGAGTTTTTAAAGGTGATTTACCTTGTCTGAATATAACCCCAAAGAGTATTAATTTTAATTGGTACTGCTGATAAAATAGCAATTGTAAAAGAATCATAATGATCTGTTTCCCCTGCTCCCTGGTTTATGTGAAATTACTTATCCATCCAAGTTATTCACTTGATATTCATAGGCAGTAATAGTATAAAACTGATGACTGAGATAAGAAGCCTGAGTTACCACAAATGCCAGAGGATAAGACAATATTCTAGGCAGGGATCAAGGGTGTGTTCCAAACATTGCAGAATATTAAACTTTTACAATTTGGGGGGTGCTCAATAAATAAAAATATAAATTTTAAACACAAATTTAGGAATGAATAGACATGCTTATTTTGAGTAATGAAAAATATCAAAACAGTTAAACATTTTAAAAGCCAGTACCTCCATCATCATAACATGAAGTAACAGTAGAATCCACTGTCAAGTGAAAAGTCTTATATAAATCAGTGGGCTCCAAAATTGTGGTTGACTATTTCCCAGAAACTGTGCCTCTAGAGGGACTGCCCATTTCTGGAGGAGAGTTATTTTTTTCTACACTGTAGAGAGATGTCAAAACTATACCCTTTAGAACAATTTGGATTAACATCTTGTCAAATTGAAAATCGCCCTCCCACCCCCACCCCCCGTTTGAAAATAACATTTACTGTAAAGAAAGCAAGGAGAATTGAAGGTTCAGGAACTAGGTCAGGGCAACTTCTTAGTAATTCAAGCACATATAAATGCCAAATTTCAAGAATTGTACTATTCAGTTTTTCATGAAAGACTAAAGTGCTTTACATGAACTTTTTTCCAAAACAATGATGTGGTTTTTTTTGTAGGTAAATTTTCTATTGCAAGGTTATGCAATATTTTCTTAATGTTTCTGCATAATGTATAATCAAACAGCTGTTCCTCATGTGATATATATATATATATATATATTTGCATTCTGTGATCTCAGGAGATACGTAGGTCTTTTTTCAATTGCACTGGCTTCATGATGTGTACTAGTAGGACAAGACTGAGTAGAGTCTGTGATTTCTTCATAGTTTCACCAGCCAATAACTTTCATAATACTTAGTCAACTTTTATCTGAAGTTTCCAAATAAAAACATGATTAAACAAAGCTGCAAGCAGGTAGTACACCATTTTTAAAAGTTTTCCACATTATCTCACTTATTCAGAAATGAGTTGCTAAGTCCTTATCTACTAACCATCAGAAAAAAAAGAGAATTACTTATGAAATACATTCAAGAAATACTATGTGTGTGAAGACAGTTGAAATGATAGAAAACCTAACTGATAATAGTTTAAAAACAATTACTAACAAATGTGTTAATCAGTAAAGTTTAGATATAGAAACAAGTGTTCCAAAAAAGATAAATTGGGTCCCAATACAAGCTTGAGCCCTCAGTCACCAAAATAATGGTCTTTATCACAGTTTTTCCTGCCCCAGTGGCATTGCAAGCAACATTAAGTTACAATTTTTCTTGCCTTCTCTTATGTTTGCTGTCACTTTTCCTGGTGAAAATGCTGATATTCCAGCTGTCCAGACTTTTTCAAGGACAGTTGTTTTTATATATATGCCAACTTTTTAATTTACAGAGACTAGGTGAGCCTGGTGTCTTTACTATACCCCCACCTTGCAGGAACATCTAAATTCTATTTCTTGGTCAATTCTCTAATTATCTAGCAAAATGATGCATAAAGAGTTTAAAATGACAGTGTAATATCCCTCACTCCTGTAGAGATCCTTGCTTATAGTCCCTGTGGTTTTGTAATTCCCTGCATGTTGGAGGAAGGGCAAGAAAGAACTATGATTTCAAAGATTTGGAGGGAGAGATTTTTAAATTTACTTTTTGGAAATCCTGTGCAAAAAACAAAACAAAACAAAACAAACAACAACAACAACAACAAAAACCACACTTCTTAGAATTCTGGACAGATTTTCATTCTAGAGTTCTATGATTAACTATTTAATTTACAATAGATGTTAGAAATAAATCTTTCACTTGTCAATTTCTTCCTTATATATTCCTACTTAGGCTATTATTTATTAACAAAGTTTCTACATTATTTACAGTAACTGAAAATTAGAGCTAAAGATTTTATGAGATCTCACATATAAGAACTTTTCTGCTGACTAAATGGAATAGTTTGTCAGTAGTTTCTGCCACCCAGGAAGTCCAAATTATTCATTAAAAGCAAAACCTGAGTAAATTGTAATTGAAGTTTTTCTATTTTGTTTTCAGTTTGAACCACGATAGCTTTTACCATCACTACTGGAAAGTAACACTATAACTATTTTAAACATTAAATTATAAGTTAATTTTTTTCAAGATTTTTAATTCTTCACAAATTGGGTCTAGATTTAGTTAAAAGGAAAAAAGAAATAATCAGGAGTAACTCAGAGTCATACAAAATAAGTTGGGTAAGAGATTTATATTTGTACATTTGTGGTGCTTATGGTCGCCACAGATAATATGGTCAGGAAAGAAAAAGAAAACTGTGATTCCAATTAGTTTCAAAACTACACATTAAAATTCACTGTCTTTAGGGCCTCCCCGGTGGCGCAGCAGTTGAGCGCTGGGCTGCGAAGCTGCCCGCGGCCTCTGCAGTACCAGTTCGATCCCCAGCCACCGGCAAGGGTCCCAAATGGCACACAGACCTCTCCTGCTGCCCGCTGCTCCCCTCAGCAGGGTACTTCGGTCCTTCTACCTGTTCTGCTCCCTGCTCTGGCTCTGGTGAATTCTCTCACCCTCCCGCGCTCCTGACTGTACCCAGTGTTTGTATAAATAAATTTTTAAAAAAATTCAAATTCACTGTCTTTATTCTGAAGCAAAATTGAGTGTTTGGAGACAATGTAGAGAGGTGAAATCCATTAAAAAGCTTCTTTAAAATTTCCTCTTCACTTGCAGTAGTAAGCATATCTTTGTATGCAGAATCACATACTGTACTGTAAACCATGACACCTTAATAAAAATAAAACTATATTTTCCCTGTGAATCTTATATTCTTTTTTGAACTAAATAAGCCAACAATGTAAAAGTTTACACAAATTCTAGAATTAAATCTTATTTTTTAATCTTTTCTTTGTGTGTCCTTATGTTCTGGTTTGTAGAGGTCTGTATAGGACAGGTTTTTGGTTTCTTTGGCTTTTGACCATTTTTTGATTGATTTGCAGTTCAACCTGCTGTATTACTACAGAATTGTGTCTATTTAGTCTAGTGCTTATTAACAGCATGGTCATGCTTTGTGATTTCCAGAACCTGAATATTTCCCTTGAAGAATGTGTGCTCCAATATTGTATGTTAATTGTTTAGTTGTCCTATTAAAAGCAATTTTTTAAGCCTAGTATTTTCATGTGTTTGGAATAGGAAGTGAGGTTTGTAAAAAGAAGTTCAATATCACTGTGGTTAATATCTCTAGTATCAATTCTCAATTTAAAAAAAAAAACAATTGTTGAACTTGTTTCTTAAAAATTTATTTCCATCATGGGTACCCTAGAATTCTATTGTTTCTATATTCTCATACTTTTCTGATGCTCTGGAAAATGAGAATATTGTTTAAATACTTTCAATGAACATTTACTTCAGCATCCTTCAAATATTCTGCATAGAAATCATGATATCAACACTAAAAGAGTTCCAAATAAAGTTTCATTCAAAAACAAGTGTCCAACTTTAGATAAGAATTTAGGAATTTCTATTCTTAGGAATAGATACACAAGTCTGAGGACCTACAGCATATATATTGTCTCACTTATTCCCAGGCTCATTTATTCAGCTACATTTTTATTTGTTCCCAAGTTCCCAGAGAGATGAGATGACAGCAAACTTATCATGAGTCAAACAAGAAACTTCAAGATGTGCCAGTTCTTTTTGGCCGAGGGTGAATCTGGCAGAGGTTTGTTTGGTTCTTTGTCAGTTTTATTTTCATTGCCTACTTTATATCTCTGAGGAACTAGAAGAGTGAAGATTGGCCATTAAAGCTAGCTGTGAGCCAGCATGATGACCCTGCTTTCTTTCTTCCATTTAGTTTGAGCTAAAGAAAACTGGATTCCATTTTCTCTGAGTGATCTGACTTTAACAAGAGATTCTTTGGCTTACGGGTATGGTTCCCATTTCTGTGCCTGTCCTAAATCTTTGGCTTTGCGACTCTTAGCCACAAAATGAATACAACAAATCCTCTTTACAGAATTCCATCTACCATTTCCTCCCAACTTAGGCAAAAACAGTTATATTGAAAAATTGATGGGTGGTATGTATCTACTTTATTAGAAGTTGCTTCTCCCAATTTAAACATGCTACGATTATAGATAAAATGCGAAGAAACTTAGTGTAATCATGATTCATGTTCTTCAAGTTCTAAAGATTTAATAAAGAATTTAAATGTTCTTATTACTCAATTTCATATTTACTATTAAGTTTTTCATTACTATTAAGTCTCTAATTCCTTTATCAGTTCTAGTAATAATGTGATCAACCTATTTAGAATTAGAACTCATAACTTGTTAGAAGTAAAAACTTCTTATTAGCAATTTTCTTTCTCATTTGCAGCCACTCCATAAACCTCAAACCTCAATTTTGCCTGTTATTCTATTTCATCATGTGTCTTTTCATTCTTTCCCACATTATCTTTGCTTGCACTCTTATTTTCCTTTGTTTTCCAGACAGAAATACAAACATATACTCCAAAAAGATAATCTCATGAAAGAGGCTGCCAAAATCACTGTCAGAAATCCATATTACTTTGAAAAGTTCAACAGCTTTGTTAGTTCCTCTGCTGGAGGCAGTCTGAAATAAGTAGTCAGAAATTTTAGTTTGCAATGAATGTGTCATAGTGAAGTGAAAAGCCATTTTGTTTTAGGCAAAAGGAAGCTGATCTGAAATGTTGAAAGACTCACTTACCAGACTCTCAATTTCTAGCAAACAGCATGCTGCAGGTCTACATAAAACACTTAGAATTCAATGTTTCGTCTTTAAACATATGTGCAGCAGTTAAAGCCTATTGTTACTTTCTAGTGTGGAATATTGGTGGGGCAAAGTACATTCCTCAGGCATGAAGAAAGGAAACTTTTATAGACAGGAAGTTCTGAGAACCACATTTCAGAAGATACAATTGTGATTTTTATTTATAGTAATTAATTTCTCGTGTCACGCATCTAAAAATGCATATGTAGAGTCAGTTAATTATCATATTCCAGGATGTATGGATTTCAGTGAGATCACATGGCAACCATATATCACAAGCCAGTTATAGTACAGAACATGGCCCAAATTTAAAGTTGTATGCTTTTTGATATTCTACCCAACACCAGTATACACGCTGCTTTTTTTCCAGAAAAGTGCTCAGCACCTTCTGACAGAGTAAATCACCTTCTTCACTATATTACCATAACAATTTTCACTTATGTCTATTAGTTTTCATCATTTCATATATTTTTAAATTTTATCATGGTGTAGTCAACAGTCCTGCCACATTTTACAAATGATAAACATTCCCTCCTCTACTTCTTCCTTTCCTGTATTTCTATTTCCTGAAAGCAACCAATTACATTTTCAGTTGCATGTTCCAGAATACATATTAATATTTTTAAATAACATGATCATGTACATATGTACTAACTTATGTTTCTTTTTTACCTTTTTCTTGCTAAAATGAAAAATTGGAAGTTTCCACATTCTCCACATTTGACACGATACTCCGTTTTCTAGTTTTGAAATCTACTATATAATTCTGATTATAACATTAGTCTGATTATAACATTTTTGTAGTAATTAGACAAGTAATTTCTACCTAAAATTGAATGATGTATTTTGATTACATTTCACTTCTTGTGTACCATTTTGTCTCTTCCAGTGTTAATAATTACCTTCCTTTTTCATTTTATTAACTCTATGTGCCTTCTGCAGAATTATAAATCTCCTCTCCATATATTTAAACCTATCAAATAGTTCATAACTTTGTTTATTAACAAGTCCTCTCATGCTTTACTCCTGACTTATCTAGATCATTTGTTCTCTAGGTTTGAAGTATAGCTCTATTCCTGAACTCTCCCAACACTCTTCTAAGGGGTATTACTTTATCACTTATCATCTGTTTTCTTCTTCCCCTCCTTTTTCCTTCTTCTTATATAGCATATTCCCCAAGAACTCTTGGGAAAAAAAAAAAAAAAACATGGGGAGTTTTTTAGAACATATGTCTTAGGTTTTTTTTTTCTCCTAACTTTATATTTGAAAGATACATATGTAATGGGAATAGATTTCCTGGAAAACATAAAGTTGTTATTGCATTTTGTCTAGTTCTTAGTATTATGCATTGCTAAGAAATTTGATGCTGTTCACATTTTTAAAACTGCATGTGATTTGATTTTTTTCTGTTTATCTTTTAGAATCTTCTGTTTATATCCAATATTTTGCTATTTCATGGTGATATACGTATTGGGTATTCTCTAGTGTGATGAATACTTGTGGGTTATTTCTATCTAGACAACAAAATCTTTTCATCTTTGAACATTCGAAAAATATTTCTCTACTGAGTAGTCCTCCCTTTCTCTGTTTCTTATTTCTACTACCCAGATGATACACCTACAGGATATAAATATATTCTAGGATTCCTACAATTGCTTTATTTTCAAGGTGTATGTCTTTGCGTATGTGTTCTAATTAGATCTATTTGCAACTTATTATTCATAATTTTCTTTATGCTATCTTACACTTAATTTCAAAGAAAACGTTTTTCTTAAAAAATGTGTATAGGGCCTCCCTGGTAGCACAGGCAGTTGAGTGCAGTGCTAGGAAGCTGTCTGCAGCCTCTGCAGTGTGGGTTCAATCCCGGCCAGCTGGGGCGATACCCACATGGCACAGCAGAGCTCTCCTGTCTTGCCTGCTGCTCCCCTCAGCAGTGTATTTCAGTAGATCTGCCTGTTCTCTCACCCACTCCGTCTTTGGTGAATCCTCTCACCCTCCCACACGTCTGGCCTGTACCCTGGTTCTTGTATACATGAATAAATAAATCTTAAAAAAAAGAATATTATTTATTTCAAAAATGTGCATACATATACACATACTCTTTAACTGTGCTCATTATAATACGTTTATTTTAATTTACTTAGCTTGCCTTCTCTTTTTGGAATTATCTGTTCCTTCTGAGTATTACTTTATTTCTCTCTTTGTTGTGTTTTCTATCATTTAAGCTAGGAAACATGCCCAAATATATAGGCTCCAGAAAGTGGAATAAAACTTTTGCAAGTATACTTAGTTTGGTCAGTTTGTTAACTAGTAGACTCCTGTAGTGTGAGGTGCCTGGATAATTATGATTTTTCCTTTGAGCTGGTTCATTTCTGTTGCACTTTTAAAGCTAAGTAGTGAAAAGAAATCTTTGATTGCCACACTGTTCTCATTATGAAATTCCTCTTAAAGAATGTCTGTGGTACATAAGTACCATTTTATTAAGACATTTTAGGGCAAAAATTTCCAGTCTTCCCAATGGGGTTTTGATATCTAACTTCTACAGACTTGCATACAATCCTCTTGTTTTCTTGTTCTTAATTCCTTCATATGCATCTCATGGTTCTACTGTGTGAGTCTCTTTGGGGTTCCAAGATGCATATAGTCTTGCTTATGAGCTTCCTCTGCTGCTGGCATCATTTTCCATTTCCTCCGACAGCTCAGTGTGTTACTATATGATTTCACATTCCAAAATCCTATTGCTGCATCTCTCCTCTCATTATGTTTACCTTTAAATATTTTCTCTGTTTATAGTGAAAAAATTATATTTGAAGAAATATGTTTTTGCCATTTGAAAATCAGTTTTAAAATCTATTCCAATGTTCGACCACTCTATTCAATGAGAATGAGTTTGTGTTAATTGACTGCTAGGTATTTATCATTCTAAACTCTGGCTAGAGAACTTATGTTCCATTTTGCATCACAACAAATATTTCAAAATTACAGAAAAGTGAACGATATATTAATGAGGGCAAAGAATATAATTGCAATTCAGCAAAGAGGGAAATAAAAATGAGCTAAATATTTAGAGAAGAAAAAAAAATGTAAGTCTTGCACTGACTCTTAAGAAATGGAACACATTTTGTCCTTGCTAACTTAAAAGATAAATCAGTAATAATGACAAAAAATATTCAGAGAATGCTTACTTATGGCCAGGAAACATACTAAACTTTGCATAGACTATCTCATCTAATCCACAGAACTCAAACTCAAAAGTATATTCCAAAACCTGTGTTCTTAAACAGTAGATTGCACTGATCTTTTAATCAATGCCACATAAATTGAACAATGTATTTGAATTTAATATGAGCATATTAAAGAATTATTTTAATTATGATAATGATAAGGAAATGTAAACTGTTGTATACCATATCTTAAATAAAGACACAAACTTCTCTTGTGAAACTTAGTCCATTGAGATTGGAAAGAAATCTACATTAAGTGGAAGATAATTTAATCAACAAAGCAATGAGCTGACATTGGATGAAGCAATTTAGATCTTGTAATGTAACCAACAAATCTTGAAATGGAATGGAACAGAACACTATTATATTATCCCAATAAAAATAAAATTTCAGAAAGAACCCAATAAATATAAGCAAACAAAACTAAACACACACAATTGACTTAGGACATTATGCTTTTTTAAAAAAAGATTATTTATACAAGAACTGGTGTACAGGCCAGAGGCATGGGAGGGTGAGAGAATTCACCAGAGACAGAGCAGGGAGCAGAACAGACCAGAAACACTGCTGAGGGGAGCAGCGGAAGAGACAGGAGAGGTCTGCCGCACCATGTGGATATCTCCCTGGCCTGCCGGGAACTCGCCTGCAGAGGCAGCTTCACCCTCTGCACTCCACCTGCTGCGCCACCAGGGAGGTCCTTAACATATAATTTTAAAAGTAGTTAACAAACATTTTGTGCTTAAAGAGGTGAGCTTGGTGTGAAGAGTTAAGGATTAGAGTCAGGCATCCAAGGTTTAGCTTCTAGTGTCAACAACTCTAGACAGGGCTTGTGGAGTTGACATCACTGTGGACCTTGGTGCCCTTGATTATTAACAAGGAGAGCCAGGCTAGATCTGAAAGGTATTTTTTGATTTAATGTTCCATGAGTCCTATTTCAGCAGCACTTTGTAATTCCATGTGTACTCTAGTGTAGATGCTTCAACTATAAATCCTGTGTTTTCTATTCTGTCCTTGAGTAATGATGTGCTCATCTAAATATATTGATTTTTAGAATTGTTAGAAAGTAAGAACCAAAAAAAAAAAAAAGAAGAAGAAAAGAAAGTAAGACCCAAATGGCAGAGTAGTGTTTTTCACTTTCATTTCTGCTGAAGGACCCCTCAAAATTATTTCTTTTTCTAAGATTTTATTTATTTATGCATACTAGAACTGGGGTACAGGTTAGAGGTGCAGGGGGTGAGAGGATTCACCAGAGACAGAGTGGGGAATGGAACAGGCAGACTAACTGAAATACACTGCTGAGGGAAGCTGTGGGTGACACAGGAGAGGTCTGCTGCACCATGTAGGTAGTTCCCTGGCCAGAGATTGACCTCGTGCTCCAGAGGCTGCAGATAGCTTCACAGTGCTGTGCTTAACCCCTTGCACCATCAGGGGGGCCCCCCTCAAAATTATTTCAAAAATGAAATCTATCTTCTATATACCTAAGGCAATTTCTAACATCTTTGTATTACGTTTAATTGTAAAAGCAGTAATTTCTGATATTCTGCCTGCACATTTGCTTTAAATATCATTGTTATTAATACTATTAAAATGGCTGTATAGCTATGAACTTAGTTTATTCAATGGTGAAAATTAATCACCATCATATCCATGTGACATAGCAGTTCACCTTGTCAAATGACCAATCAAATACATTTATTTTTTGTCAAAAAGAAGTCTAACCTCATTGCACTTTACTTTTCAGAGTGGCTTTCATTTTAAAATAACTGTGCTAATATAAACTATATGATATCTAACTCCTCTGAATTCAAATTCTAACTTAGACAATGATGATTATGATGATGATAACCTATAGCAGAATTCACAATCATATCAGTTTTAGACAGAAGCACATCAGGAGATGAAGATCTGGCACACAATTCTCTTAAAATGATCTGTGCCATGTAGTCTCTAAAAAGTCTTTGTACCCCTCTGGAATAAGCACACTTGGGGTTGAAGGCATCTGCTATAAAGCATGATTCATTCTTCATCCTAACAAAATTACTTTCTGTTGACAAGGTCAGGAAGAACAAAGTGAAGATAAATAAAAGAGTTTGTTCAAGAAGATTTTAATGCATTAACACAGTCCCTTTAGTCTATCAAGCCAGGAGAAGGAGACATGGCATTTGTCTATGGTGATGTAATTCAACTGAATTTGATTAACTACTTGAAGGAAACTGTCAGTATCTTTCCAAAATTAATCTGAAAAACCCCATTACCGTAAGTGTGTTTAATTGGGTTGGGGCCTCAGGGCATATTTGTATCAGACTTCTAGTGCTTCATAGCTAATGCCCTGTCCTGATGATGTTTCAAAACCTGTCTTTTTCATACTTTTTCATATTCGATCTGTCTTTTATGTCTCAAAGCAGCAGCTTAGAAATCATGTCCACACAAAAAACTAGCAGCCACAAATCACACAAACATTTCATTAATTTAAGTCTATATTGATTTAAATTATTATGGAAAGATTTATATTCAGAGCTCTGTGTGTGTGTGTGTGTGTGTGTGCTCGCACATACCCAAGGTGGGGAGAGAGAGAGGGAGACAGAGAGAGAGAGACAGAGAGAGACAGGAGAGAATGAAAGGAAATGGGAGAAACAGAGACTAGATTTTTTCCCTAAATAAAAGTAAAAACCTTATTATTGGTTCATGGTTCTGATCCCTAATCTATGTTTGCCCTGGTTTTTATTTTCCTTACTTCATTTCTCTCTTTTTTGTAGATTGACAAATAAATACAGAAATATTATTATATGGCCATGAATTGTATGCAAAGAGAATTTCAGAAATATTAAAAACATTTTAAATAATAATAAAATGTTAACAATATTTGCTTATTTAAATGTTTGCTCATTTAAATTACTTTTTTAAAGTATCTTAATGTAGGGTAGTACTACTTTGGTCTTGGAATGTATTATATAATCATACTGTATTAAGAAATAAAAGTAGATATTCATCACAAGACTATATCTAATTATCAATACAAGTGGGGATATATATTCCATGAAAACCTGAAAAGAAGCAAAGAATTACATCACCATAGACAAATGCCATATATACAATTTTCGAAGTTCTATGATGAGATAGAGGCAGACACTATGTATACAAGTATGTGAGGAAGTAACATACTGGAAAGGAATTGTACAAATCACATGCAAATATAGAGTGTACTATAGGACCTCAGTGATAAAAGCACATTGATAATGATGGTGATATCTTATAGCGTGTATTATAATATCATTAGAATTTTTATTACTGATACATGCTTTTGATTGCTAGAATTTGCAGTGTTTTTTTTTTCTGAAACTCAATATATAATTAACTAATTAATTCAAAGTATGAATACCTTAGCTCTTCTACCTCATTCACTGACACAGTTAATTCTGCCATTGAATTATTTTCTAAATGACAGTTTAATACAAACATGAATTATTGTTGCTTTGTTTTGAAAGAAACTCTTAACATTCTGCACATTTACTTTTTTATCAAGAGAAAAATTCCCATAAATGTGAATTATTCAGAAGATTCAGTGTTGCTATATGATAAAGAATGTCAAAGTTTTATAGGCAAGCCTGTCCCCCCTCCCGCACTACCACAGCACTCATTGTTTTTGTAGATTTTCATTCTCTTTTTGTTTGTCCATTGTTTTTATCTGCTAGAGCAAAATTTTCTTTCAATGGATTTCTATATTTTTGTGGATGAAAAATATACATAAACACTTTGTTAGAATTATAACTGTAGTTTAAAATAAGCTCTGAATGAGATTATAGTGAGCTTGTCTTTGATTTTTTTTTTTTTAAATCAAGCTTTGAGGCATGTCTGCACAAAATCACTTTTCCTCATATCCTCACTATCTGACTAATTTATAGTGGCATAGAAATCACACTCATATTTTACTTAGGTAAAGGAATCTATTCTAATCCATTCAGGAGGAGTGAGGGAAATGCTGGGAGCTCCACACAGACATCCTCTTTCAATTTGTCACTTCAGAACTGTCCCTACATTACATTGCAATTTTCATGCACCCTTAGTTAGATCAAGGCTACTTAGTATATGGCCCAGAATGTGACATCTGGCTTGCTTTTGCATTGATTTTTCTACAGTATTCCTTTTTTCTACTTACTTCCTTTCGAAGAACTGGGTATTTATAAGAAACACAATATGCTTGAAATAGATACACAACTCTCTTTCATGACACAGAATTTGATGGCAGGCAACATCAGGTAAACTTCCAAGGTGATACACAAACCACCTTACATACCTGGTCTGTTACTGACTGAAGCCATGGGGACGGAGGTGTCCCTGCTGGTGTGGACACTCAGGAGAACTCAACAACCACCCATTTCTTCTTTTAATAGTTAGTTTCAGTCCTGATTCTCTGGGAACACAGGCCACATTTTCAGCCTACATGATATCGGGCCACAGAATGTGCCTCCTAGGGTGAGTTTCTGAATAAGCAATTTCACTTTACCACAATTTTAATGAAGACACTTGTACTACCTTTACCCACTCTCATAAGGGAGCCTCAGTCTCTACTCCCTTCACTGTTCTATTTGAGAAATGTTACCAATCTCTATTCTGGAGAGTGAAGGAGTATTGGAAGGTGGATCTTTTCCAAATTATGCCTACCTAGCATAAGGGGAAATAAATCATTTATCTCAAGGCTAACAGTACAATTAATCATAAGGTTAATTTCTCATTGTACATGACAGTATGTAATACAAACTCAATATTTCTTGCCTTCTTGGAGTTAATAGCTTGAACAGGAGAAACTGTATATATAGATGATAGAGACAGAGGGAGACAGACAGATAGCTATTCATATATACAAACACAGCTAAATAAAAATGCATTGAGTGAATAATGGCAAATCTTTTGGAGAATCCTTATTTTTAAGTTCTAAAATGTAATCTAATTACCACATCATTAGGACTTCAGAAAACACTAGGAAGCTTTATTCCTGAGTTTCGTCATGATTATACCAAATAGTAGTTCGGTGAACTTACTTATTGCAGTAAAAAAAAAAAAAAATTAACCAAAATAATGTACAAATACCAATTGCTCTGTAAATGCTAATAATGTTATATGAGAAATGTACAGATGGTTTACAAGAATGATGAATCTACAATTACGAACTGCATTTCCTTACAAGATTTTTTTAAAAGATAAAATAGAATGTCTCTGCCTAGAATACTGCAGAGTGTACACTAATAGTATGGGTAGAAGCAAGTGGAGGACACCGTGAAAGGCAGAAAAATGATCTCAGATCTCAAAGCAATTGACAATAAGCTAGCTTGGTTTTGACTTGGGTATGACCATTAGCAATTCTTTATTATTATGTAACTAATTGTATATAGACAGTGATAAATTTATTGAAAAAAATAACTAGTGCATGCCCAGTATAAGCACAAATTTTAGTGCAGTTCTTTTGATTGATAAATAATTTGAAATTTAAAGAAAAATCATTGCCTGCCATGTGCCTTATTGTTGCCAAGAATGAACTTACTTTTGACCAAAAAACCCTAATATCAACCATGTATTTGATGATCTTTGATTAGAAAGTTTTGATAAAGAAAAAAATGAATTCAACTGCATTTTGTTTTATCTAATGGTCAGACAGACAAACTAATACCAATATCTACTGTTACAAGTCATCGTTAAATTCAATTCATTAAGATACATTGACTACTGTTCTTGGTTGTAAAAGTTCTTTATATGTGAACAAAAATTATAGCTTCAGGGGCCTCCCTGATGGTGCAGGGGTTAAAGTCTCAGCGCTATCAAGCAATAACCAGTCACAGCTCACTGCCATATGAGTTGTATCCTTGGCCAGGGAGCTAACCCACATAGTGAAGCAGACCTCTCCTGTCTCGCCCTTTGCTCCCCTCAGCAGTGTATTTCAGTAGATCCACCTGTTTTGCTCACCATTCCATCACTGGTGAATTCTCTCATCCCCAAGCCTCTGGGCTACACCCCAGTTCTTGTATGCATAAGTAAAAAAACAAAACAAAACAAAACAAAACAAAACAAAACAAAAAACATGGCTTCTAGTTTATGTGGGAAAAATAAAATTAGTTTGCATCTGATATCTAGTTATCTCTATATTCACTTTTTACTTCCATAGTTAAAACTAGTTACACATATAGAAAATCTTACAGAATTGATTCAAACTTTACTAATGCAGTCCAATATGATTATTTTTTTAAAAAATCACTTATTTTCAATAATATATAGTTAAACTAGGCATTTAAATTAAAATGATTTCACTAAAACTTTGGCTTTTCACATTTGACTGATAGCTAACATCTTCTAACTGGCTCTTTACTAATGTCTTCTGTTTGTGAAGATGACTTGGTTTGGGGGTGGAGGTAGGGTGTACAAAAGACACTAAAAAGAGATAACTAAAAAAGACACTAAAAAGACACTAAAAAGAGATAACTAATGTTACCAATATTGTGATGGTTGACCTTTTCAGTGTTATTCTGCTTAAAAATTTCCCCAATACTAAGCTAAATCTTTTCATTTTTCTCCATAGTAAAGATATATTTCTGCTGTCACCAAAGAGACAAAGATCCAATGAGAATTATTGCTAACTTTCCTTTCTCAATTATTCCTGGAAAATATTTTCTCATCACAGTAGTAATAATAATGTTAATGATAGTAATTCACATTCTTGTTACCACTTAATTTGCAACAAAATCAGTACATACCATGTAGAGAAATATGGATTCATTATAGTGGAGTTTTGAGCAATTTTTCTCTCCCTATTTAGCATAAGCAAATAAAACAATGAATGAATAAAATAATTACGTTTGAAATGTTAAAAGCTTGAGAGTAACTGGAGGTTGAATGAGGGTGTGCAGCTGGAGATGTAGCTGAAAATATGAATTAGGCTAGATTAATAAAGGCTTTATAAGCCAGCCTAAATAATTTGACTCTGTAATGGGCAAAAAGGAGTTAGCAAGTACTTTGAACTGTCATAATATAATTAAACTTTTAGAAAGGTAACACTATAAGTGATATAAAAATCTGAGCTAAGGGGCAGATAAAGAACTGGACTAACAACTAGCAGGCTGTGGCAATGGTATTAACAAGAGAGGATAAGAACTTAAATTGTGATCATCTGTGTGTATGTAGGAGAAACAGAACCAGAGGATAATTTTCATATATGACTAATATGATGGAGTTCCTGATTAAATGTAGAAGAGCACACTTTAAAGATTAGGTGGATGATGAAGCATAACATTAACTATTATCAAAAAAGAAGGATGAAGGCTGAAGAAAATATTTTTCTGAGCTTTAAATTTATTTTTCTCTAGTTAAAACTTGGTAGCTCTTACAAATGAGCATCTAATTCAGTTTGAAGGATATTCCTTTGGCTTTATCTTATAAATCTCATTTTGTTGTTGAAGCTACTGTTTGTTAAGCTATCCTATTTATTTTGAAGAGCTATTTGGTACTCAGTTATTGGTCCTTTCCCATAACATTCTGTACTTGTTTATGTCTACACAAACTATTTCCTTATTTTCCTGAGGATATTAAATATGCTAATCTGTGAAATTTCTTCTGCACCTAAAAATATATCTTTTTTTAAAGGTTTCCCCCCCCCCAGTTTTTGACTATTTTATTCCTTTTTCTTCAAATTGGATAATCTTCTCAAATATATATTGATTTTCCATTCATTACATCTTTATATTTGAAAACTGAAACATTCTGGCCTCCCTGGTGGCACAAGGGGTTAAGTCTTGGCATTATAAAGCAACCCCAGCCACTGCAGCACAAGTTCAATCCCTGGCCAAGGAGCTAACCCATAAGGCACAGTCTACCTCTCCTGTCTTGCCTGCTGCTCCCCTCAGCAGTGTATTTTAGTCAATCTACCTGTTCTGCTCCCCACTCTGTCTCTGGTGAATCCTCTCACTACCAGCCCACACCTTTAGCCTACACCCCACCTCTTCTAGCATGAATAAATAAAAAAAAAAATCTTTAAAAATAAATAAATAAAAATCAAACATTCAAGGAAAACTAGATTTCCTCATACAGGGCAGTTATAATGACTCACTGGCTTCATTATACTTGAATAAAACTGAGAGTGAACACTTTTTGGTTACATGGAAATAATTTGACAGGTTTAGTTTTCTTTATTCAGTTTTCTGAACACGAATTCTCCACCATGCAGATGAAGGCATACTTTCTGGATGTAGAGGTTCTCAGACAAGTAAGAAAGGATTGTGGCTCACACTGTTTGAATATTAACCTGATTCCTTTTTAAACTCCTGAAGTTCAACCCCTTTTTTAATATACTTGGTAATCCAAAATTCTGAGACGCAGACTATTTTTTTTTAAGATTTTATTTATTTTTTGTGTAGAAGAACTGGGGTATAGGCCAGAGGTGGTAGGGTGAGAAGATTCACCAGAGACAGAGTGGGGAACAAAACAGGCAGGCTAACTGAAATACATTGCTAATGGGAGCAGCGGGCGAGACAGGAGAGGTCTGCGGCCCCATGTGGGTCAGTTCCCTGGCTGGGGATTGAACATCAGGTCTTCGCTCTGGGCCACTGCCATCGTGGTGATAGTGCTGAGACTGAATCCCTAGGCCATCAGGGAGGCCTTAGCCTCATAATGTTAAGGTTAAATCTGCTTACTACTTATTAATAGTCCCTTTAGTAAGAGTTTTAAATTGAAGGTTTCTGTTCCTAATATACCATCTATTCCTATTCTTCCATTTCATTTCATTTTTCCAAATATTTTCTTTTTAATTTATTAATATCTGTGTGCTCCTTTGTTGTCAATGACCTATTTATTTTTGATCACCTGAATGAACTCTAAAGAGGGAAGGAATCTAAATTTGCATGGTTAAATTGTGTTCTCTTTTTCCAAATACGCTATTTAACATAGTAAACTCATTTATTTTCCAATTCAAATCTCAATTCTGTTTTAAAAATTATAGAAGAGGGCATCTGTCTACCTTTCTCAAGGGCTTCAAATACCTACTTTTATAAACATAAAAATATGGAGGTATTATTAGACATTGGAGTTAGTATTATGAAATTAATTAAACAAACCCTTCATTTTTCAGCTGTAATTTAAGTCACAAACTCAATTTGTGGGAAGAGAAATACATATTCTATCAGTGTGAGAAGATTGTGGGTTTTGATAGAAGATATGTAGCCTAGATAGTACCCACAGAAAGTTTTCCACTGGAATTTTCCACTGACTATGTAAGTTTATGCAGTAAATTCCCCAGAATCTTGCATATAGCAAGGATAAAAGCAAAGGATATCTGATTTTTTTACTTATCTTCCTTTCATAATTCATGTTCTTATTTAAAAAGTGGATTCCAACTTGATAGAGTCTTAGTCTAATATTATAAAATATACATTTATATATTTTTCTCATATTAATATATTTACATATTTTCTCATATTTATGGCTATGCCCATCATTTGAAATAGCTACTAATTAATAAATTTATTTGCCCATCTATCAGTAAGGTTTAGGGGAAATAAAGGAAGGAAACACCAATATTTAACAGGGCTGTCTTTAGGTATTGGATGGATAGTATAGGTATTTATATTGGTGTAGTTTGTATTTTCCAACTTTTAAAGTTTTTAGTATGAGTTTCCTTGGATGAAAGTAATCTGTAGGGGCTTCCCTGGTGGCCTATGGATTCAGTCTCAGTGCTGTCTCCATGGATGGCAGTGGCCCAGAGCAAAGGCCTGAGTTCCATCCCCAGCCAGGGAGTTGACCCACATATGGCGCAGCAGACCTCTCCTGTCTCGCCCGCTGCTACCCTTAGCAGTATCTTTCAGTAGATCTGCCTGTTCTGTTCCCCACTCTGTCTCTGGTGAATCCTCTCACTCTCCCATACCTCTGGCCTACACACCCCAGTTCTTATATGAAAAAATCAATAAAATTAAAAAAAAATAAAAAGGATGCCAGTAAAATTTCAGTTTTGGTTAGATAATATTTTTTTTAAAAGAAAATAATCTGTATATTGTTATGTATCTATGTGCTTGGATGGTAATATGCCCCTTGGAACAATGGAAACTCTATTTTGGGTACATTTCCAGCCCTCTTCATTTATTTTGATATTTAAATCCAATTGTGAGTAAGCTCAACCTTAGTGCTCTATTATCATACACCAGCTCATCCTTTAAAAATTATTGGTAGATAAAAGATGCAGAACTAGGTGATAGTTTTGCTACAATTAAACTAATTGTTTTGCTACAATTAAACTAATTGTTTAACTACTTTCCTGAAGTTTGTGAGTCATTCTAGTGAATTATCAAACCTGATAAAGAAACCCCTAAATTTGGAACCAGCTGATAAGAAGTGAAGAGGGACCTCCAACTTGTGACTGAAGTATGAAGTAAAAGCAGTCTTCTTGAGTACTATGTCCTTAACCTGAGAAGGCTAGCCTAACTCATTATAATTGATATAAGTCATTGCAGGTGGAGACTCCATCTCTGTTTCAGACACCAAAAACTATGACTCTTCCAAATTCTCCTTTTTGTAAATTATGCTTTGGTGTTCACACTTTGCATTAAAGAAAAGTTGACTTTCTTTAGCAAATAGTTATTATTGATTGCCTACTCTGATTTAGTAATAGTCACAACCTTTATTTTAGAGAAGAGCTAAGATAGAAAACCGTCAGTCCGCTTCTTAAAGTGTTCCATATCAGGATTTATTTCCTCAAATGTCCAATTTCAAGATTTCAAAATTAGTCAGTCTCTAATCTAATATACCCCATCTTTTCTCAAGGACAAGTCAGTATTAAGAGAAAACAAAAATTAAGGGACTTAAGGGACGGTAGCATAGGGATATTTAAACTGAAACATAGTAGGAGAAAGAAACACAGGAGAAAGAAAAATAAATGAGATAAAATATTTGTGCATGATAAAATATTGTGAAGACAACTTTAGAAGCAAATTGAGACAATGTAGAAGATTTGAAAAAAAGTTTCATTGTTTTCTAATGATTCTACTTTGCATAGCATTTAAATTGATATTAAATCCAATTGTGAGTAAGCTCAATCTTAGTACTCTATTATCATACATCACTTCACACTTTCAACAGTATTGGTAGATAAAAAATGCAGAACTAAGTGATGGTTAAAAATCACTGTAAGAAGATGAAAAAGAAGGACTTAACTATATTTCATATAACATAATTGGGAGCAAACCCAAGCTATATTATTATGTTTGACAATTATTAAAGCCATACTCTGAGATACTGTTAACTTTTACAGCAATAACATGGAATTTAAAGAGAACAAATATATGGCATAGAAAGTATTCGTTTGCATATTAATATAATGATACCATTTTTCCTGATGATGTATAGCTTAAACAACAAAAAGATGTTCTAAATGATTTTATCTCTGATTTCAAATTAGTCAATACTGACTTCTGCTTTAGGACAAATAAAATATATTTACCCATGCATTACTTAAAGTTAATTAATGCTGGCTTCTACTCCATCCCTACTTTTTATTCTCATTTTTCCCCCCGATAGGAATATGAGAGAAATGACAATTTTATCTCTGATTTCAAATCCACAGACATAAATTTCCCTTGATTTTCTGAATTTGTTTCTCAATAGATCATCCTTAGATTTCTCTACATTATCTGCCCATAAAAACCTGTGAATTTACAAAAAGTCATACAAACCATCTTATATTAAAATATTAATAAATTTAGTGGTTTATAATATCCTGTCATTCAAAAAAGCTACAAACATATTTTAATTGATTTTGTTGATTTTGTTCTGTTTGTCAATTTCTACAAACATTTGGCTATTTAATATTTACATTAGTCTTTTCAGGCTGCCGTGGACTGAAAAACTGAAAGAACAGAACTTCATTTCTGCTAATTTGGAGGATAATTCTGAAGGACATAAGTTGCAGATCTGAGTCCCATCAAGGTTGGTTTCTGGAAAAAGCTTCCTTCCTCTCTTGTTGTCCTTTTGATGTAACCTCACATGACCTTTCCTCTGTGTGCAAGTGAAGAGAGAGCTTTAAGGTGCCTGTTTCTTTTTTTTTTAAAGGATGCCAATCCCAGCAGATTTGGCCCCATGCTATGACATCATTTAACCTTAATTAACTTCCAAAGGCAGTATCTCCAAATAGCATTTCATTGTGAATTGGGGCTTCAATATATGGATTCTGGGGGGACATATTTCAGTTCATGGAACTATCACACAAATAAATGACTCACTATATACTAATCACAGGGCATGGTTAAGAAACATAAATTAGAAGAAGAACTGAGTTTCTGAGTTTCTGGTTTGTAAACAGATTAAGTTTTTAAGTCATCTTGAAATTTGAAATACTGCCAGTACGTTAGTTTCTATGCATAATCTGAACACTTGAGTTTGTATAACTATGTATTAATATGAAAGAGGGTATGTGACTACTACTTCCATTTCTAACAATGAATGAATAAAATATCAATAATATTTATGTAATTTGAACAATATCACAAAAAAGTTAAAAGTAAAACTAGAATCCCAGCTACCTGACTTCACATGGTTAATAAGAATGATCTGCATTTCTACCACTAATTATCAACAAGGTAGTACTGTAGAATTTTATTTAATTCAGCTTACTTGGAACAGTTGGAAGAAAGAAAGATGGTATAGAACCAATCTTAATAACAGTGCTAATGATGCTGGGAGTGCACTATTACCCCCACAATAACAGTTCACCCCTCCAATTAAAAAATTGTAAGAGATTATTCAATTTCTTATTTGAGGGACTTCTATGAGTCATATCTCTCATATTCATATTGGCGGGGGGGAGGAAAGTGAGGATAAAATGTAGGAATGGAGTAGAGCCAGCATTAATTACTTTTAAGTAATGCATAGATAAATAAATTTTATTTGTCCTAAAGCTGAAATCAATATTGACTAAGAAAAAAAAAAACTATGTAAGCAAAACAAGATGTCAGTTGAAAAGTTGTCCTTGACTTTATATTGCTAAGCAAGTAACTGTTTAAGCCCACATATGTTTATGGTTGACTTTAAAAATCATTTACATTTTGCATAATAAAATATCAAAGCCAGAGATAGAGTACTTTGGATTTTACTCTGCCTCACAAAAGCATTATATTAACTCAGAAATCAAGAATTTCCACAAAAATACTTTGCAGAAAATATAACTTGATGACTGACTTACCACTCATTTTCAGCATAGCCTAGAAATCGAACAGATGGTAGACTTGCCACCACTGTGAGTCTGATAACTGCACTGACTTTCATTAATTTAAGACAAAGGACAGCATAGTTTACAGGAGGTTCTATTGCACAAAATAGTTTCTGTTCAACACATATATGGTACATGCATTTTGCAGGAAATCAAGTGCTATAACCACAAAAATCAATGTTCCTTCATTTGCAAATTCTTAAAATATGTATAAAATGTATGGAGCACCAAGGACATGTCTAACTCAGCAAGTGGCAAATTAGGTTTTGGACTTTTCTGTTTCTTGACACCAAAGCCTATATTTGGACAACACAGATTCTGCTTTGGGTTATCTGGGTAAAATCCTTTAAATCAGCAACCTAAAGTATTAAGCATCATAAAACTAGATGGAGAGCACTTTAAAAATTACCCACCCTCCAGAGGCCTCCCTGGTGGCGCAAGGGGTTAAGATGCAATCTATGAAGCTGTCCACAGCCACTGCAGCACGGGTTCCATCCCCAGCCAGGGAGGTGACCCACATGGTGCAGCAGACTTCTCCTGACTCACCCGCTGCTTCCCTCAGCAGTGTATTTCAGTCATTTCTCCTGCTCTGTTTCCCACTCTGTCTCTGGTGAATCCTCTCACCACTCCACACCTCTGGCCCACACCCCAATTCTTATATGCATAATAAAATAAATCTTCAAAAAAATTACCTGCCCTCCAAAACTAGTAATATTGCTTTATATTAGTGATGAAATCTGACAAATAAAATTGGAGCTAATTAATCAGTGTCTGTTCTTTACTCCAAATGCAGAAGAAAATGAACAATAATAGCTCTATGTGGAGTAATTACTAAGAATATTAAAAAGATAAGAATGATTTGGCTCACAGCCTAACAAAAATTCAGTCAAGGAATCAGAAGGAAAATATTCCCTAAAAGCACATTTACAGCCATTTGACTAAAAGCAGGTAGATAAATATCTGCTTGTTATGATTTGGGAGGCAAAGAAAAGTCACAAAATAACCTTGATCCTACAGTAAATAAAATTTCAATTACAATATAATTTCTTACTTAATGATAAAGAGCCACATTTTAGCCACAAGGTATGCAAACATTTATGCATATTTCCACAAAATTATAGTCAACTTTTATATAAATATAGATTCTCCTTTAAATAAGTAAAAAGAAAAAATTGCTTTATTTTCTAGCTTACATTTAGAGATGTTTATTGGGGACTTTCTTTGGCATTTCTACATGGAAAAATATTTACCATTTTCCTAAAATAGCTATTAATTTCTTCATTTTTGCAAAAAAAGTCAATAGTTGGTGATATGCATAACTATTAGAACACATGGTTTTTACAGACATGAAACATGATATATGTAAGGAATTAGATGTTGCCAACTTTTTCTAAGTAATTAACATTAGAATTTGTATTCAACAATTATTTGCTGAGTGACAAAATTATACAAACTACTTAGAAGGTAATGAGTAGATACAAAAATTGAAAGACCAATGGCTGCCTTCAGAAAACTTTTAGGAAATTAACAGATATATACATACTTAAAGACTACAAGGGAAAAATGTCTAGATAAAATATTGGGAGTAAAAATCTTTGATGTGTACATAAAAAGGTCCTATGAAAAATAAATTATTCCCTATAAGTTGTATTTGTAAATGGAAGAACAATAGAAATAATTTAGATTTTATTGATAAATAAGGAATTTGAAGTAGACATAAGGGCATATACAGTATTTGATAAATAGCCAAACAATTTTATTTTGTTCAATATCAAATTTGGATAATATGAAAATAAAAGAGAGATATTTACTTTTGGAGTATTCAGTGGATAAGAGTTTGGAAGTAGAACATTTAGCTAGGAAGTATTGCAACAGATTTGTTCCAAGAAGATGAGAATCTAAAATAGGGTGGTTGTGTTTAAAAATAAGGTCCTGACAATTTATGAACTATAGGATATAAAGAAAGATAATGTAAAACTAATGTCAGTGTTCTTAGCCTAGTGTATTAATAGATGTGGCGTACATAGAAACAAGCCTCCTCACTGGGAAAATAGTAAGCATATGTTCTAGTTTATTTTGTAGCAAGATAGCCAGGTATTAATAATTTCAAATATATATATATATTAGCATTTATGTTATGTTCAGATACATCTTTTCTAAAACATTTTGCATATTGATGCCAAAACATAATTATTTAATTTCTGAATGTCTAGTGTCAGTTTGTTTATATAAAAAATAGATTCAGTGGTTATTCTTAACTACTGCCTTCATATTACTGCTATGGACTTCAGTGAAAATGGCAGAGTAAGGAATTTCAAAGGTCAATCTCTTCATAAAAGCAACAAGTAAATTGAATCTTTTGGAATCAACTTTTTTAAAAACTGCATGAATTAAGAATATTTTATAATAATGCATAATGAAGACAGACTGGTTGAATCCCAACAAGAATAAAGAGTTTTAAGGTATTCAACTTATGCTTATCCCATCCAGCCCATTCTTCCCAGCTAAGGGCAATGTATTCCTGCTTAGGCAAACAACAGAATAGCCAAAATGCTTGTGAGGAAATCTATGGAATGCCATGATTTCAGGAATAAGAGTTTTGAGAAATATAAATATTCTCCTTGCAAAGTAGAAAGTCCTAAGCATTTGTATACATACACATGTTCAAGAAGTTCTTAAAAATACCTAAACTCTTACCTCTGGCTGGAACTTAGGCTTTTTACAAAAAGGAAGTGAAGACTAAGACAAGCTTACACACTGAGTATCTGTGTATTGAAGGCATGAACACAGAGTCCATCTTCAAAGACATATATATCTCCATCCCAAGCATTTAAACAAATACCTTACAAACTCCAGCTTAGAGTTGTGCAGATGGACCCAAATCATGCACACTTCACCTGCCTTATGTGACTATCTATATGACAATCTATGCAACCACATTACAATGTGCCACCTAAGAAATTAAATCAGCATTCCGGATTAACTGATCTGTTTTGATTCTCTATTCATTCTTCACGGTCTGTACAATCTCTTGTTTAGAATATATTCTCTAGTCAGTGTCACATTAGTGTACCTTAAAAGCTGTTTCTGCTTGAAGCCTTACTGTCTTTTCCCTATAAAATGCATTAAACAGATAACTTCAAAAGTGAAGGGTTTTCCTAAATGAGAGCTGTTAGATGTGGTATCTCTGGTGGCTCTGTAGGAGAAGTAATAGTATCAAGTGCCATTAGTTAGGGTGAGAAATCAAATTAACATCTGGCCTGATGAAACACTTATTTTAAAAGCTAATATATCCAAAATCCAAATCTGACCAGAACCCCATGGTGCTGTAAGATTCAAGACTTCTGAATATTTACCGTAGAATTAGAGGATCCCTGATGACTGGAGAAAAGTCAGTGGACTTTGTATATTTCAACCAAATGCAGGAAGTTAAAATGAATTTTTTGTTAGCCCAAGAAATCCAAAGGAATGTAAACCTATTCAAAAAAGACTTCTTTTCTACTTGAAAAGTTCTGTATTTGATGATGAATATAAGGGCAACTACTTTTACTTTCTCCCAGTTTAGATCCTTCTAAATTGATTGGAAACAATCATGTTCCATTGGAAATAAAACAGTTCATGTGGAGAATAATTTTACTGAATTTATGATTTATCCTATTGCAGGTATTTTGCTAATCAACTAAATGCTATTTTGGGTAATCTTCAAAGAAGTCTATGAAATAGGTATTACTTATTCCAATATTACAGAATGGGAAGCTGTACCACAGTAAGAAAAAATTTAATTTGTCAAAAGATGGCATAGCTAGAGAGTTTATTGTGTGATAAAAGAACACATGGTAGAATATTAATGTCAGTAACTAGTGGTGAATATTTGTGGATGCTACTTGGAACATTTCTGCTTCAATGCTTAAATTTAAAATGTTGGGGGAAATATTATACAGCTAGTAATTAGAGTAATGGGGATTTCTGTCAGGAATCATTGTTTCTAAAAAGTACACTTTACCCTTCCAGTGTTTACCAGTTTTGCAGGAATATCATGAGAGCATAACTTCTGTCATATCATAGAAAGAGAAGGCAATTTGGGAACTAAAGAACAAAATTCAAATCCAAGCTTTCTTACCTTTCACCTGATCTTGATTGCTAATAATTAAAACCAAGCTTATAATGCTTTTTTTTTTAAGATTTATATATTTATTTGTACAAGGACTGGGTATGGTCAGAAGCATGGGAGGGTGAGAGAATTCACCAGAACCAGAGCAGGGACAGAATAGGCAGACTGAAGAAACACTGCTGAGGGGAGCAGCAGGCGTCAGGAGAGGTCTGTGCGATATGTGGGACCCTGGCTGTGGGCTGGGGATTGAACTGGTGCTGCAGAGGCTGTGGGCAGCTTCGCAGCCCAGCGCTCAACCACTGCGCCACCAGGGGAGGCCCAAGCTTATAATGCCCTTAAGTGTTACCTATAATAACTTTTGTGAACTAGTGTAAGAATTATGTTCAAGTACCATAAAAAAACAGGTATAGGCAAAAAATGATGGTAAGAAAGAATTCCTTAGTTCCACTACTATTTTAAAAGCAACAGATTATCTCTGCAAAGAGCTGATGAGACTAAGCAACAACAAAGAAAATAATCCAGTCAAAAAATGGGCAAAAGAGCTAAAAAGAAACTTCTCTGAAGAGGAAATGCAAATGGCCAACAGGCATATGAAAAAATGTTCAACATCACTTGTCATCAGGGAAATGCAAATCAAAACTACCATGAGATACCATCTTACACCAGTGAGAATGGCACATATTAAAAAAACTAGCAACAACAAGTGTTGGGGAGGGTGTGGAGAAAAAGGAACTCTTCTGCACTGCTGGTGGGAGTGCAAACTGGTCCAACCACTATGGAGAGCTGTGTGGAGATTTCCGGACCTACTAAACATAGAGCTTCCATATGATCCAGCAATTCCACTCCTAGGTCTTTACCCAAAGGACACAGAAACATCCATTCCAAAGAACACCTGCACCCCTATGTTTATAGCAGCACCGTTTACAATAGCTAAGCTTTGGAAACAGCCCAAATGCCCAAAAATAGATGACTGGATCAAGAAGATGTGGTACATATATACCATGGAATATTACTCAGCATTCAAAAAAGATAAACACATGCAATTTGCAGCAACATGGATGGCGCTGGAAGGGATCATGCTCAGCGAAATAAGCCAAAAAGAAAAAGAAAAATACCGGATGGTCTCACTCATAGCAGGAATCTAGAAAACTTAAATAAGGGACCAGGAAAATGAATAACTATAAGAAAGTGAAAATCAAAATCAACAGAAAACTATGAACCAGAGACACTTTTTGGGGGGTGAGGGGCGGGAGGGGAGGGATTGGGGTCAGAATGGGGGGGCTGCAATTGTATGGGGAATATAAAAATAAAATTTATTATTTAAAAAAATAAATAAAAGCAACAGATTATCAAGGTAGAAAAACAATGTTGTTTTTTTTTTTTTTTTTTTTTTTCTGGTAGGATTCTGGAAGTTTTCTTTTAAAATGGTGAAAAATATTTTGAAACTTAAAAACTCTTAGGGAATGAGGCACAGTCACAATAAAGGGAATCTAGATACTTCAGGGAGAGAAGTGGTATGGATCATCAGATATTTTGTAGAAATTACATATTTTCTAGTTACATAAATGAGAGGTTACTATCTATCTATCTATTATCTATCTATCTATCTATCTATCTATCTATCTATCTATCTGTCTATCTATTATCTCTGTTCAGTTTCACCACATCTCTCCACCCAGGTGTGGCCACCATAGTTCTCCCACCACCAAAGCACCCATAGTCCATCACCATAGTGCCTTGTATTGTTTCCTACTCTTGTATCCCACCCCTTCTAGATGCCTCAGATCTACGGTGTACTTTCAAAGGTTTGTCTTTGACTCTTTGGTTTCTCTATATTCCACACATAAGTGAAACCATCAATATTTATCCCTTTCCTTCTGACGTATTTCCCTTAGCATAATGCCTTCCAGCTCCAGCCATATTGCCAATATTGATTCAAACTTTCAGCAAGAAGTCAAGAACATACTGAGATGGACCCAGTCCTTCATACTGGTTGTCAGGTGGGCATAATGGTTAGCTTCCACAGAAAAGTCAGGAGAGAATGTAATTACAGAAAATCTGCTATGAGAATGGCAAAGATTTCTACTTGAGAGATTTGAAGATTCTTGCCCAAATCATGGTTGTTTATTGGACAAAAATATTAAATGAGACTTGAAGATGAGAGAAGTGCCCCATTGTGGGAAGTATGGTTCTGTGGCCTATACATGTAGCTCTATATGAAAAGTTAAAATTTTTACCCACATGATATTCAGATACATTTTACCCTTTAATAGCACCTTTAATAGTATTATAGTATAATAGTACTCTTTAATAGTATTAAAGTGAATCACATTCTCTCATTTTTGACGATCATAGAGAACTCTTCCATAAAATTGGTTTTGCCATGCTCACAGATCACCTTTCAGAAAACTTGTTCTTGACTTTCAGGCCCAAATTTCTGCTCTTGGTCAGAACTAGGTGGGCCAGAAATCAGGGCCAAACCAAAACAAAAGAGAATATGGTAGTTATAATCATTTTACATTTCTTAGCTGGTTTAAACATGAAATGAACTGAATAGTTATTGACACTGAAAGAAAATTTTTCTTACAGTAGAAAGATGTACAGAGGCAGAGAAGATGGTAATTGTTTTAGACAGCCAGGATTCTGTGCTTAACTCTTGCCAATATTATGCATCTCTTAGATGCTAGTTATTTAATAGAGGAGGAGATTCCCATGGAGAAAACTTATATTAATGTTCTTTGATTATAGGTAAAAAAAAAAAAAAGTTGGGCCTCCCCCGGTGGCGCAGCGGTTGAGCGCTGGGCTGTGAAGCTGCCCACAGCCTCTGCAGCGCTGGTTCTATCCCCGGCCACCAGCGAGGGTCCCACATGGTGCGCAGACCTCTCCTGCCATGCCTGCTGCTCGCCTTAGCAGTGTATTTCATCATTTTGCCAGTTCTGTTCCCTGCTCTGGCTCTGGTGTATTCTCTCACCCTCCCATGCTTCTGACTGTACCCAGTGCTTGTATAAATAAAAATAAATCTTTAAAAAAAAAACAAAAGTCTATGTTTGTGCCTCTGAACATGAAGTAGCTATGAAACACATTCTGTTATGTTGTTCCTAAAGAATCATCCTAATTTCCAAAAAGAATTTTCCACACTGATTGGAAGAAATTGTCAGTGAGAAGTTAACAGAGTAAACTCTATGGAGAAGGAAATAGTGAGATTAGATGAAGCAAAACCAGCAGCAAGACCCAAGAGAAAACAGCTAAGGTAAACTAGTAGAGCAGAAATGTTAGAGGCATCAGCCTAAAGACCAGCTGTGGCTAGAGGAGGGAAGACAGGAGCAGCAAAAACTCATGAAGATTCTAGACGACAGGCAGTTTATGAGACAACGAGGGATCTCAATGTTGCCTGCATTAACCAATAAGGAAAGCACAAAAGCCATTGGGTAGCCAAGAGGAAAGGAAAATGAAAATGAATGAGAACCTCATATTTTCAAAAGAGCCTGAAAGGTTTTTAGGCCTTTTTCATTAGTCTTGATTATCCTCTATGGCTTGGGGAGAGAAGAAAATACTATAAATATCACAGAGACAGGTACATTAGACTTAGAATGAAGTAAAAAAATTCACACATTAGAATGAAGCTTCATATAGTAAATACCAAAGTTGTTTCAATAGATACTTTGAAATAAAGAAGTGCCCAAATATTTTCATCATAACCTATATCACTGAATCACATAATTTTCAAATGGAATCTAGACTATATGTTCATTAACATTAATGACATGTTACAACTTGCTTTTATTTGAGTGGAGTCTGTGATCATTACCTGTAATAAGTTTCATAATTTTTTTTAATTTAATATCAACGACAACTGTTCTGTGTGGGAATAATATTATCCCTCTTCTTAAAGCTAAGTAAATTGACTGTTACTATGTAAAAAGGGTGTTGTTTTAAACGACAGAGCCAATTCACCATATTCTGTTAGAGAAATTAAAAGATAATTTTCTTATAAAAATGAAATGGACATAGAGTAAGATTCCCTTCAACTATTACTAAATACTAAAGAGAATACACTTTAGTTTTTATAGTTAACTTGTAACTGAGATAGTCTTAATGTTCCCCTCTGCTTTAGACAGGTTTCTTATTAACTGTTGAACTCTGACCTCACTTTTCTTAGAGCATTTACTTTAGAAAACTTCCTATTACAAATTCTTTCTGTCTGTTGATATTTAAATATATTCTCAGTCTATAGCCAGGTTTGCAAGGCAGGAATTTCATCCTCAAGAATTTAGGATCCATCCCTCTGAAATGTGAACATTAAGGAAAAAAGTACCACTGTCTTCTAGACAAACCAATTTCTATGTGTATGTATATGGAGGATGGGGCAGTTGAATTTAATAGTTTTCCCCTACTGCAATAGCATTTTTTAAAAGATTTATCTATGCATACAAGAACTGAGGTACAGATCAGAGGTGTGGGGGGTAGAGCATTCACCAGAGATAGACTGAGAAACAGAACAGGTAGATCAACTGAAATACACTGCTGAGGGGGTCAGTGGGCAAGTCAGGAGAGGTCTGCTGCATCATGTGGGTAGCTCCCTGGCCGGGGATCGAACTTGTGCTGCAGTGGCTGTGGCTAGCTTCATAGGCTGCATCTTAACCCCTTGGGCCACCAGGAAGGCCCTGCAATAGTCTTGAATGGAAACTTTCTTGCCTGTTTAATTTGTTGATACAATTTTTGATATTTTCTAAGAACTTAAAGTTGTTAACAACTTAATAAACTCAAGGGTAAAGTGCATTACCATTTTCTAATTATTCATTTGCTTTTTCAGTAGAATTTGAATTTTTAATAAATGAGAGTCAGTGGTTCCTATATTTATTTTGTGTCTTTTTAATGAAGGATATTAACATGAACTCACTGTATAATTGGTATAAAACCATGATAACACAACTAGATATGACTTGGGGCATTCTTAGTTCATATTTTCACAGATACCCCTACTGTTCATGAAAGCAAGTTTAGATTTAGTAAACTGACAAAATGATTACGGTTTCAAAATGGCAGTGCAAAGCACAAAAATGGGAAATTAATATTATTATATTTACAAACTTTGTTTATCACTGAATCACATTATTTTCCAGGTGAATGTTGTCACATTGGATTTCCAGGGACTCTGTCTCTAATGATTATTATTGTTTCTTACAAACAACAATTCATTAAGACAACTCTCTATGGAATACCTTACCATATGAGGTATTTCTTCACATCATGAGCAGATTTAAAAAGAAAATATTTTTTCAATTTGATTTATTCATGTAAAATATTAATAAGGCAAAAGAGTCACACTGAAATATTTAGTTTATAAAAAGACATTGGAGATGGAATACAACAAATACATATTAAAAGCATGAAAAAGAACAGAATTTATAAAAATGTAGCAGCAGTCAAACATAAAAGCAAGCAATAATAAACATGCAAATCAATATAAAGCAGCAAAGCAAAAGTAAGAATTAAGATTTAGGTATATTCAGATTTGTGGTAGAAACTGATATTAAAGACATATTCTTCTGTTTGAATTTCTGTTATGACATGATTGAAAACTAGACAGAATCCATTTTAACATTAGTTATAACTTTGTGATCTATAGTGGTATTTCTAGTTATACTTACAATGATAAAAGAAAGTAATAGAAATAAATATGTTTCAAAAGTAAAGATTATCAATATTTTTCATGCTGGCAATAAGGTAATCTACAATATAGAGGACACATTTTTAGTCCTTCAACAAAGTATTTTATAGCTTTGTATTTTCAGGAAAGAATAGAAATTTAGGGTAGTTTATTGGAAAACATGCTCATGCCATTTGTATTAAAAAAAAATAGCATATTTAAGGGCCTCCCTTATGGCCTAGGAGTTAAGTCTCAGTGCTATCACCTATAGGGCCTGGATTTGAACCCCCACCAGGGAGCTACCCACATGGCACAGTAGACATCTCCTCTCTTGGTTGCTGTTCCCCTCAGCAGCGTATTTCAGTAATCAGCCTGTTCTGCTCCCCACTCTGTCTGTGGTGAATCCTCTCACTCCCCACACGTCTGGCCTACACCCCAGTTCTTCTATGCAAAAATAAAGATAAAAAATTTTTAATTAAGAAATAGTATATTTAAGTGTGCATGTGTATGCATGTGTGCAGATATCCCCTTCTGAAAACAGCACTTTATAGTTTCTGTCCACAATTGGAGAGAAGTCATAACTAATTCATAACATTGTAATTTTATCATTTTTATTTGTATTGTTTTTTATTGAGGTAACTTTGATTTACAACACTGTATATGATTCAGAGGTCTCTAAATCTTTTCAGATATCTGATACTACACCATGCCTACTACCAAAATAACGATATCATAACTGCTGGTGCAAAATTCTTACAGTACTGTGCTATTAAAAAATATTATCTTATCCCTTATGATTGAAAATTTCTCTGAATGCCACAACCTATTAACCATGTATATAATTTAATTTTAGTATTGTCCATTTAAGACTCAAGTAATAATATAAAATATGCTAGTTAAAATTTAAAAAGTTAAAGATTACTAAAGAACCCAAAATCATGAAGATCTTGTCAAATTTCAGACTCATCATTTCCATTAATGTCCAAATATCCTATATATTGACTTCCATGTATTGCCTTACTCTTAGTTTTCTCTGTAGCAGAATTTCTCAGGGAGTTACCTATTGTCATTATCTCTATGTTCTCATGTTCTATTCTTTCCTCAACTCATCCTAGCTCCATTTCTTCCACTCAACCACTAACAAAACCTATTGTTGTAAGGTTACTGTGATCCCCATCGGTTTATTATCTCAACCACCCACCACCCAGCCTGCTTTAATATAAAACACATGGGAGAAGAAGCTTTTTCTGTCTACTTTGCAACTATTTACTGAATGTCCAAATACCTGTAGTGCAGTGAGAAATCAATAAGTATTTGTTCAGTGATTGAAGATTAAACAATAATGAAGAGACCTTTAATAAATATGTATTTTACTCAAGGATTAAAGAGACATTTTGTAGAAATTATATATTTTCTAGTTACATAAATGAGAGGTTCTTATCTATCTATCTATCTATCTATCTATCTATCATCTATCTACCTATTTATCTATCTATTATCTTTCTTCAGTCTCACCACATCTCTCAAGGCTTCCCAACATAATTCTCATCCTGTCTCTAACTATTGCAATGATTTTGTACCCTTAAAACTTGAGATAACCTAGACATCCCCTAGTTGATGAATATAGCTTTCTTAAGTCCCTGAAACCTTCCATGTGTATACTATAAGTTGCTTGTTTTTTGTTTGTTTTTGCCAATGTGTTTGTATGTAAACTTGACCATGTGCAAAAAATTCACTTAACTAAATATGTACATACTCATTACCAACTTTAAAAAACATCAACCTCCTTTGCATTATGCTAAGTGGAATAAATCAAACATGGAAAAAATCATTTCTGTGTGGAATCTAGATTAGTCAGACTTACAGAAAAAGAGAATAGAATGGTGGCTGCCAAGGGGTGATAGATTAAGGTAATAGGGAACAAATACTCAATTATGACATAAAAAAACTCCGGAGATCTAATGCATAGCATGGTGACTATAGTTAACAATAACATATTATATACTTGGAAGTTACAAAGCTTCCACATATATACACATATACAAGCACTAATTATATGAACAATCTTATTGTGACAATAATTTTTAGAACATACACATGTATCAAATCATAATATTATATCCTTTAAACTTATGCAATGCGAAATGTCAATTATATCACAATAAAATGAAAAAAGCTCCTGTTTTATAATTTACCTTCCTTCAAAAGTCTCCAATGAAATCCAAGATCCTTTGATTAAAAATTAAAATCTTCAATACAGTTTCTTAAGCTTACCTCTCACTACTTTCACAGATATTAGGATAATATCTGTGAAAAGAAAAGCCCTTCCTATGAATCCACAACAAAGAAAACATACTTTAAAAATTCCAAAAATTGGGAGTAGAAATGATATTGACTTAATACAGTCTGGGTAAATAATTTGATTAAGAACAAATGATCAAGGAATTCAATCATTATAAACAAACTGTGTTTTTTTTATTAAGACTAATATTTGAGTTAGGTCAATGTCATAGCAATTCAATGTCTTGCCATCCTTGTGCTATGCTGCCCTATCCATCAGACCAAATAAAACACCAAATAAAATGCATCATGGGTAGTTCAAACTGCACAAAAGTGATTGTTTACTTGATACTTGATCACAAGTCTTAAATATTGCATTCCAAACGATTGCTTTATTCTTAATCTGAGCAGATAATATAAATATAATATCATCTCAGCAACCAAATTCAACTATAACTAAATTAAGGGCCAGATTGTGAGTGGATATATTTCAAGATTGTTTATTAATAACATTGTCAAGTATGTAACCATTATTCTACTAAACACATGATATATATGATTTCCTTACAGCTAAGTGGAATATTATGAAAATTAAGTAATGCAGGAACCAAAACTATCTTCACTGTCATGTTTCATCCCTGCACCCAACCTTTGAAAAAAATTAAATTTCTAAATCATCAAAGCTAAAACTTTGAAATATGCCCAGGTACTTGACTTCTGCTCCATATGTGCAGAAATGTAGAAAGAATTGGATCTAAGTCAACAGCTCACACTAACCAAGTGAGAAGAAGAAAATACATTGACAGAACTGCCCATCTATGAATCATGGTGCTAGAGCAGGTGTTTATAGAAAAAAAGGAAATATCAGGTTTTCTTAAGAAACTAATAACTGGAGGGTAATTGAGGATGATAGTATTTATCAAGCTTCAGAGAAACTCCTTACACATCTCATTGTGTAGTATGAACTAGCTGGGTTCTAGATAGGATCTTTTTCAACTGAAGCAACAATGCCATGCTTTCAGAAGAAAATGTTTGGTTTGACATGCTGTAAAATATTCTACAATCCAAAAAGTTTTATATAGCTATGTAACATAAAATATTTTAACTTGGTTTTCACCTAAAATATAAGAAAATATTATTTTAGATCTGTGCTCACGTACCTCCAATCATGGCAGTTCCAAGTATCTTTGGGTTGTTAAAGATGCCAGCACAAATATGGAGAAATGGAATTGAAATTCATGTGATAATTCAATGTCATCTGACTTCCTGGAAAATCAAAGAATATAGATTCAGATGCATTATAGAAACTATTTGTTTCCATTCTTATGTTGATAGAATGTGACGTCTAAAGCAATGATAATAAAAATATAAATTTTATTTATAAACAACCAAAAAAAGCACAACATATTTTCCTAAACCTGGAAAAAAAGCAATCTTATAAAAATGCCTGAAACATTTTAAAGTGTTTTCTCACATTTCCAGTGTTTCAAAAATATTGTCTCATTACACTTCACAACAATCCTGGGAGGTAGGGTATGTAAACACTGTTATTCTCATTTTATAAATGAGGCAACCAGAAGTGAGATGAATTATTCAAGATTTACAGCTATTTGATTATAGCTGGGGTTGTGAATGTTGCTATAGTCTGAGGATATAGGGAGGAGTTTCTTCACTAGGCAATTGAAAATTGTGAGTTAAACTTTAAAATCAAGACGTGATTTCAGTGGACATATAGTCATTATGGAAAAAATACATGATTCCAGGGTTAGCATGCCTTCACAATAACTTAATTAGATATGACTTTATACTCTTTTTAGAAAAAAATGTATATAACAAGGGATTGAGAAATCCATGGTTATTTTCTCAAAACCTTCAAGCTTTTTTTTTTTTTAAGATTTATTTATTTATTATTTATATAAGCACTGGGTACAGTCAGAAGCGCGGGAGGGTGAAAGAATTCACCAGCGCCAGAGCAGGGAGCAGAACAGGCAGAAGGACAGAAGCACACTGCTGAGGGGAGCAGCGGGTGGCAGGAGAGATCTGCGCGCCATGTGGGACCCTCCTCCAGTGGCCGGGGAGCAGCCAGGGATAGAACTGGCACTGCAGAGGCTGAGGGCAGATTCACAACCCAGCGCTCAACCACTGCGCCACCGGGGAGACCCAAAACCTTCAAGCTTTAAATGTTTCTAATCATAGCTAATATAAAAGTATTGCTACATTGGTCTCTAGTAACTAACAACTGTCACCTAAAAATTATGAATTACATTTTACTTTGGGTACTATAAAAAATGTCTGATAATTACCAAGAAATAATGACAAAGGAAATAGACCAGTGTTTATTTTCTCTCCATGCCCTCTGAAAGACTTCACATTTTATGTGGCCTATCTTGAATCACCTAATTTGTAAGCACTCTTCATGTTCTTAAAGAGAGCGACCAACCTGCTATCATTAACTCATGCAATGAGGAATTATTGGCTCTGAAAGACAGTAAAAGATGATCATGTTTTGGGATCAAAATGAACATAACACAATCCTTACATTTAAGAAATCTCCATCTTCTCATTAGTTAAATATCTGTAAACAAATAAAATAATATGTGTCCTAGCAGACACTGGCCAGTGTCGACAAAGAGTAGAGACAATGAATAAACACAACGGTTCATCAACTACTTTCCAGAAGAGAGAATTCCTGCCATTGATCTTAAAAACAAAAGTGTTTCCCCTATGCAGCTTAACATTGTGAGCAGAGAAAATACAAGAAAATATAAATATATATATATATATATATATTTGGAGAATAAAGGCACACCCTGAGGTACTATGGCTAAAACTTTAACATGCAAATTTGGGAGAGAAACAATTCATTCCATAACCCTCCACATTTTGACTACCAAAATTCCTGTTCTTCTCACATGAAAAATATATTCATCTCTTCCCAACATCCTCCAAAATCTTAACCTATTCCAGCAACAACTCTAAATCCAAAATACTATCTGTCTTCTATATCAGGTATGGGTGAGAGCTGAGATATGACTCATCCCAATACAAAATTTATTTCCAGTTGTGAATTTGTGAAAACAGAGAATAAGCTGTTTTCAAAATATAATGTATAGAATAGATATTCTGATTTCAAAAGGAAAAATCAAAGAAACGATTCCTATGAACAAAGCAAGTTTCAAATCTAGCAGAGTAAATTCCATCAGATTTTAAGACTTATAGCCTCTGGCAGCAGACTCTCTGGAAAGAGGAGATTGCCCTTCCTGCAGCCTCCTGGTCTATGGAATGGAGGCAGCCCTAAAGAATGTTGAATTTCCTGTGATGTTATTCTTCCTTTTTCTAGAAAGACAGCACGTGTTTGCAGCCAGATAGCTCTACCAATCCATTCCCTGCCTGTAGAGTCTCAGAATTCCAATAGTTTTTCTTAATTTTGTCCTTTATCTCTATTCTGAAGTCCAAGCTGGCAGTGTTTCTGTTAGTATAAAATTATCAGAAACCTTATTAGCGTCCTATACAGCTCTCAGGGGCCTAAACCACTAGGTAACACCATCCTCTACTAATTGCTCCATCTTCCATTGAGATGGTTGATTGTATCCATGAGGCACACACATAACCTCTTTATCATTGGGTCCTATGTACTTGGTCTTATTTCCAGGGTATGTAATCTGAAAAGGTGGAGAATTTTCCAAATCATCAAGTGCTAGTTTTTTATTGCTTATCAGTTTGTTCTTCAATTTATCTCTCTCCCCTTGAGTTTTGCCATATATGGAGAGGTTGAATCATGAATATTTTGCTTTGAAATCACCTTAATTAAATTTCCAATATTATTGTTTACAACTACAACTTCGCACAAAACACTAGAACACAATTTAGATAGTTTTTTGATACTTTGTAAGAAAGATTGTCCTTTCTCCAGTTTTCAAAAACATATTCTTCATTTCCATTGGAGAACTTCCCAGAAGCACATTTTACATTTATATTTCCAGGACCATCCTACTCATGAAGATATGTGTCCTCTAAAACAACAGATGCTTACTTTTATGACAGTCCTCTTTTCTTCTTGAACCTCTCACCTGAATCTCCTCTAACGTCCATATTTCTTTTTTTTTTTTAGATTTATTTTTATTTAGGTATGCATACAAGAACTGGGATGTAGGCCCAAGGTGCAGGGTGGTGGTGCAGGGTGGAAATTGAGTGGGGAGCAGAACAGGCAGAGCTATTGAAATACACTGCTGAGGGGAGCAGCAGGTGAGACAGGAGAGGTCTGATGTGCCATGAAGGCTGATTTTCTGGCCGGGGATCGAACTCATGCTTCAGTGGCTGGCCATAGCTTGATAGCGCTGAGACTAACCCCTGCACCACCAGGGTGGCCATAACTTCCATATTTTTTTTTTTTAAGATTTATTTATTTATTTATTTATTTATACAAGCACTGGGTACAGTCAGAAGGGCGGGAGGGTGAGAGAATTCACCAGAGCCAGACCGGGGAGCAGAACAGGCAGAAGGACCGAAGTACACTGCTGAGGGGAGCAGCGGGCGGCAGGAGAGGTCTGCGCGCCATGTGGGACCCTCCTCTGGTGGCCGGGGAGCAGCCGGGGATCGAACCAGCGCTGCAGAGGCCACGGGCAGCTTTGCAACCCAGCGCTCAACTGCTGCGCCACCGGGGAGGCCCTAACTTCCATATTTTTAACAAAAATCTTTCTATCAACAATCAAGATTTTTTTTTCCTAATCATCCAATTCCAAAACCACTCCCATATTTTTAAGTATTTGTTATAGTGGTACCTTACTTCCCAGTACAAAATCTATAATAGTTGGGTTCTCCAGAAAAAAAAAAAAAATTGACAGAGAGGGTGGATGGACAGATGAGTTTTAAAACCTGACTAATGCAATTCTAAGGACTAGATAGTTTGAAATTTGTAGGCTAAACCTTCAGGCTAGAAATTATTTATTTATTTATTTATTTATGCATACAAGAACTGGGGTACAGGTCAAATTCTTGCATGATTTTATGTTGCAGTTCTACATCTCAAGAAAGTATAGAGGCAGAATTTCTATCTCTTTGGGAAATATGAGTCTTTCTTCTAGGCTCATTAACTGATTGGATGAAGCCAACCCATATAATGGGGAGATACTTAATTTATTCAGATTTACTGATTCCTAATTTAAGTGTTAGTCATATTTGAAAAATCCCTTTAACAGTAACATCTACAGTGTTATTTAACCTAGCAACTGGGTATAATCGCATATCCAAGTAGACTTGTAAAATTGCCATCATACATGGCAACAACAACAACAAAAGAGTAAGTGGGCACCAGTATGATTCAGTAAAAAAGCCAAGACATGTAAATCAGAATTACAGAATGTAATGAGAGGATGAGAGGATTTTGCAGTGGAAGTCAAATTTAAGGATTTTTTTTTTTGTCAACTGTATCAGAGTAGACAAAGAAAACAAATTAGTTTTAGATCAGTAAGTGTCCACTTTATAAAGCATTCATTGTTGCCCCTGGGAGTTGTGTAAGATAGGCAAAAGATTTAGACAGGAATGCATCAAGGAGAAAAATCTGTTCCCTGAAGCATGACTAGAGAAATAAACAAACCTCCTGCTAAAAACAACTAATAATGCTGGCTAAAATATATTAAAACAAACCATTCTAAAAGTTCTGCAAAGCTAAGGAGAAAGTCTAAAATATTCAGGTCTCAAAACAAAGTAAAAGTGGAAAGTCAGAGAGAGAAGTTCACACTAAGGTCAGTTTTTGCCCTGGGGTTTCCGTCAAACTCAAATGACAATGAACTTCTCATGATGACTGTGCAAGAGATAATGGCAGAGCTGAGTGTATAATATAAAAGGAGATTCTATGTAAAGCTTGAGTCCCCAAAGGGAAGCCAGAAATAAACTAAGTATATAGAAAAGAAAAATGCTCATTTTGATCTTCATTCGGGGCACAAGGGGAATTTTGAAGCAAAAATACTTCCGATGAAATTTTGAATGAATAAACCATGAATAATCATTATCTTAATTTTGTGTACTATATGATCTTATGTATGGTAAAGAGATGTGTGACATGTTTATCGCCCTCAAGTATGTGGCAGGTTCAAGTACAAACATTTTCTTGCCACAAGAGAAATTCTGTGGAATTTTATATCAAAATTTAAAAATCCTGAAATGAACAAGTGCCAAAAGTAATAGCAGGAAACAGAAAGAACCGAAGTCTTTAGATGTTTGAATTACCACAAAATTGGAAAAAATAAAAAGTTTGATACATATTTAAAAAAATTAAAAAATGCATTTTATCAGAAAAATAAAATAACCTAAAAACAGCGAGGAAAGGAAATTCCCTTTCAAATGAATGCCTACAAATGAAAAAATGTTTGATTTTATAACAGTAACAGTGACAATGAAATCCAGAAGATAGTTGATGAACATGCTCTACGAGCACAGGATGTCTGTCATTACCTGTCAATCTCATACCCATGTCCCCACATCCCCATTACAACTATCTTTCAAAAACAGAGTCACAGTAAGACATTTTCAGAGTCATAATAACTGACAAATTTTGACACTGGAACTTTATGAGAAAGATTACTAGTGATGTACTTTAAGAAAAAAAAATATATTCCAAAATTAACATGCAAAATGAGATGGTAAATAAATTTAAAAAAATAATGAGAGTTTAAAGCCATAAGAATAATGTCAAATTCATGGTATTATAAAAAGGACAACAAGATAACCCTAAAAGAATGGACTATAAAAATACATAAATTGGGTGAAGAGAGGCAAATACTAAGTTCTTTTAGCATATTTATATTGTTTGTAAGTAAGATAAGGATGCTGATTAACAGTGGACTTTACTAAGTATGAATGTTAAAATTTTTACAATAATAAGTAGTAAATAATAAATATGTAGTAAAATACAGAAATTTAATAAATCCACAGAAATAGCATATAATAAAAGCAAAAAAAAAAAATACCCTTCAAGAAATGTCATTTTGACCAGTGAGAATGGCACATATTAAAAAAACTAGCAACAACAAATGTTGGCGAGGATGTGGAGAAAAAGGAACTCTCCTGCAGTGTTGGTGGGAGTGCAAACTGGTCCAACCACCATGGAGAGCTGTGTGGAGATTTATGGACCTACTAAACATAGAGCTTCCATATGATCCAGCAATTCCACTCCTAGGTATTTACCCAAAGGGCACAGAAACATCAATTCCAAAGAGCACCTGTACCCCTATGTTTATAGCAGCACTGTTTACAATAGCTAAGCTTTGGAAACAACCCAAATGCCCAAAAATAGATGACTGGATCAAGAAGATGTGGTACATATATACCATGGAATATTACTCAGCATTCAAAAAAGATAAACACATGCAATTTGCAGCAACATGGATGTCTCTGGAAGGGATCATGCTCAGCGAAATAAGCCAGAAAGAAAAAGAAAAATACCGGATGGTCTCACTCATAGCAGGAATCTAGAAAACTTAAATAAGGGACCAGGAAAATGAATAACTATAAGAAAGTGAAAATCAAAATCAACAAAAAACTATGAACCAGAGACACTCTAAGGGGGGTGGGGGGTGGGGGGCGGGGAGGGGAGGGATTGGGGTCAAAATAAGGGGGTTGCAATTGTATGGGGAATATAAAAATAAAATTTATTTTAAAAAATGTCATTTTGAAAAGTAGTACATAGTTGTCAGAAGAATTTTTTTAATGATGGAGTAAGGAAATATACAAAAAAGGTAGCAGATGAAATGATTCTATTCGCATAATTATCCAATAGTCATACCACAAATGTTAAATACATCTGAATTATGTGTTTAGAAGTTCTAGACACCTAACTAGGTAACAGAGATTCAGCAAATATTTGGATGATAGTCCTTGTACTCCAGGCATTTGCAAAGGGACCAACTCATTAAGGACTTTGTAAAGAGAGCAATATTATCCCAGCAACACACAGATATATCAAGAGTTTTTTTTTTTTAAACTATTTTTTTAAGATTTATTTATTTATACAAGAACCGGGGTATAGGCCAGATGCGCGGGAGGGTGAGAGGATTCACCAGAGACAGAGCGGGGAACAGAACAAGCAGACTGATGAAATACACTGCGGAGGGGAGCAGCGGGCAAGACATGAGAGCTCTGCTGCACTATGTGGGACCCTCACTGGCTGGCCAGGATTGAACCAGCACTGCAGAGGCTGCAGACAGCTTCACAGCCCAGCACTCAATCACCTGCACCACCAGGGGAGGCCCTATATCAAGTTTTAAGCACGAGAATGACATAATGAAAATTGTATTTTTGAAATTCACTCTGGATTCAGGACAAAGAATGTCTGATAGGTTTTCAAGAACTAGGAAGTTTTGTATCTATCCAAGAAACAGAGACCATTTGAATAAGGAAGTGAGAGTGGGTATTTTTAAAAGTGTGACATTTGTCATAAATATGTTAATATTTAACATTTTTATTCTCAATAATTAAATTGCAGATCTCCATTGACATTTCACTGATATCATATAAAGTGTCTATATTTATGATGGGGCTCATGACCATATATACAATTATGAGTTTAAGTTGAGGAAACTTAAACTCAGAATAAAATGTGCTTAAAGCTTTATAATTTAATAAACTCAAATATGACAGGGTTAGAAAATTTCCCTAGGACTTCTTTAAGGGTATATTGCCTGATGAATTATGTAATTTATAAAATAATAATTAAGGAGAGGCTTATGGGAAATCATGCTAAATAAAAAAATAGCCTTTTTTTACAATCTGATTACATTATTGATTTCAAATTTGGGAATAATGTTGGGAAAAGTTGAAAGTTACAAGTTTTCAGATTGCTGTAAAATCTGCTTTTTTTGAAATGTTTTACCTGAAGCTGTAGTTAATGATGTCTGCAGCTCTGCAAATTATGCAAATGCTTTCAATTCAATGAAAAGACACAATGAAAAGAAAGCAAAGCTGGATATGGATGTTAAAATTTAAGGACTATATACCTTTTATTTTTGCTTAAATCTTTCATGTCCAGAATTCAGGTTTTTGAAGGGTATGCCCAAAACTTAAGAGTATAGATCAAGGAGAAATTGCCTGTGCTACTCAAGCTTACTTGCCTGTCATCACAGAAACTCCTGGAAGCTGACAATTCAATCTATTTTTTGAGAGGAAGTTAGGTTAGCTAAATAAATAATTAAGGAAAAAATATATCCAAGGAAACTAATATTCATAATTAAATTACCAATGATATGGGCATGAGTAGAGAAAAATAATCAAGTAAAATAATCAAGGAAGAAAACAAAATAGTGGATATTGGTCTAAACTGATGCTACTTTGGAATGTTAAGGATAATCTGTATTTATTTATTTTTTATTTTATATTTTTAAAACGTTTTTGTTTTTTAAAGATTTTATTTATTTATTTATTTATTTATTTATTTATTTATTTATTTATTTATTTATTTATACAAGCACTGGGTAAATTCAGAAGCGCGGGAGGGTGAGAGAATTCACCAGAGCCAGAGCGGGGAGCAGAGCAGGCAGAAGGACCGAAGTACACTGCTGAGGGGAGCAGCGGGCGGCAGGAGAGGTCTGCGCGCCATGTGGGACCCTCCTTTGGTGTCCTGGGAGCAGCCGGGGATCGACCTGGCACTGCAGAGGCTGCGGGCAACTTTGCAACCCAGCGCTCAAGCGCTGCGCCACCGGGGAGGCCTGATAATCTGTATTTATTTCTACCATTCCTGAAACTACTGCTGTGAGTTTAAGAAAATTAAAGCCCAGGGCCTCCCTGGTGGTGCAAGGGGTTAAGCACAATACTATGAAGCTATCCACTGCCTCTGAAGCAGGAGTTTCATGCCTGGTCAGCCAAGGAGATAACCACATGGCACAGCAGACCTCTCCTGTCCCACCCGCTGCTCCCCTCAGCAGTTTTTTTAATCAATCTGCCTGTTCTGATCCCCACTTTGTCTCTGGTGAATCCTTTCACCCTCCCATACCTCTGGCCTATTTCTTGAATGCATAAATAAATAAATCTTTAAAAAAAAAAAAAGCCCATTATCTATTTTTATTTAAATTATCCAAAAATTCTTCTCCATTTTTTCTTTTAAAAATTTCCTCACCAGGCCTCTCTGGTGGCACAAGGGGTTGAGACACAACCTAGGAGGCTATCTGCAGCCACTGTAGCACGAGTTCGATCCCCAGCAGGGAGCTACCCACATGGCGCAGCAGACCTCTCCTGTCTCACCTGCTGCTCCCCTCAGCAGTGTATTTTGGTCCATCTGCCTGTTCTGTTTCCCACTCTGGCTGTGGTAAATCCTCTCACCCCCGTCCCACACCTCTGGCCTGTGCCCCAGTTCTTGTATGCATAGATAAATAAATCTTTCAAAATAAATAAATAAATAGATAGATAAATAAATTAATAAATAAAATAAAATTTCCATCACCAATCCGTCTGCCAGTTCACTACTGGTGCTCTTAAACCTCATTCCCCCCCCCCCCCCCCCGTTTGGACAAGTAATAGCAAACACTGTCAGTTCTTTAGAGTTTCATTGATAGGCTTTTACAAATCATCACTGAACAAAATGGAAAAAGTGATGTCACCCTGATTAACTGTAAACTCTTCTCAAAATAGAATTTGACAAATAATGACAAATTACTTTAGAAGAGACACTATCAGATACAGTTCAAAAAATAAGACTTTCAAGTGTGGTTTTTAATAAGACTAATAAGTCTAATTTCTACCTGCAATATCTTCATGAATTATAGTATTCAATAAGGTTTTAAATTTATAGTGCTCTCTTTTATAAAATAAAAGAATTTGATAGATCACACAATATTCATACTTTGCTATCTACTGATAATTAAAGGAAATACTTCTTTACTTTGCTTATAAAACCTCACAATCTCCAAATCAATTGAATATAGTTTTTAAAATCTGATATTATTTTATCTCATTATTTTCAACCTGCAGCAGATTTTTATAAGTTTCAATTATGCCTTATGCCCCCTTTTCATTACATATTACTAAGCACTTAGAACAGCAAAAACACCTTACCAGGCTCTTTAAGAACTCTAAAAGGGAAGAAATAAGTTGGCTTTGTAACTATGAAGCTTAGAGAAATTCAAATGAAGGTTTAAGATTCAGCAGGTGCTATGTTACTTCCAGCAGGAGATGGGTGGAAAAAACAAAAAAACAAAAAAACACTTTTGATGAGGCAGTGCTTGAGTTCTTGATTTAAACAGAAGGTAGAAAAATAAAATGGAAAATCAAGTAGGATGAAGGGAAACTAAGAACAGGAGAGGGCCTGCAAAGAAACGGGAACAACATTAGTAAAAGAATCAGCAAGGGAAGGAGGCAGGAGGAAATATCACTGAGGCTAGAAAAAATATGAAGAAATGTGATTGGAAAAGCAGGTTTGTCATAGTTTTGGAGAGATGTGCTGGACTGAAAACTTTGGACTTAACCTAAAGTCACAGGATAACTCTGGAAGTGACAGGGAAGTGACAGGATCAAATAGGAGGTAGAGAAAGATCAAACTAGCAACAGTCTTGTGAGAATAAGGAGTGGGAAGTATTGCCTTCAGTGAAAGTAATTCTGAAATTTCAAGCTTTATGTGACAAGTAAAGAAAGGCTTAATTTCAACAAACGCTGTCCTCCTTCACAGACTCTGGAGACACACAGCTATCTGATGTCAGGAATACCTTGAAATATTTAACAATGTTTAACTGCAGACATGAATTATTTTATAGTGCTTCTAGCATGTCAATCTAGCTTTTCATTTGAGTTGGCAGTGACAAGGAAGTTGACACAGGGAAGAGCAATAGACTATGAACATTTATTTTCCATATTTACTACAGTTATTAACCACTTTGATTGCCTGCTACAAAGGATCATACCGTGGAAGGGAAATATGCATCCTAAACTAATTTTAAAGCTATGTTTATCTTTTCATTGTCTCTGATTTAAAATCAGTATAAATAAAATGGAATTTAGTGACATAATTTTAGGGAAAAGATTATTTTTATCACCAAATTCAGCAACCTAGAACAGTGCAGCAGAAGAAAGATATTTTAGGTGAAAAGGCAACAAATTAAATAATCCATCCATTTATGGAGTGCTGACTACATAATTACAAAAACATATATTTCATCATGTGAAAAAGACAAAAAAAGAAAAGTGCTGTGCCACAAAATAGTCAGGAAACTTATCCTAGATATTAGCTTAAGAAACAACTTCATGAATGTGAAGCTTTTGCTTGAGGTCATAAAAGTAGTGTGATGAAAGTTTGTGTGATGAAAGTTTGTATGATGAAAAGATAGTAGATCCGTCCCCTGGTATTGCCACATTTCAGCATCACCCTATCTACAGAAGAGAGGGAGTAATAAATTTTAGTTCACAAATTCACATAGTAGTTGTTAGGTTGAGTGGGAAAAATATTAAGAATATTTAATATCAATTTTAGTTACATCATACATTTATCAAGTAACCAAGGGATAGTCACCTTAGATGATCAAACTTTAGATTTAAGACGATGCTTATAAATTTTGCTTCATTTTGAAAAAGATTTATGATTATATGGTGGCTTAAAAGGGTTCATCACATTTTTATCCTTTTATTTGGGGTTGACTGATTTTTTAAAGTCAACTATCTTAAGCTCAATTTGGAGGGAATTTGTAGTAATCATATATTTTTTCCAAATAAAAAAGGAAAAAAATAAGTTTTAGAAAACTGCTAATGTAGCCACCTCAGGAAATTAGGCAAAAACATTTTAAAATTTCAAAGTGCTTTAGAATCCTACAATATGAGAATATAAACATCTGCCTTATTAGTTTGTAGAAGATCATAGATATTATAAATTTCTATGATTAATAAAATCAGACAATACTAGTCATATGTAGATGATTATTAACCTGTACTAAGTTCTTCTTTGTCTATGCCATTATCTATTTTCTTTTGAGTATCAATTTCCATCTCTATAAAATGAGATATTTCCAATCATCTATAAAATACATTTTAAATAACATTTAAAATCACATGTGCAGTGAGCACAAAAACACTAATTGAAAGGAAACCTGCACTTCTATGTTCATAGTAGCTATCTACAATAGCCAAGATATGGAAATAATCTAGACAATCCCAGAACAGATGAGTGGATCAAGATGATGTGGTACAGGAACATACCTGTACCTGTATGGAATACTACTCAATGATCAAAAAGATAAACTCATGACATTTGAAGCACTATGGTTGGAACTGGAAGGGATTATTCCAAGTGAAGTGACTGGAAGATAAATACTGGATGGTGTCACTTATATTTGTAATTTAGAGACACCAGACAAAATATCAGACAAAGGCAATCTGTAAGACCCACTCCTTAAATCAGACCATAGATTCAGAAGGGGAGGCAGAGACAACAGATGAAGGAGAGCACAATGGAATATGGTGGCGGACTAAAGGTGCAATAACTATAGAGACCACACCTGAGAAGAGAAATAATATAATGTAAAAAAAAAACATGGCTATTTAAAAATATTTTAAAAATACCTATTACTATTAAAACCAAAATAAAATATTCTGTGACCTCTTTTATAAGTTGCTTTTGCAAACTAGTGCAAATGACTAGTTTGGTCATGAAAAACCAACCACCTTGCATAGCACAGAAATGAAAGGATGACACAACATGTCAGTTTAAATAAAATTTTAAAAAGCATTTAATACTTGGATAGACTGGAGCATGCTGTAATGACACTGACTTCTGTATGATTTGTGACAGCAATGATTTATTTCTCAATCACATGGCCAAATTCAATATTACTTTGTTCTATTTTGTCACTCAAAGTCATAGGTCAACTGAGGATTCATTATCTGAGACTGCATCAGGTAGCAAATATGTCCCCCATGTACACTGTGACAAGGTAAGAGGCCTTAGTGTTTATACTCTGCTTCCATGTAAAGCACATTACCTCATTATGCAGCCCACTGACCAAAATAAGTCTAATGATCCTGCCTAGCAAGGGGCTGCAGAGATAAAAACAGCCACAGGAGGTAAGAATTAACCAAACCTCCCACACAGAACTGTGCAATCTTAAAAGGGGGAAGCTATGTTATATTAAGTCTAATACTGTCCTTTAAGGGAATAAGAGATATGAATTAACTCCACAGCCAATTAGAAGTAAGATTGGAAGATAGAGCTCTTAATGGCCTAGCTTTCATTTTATTTCAAAATATTAAAACTTTTATTTCAATGACTGAGAAAATATTTTATAAAACTAATAATGAATATTAACAATTGTAGATGCTCTGTGTCTATCCAATTCCATGCTTTTGAGTATAAAACTTTCAGCCTAGAAACTTACCAGGTGCATTTTAATTCTAATCCTCTGTGGGTGCAGCATTTAATTTCTGGGTCATTGCCCAAAGCCAGGCAAATAGCTGAGGCCAGCACAATCTGGATAAGATGGGCAAGGATTTAATTTCATTACCTCCTTTTATATGTTACACAGATAGCAGAGTTATCTTTTTAACACAGGTCCATTACTCATTTTCAGTGGTAAATGCCTAAGTTCACTACAGATATTTAAGTGTTAGCCAGGTGGCAGAGCCTGCAGCTTCTCCTGAATGTCAACGTAGTAAAAGGACTATTGCACTTTCTAACCCTGCTACTCCACTACTGTGCTCTCCAGAGGGTTATCTATAAATACTTCTAGCTACAAACGATAGTCTCCTATTTCATGTACCTGCATTATCTTCTTGGATTTTTCCCCTTTTCTGAACAGATGTAAGAGAGAGAAAAAAAAAAAATATAAACACTTGAGATTCTTTTCTTCTTCTTCTTCTTCTTCTTTTTTTTTTTTTTTTTTTGGTATATGAATCTGTCCTAACATATCTTTCCTACTGTAACTTTTTTTTTTTTAATTCACACATGCATGGTCACTCTTTGATCTATCCAAGAATTTTAGGCAGGAGTTTTCAAAAGGTTTGTTTGGGTTCTTAAATTCTAACTAGCTTTATCAGATTTTGCCTTCTGAATGATTATGAAGTAGAGTTTTGCATTGCCTTGTCTCCAATATTAGCAACCCTGTTCAAACCTTTCCCCTCAGAACCTTTGCCTATGGCTCCAATGTTTCACTCACACTGTCTTCTCTAAGTAGCTAAAATATATTACCATAGGTTTCCTGAAATTAAGGGGTTTGTGGACCAGTCCATATTCCAATAGGAAGGCTTTACCTACCTATCTTGCCTTCCATGTAAGCTGTTATTGAATGCCTATCTGACGAGCTCTTTTTTTTAAGATTTATTTATCTATTTATTTATTTGATTGTTTATTTATTATACAAGCACTGTGTACAGTCAGAAGCGCGGGGGGGTGGGGTGAGAGAATTCACAGAGCCAGAGCAGGGAACAGAACAGAGAGACTGATGAAATACACTGCTGAGGGGAGCAGCGGGTGCGGCAGAAGAGGTCTGTTGCACCGTGTGGGACCCTCGCCAGTGCCCGGGGATCGAACTAGTGCTACAGAGGCTGCGGGCAACTTTGCAGCCCAGCGCTCAACCGCTATGCCACCAGGGGAGGCCCCTATCTGATAAGCTCTTAAATAAAACTTGAAATACTCATGGCTCTAGTTGGAACAAAGCACTGTTTGCCAAACAGATTCTACATTTTGGAATAGACTTCATTTTTTATCCAGACAAGTAAATGTTATAGATTTCTCACACTGCAACCTGTCAGTGAAGGAAAAAAAAAGAATGTTTTGCCTTAATTGTTTTTAGTTTGGTCTTCAAAGTTTCCCCATTGTGGTTACCAACTTTGTACAAATCTTGAACCTCTTGACTGCCTATTAAAGGAGGTTGATAATGGTACCTCAAATTGCACAAGTATCAGATGTGTCATGTTGTATTCTGACAACAGTGACTGGAGTTACAGGGTAAGGGATTGACTCATAAGTTAATAAGACTCTCCCTGGATGACAGAGGACATTTTCTCTTTCATCTCTGGGAGATATAAAACCTGAAAGAGGACATGGAAACTTATAATGGGAACTTTAGTAGAGCAAATGGACCAAACAGGAAATTCTCAGCTTTCTTTGTAGATCATGTCCTTGTATCTAGACTCTGAGGAGTTAAAACCTTTCCAATGATTATTTAGAAATGAATCTATGAAGACTTTCATAATTGCCATGATGAGGCTCTAGGTACAGACAGATCTTTAAGACTAATCTATACTCATGATGAGAGGCATTTTATAAGCATGATGATTAAATTGTTTATAGTTCAATGTTTTTCTCTTAGCTCTGAATCTTTAGCAAAGTCTTATTGAAGTTATACATTCTAATATCTCTCAGTTATAGATTGGTGAAAATTTTCAAGTGACCACTTAGGGAAGAGTAGTGATGGGGCAAGAATACCACCTAACATCTATGTTTAGCAACAATGTTAATAAAAAGTTAAAATATTCCAGTGATTCCTCTAAATTCTATCCACTTTAGTTTTATTAACAATACTAATTTATAGTACTATTATTAAACACATTAAGAAACCTGAGGCACAGAACATTTAACTAACTTATTGAAAGTCACACAAACTACAAGCAGTAATGCACGGGGGCTCAGAGGGAAGTGACCCTTGTTTAGGGAAGCTAGTCTCAACTATCTTTCCTGTAGAAAGCTTCTCTATCTTTTATCTGCATTGGGCAATCTCAGTCTGATTTTATTACAGAAGACAAATCACTGTAGCGTGATTGGTTTTGTGGTTTTGCCATTATCCCCAATACAGTACTTTCCTGATCTCCTCTCAGTGATCACATAATTAAGATAAATTATAGACCTATCATGAAGTTAGAATTTGCTTACTTATATAAGTGTTATTTCTATGAGTGTCTTATTTCTTCCATGTTGTATCCTTACAAATATTTCATGTTAATAGGATTTTTTTTGTTTAATTTTCATCCAGCTAACTGCTTGCACTCTTTTCATTTAAAGGATGCCCTCTCTACAATAATAAAATATATTTTTGTTTAAAAAATATAAGGTGAATTAGTAAATCCCAATATTCACTAGAATAGCCTACTTATTCTATGACAAAGAACAAAGTTAATGGGTATTGTTTGTCTTCTAAAGAATGAATAGAACATGAATGATGAAAAGCAATTTATCAGACATTTTGAAAAGTTAATGCATACTAAATAACTTCCATCATCTTTTTTCCCCATACCTCTACTTCAAGTTAACTCAATAACCTCTCAGTTAAAACACTATTAGTCTAAATCCTAGAAACACAGAGCTTTCCCACCACCAGTATCCAGTCCTACTTTTGAGAAGTAACAAACAATAGAGTAAGAGAAAGAAACCATTCAAGCTTGAAAAGTAACCTTTAAGCACTATGAGATCAGTGGGGATACAGCACGAAATAAGAACAGGGGCAGGTTATCTTGCATTCAGATGATTTGAACAGGGGAGCTAAAGAGGGCAAAAGCGAAAGAAAGGAGAAATGAAAACACTGACTAATTTCTAGTATCCCCATGTGTCATTTAAAAAGAAATCTCCATCTTCAAATTGCATTTAGCATGGAATCAAGTGAACAATAATGCTACGGCCCAATCAATGTTAACCTCATAGAACTGGAGTTCATGAAAAGCTTCTCTGAGAAAATTTAGTTGATAATTAGCATCTTTTTAAGACTACCATTTTGGTGTGTATTATCTATTACTTTTTGAAGCTCCTGTGATTTGTAGAAAGGATATACAAATTAGTTGGAGGAGAAATGGGTCTAGTTCAATATTTTGGTCCATGAGAAGAAAAGTCATTAATTTAGTGAGTCAAGAATGTGTCCTAGTATGGCTTAATTCATTGCAGTATCTTCCTATTTTTATTGCAGATGATCTTGTTCAGGAGCCAAGGAAAGGGCAATTGACAGAAATCAACAGGCAGAGAGGAAAATATGGGAGTTTTCAAGAAGAATTCTGAAATCCTCACTTAGTATAATGTTATCAAACTTTATCCAGGTTGTAGAATGTCAGAAGTCCCTTCCTTTTTAAGACTTTTTATGTATATTCCACATTATCTATTCATCTGTTCATGGACATTTAGGTTGTTCCACATACAAGCTACTGTGAACAGAGCTGCAGTGACCATAAGACCAAAATCTTCAAGATTTTAACTCTATGTTGGATAAATACCCAGAAGTGGGACTGATTGATAATATGATAATTCTGTTTTATTGTTGTGAGTAATCTCTATATTGTTTTCCATAGTGGCTGCACCAATTTGCATTCCCACCAACAGTGTGCAGGGTTTCAATTACTCTGCATTCTTGCCAACACTTGTTTTTTTGTTTGTGTTGATACAGTCTCACTTAGAGGAGTGAGTTGATAATTCATCATGATTTTGAGGTATATTTTCCTTATTAATAGTGACATTACATTTTTTCATACACCTGTTAACCATTTGCATGTCTTTGTTCAAATTCCTAGCACTTGATGTTTACTTCAGCAGACGATACCCATGAGGGATTATAGAATTCAGTCTGGGAATTCTATTGGATCCTGTTTATAAAACAAAGAGACCCAAGAACCTACACAGCTTCTTTTTAAAGAGGTATATTATTTCTAATATTGTGGTTTATCTATTTTTCTTTCTTAACATTGCAACTTAATACATAGACTTTTTTGTTTTTGTCTTTTGTTCTGTTTCTTTTTATATTCCTTTACACAAATTAAGAGAAAAATCAGCAATGAGAAAGTACTAAAAGCTCTTAAGATTTCATCTGTGATGCAAGCCAAGCATGGGACCATCACATCATAAATGGACTGCAGGTTCCTTGAGGGACAAGATTACCTCTGAATGACTTGCATCCTGATTTCCAGGTCATCATTCTGCACCAGGAAAGCAAGGATTATGCTAGCAGAATACATGTATTGAATTTTAGCACCAATTTTTTTTCTTTTGTCTTTCCTTTTGGATGACTTCAGTTTCCTGATATCTCATATAAGGTATTATTCAGTATTTTCTAGTTATAATAAAGTATACAGTTCCTGAAATCTGATAATATGATACCTATTACTGTTTTCAAACTTTGGAAGTGTTTTTGGATATCCTTATTCTTATTGAGAAAATAAAAATTCTGATCTTAACTTTCATCATGCTGACTTACAGCAGAAGTGCTCCTTCTTGAGCATCTCAGGATTGGAAGATTTATGAGTGTATCAAACAATATTTTATGCTGCTGTTCTTACTCTTAGCAATAAGGGCAACCTGAAATAGAATATCCAATACTAATTAAGTCTTATTATTCTAGGGTCAAGTTGCCATGGTTGTGTCATCAAAGTATATTCTGGTGCTTTATACTCCTCCCAAATTCATACTTTTTTTTCAAGGATTTTCTAATTCTAGTGGCTATTCCATTATTTTTCACCTCTTTCCAAAAAAAATATTGCCAGTGAGAAAGAAAAATAGTATCCATCACTCTTATTCTCTTGATTATTCTTACCGAACTTAATAACATCTGTCATTAAAGATGGGATTTCTTATCTCTGTGATTTTGGTAAACATCTTTGGTAGAAATAAGGTTTTATTGTGATATCCTTGCTAAAAAGTGTTCATGCATATTAATTTTTAAAATGTATTTATATATCTTTTGTCACTGCTAACATATGTCACATATAAGCTTGCCATATATTCTTACCTCTGAATTTTTATTTAAAGTACTTGATGCTAAGAGTCTTTATTTGACCTATAGCTCCTGATTTAGAAAGATTTTGGAAAATGAAACAAGCTTGCATTGCCCTTGTAATCTCTATATTTTTGTGGTCAAGAATAAATTAAATATAAAGTTAATCTTTACATATTCTGTTCAGTGAAAACATTTAAACCCATCTTTCAATTTTAACTTAATTTTCAAGGTCAAAATTTTCCTTTGTTTTTTCATGAGTCAATTCTTACTTTAATTGCTCATTAGACTCCTCGATAGATTCCAAAAATATGAGAGACTGACACACTATTTGCATATATTCAGTGATTGATAAGAATCAGACATTTTATTGATATTACTGCATTATGTTAGCATAATTGTTATAGAATGCATATCCATGAAAAGGGGGAGGAACATCACATTGCAGTGAACTGGTGGCATTTTTCTTACCTTCACTTACAGTTGGATTACAATTCCCAGTATGCCATGAACCAAAATTCCTGATGGGGGAGTTCCTAGCAACTAGGGGTATTGCTGAGCAGATCTATATAATACAAAGAAAGGCAGGACTATCTTTCTCCTGCTTCTATAGCCTGCCTTGCATCCTGGTATTACTAGGAAGGAGAGTGGAAGAGAGGGATATAGGAGACATATGGGTGAGAGATATGTGGTGAAACTGTCCTTGGTAGAGATCATGCCGTCTGTTATATTGATTTGTATTTTGGTGTCTCCCCTGTTCCAGTCTTGCCTCACCCTGAACTTGCTGTTCCCTGCCAGAAAATGCTTTAGACTTGTGGCAATCTTTCATGCCCCAGTGTGCCTGTTTCAGGTCAACCCTATTAGGCTGGGATTTTACCCCCAAGAGGATGGGTAATTTGGGGGAGTTGTATTGTGAAAAAATTATTAGGAATATCTTTTCTTCTCTTTTCTTTCTCTCTCTATTTTTTTCTAGCCACACTGTTTCTATTAAAGGTCTTTCACAGCTTCTTTTGATGCTGTACATGCAATGACTGGATACCTTTCTGAGCATGCAACCCCTAAGTTTGTGGTCCCTGGGTGTCCCTTGGTTGTGTACTAACATAAAGACTAGTAATTGTCTTGTGATTCAATACTCTGCACCTTAAATATTACAATATATTTTTTAAGCTTGAAATTACCCCACATCTTAATATGGCAATATCCAGTTCACTAATACCAGTGCTTTGTCACTTAAATTCAGTACAATTCATGACTTATTTTAGTTTGCACTTTTTGAAGATTTTTTTTTTATTTTTCTTTCTCATGACAAATTGATTTTGAAATTTCTACTACATTCTTGTAAAAATTAATCACAATGAAATTTGGCCTTATTTTCATGGATTTTCCAGTATGCCTGAAGCCAACATCTTCTATAGACATTCTAATGGCAAATTCAAAGAACACTAATATATAAACTTATTTTGATAATCTAGTCCTTCCTTTCTTGCTCCCCTCCCCCACAACACGAAATCACACAAATTCAAGACAGAACAAAGACAACTAACTGGATAACTTTTCCATTATTGTTATCTACATATTAGTTACTATAGGAGGGGTTAATAAGCTACTGAATGCTGTAACAGGGTGCAGAGGATGGGAAAGTCAATGAAAGTATGCTTACAATTAATTCCATGTATACTGACTAAGAGAATCATTAGGCTTATTTGTTTCACTACCCACAAAAAACATAACTGAACTTACAAAGCTATATGTCAGTGTTCTAACAGCTTATCATCAGAACTGTTAAACTAAATTATTATGAACCTTTAAACTACCAAGAAAGGGCCTCCCTGGTGGTGCAGGCGGTTAAGCACAGCACTGTGAAACTGTCCACAGCCTCTGCAATGCGAGTTCGAGCCCGGCCAGCTGGGGAGAAACACACATGGAGTGACAGACCTCTCCTGTCTCACCGACTGCGCCCCTCAACAGTGTACTTCGGTCAGTCTGCCTGTTCTGTTCCCTGCTCTGTCTCTGGTGAATCCTCTCACCCTCCTGCACATCTGGCCTGTAATCTGGTTCTTGTATGCATGAATAAGTAAATATTAAAAAAAATAAACTACCAAGGAAAAACAAAATAACAGGTTTTCTTTATTCTAATACCTATCCCTGTTAGAGTATTTATGTTTCCTTTTTAATGCACTGAATGCTCCTAAAGCAATGGAAATGAAGGGAGAGTGAGCACTTAGAAATTCTCAGCAGATGAATTTAATATAAGTCCTCTGTTTGATACAGAATCACAGTTCTACATTCTGACACAAAGGACTCCTGGTTATCTATACTTTTCTTCCCTTTCCTCATTTGCAGTTGATTGTCTTTAAAGATATCCCAAGGTTAATGGTGAGCTAGCACAAGGGAAATTGTTCTTTTTTTTTTTTTAAGATTTTATTTATGTTTATAAAAGAGCTGGGGTACAGGTCAGAGACGCGGGAAGGTGAGAGAATTCACCAGAGACAGAGTGGGGAGCAGAACAGGAAGACAGACTGAAGACACTGCTGAGGGGAGCAGCGGGCGAGGCAGGAGAGGTCTGCCATGCCATGTGGGTTTCGCCCTGGCCAGCCGGGTGTGGAACCCGCACTGCAGAGGCTGCGGCCAGCTTCACAGCACTGCACTCAACCCGCTGTACCACCGGGGAGGCCCATGTTCTATTTTTTTTTTTTAATTGAGGTATAACTGACATATATTATTTTAGTTTTAGGTATATTACCTAATAATTCAATATTTGTATACACTTAAATTGATCATCACAATAAGTCTAGTTACTGTCACCACACATAGGAACTAAACATTTTTTTTTTCTAAATTTTAAAGTGAAGGATTAAGTTGCATTTCTATTGCAACTTTTGGAAAGGATTCAGCTGTCTCACAAGTGAGAAGAGGTAATAACATATAGCAAAGTACTGATCTTACAGCTACTACACCATTGTCACATTTTTTGCATTTAATGTATCTCCTCAGTGTTTTTGACATATATATTTATTTCTTATTGTCAATAACAAAATTTCAGAAAATTAGAGTCTGTTTACAGGAGAAAGATGAAGCTAATGAAGAATCAGATATAAAGATAAGAAAGGAGGGGATTGCAAGTTCTGCAAAAATACAGAACAAAAAGCACTCATGAACTTCATACTGTAGTTAGCATCCTTACCAATAAATAGTATTACAGATTTTCCAGTTTAAACATCTAAGCTTATGTTAATATGATTGGGCAGATGAAAATGTGTAATATAGTTCACTGCAATTGTACACATATCACTAGAAAATAACATCAATGTTTCAAAAGTCTCTCTTCTATGGTTTCTAAATATTATTCTAAGAGAAGTTTCTATACATTTTTCTCAGATAATAACAATATTGTTAAGTTTCAGAGGCTTTCTGTAATATTTCAAGAATGGTAATTTCTGATTTCTATAAAAGAAGTTTTATTACATTATTACATTACGCAAGACCATTTCATTATTACTTTGCATTTACCACCATTAAGTTTTTCTACCTTCCTTTCAAACATGTTAAATTGCCTTCAATGTTGGTAGCACATTTTTTGAAGAAAAATTTTGCTTTTACAAGTTCAATCATCCTTAGAAAAGTTCTGTGTCTTTTTCTCAGACAGCTCCAATATTTTTCTTTTAAAATTTTGCTTCAAGTGGGACAGCAAGCAGGTCTCTGCAGAGTGCTTTTTCTCTCATTTCTTTTTTTCTGTCATCAAATTCAGTTGGGTATATCTTGACAATACAAACTGCATGTCACATACTATAATTTCAGATCACAATTGCCCCCCAAAGCTCTGTGTTCACCAGTAATATATTCCTTCATTTACTCTTCTAAAATGCAAGAATTAATCAGGAAATTCGTGCCATATATGAACCTTACTAAGATATATAGAAAGTGAAATGTTACTTACTCACTTCCTAATATACACTCTTTCCTGTAAACTAATCTTCACACATGACACATTTCACTGATTTTTTTTTTTTTGTTCATAAACATTGACTTTGGTGAAAAGCAATTTTTTGCCATTTCAGGATGAGCCACTATTCCAGATTTCAAGGACATCCAACAATGCAGATTCATTTCACTTAATCTTGTTTTTATACTTTAGCCAACCTCATTTCCAACTATTTACTTATTTCACTATTTTGCATGTACTTAAATATTCCTTCTAACTATTTACTCTGAACACATTCCTACCACTCAAAATCTCCTGGCTCTGTTGTCAGTATTTTCTAACCACCAGCATTCAGGGATCTCTCATATCATGGAATTGCTGTGGAATTTAATCGTTGTCACATTTTGCCCACATAGTTTTAATGATCTAGTTTTGGTAATCCTGCAGGTAACTGCAGGATCCTTCATTTTTGTAAACTTGTTTATTTTTATTAGAACAGTAGATGTACTTAACCTTTGTGGTAAATCTTAACATAATTTTAGTAACAGAAGGTGAACTTTGTGGGGATATTGATAGATTTGCCTATATAGAGCACAATAAAATCATTGTGCCTCATATTTATAAGTTACATAATTTATAACTTAAAATTTATGATATAAAACACAATCAAGTTGTGTTTCCAGAAACTTAAAAGTGGTAAACTGCTAGAAAATTTGGCATCATACTTTTCTTCACCAATTATCATTATTTTTCTTTACTCATCTGCTTCAATTTCCTGTTAAGATAATCTGTCTCTGCTTCCTAAACTAAAGGACAGGTACTAGAAGCTCATAATACACTTGTATGTGTTATGGAGACTGCATCCCCTGTCTATCTTTTCCTGTTGCTTTTGTGTTAACATTCTTGAGAAAGAGACTCAGGACCAACTTTGAAGAATCTTCCTGAGTTACCAAATGTGAAATCATAAAAAACAAGTAAGACTGCAGAGCCTTTCCTCAAAATAAAGGTACAGATATAAAACCCCTATGAACTTGAGGACACTTTCAGTTAATGTTGATAAGCTTACTTTTTGCAATGGTAGAAGGCAACACTTTGTTGTTTGTGTTTTTTTTTTTTTAAACAACAACAACTTTAAGTGATAAATTAGACTAGATGGGATAGAATAGACACTTACAGGCATTTCACACCACAAAAGCTGAGTGCGCTTTCCTACAGAATATCTATCCTGTTAATGAGGAAATAAGAAGAGAAATCTAAAAATACTGGAAAACAAATGAAAATAAAGACACACGCTAACAAAAGCTATGGAAAATAGCAAAAACATTACTAGAGGGAAGTTTATAGGAATACAGGCTCACATCAAGAAACAAGAAACATCTGAAATAAATAATCTAAGCCTACATACCTTAAGGTACTAGGGGGGGAAATAAAGTAAAAGCTAGTAAAAAAAAAAGAAAAAAGAAAAATAAGAGCAGAAATAAACAAAATAAAAATTTTAAAAAGCAAATAAAGATCAATGAAACCAAAAATTACTTCTATGGGAAGATGGAAAAAAAAATTAGCTAACTTCACAAAGAAAAAAAGGGAGAAAATGCTATAAACACAATCATATATGAAAGAGCAGTTACAACAGACATATCAGAAATATATACAAGGATCATTAGAGACTACTATGAGCATCTTTATACCAACAAATTGGATAACGTAGGAGAAATGGATTAAATTCTTAAAATAGCCAACATTTCAAAACTGAATCTGGAAGAGAAAACCAAAACAGACCAATGGCAAGCCATAAAATTGAAATTGTAAGCAAAATCTCCTAAAAAACAAAAGCCCAGGACTAGATGATTTCACTGATGTGTTCAAATATGAACTAACACCTATCCTTCTCAAAGTTTTCCAAACATGAAAGAGTAGAGGATGCTTCCAAACACATTTTATGAAACCAACATTACTCTGAAATTGAAAGGAGCCAAGGACATCACATAAAAGAAAACTATAGACCAATATCCCTGATGAACATAGACGTGAAAATCTTCAGCAAAATCTTAGCAAACCAAATTCAACATTAATTAAAATAACCATACATCATAATCAAGTGGGATTAATTCCAGGGATGCAAGAATGGTCCAAGAAATGCAAATCAACCTATGTAATTAAACACATCTAAAAAAAGGAAAGATAATAATCATATGATCCTATCAATATATACAGAGAAAGCACTTGATAAGACTCAATATCCATTTATGATATAATCTCACAATAAAATGAGAATAGAGAGAACATATCACAACCTAAAAAAATGTCATATATGGCAAACTCAAGGTCCCATCACACTGAAAGGTGAAAAACTGAAAGCTTTTCCTCAAAGATTAGGTGCAAGACAAGGATACTTTATCATAATTTTTAAGAAAGGATTTAAAATTTTCCTTGTTGAAGTTTCATATGCAACTGTTTCTGAATGAACTTGAAATATTAAGTCACACAAGTGGTCTCCTGATTTTATGCACACAATAATAGTTCTTATAATATCTCACATTTTAGGTTTGTTTTTTTTTTTTTTAATTTCTCTAGGTTACCAGACACCTTCAAGAGGTCAGATGAACTAGAAGGCTGATTTATATATAAAAATACCACGTCTCTATAAATTATATTTAAATAAAATCAATGAGTCAATATACAAAAATGATCATACTAAATTGATGCAATCTCAATGTGAATCATTGGAAATGCTTATATCTATTACTTACTGCTTAAGAAATCTGAGTCTTAATAGTTTTATCTACTCCTAAAAATATTATGTTCAGTAATAAAAACTGTCTTCTTGCTTAGAAGTATAGGAGATCCTATTATAAACAAGCTCTTTCGGTGTGGGCATGGTTGTGTTATGGCATCTATATATTCTGATTGCATGTTAATATAAGAAATTTTATGCATATATTTCCTTTATTTATTTATTTGTTTGTTTGTTTTTTTGTGTAGAAGAGCTATGGTATAGGCCAGAGGTGCTGGGGTTGAGAGGATTCACCAGAGACAGAGTGAAGAGTAGAACAGGTGGATTTATTGAAATACACTGTTGAGGGGAGCAGCAGGCGAGCCAGGAGTGGTCTGCTGTACCCTTGGGTTAGCTCCCTGGAAGAGGAAAAAATTCTGGCAGTATTGGTGATAGTGTTGAGACTTAACCCCGAGGTCACCAGAGAGGCTTATATTTCCAAATCAGTTCATGACTGATGCTAGAGAAAATCCATGAATTCTTGTTATTAAGTATTTAAGACTTATTTGCCTATTTTATTATAAATTTTGGGATAAGAGAGGAGCTTAGAAATCCTCATCTTTGCATAAATGTTTTTTCAAATTTGAATTTTGACTTTTTGTGTACACTAGTTGTTGTAAAAAAATAGTGAAATATATGTTATGAAAGTGGGATTTTAATTTGATCATTCATCATCCATCTCTGTTGATCCTCTGCTCATATGTTGTGTGATAGACTAAAATGTATTACTGAGGACAAAGAAACAGTTAGCATTCTTATTGCTAACATTTGTAACTCTTCTAGAAACAAATTCTGACAAGCTGAAGCTCAGTGGGACACTAACTATTCATTTATTTGAAATGTTTTGTGTATACATTACTTACATCTTAATGTATATGCTAACAAATGCACTAAGTTGCATTACTGTTGGAAAAGCTGTGCTGCCTTCTTCCCACAAGTCACTAATAATCAAGACAAGTAACTAATATTTCAGCAGCTCATACATGTCCAGAAAACTTGAAATATAAAAATATTAATATTATGGTGAAAATAATGAAGCCAATGTCATCAAATTTTATTGACTTTGTTCAGGAATTTATGTAGTATAGTTAAAAAATTTTTAATGGTTGATTTTCAGTAATTATATTTTAGAAGAAGGAAATAGAACTACTGAAGGAGAATTAGATCTTCATCTTAATACTTAATCTACTATTTAGTTCAGTGAACCAGTACTCATAAGTGGACAATTCACCAACTGCACATGCATTCCTTTCCTAAAAATCTTTACTTGAAGCATTAGAGAGAAAAGCAAATAGTCAGATGATAGTTTAGATAGATGACTAGATGACAGAGATGAATAGACAGAGGTAGATATAGACATAAGCATATGTACTTACAGATAACATCTATTATTTAACCTATATATGTTTATGTGTAATAAATCTCCATCACAGTCAAAATATTTCCATAGACTTAAGACATTTCAACTGGACAAACTACTACTTGGTGTTGTTTTTCATTACTGAGACATGTAAACAATTACATTAAAGTAGAAATGTATAATGATTATATAATTAATTATATATAATTTGTTTCCTGGATGATTCTTTAGTACATAACAAGTTACTTCTCCATGGGATCCATTTTCAACCTTTGAGAACTGTACAATCCCTAGAGCTTTATATGTGATTCATGAAATCAGAGATGTATATAACTGAAAGTCATAATTCTGTACCAATATTCCCCCACCATCTCCAGTTTCATATTTGTGCTGCTGATAGTCTCAGAGGTTCCTAGGACTCATCCTTCCAAAGGTCAAGGTCACAGCAAACTATAACAATAGTAAAACACCTGTACAACTCAATTCAGCATGCATCTCATGCTCTATAATAATGGTTTTCTCCATTTTACACATGAACTTCAACTTCCCATTCAAAGACTGATTTTCTTGAAACCAGCAGTATTGTTAAAAGCATCTGCACCAAGTCAGCTTATCTTCTTTCTCTTCTGAATCAGATTTTATTTTAGGTGCATTTTTTTGTATATACTCATTGGGAAATAATGCTTCAGAATCAATTTCACTCACAAACACTGATCCTGCCATCAATATTAGGATTTTTTTTTTTGCGTATCAATTCTTTCAAATTTATTTTTTAACATCAATTTATTAAATTAATTAAATATTCATTACATTAATTCAATTAATCAAAAATAATTGTTAATTTTCAGACAGTATTTGATTTTTCCCTCAGGTGTAGTTCTCACATAACCATAGCACATGTGTTATATCTCCAACTCCCTTGTGCTTTTAAAAATATGGGGAGCTTCACAAATTTACATGTCATCCTTGTGCAGGGGGCATGCTAGTCTTCTCTGAATCATTCCAATTTTAGTTTACATGCTGCCAAAGAGAGGACTAGGATTACTCTTTAAAAAACAAAAATTGATCTTACTACGTAGCTCAACTTTTGAAATCTTTCAGGATAGGATGAATGAAAAGTTAATTAACCTATCACTCAAAGGAATTTATAATTTACAAAATTTTGCCTTAATAATATTGAAAATGTACTACTTTATAAATATGCATTCAATAAAGGTTTCATTCCCCTGTATTCTTTTCCTCTCTACACATGCACTATAATTGAGCACAGCACCATCTAAAATATACCACATGTAACATGAATCCATAAGCTATTAGGCTCAACAATCGGTTCCACATTAAAATCTACATGATAGGTGTCAGTCAACTTGTATTAAAATATTGAAAATGTACAACAACATCAATAATTCAGGAAGACATAGCACTCATCAATATATACTGTTAAGTTTTTAACTGTTTCCTAAGGCAACCTCAAAACCTTTTTTTTGGTGCTTATGTAATAACTGCTTACACTTGCATATAATATCTTCATTTAATAAATATCTATTAATAATACTCTTTATTACTGGTTCAGTTGGGTTATGAAGCTCAGTCTGAGATTTCACTTACTGTATCTTCCAGATCTCTTTTCTGCTTTGCACTCTCAGGCACATCCTTCTATCCATTTCAAAAACCTACCATAGCCTAAAACATCAATGCCTATATTCAGTATAGTAATACACTGCTCCTCTGCTTACTATATCATATCAAGCTCCCATTGATACATTAACACATTTATTTCTGCAAAACTTATGACAAATTTGGGCCTCCCCTGGTGGCGCAGCGGTTGAGCACTGGGCTGCGAAGCTGCCTGCAGCCTCTGCAGCACCAGTTCGATCCCCGGCAACCAGCGAGAGTCCCACCTGGCATGACAGGCCTCTCCTGCCACGTCCACTGCTCCCCTCAGCATTCTGCCTGTTCTGCTCCCTGCTCTGGCTCTGGTGAATTTCTCACCCTCCTGCACTTCTGACTGTACACAGTGCTTGTATAAATAAATCTTAAAAAAAAAAAAAACATGCCAAATTTAGATTCCTATATCCAATCTTCAGTTTACACACTGCTAGTCTTGGCATTTTAATGATACATGATGTATCATTAGTTCCTCAATTCTTTCTCCCACTAGACTTTAATCTTTACAGGTAAGGGTTTAATTACTCTCACATCCATACACTTTTTACTTATACAATGTCTTGTATATTGCAAGTTTTTGAAAATATTTGTAAAAGTGAATTTTACCTTAAATGAATGACTTTGAAATTTTATTCTTTGTCACCTATGCTGGGTATGTCAGGTCCTCTTGGCCTCGCCTTTAGTTTGCCCTAGCTATTGCTTCAGCAGCCAACCTCCCAATGGTTTTAAGTATTTTCAAGCATATTTTGCAAGGAGCAAACTGAATAGTCTCTTGCCCACTGTCCATGTACTACTTCTTGAACACAAAAAGGGACACAGCTTACCCATTTGAAGTGCAGGCCCACGGAGTAAAAGGATAAATTATTTTCTTTCTCCTGCAGTTGCTCCCACCTCCATCCCTACTGATGCCATGACAATTCATAAGGCTAATTAAGGCTCAGTTCCATGAGACTGAGCAATAAATTTTCCTTGTTAGAAGACAACTTGAAAATATCTCTGTGAATTTGCTTTCTCTTCTTCCCTGACTCATCTTCACATCCTTTATTTTTGCTCCCAGAGCTTATCCTCCCTTATAAGTAGTAAGTCAGAAACTACAAGCTTCAGTCTATGCTTTATGAGAAAACCAGATAGAGACAAGGATATCACTTAATATATAATGACTCTCATAAGTTCCTTAAGGGAGAATCTAGACCAATGAAAGGATGGTATGGAAAGACAGGTGTGATAGAGCAGTCTCCTGTCACTCATAAGCAAACTGGTATCAATGAAACTCACATTAATTCATTCTCTTCCTCTCATAAATATATCCAAGTATATTACTACTGTATAACTCTGTATTTTTTTCTCTGATTAATTTTAGAAAAATTCTTTTTCATGTATAGTTACCATTATTATTAGCACTAGTATTTAAATTATCACAATCTATGAGTAGATTACTACTGTCATCATCAGTGTAGCTGATGCAAATAGCATAGTACTAATAACTGAAATTCTTATAAAACTTCCATTATTTTACTTATGGACTAATTAAGTCTCTGTAGTATCCCTCTTTCAAGTCATTGTCATTAAAAAAAAATACTTTACAATATTGTTAGAACAAAGACTCTATGAAAGGTTTATACTAAGATCTCAATAAGACATTTAAACAAAGTCATGTTACCCTTGAAGAAAAGAGATTAACAGAATGATGGAGTAGTGGGGGCAGCATTGTTTTGTGTATATGTTTTAGGTAGTTGAATGACACCAAATATCATGTTTCCAACCTGCAAAATCTCCAAGTGGTAAAGTTCAAATCTTTCTATTTTAACTTGTCATTCCACATTATTAAGCATGCTTTAATCAAGCAACTGAATTAAAATGAAGAAGTGCCTGCTAAATTTTCAAAAGGTAAAAGTACCTACATAATAGTGAGTACACTGAGTGAAAGAAGAATTGTGCTTAAAAGACCCAGACAGTTAAAATTATCAGGCAAAATAGCAAGATCAAATTTGTGATGGTTGTTAGAGGGAAGAATCAAAAAAAATGTTGAAAATTTAGTATGTGCGTAGGTAATTGACAGTAATAAAACTGTATGTATCAGGAGAGTTAACAGTTTACTGAGATTTTACATTAGTTAAATTATACCTAACATATGTTTTCCATTTTATATTAATGTTTGCTGTTGGTGTGTGAGTCTTCAAAAGTTCAGAGAAATTTAACCTATCTATCAGACAATATAGAAGAGAAGAAATCAGAACAATAAGTCATTAATGAATACATTTACTGATTTACTTTTACACATTGAATTTTCTTCTTATGTGATTATATTTTAGGTAAATTTAGTGGTGACGCCAAAAGATACAGTTCCTAATGTCATTATAGAGAGCACAACTTAGTAAGATGGGTTATACAGTAAATCAAATAACAATATAATTGGAAATTTCATGTATTCTGTAAAAATAAATTTCAGAGAAACAGATTTAGATATGAGTGTCAGGATAGAATTCTTTAAGCATTATTAAAAGTTGACAGATGAGTATGTTGGAAGAATGATACGTTATTCTAGAGAAGCTTTTGTGTACCAGGAGCCCTAGTAGTCTTGAAGAATCAATGTTTAGAAGTTTAATTTAAGGGTGAGAGAAATAGCATCCATTTCTATTGTGGCAATTTATTGTCAAAACAGGTAAAAGTTACAGTAAGATTTATTCCAAGTCCAAATTTTAAAAACCTTCTAATTTAGTGCTACCCAGCTTTGGAATGATTCATGTAATAGTGAAATATCACACAAAGTGTGTAAGCAGATGCCACCTGAAATGATAAATTCAACATTTCTAGTTCCCCTTCTAAGAATATATTTTCAGCATTGCATTTTATAGAGAAGTGGATACATTTCCTATTCTACAGCAATCATGTTCAAATGTCTATGTCATATGTTCCCATATGTCATATGCTGCCCCAACAACAGCATAGAATTATAGAGCCATTATTATATGCATCAAATTGTTTCATTTATATTCTGTATTTTGAATGCAGCTTGGAATCTTTATAAATATTAAAACTATGTTTAGGGGAAGATTATATCCCACAGAATTATCACTGTTTTCAAGAGAATAAGTATAGTTATTAGAGGCAGACTGTGAGGAGTAACATTGGTTGAGTGCAACCCCCCATCATCCTGCTTTGTGCTTTTAAGAAAAATATTTAACCTCTGTGATGCTCACTTCATCTGTAAAATAAAAAATATCATATATCTCACAATTGTTAAAATTAAATGAGATAATGTGTGCACACAATTTTTGCTATTGTTATTATCTTAAGTATTTTTATTCAATACAATGACTAAATAATCCCTGGGATGGCACAAGCCATACAAATATTTAATGACAAGAAAACAACTTCTGAGATTTCATGTTAATATTATAGAGAATGACTATATTTACAATAAAATAAAATGCAATTTTAAAACCCATTTATCTCTGCCCATACTACTTATAAATATTCAATATGAGTAAAAAATATTCAAGTCCATCTGCAAGTGAACCTGCCAAAAGTTAGGACCTAAATGTAATTAAATTTCTAATTCCAGCAATTAAATTGTAGGGAAGAATAAGGACAAGGAGTGAAGAAACATGACAAGCAACATGAAGAGTATACAGTCAGTATAATCCAGATTTTGAGGAAAACTCAACATAAAATACCAAGCTACTTCAACAAGAAGGGATAAGGGAGAAGGGGAGGAAAGAGGTGGCAGGGCAAAGCAGGGGAAGGGAAAAGGACTCTGACTACACATTAAAAATATTTACGGAATCAACTAACACCTATGTGGGAACATTGTTTAAAATCCTGATTCAAATAAAAGAAAACAAAGTGACTGTTTAAAATAAAACACAAGTGACAATTAGAAAACTGAACATAGACTAGATATTTTGGATATCATGGTATGACTATTTGATATTTAGACATGATGATTAGAGAACTTGCTGAAATACTTATAAATAAAATGGTCATAAAACACATAAGAAGGGGGAATGCATAGGAGTATAAATGATTAAGGATTATGACTTATCAATTGTTCAATGTAGGAAATGGGTACATTTTACTATTCTATTTTATAAACTGACATTTTCCATACTATAAATTTTTTTTAAAAGTCAATTAGAGAACTTAGCTAAATTTTGAATTGTTTAAATAGTCTAAAAATTAATCTCTTAAAACAGTTTTTAAACTATGGCTATATGATTTAAAATGTATATATATGGCTACAGATTGTTCTGAAATAATGTGTTCTCTTTCTATCATTTATCATTGTGAGTTAATTGGAGCCAAAGTAACCTATTACCATTGACCATTAAAAAAAAAAAAAACTATTTCACTTTTCTGAATTAGTTAGATGATTTTCCAAATGTTAAAAAATTTCTTTGTGAGCATTGTCAGGCACTTAGTGAGGAACTGCCTTAGGAATTCTGTATCAATGCTGTGAATTACAAACATTATCTTTCCCTGTGCTAAGAAGGAATTGTGACATTTTGTGAAGAGAAAAATGTGTCTGCTGAAGAAAGCTGGTTAGTAAGCTTAACAAGACAATTTATTTTTCTAGAAATAGTTTTAAATCAAATGTGCTGGATATAGTCCATGCACTACAGTATGACATATGAAGAGGATCACAAGATTAAAATCTTAAGGCTAGGCTAGGCTTGGACAATTTTCCATTACAGTCTGTGTCATGGGAACAGATACATTTCAAGCCACTTTTGTTCTGTATACATTTTTTATAATAGGCCAGGTAGGTAAAATAACATTTCAGCATTTTGGTTATTTAGGAATACTATTTTATAATGCAAAAGTCAATATATTATTTTCAACAATGATAAAGTAAAGCCCTATACCCATAATAAATTCCTCAATAAATTAATACATCTCCATTGAGAATCTGTGCTGTAAAAGGTGTTGTCAATGATTATAAAGTTGTAACACACACAAATTTGACTCTCATTGTTATCACAAATATATACAAATAACAAACACACATAGACATACACACATGCACGTGCACGCACATGCGTATGCACAAACAGAGTTGACAGGTTTTCCTCTAATCCAGTCTATTTCAATAACTAAGGGCAATGTATCCAGAAAAAAACGCCTCCCCAGGAGTTATATGAAAATTCTTTCTAATGGAATATAAAGAAAATTTTGCTTTAGTTCTTCTGGGAAAGCATTTTTTAAAAGAATAGATTCACTTGTGTCTCCATTTCATTCCTTGCAGTATCTTCTTCCTCCTGTCTAAAACAAGGGAACAATACTACCTGAGAGTCCAGTAGCCATGTTATGACCACAAAGACAGAAGCTGCACATTATAAAAAGGAGAGCACGGAATTAGAAGGAGCTTAAAATCTGCAAAGAGCTCCAAATTGCTATAACATTATGGAGTGCCTACCTCTGGATTTTGTATTTTATAAAATTTAATACAAGTATTGTATTCTTATGCTTTTTAGTCTACTATTTTGGAGAAGGTAATGTAGTGTCTCTATTAAACAACTATGATTCTAATAGTTAGAAAATTTATAGAATTTTAATAAAAATAAAATTTATTATATTAATTCATTTGATAAAATTCATAATGAGTGTCAGTATCTAATGTGTCATTCTAATAACTACTTAACCACATTTATTCTGAGCTTATTAATATGTCTTTTATAAACATTTTTATATTTATATGCACATATGTATAAATCTGCCTGGAATTATTTTATACTTTATGGATTCATAGATGTGACTTTTGTAACTAATCTCATCTCACAGACAAACTTCACCTTTATTCATTGCTCCACAGGAAGAAACCTGTGCTAATGCTATCATATAAGGAAACTGATCTAATAAATGTATTATGCACTTGTGCATTAGAGAACCAACCAAATCAATATAGACTTTAAGGAAGGATGGTTGCAGAGTATTATAGAAATACAAACATAAGTAATATTAATATATATAGCAAAGTTTTAATTTCAGCAATAAAATAGAAATGAGTGTGTCAAAATGAGTACATCAAAATGGGAGTGGTTAAATAAAATATGGTCACCTGCATTATAATATGTTGTTATTAAATCAAATGTTTGTTATATGGAAATGTGTCATTATTACCTCGTAATTCCACTTTTAAAGGTAACGTGTGTGTGTGTGTGTGTGTGTGTGTGAGTGTGAAATGGACAAAGGATTCTCAATATACTGATTAGATTGGAGAGTCAAGACATTGGAATTAGAGGTGAGGTGGTTGTGAAAATTTATTATTTGTTATGTCTTTTTTGCATGATCTACCTTATAAACACAACACATCTGCATACATAAATAATAAACACACACATATTGGAAGAAAAGAAGATTCAATACATATTTAATAAAGAAAAAAAATTCCAAAAGATAACATACTATGGAATTCCAAGCTCATCATACAAGGATAAATGAAGAGTAAACTTCATGTAGGTGACAGCCTACATTGTGTGTTTATTACAATGAAAAAACTATTTGCCTTCATAATAGATACTGACATATAAATAGCACAGAGAGGCATATTTGCTGAAGTTAAACTCGTCTAAATTCTCAGGACATGTCCTTGTTACTATAGTTGTGGTTTTTTTGTTCCTGCTACACCTCATTCTGCAAACTGAATCAGAAGCTTTGTAAAATTAGGTTGCCTTGATGTATGTACATGAGGGATAAAATTCACTCATTTGAAGAACACAGGAATGTAAATTTGGATCTCTCCTTTTCTACTTGATTGAGAGTGACCAGATTTTTTTTAGTGACTGTATATCCTGCTCATGGGTACTTCTCAAATCCCTTAGTTGTAGGAAGTATCAATTATTATTTTCCCACTGTGCCTTATGTATATTTACAAACTCTAGATAGAAGGGGTTTGGGAAATTGAGTGCCAGAATATTTCTGGGAAACTTTCACAGCCTTGGTTAATGTCAAGTTGACAATCATTCATCTCTCCTGAGATCCAAGAATATAATTAATTATACCACAAATTTGAAAAACTCAAGTACTGTGTTAAATGCTGAAGGTCTGTCCCTAGCCATATTCCAAGATCTTGGACTTACTATCTTCATGAAACTGAGAAAAAAAATACTCATTTATCCAGAAATTCAGCTTCCTTATCCAAATAAATGAGTAATAATAGTATTTGATTCACAGGAATTGAGATATAATTACATTAGACACTGCTTAAAACGTAGAATGAAATTAACAAAAGTTAATCATCAACATGCTGTTCTGTCACCTACATATGGATAAATGTCAATGTGATTTTCTAAATGTTTACTGGATTATAATGCTGTTATTTAATTTTTTTGTTACATTAAGTGTTTCACATGAATTTACAAATTTAATCTTTACAAAAATTCTAAAATGAAGTTGTGACTACTAACACTGTCTATATACAAGGAACCTATGGCACAGAGACTATAGTAATTCATGGAGTGAGGATTCACACACTAGCAGCATAGCTCCTGGCAGCAGTGACCAAACTCTGAAGCATTACAATATACAACCTCTCATGTATCCCAGAACTCTCCTTTAAAAAATATCCATCACAGTTGAAGCTTTCTTTTGGCTAAGCAGTTCTGTGGAAATTACATTTTCTATCAAGCTTCTGCTTTTTCCAGGGCAGCTTGCCCTGAGATTTCAGATTTAATTCTGCACATTTTTTTCAGTTTTTTAATTTTAGTCTCATTTTCACATTTATCCTAATAACCTAAGGCATTTTTTATAAACACCAAAGAGATCTTGCTGACAGCTTCCTATTTATAGTTACATTACTCACCAGAACCACCTTGTTTATGTTCATCATCTTTTTGAGTTGTAGTATCTCCCTCTCTGCTGCTTCATTCTCTTCAGAAAACTTGAGAGCAAATAAACCTCTCCTTCTGTATGAATGTATATCATTAATATAGGTATACACAGTGTTTTAAGGATAATTGATTTATTATAATGAATACATGCAATCTCAAAAATAATATTTCCCATGTTGAACAAGCCCACTAAATGGCATGAACAGACACACACACACATATGTGCACACAACTCAACATGTAGCAGTGAAAAGTGCTACAAAAAAGGTGCCAATAAAAAAGGTGAACTCCTAGGCCGTTTAGATAAAGAATTACCATTATTTTGCCATAATTAGTAAAGAAACAGGCTCCAAAAGACTAAGAGATTATCACAAGTTAAATAAAAGTTAGATCCATAACTATATCATAGTTCTTGATTTCCATATTAGTGTTGATGGTTTTTTCTGTTGTGCCACATTATCAGCACACCTCAAGTGGAGTAAACCCATTTGTTAATACAAATTCCAGAACTGATATACCTATTAAAGCTGTCATTAACATAATCATTCATCTCTCTAACAAATGATAACAAATTCTGGGCATAGTGAGGAAAACAAAGCCATCTGATTCCTAGACAGCAGTCTAGGGAAATATTTTATCATATTATGGAGATGATTTGTCATAAAAGAGTTCTTGTGGCTAAGCAATCACAGGCATTTATAAATGTTTTAATCTCGGGGAATAAAATTAGAATATACAAAATTTAAAACCAAATTATAACACAGATGTAGCCAATGAAGTATTTTGTACAAAAGTCAATATACAGTTTCAGTGCATAAAACCTTTCCTGATTTCATGACATAAAGGGAATTTGCATGCTGTCTTTGAAATGGTAGTAATAGCTTCACAACAGAGTACAATACTGGGAGAAATTTCAGGTGCAGACAAGTATAACCATTGAACTATACAGGACTGGAAAAAAAAATCAGTCTTCAAAATGGCAAACTAAGGTCATAACCTGTTGGAAAATTAAGAATTTAGAGATTTTGAGGGTTTTGTTTTGTTTTGTTTTGTTTTGATTTTTCTGGAGCAGCCTAAAGAGAAAATGGCCTGCATTATCTGCATTGGTCACTTACTAGCATTTTTTTTAAAAAAACTTTATAGGTTATCACCAATTTGTAATTTAAAATTCAATACTAGAGATCAGAGTTCATGCTTTTACTCTTTATAGAAGAGACAAAGGTTTTCCTTACAGACACATTCTAAAGATAAAAATTTCAAGTTTGGTCAAGTCCTAACCATCCAAAATATTTTTTTTCTACCTTAATCCTTTAAAATAAAGCATCCATGAACTCAAAATGGTAGAAATTTAAAACTTTGAATAACCTCACATTTTAATATTAAGAATCTTAACATTTTACAAATGCCTCAGGCAATCAGCCACACCTTGCCCATGCTCACATAAAATCTTGAATCTACTACTATACCCTGAATCATGGATCCTGTATTCAGTGTTATTTCTAAAACATCATGTCTCTACCAACTGGAATAAGTGTTTTAAACAGTAGTTCATTTTAGTGCCATTTCCATCAAGATTTTATATTCATTGGAGATAGTCTGCATAAAGTTTGCTTCAATCATTCAAATGTAAACTGAAAAAAGAATTTTCTTCCATATAAATCTGCATCGTTCATCTGTTGTAGCTTAAAACAGCCAGCAGGAATGCAAACAGAGCTGTTTGAAGCCTGGACAAGTTCCTGAATGGAACTCAATGCTGTCTCCTTCTGAAGCAATAATAAACATTTACATTTTGGAAATAGTTGAAGCCATAATGATCTCTTGTTGGGAATGGAGATTCTAATGATACATAATAATAACCACAACGACAATAATAATGATAAATCCTGATTTGACGATGTGCGGAAATGGAAAGCGATGGGCTTGGGATGAAAAATTGAGACAGTTTATAGCATTCTGAGGAACACAGGTGCTCTTAGCTTCAGTCTGTTTCTGGGCCTATATAGAAACATCAAGTGAAAAGTGACAGCTGCTGCCTCTTTCCTGCTGCTTTTGAAAACTTACTTTTCTTTATTTCAGAATGAAGAGCTTGAGTTCTTGCACAGTCTAAACAGAATCCTTCTGTCAAACTTGAACATAAAACTCTCTAGAAACTACTATGACTATGCGACTATCACATTGAGTCAAGGTTGTTTCCTTTGTTGCTCCTTTTATGTTTATTTCTATACTTACAGTAATACCTTTGCAAGTGCTTTGTTTCAGTTTTTGCTGTTTTTTTTTTTTTTTTGCTAATTCACATAATCTTTTCTATTACCATTAAATCTACATTTATATCATTCTCACTATCCTTTTATCTCTCTGATTTTTTAAAATATTTATTTATTTATGCATACAAGAACTGGGGTACAGGCCAGATGTGCAGGGAGGGTGAGAGAATTCACCAGAGACAGAGTGGGGAAAAGAACAGGCAGATCCACCAAAGTACACTGCTGAGGGGAGCAGTGAGCAAGACAGAAGAGGTCTGCTGTGACGTGTGGGTAGCTCCCTTGCCGGCCTGGGATCGAACTCATGCTGCAGAGGCTGTAGATAGCTTCACAGTGCTGTGCTTAACCCCTTGCACCACGAGGAGGCCGGTCTCTCTGATCTTTCACTGATGAGGATCCCTAGGATGTGAGACATTTTCTGGGCACTAGCCATCCAACACGCCTTTGCATGTTGCTTCATCCACATGCTATATTCATCAAACTTTCGCAATACACTTTGCCTAATCTAGATACAGCTGATTAGGGGCTGCACATTGATCAGTATTTTTATAGCAGGATTTATTATGTACCACCTTATAAACTTCTGGGAAGTATGCAATGCAACAATTTTTGTAACTTTACAGGCTCCAGAAATACTCCACCTCTATTAAACAAGCTTTTCCCAAATGTGCACCAGGGTTACTTTCACACATCTTGTTTTTCATCCAGAGTCATATTCAACTAATCTAGCCTGCTCACATACATCACAAGAAAAGAGCAAAAAAACTTTTATTCCCTTTATCTTTTCAAACTTTTCCAAAATGTAGAACATTACAATAAGTGCTCAGCATAGTAGGTAAAGGAGCTTGAGAACTGAATATACATTAACTTGCTATTTATGAACTTAAATAATGCTTAAGTACTCACTAATACATTATTATAGAAAGATTAAATGATTATTAGATGAAACACTATCCAAGAAAATGAAAGGACTTACTATTACCATGGAAAGGTAAATAAAACTGATGGAGATTTGGCAAAGGTAAAACTCTGATCAGTACTCATACTCTTCAATTGATTCAAAATACAGAATCATAAGGAGGAGGTTTTGGAAAAGTGACAGGAGATTTTTAAATATTATTATAATGCATACATAATTTAAATCAAAATTTAATTTCCAGGGCCTCTCTGGTGGTGCCGGCAGTTGAGCGCTCACTGTGAAGCTGTCTGCAGCCCCTGCAGCGTGGGTTCGATCCCGGCCAGCCAGGGAGAAACCCACATGGCACAGCAGACCTCTTCTGTCTCGCCTGCTGCTCCCCTCAGCAGTGTATTTCTGTCAATCTGCCTGTTCTGTTCCCAGCTCTGTCTCTGGTGAATCCTCTCACCGTCCCACGCACTGGCCTGTACCCCAGTTCTTGTATAAATAAATTTAAAAAAATTAAAAAAAAAAACCAAAAAAACAAAAGATTAATTTCCAGCTTAATAGCCAAAAAAATGTTCCCTAAGTCTTCTTTAATTTTAGACAATTCTAGGAAGATAGTTTTTGTTATACTCTTCCCCACTCTAATCTTCAGATTAGTGTTAGAGGTACTTTCTTCTTAGTTGGGTAAACAACTGAAATTTGAATAGTGAACCTCCAGTTTTCCCGATCCACTCACAATTTCTCAGAAGAACACTGACAGCAACCAAATAATAGAAGATTAATGCCAGTTGTTAATCTCCAGTTAATGCCATACCTGTCTTTGGGATCCAGCCTGTTGTAAATCTCTTTATGTTGTTGCAGAAGGTCAAAATGTATGTGTTTTGATATGGACTTCTACGTGTCTCTAAAATACCACTATTAAATCTGACTCAATATTCAGTAAATGTGTGAAAAAAATATAGTAAATATGAGAAGATTTTTCAGGACACACACACTCACAAAACATGTATCATTGCAGAGGGGACCAATGAAAATATTTCTACGTGGGCCTCCCCGGTGGCGCAGGTGGTTGAGAGCAGTGCTGTGAAGCTGTCCACAGCCTCTGCAATGCTGGTTCAATCCTGGTCGGCCAGGGAGCAACCCACATGGTGAAGCAGGCATCTCCTGTCTCACCCGCTGCTCCCCTCAGCAGTGTATTTCAGTCAGTCTGCCTGTTCTGTTCCCTGCTCTGTCTCTGGTGAATCCTCTCACCCTCCTGCACATCTGGCCTGTACCCTGTTTCTTGTATGCATGAATAAATAAATCTTAAAAAAAATATTTCTACTGAAAAGGAACTATAACAAATTCAAATAAATTATAAAATGCCTCTATAATATAGTTGGAGGAAAATAAATAATAACATTAACTATAAAAGAAAACCTCAGGTGAAATTAAAGCTGTAATTGACCAAGTCCTATTGTCACTGCAAGAAGTGAAATACAGAATTAACTTTGGGATAATTGAATTGCAGGTGATAAATGAGGGAGCTTCACTTATAATGAGAAAAAAAAAGTGTTGCTCTATAACAGACATGAGTGATGGAATAGAGAAAAATAACCTTTCAGTAATAGTCACTGTCAAAGAAAAGAACAGCAAATAGACTAGTAATAGCAAGCACAGGCAGAAAAGAAGACAACTTGCAAATAAGATTGGGAGTTGAGAGGCCTCACTATTCATTGCTAAAAACAGTGAACAGAATAGTGATTTACATACTTAAAGTAATTATTTCAAGATAAGAAATATTTCAAGTTTTGAAGGAAGGGGGGAGTTAATTTTGCTAATGCTAAAATCAAGTTAATATCAGATAAATAATCTGAAAAAAATAAATACTATATTAGATAAAGCAGTGCAGATTCAGGTGAAAATGATATAATAGTAATTTGTTGAGTCACCTCTGATTTTTTTCACTAGGTTTTGGAAGAAAAACTAGTTTTTTTAAGTGCTTATTCTGAGAGCCGTTTTAGGTTCACAGCAAAGATGAGAGTGAAGTGCAGTGATTTCCCTTATGCTCCCTGAACACTCTCCACACTATATCAACATTATTCATAAGAACTGCAGATTTTCTTACCAAAGATGAACCCACCTAAACAGATAAATACCTAAGACCGTACTTTAGGGTTTACTGTTTGTGTTGTACATTCTAGCAATTTGGACAAATGTATAATGACATTTGTCCATCATTATAGTCTCCTATAAAGTATTTTCACTTTTTGAATTTGATTTGCTATACATGCTTGAGGATTTTTGCATGTGTGCATGAGAGATATTTTGCATTTTTCTTTTCTTGTAATGTCTATCTGATTTTGTATTATGGTAATGCAAGCCTGATAGAATGAGTTACGAAATACAACTCTCCACTGTTATTCTCTGTACCAATTATAGAGAATTGATACAATTTCTTCCTTATGTGTTTGCTAGCGTTAAACAGTAAATCAACACTTCTTTTTCAATACCTAAATTTTGTAATCTATCAAATTAAAATATTTCTGAAAAATTGATGAGAACATTTTTAAGGTGATAATTCTGTGATAACATAAAAAGTTGAATTATGACTTTGGTTACCATACTTTTTTAGTTTAGTATATAAACTTTAAACAAAATTTAATTTTTGAAGCTATATCCATATTCATTTATTTTTTAAAGATTTATTTTTATTTATTTATCATACAAAAACTGGGGCATAGGCTAGAGGTGTGGGAGGTGGGGTGAGAGGATTCATCAGAGACAGAGTGGGGAGCAGGACAGGCAGATCTACTGAAATGCACTGCTAAGGGGAGCAGTGGAAAAGGAAAGAGAGTTTTATTGCACCATATGTGCGTTAGCTCCCTGGCCTCAGCAGTGACATCATGATAGCATTGAGACTTAACCCCTACTCCACCAGGGAGGTCCCAGCCTGTATCCATATTTAACTTGCAAACGCTAATAACACCAACAATTAAATAGAATTACAATGTTTGGGAACTGGATGGAAATTATTTAATTTTGTGATCAATTTTTATTTCAATATCCCTCATAACAAAGTTAAGATTCAACAAAGTGAATGATCACCCTTATGTAAGCTGGCTAAATTTGCCACGTTTTGCTATGGTTCTTGAGTCTTCCTCCAATAGAGGAGGTTACATCGCAAGTAACTAATCATATTCCTGTCACCTGTGGGGCTGCAGTGTTGGGAGCAGCATGGGACAGAGGAAAGACAACTCAAAGTGCAAGTAGAGACAGAGAGAGACCTAGAGGGGCTTACACCTCTGGGAATATAGCACCTTTTTCCAGAGCAGTCTCACATTTATTGGAAATTACATTCAAGGAAGGTGGGCAAGTTTGTGGAGGAATGTGTGAAAGAATGTGGGTAGTGGGGATGTGTATCTGGGATGCATAATAGTTTGGCACAAGCTAGGGGGCAGTGAATAGGGGCTGTTGTCTGGAGGTCTCCATTGTTCCTGCTGATCAAAACATGCTATCTCCAGTTCCTGTTTAACTTTTCTTACAAGGTAGTCTAGTTGGTTATGCTAATATGGCCATAATATCTGCCTGCTGTTTTCAGCAGATACAGGTTTCAGCAAAGACTTTTGTCCTGGTGAGAGAACCCCTGCGTGACTTTACATTTTATCTTGACCAGCAAGAACTCTGGCTGCCAAGACAATATCCTGAGAATAAGGGGGTTGGGGAGTCCACAATATTCAAGGTCTACAATTTGGAAAGGGGGAAGAGAGTTGTCATGTTGCATGAGAGGGAAAATACTTGAGTATGAAAATAATTTTATGAAACACAGTACTAAGTTATGAAATAAACTGAGTTAATGGCAATACATTGTTTAATTATTAACTTCTAAATAATGATTTCATTTTAAAAATCCTAATAATGTATCATATCTCAATAGAAATTTCACATTGCATGTGGAAACTGATGTTTGAAACTTGTTGTCTAGGGAGTTTAGCAAGTAATTATGTTGGTTCATTACTTGTTCTTAGAATCACAAAGCACCCTTGTAATAAAATTATATGCAATATATTTGTGAATCATAGATATATCACCGGATAATAACTAATGTTGTCATGCATGCAAAAATAAATTATCATGGATGTTAACTGTTAAATTGATAAGCTTGTATTTTAAATAAAAGGGCTCTTTCTTACTACAACATTCTTGAATTGTTGCAGGCACTTTGACATGACAATTCTCTTTCTAAGAACTGGTCCATGGGAATAATAGAACAAAGATATAAGTACATGTGTACTTCAGGGGTTATCACAGTTATCATTAAAACAGCAAGAATTTGAAGCAAATTAAATCTCCAGCAATAGAAACTTTATAAAGAAAAAATAATATATTGCAATAAAATAGTTAGGCTAAATGCTGTATTATGGAATTATCCCGTCAAATAGAAGAATTTCAGGAAATATAAACCAAAATATTAAATATATTTTTAAAATTTTTTCTCAGCTATACTGCCAAAGTATTTCAAAGAATAAAAAACAGAAACATAGAGAGGGAGTATGAAAGTGTCCCAGGATGAGGATGATCTCAGTCTTTCTGTAGAATATGGTAAATACATATGTGCATATGCAGGAAAGTGTGTATGCATGTACATATATACATTTCTTCTTTATTTCATAACCTTAAAACTATACAGAATCTTTAATATACTGATCCTGCATTGAATTTCAAAAAACAATAAAAAACAACTGCCATCATACTTTCAAGTTAAACTATCACTTGAGCTAGGTGCATGGACTTCTTACAGGGATTGGTCCCTCAATAGCAAAGGATTTGAAGATCAACACGTACTTTTACTTTTGAAATAAACTATTGATACTACATTCACTAACATCAGAGGGAATTTTATATTCTAAGACCTAAGATACTTTAGACTCATTGTTAAAGTGAAGTGTTTTTTTTTTCTTTTTTATTTCATTGAAGAGGAAAATAATGAAATTCTCTAGCCAAAGGTTCTCTTCTCTGGATTTATCTTTTAAGCTTACATATATAGCAAAAGACTAGTGTAGTCTAGTCCAAAAATCAGTGGTGTTTCTTAGTTTGGCCAAGAACTTTTACAGACTACTAGGGCTTTCAGGGTACTAAACTAAAACTTTTGAAACATATTTAATCATTAAGAAAAATGAATGTCAATGAATGAAGAAATGTATTTCACATGAATTCTAATATATACATATATATGTAAATATATATACTTAATATGTTACTCAAATTTTCAAATGCAGTCCTATAAATTTGAAATGGTGTTTTTTTAGTCACAGAACTTGTATGGTTTATTTTTATATGGATTAATCCTGCACAATAATTTTACATCATTCCATTTATTCCATTTACTATGCAGTCTACTTTCTGAGGTTAAACAATCCAATTCATTCATTTAGTCTAATTAGTCTATACAGAAAATGAGACTCATGATTTAATTGTCAACTTTTCCCTAATATATACTATTTTGCTGATGTTGATTTTTCTCACCAGAAAGACATTACCTGGTAATTTATGTCTATTTTTCAAAGGTAATATAGGGAAACTTTAAAAGAAATATATAATTATAAAATAATATTGATAGATAGAATAGCATAGTCAGCTCTATAAAACACAAATGGATTCTAGAAAAAATAAAGCTAAAACTGTGTCATCACAGTGAGTAATACATTACTTTCTCTTTTTAATAGAATGCTACCTATCCTTCAAGGACATAATTGAAGGCCATTTGCACTCTCAAGATGATCCCATCCACCAAACCAGGCCTAATTATATTTTCCTCTATGCTTTAATGCTTTACAAAATAGTACTAATTACATTGGATAATTTTCCTTTCATGATAGTCATTGGCTATGTGTCCCTTACAGGTAAAGGACCCAAAGTTTTATCTTTATATCCTTATGCCTAGTACATTACCTGCCATTCAGTTGCGCTAAGATAATGTCTGAAAAATTAATTATTATTTTATGTCAATGACCCAAACCAAAGACAAACAGGAACACACTATTACAGTGCAAGATGGATTTATAACTTGTTGCAGTAAGGGGCAAAACTCAGCAGTGGTAAACATGTTACAATTTGTTAAATATTCAGGTGATAAGAAGGAGGGTCTAAGAAAATGGGGGTTCACTTTACATTGGATGTTATTTGAAAGTGAGGGAAATTCTATAATGTGCACCTCAATCATTCTATCCCATGGAATGTTTTTTATATTTATTATAATACTGCTTTAGAGAACTGCATATAATTCAGAGGTATTATGAGTCACACATTTTCAGATGCATATCCCCACACCATACCCGCCATCAACGACCTACAGTCTTCCATCATTACCCACTGGTAAATGCTGTTTAAAGTAATTTATTTTCAGGGGCTCCCTGGTGGCCTAAGGGTTAAGGCTCATTTCTATCACTGTGAAGTCCTGAGTTTGATCCCTAGCCAGGGAACTAACCCACTTGGTGCAGGAGACCTGTGCTGTCTTGCCTGCTGCTCCTCTCAGCAGTGTATTTCAATAAATCTGCCTGTTCTGCTCCCCACTCTCTTGGTGAATCCTCTCACTCCTCCCTCCCCCCACACCTCTGGCCTACACCCCAGCTCTTGTATGCATAAATAAAATAAATCTCAAAAAAACTAATTTATTTTCAATCAGAAAACCTATTATATGATTCTTATTGGACAAGTTCAAAGAGAAATTCATTTACGAAAATTAGATTATTTTTAATAAGAACTAAATCAAATTTAGATGTAATTACATCTTTTTAAACCAATATAAGGCTATAGTTTAAATATATGTATGGGGCAGTTAATAATATAGAAGTACCTACTTTTCTTTTTAAACTTCACATTAAATAGCAAATCTCAGATGGATAAATAGTGGAAATTACATGTTTCAGTTTCAAAGTAAAGTTAAGGTCACACTGAGCATTTTTAACCTGAGTAGCTATTAAATATGTGAGTAATAATCATCCAATTTGGAAATAAAAGTGTACAACATGAAAAAGGTTTTTATATTTGAAATGTATTTTAACCTAATAAAAGTATGGGATCAAGTTAAACACATATTACCTAAACATCATTATCATTTCTAATCACTCGAAAAAATACATGGAAAAATTTAACTAGGCATTTGGAAATCTTACAAATTATGCTTTTGGAAAGAGACAAAAATGTTATCTATGCTACGACTGTGCTATTTTAATTTTTTTAATTTTAACCCTCTGAGGTAAGCATATGTTCATGAGAACAATGGTCTGTCACAGCTTATTTAGTTTGGAGTTACTCACTTTAATTATGGAAAAATAAAAAAAAAGGTAATTTTCGGGCCTCCCCTGTGGCACAGCGGTTGAGCACTGGGTTGTGAAGCTGCCCGCAGCCTCTGCAGCGCCGGTTTGAGGGTCCCACATGGCGCGCAGACCTCTCCTGTTGCCCGCTGCTTCCCTCAGCAGTGTACTTAGTCACTCTGCCTGCTCTGCTCCCCGCTCTGGCTCTGGTGAATTCTCTCACCCTCCCATGCTTCTGATAAATAAATAAATAAATAAATAAATAAATAAATAGGTAAATTTCTAGTCTAATGTATTATCAAGCAGAGTCATGAGCCAAAACAAAATTTAAAAGTCTGTACAAATTAACAGAATATATAGCATTATTAGAAAAATGTACCAATAATTTTTTTTCTTTTCATTCTCAGAAAATAGACAATTTTCCTCTAAGACTTTCTCTACCTTGCCCCAAAATTCTTTCCAAAGCTTCCTATGCACAAAATTTGCTAAGATAACCAGTACTATCTATAAGAATGATTCAAATTAAAAAAAAAAGCAAAATCCTGAAAATGCCAATACTTGATGACAATGTTAAATACGTCAAAATAGCAAGCTTCTTGACAGCAAACAAAATTATTATTAAATGAAGACTCCCTATTGTGTAGCATACATCTGACAAGTGATTAATATGCAAGATCTATAAAGAATGCATAAAGCTCAACAAGAAAATAAATACACCAATTCAAAAATTTGACCTAATACCTAAAGAGACACTAAACAGAAGACAGAGAGATGATGGCCAATATGCACATGAAAAAAATGTTCATCATCACTCACTATCTGATAAATGAAAATCAGTCACAATAAGATTTTACCTAACATCTGTAAGAAAGGTCTACATCAAAAATACCAGAAATAACATGTGTGGACTAGGTTGTTGAGAAAAAGGAACCCTTCTTAGCAATTAAAAAGATAAACTCATGCAATTTGCAGCAACATGGATGGAGCTGGACGGGATCATGCTCAGTGAAATAAGCCAGAAAGAAAAAGAAAAATACCAGATGGTCTCACTCATAGCAGGAATTTAGAAAACCTAAATAAGGGGCCAGGAAAAAGACTAATTGCAATAAAGTAAAAATCAAAATCAACAAGCAACTATAAACCAGAGACACACTACAGTGGGAGGCAGGGGGAGGAGAAGAGGGATTAGGGTCAGAAAAAGGGGGTGGGAATTGTTTGGGGAATATAACCAAAATGAAAATGCATACATTATGCAAAAATGAAAAATGATGTAAGAATTATATAAAGTAACATAATTCATTAAATAAACAACCCTAGGTCATTGTTGCTGGGACATAGATTAGTTTAATACCTATGAAAAACAACATGGAGATTTCTCAAAATATTAAAAATAGATCTGCCATATGATCCAGCAATCCCACCCCCACTTATCTATCCAAAGAATACAAAAACACTAATTCAAAGGGATATATGCACTCCTGTGTTCACCACAGCATTCTTTACAATAGTCATTCTATGGAAACTATGTAAATATCCAACGACATATGAGGGATTAAGAAGATGCAGTACATACACATAATGAGTTATTACTTAGTTATTAAAAAAAAAAAGCTGAAATTTTGCCATTTGCAATAACATGGATAGAACTAAATTAAGCCAGGAGAAGGACAAATACCAAATGTTTTTCACTCATATGTGCAATATAAAGAGACAAAGCAAATAGACAAAGCTAAACCAAAATACACCTTAGAAAACTGAGCAGGAAACTGAAGACACTAGAGAGGAAAGGTACAAGTAAGGAGCAAGCAAAGATGTGGCCTACTAGAGGATAATGGATGGGTATCAATGCTTTGGTGGTGGCTTGTTGTGGTAACATACATTTGAAGAAAAATGAAACTAGCTGTACCACTGAAATTCCTAATAATCAATATTACCTCAAAAATATTTAAAAAATATGCTTTTAAATATATATATATATATATATATATATATATATATCTCAATCCCTAGAAGCTCTGCATATGATGAGTTACAATACTGCAGGGGAATTGAAATCTACATGGAATTAAGATCACAGTTGACCTGGATTATCTAGGTAGGCCCATGTAATCAGCAGATTCTTACAAAGTGGAGACAGAGGTGTCAGTGTTAGGGTGATACAGCATGAGATAAACTCCACAGGCTCTGGAAATCAGGGAACGTCAGCAACTGAGGAATAAGGACAACCTCCATAATCCATATAAAAAGGAAAAAAAAAAAAATTCTTCCCAAGATCCTCCAAACAGAACTCAATCCTGCTGACATCTTGATTTTAAGCCACTGATACCAACCTCAGATTTTGGCCTGTGAAACTGTATGATAATAAATATTTATTGTTTTCAGTCACTAACTCTGTGGTAATTTTTTAAACAGCAGCAATAGAAAATTAATATAGCATCCATTTCCCAGCTGCTCAAAATACCTACTACTGATGCCTCATAGATGCATCCTCAGTTGGAAATTTCCACAGATATAGGGACTTGTTTAGTCCAAGATTTCTCTTTCCCAAGTGATAAGGAGTTACAAAGACTTGAATTGCAATAAATTGCAGGTCAGGGTACTACCCTGACCACTCCTGCCTTCATTTTCTTAGAGTTATAAATCCTGCAAGGCCATTTTTCAGACATTCATCTGCATACAACTCTCCAACTTCTAGTCTATTTCCTATGTTACAGTCCATTGACACGGTCACCACAGTTTCTGCCTCTTCATTGATGGCTACCTAAAAATCTGACTCAAATTTCAGAATTTTCAGAAACCCTAACTCATTAATATTTTCCATATTCACTATTTTCATTTTTTCCTTTAAGACTGCATATTTTGATTAACACCTACGTATCCAGTGAGTACAATGCTTTTAGTGCACACTGATTGGCAAATAATATTTTTTGAAATGAAATATTTGATTGTTTATTCACAGAGCAGTTTTGGTAATTAAGGCTGCAGTGCAACACATTTGTAGAAAAAGTCAGCTTAAAATAAACCTCTGTATTGACTCCTTGATATAACACATTATTAAGAAAAAGAAAAAAATTAAAATTAACTTCATAGTTGCGTATTATGCATAGAACCACACACAGTGGAGACAAACTACATTTTTATCTTTGAAAACACTGTTTTATACGGATAGTTCAATATTAAACCTATGTGGGAGGTTTCTATAGAACTGAGTGATCATTGTTATGCACTAGGTCCTATTCCTTTTTGAGTGACACCAGTCTAATTAATTGCTGTTCGTGACTCATAGCTCTCAGATACTGGTTTCACATGAATCAACAGTTAATAAAATTCATAAGTATTGCAGAGGTCAGGAATCTGAGAAGTTCTATTATTCTTGCTTAATGTTTCCCCTTTGTGAAATATGGATAACTTGAAAAGCACTGCTCATATTCATCTTTTTACTTCTTTTTTCATTTAATGAACTTATATTGAGCATACTCAGGAATCTTGTTATGTATTTGGCAAAAAAGAACATCTTTATTACTGAACTCCTTGTTCAGATGATTTAAAATTAGAACTGAAAAAGACCCTAGAGTGATTCCTATGTGTTAAGAAATCTACTGAGAGAAAGTAGCCTTCAGCATCATCACTCTATGCATAAGAAAAGAAACCTTGAAAGTTGATGTGATCCCCAAAGTTTATATACCTAGTGTGACTGCAGAGGGAGGATGGGTACCTGGACTTAATGTTATTTTCACCAAAAAAGTACTAAAAAACAAAAGAAGGAAATGGAATCATGGAGATTCAAAGCATGAGAGAGACTTGACCATCAGTTGTTGGCTTGAAAATATGAGGGTGAGGGATTTTGGAATCCACAAAGACCCAAGGGGAACTGCAAGTGTGACATATTGATTTCAGCCTTAAGAGATACTGAAATGAAAGCAACCATGAATGATGACTCCTGAATGGAAATTGAGATCATAAATGCATGTGTTTTCAAGTAACTAAGCTTGTGGTAATTTATTATGCAATAATATAAAGGATTTTTTTTTTACTCTTACTTTCCCCACATGACCCATGAGTGAAATATTTCTTCTCAGTGTTTTGTGTGTGTGTGTTTGTGTGTGTCTTAGCTCATTGGTTGGCGCATCTAAAAACATGAAAGGAAGGCCCACTCCACATGGCATTCTGCTTGAATGGTGATCAAATGTGGAGAAGAGAAGAATGGAGTTGACAGGGACTCACCAGAGGGGTGAAATCAAATACTATCCAAAAATTAACTAAGATGTAAGAAAATAAATAAGCATTACAAATATAAGCATGGAGTTGGAGAAATTGCTTTTAACTTCTGATTTAGCTACTTACTAGCTGAGTGATCTTAAGTAAGTCTTTAAAAATATTTCTTTTAGAAATAAAATTTCATGGCTAATAAAAGAGAATTTCTAACTCATAGAGTTTGAAGATAAGTAAAAAAAAAGTGAAAAAAATGCACATTTTATTCAAACCAAAAGAATGCTCAATAGGAAGCTAGTGAGACAAATGAAAGAACACTTTAATATGTTTTTTTCCATTATAACCTTTGCTAAATATCTTGACTGAAGCAGCAGAATAAAGTCCAGATATATATATATATATAGCACTTCTTGGGAGAGTCTGATGCAATCCTCAAAAAGTTGAGGTCAGCTTAACCTATATTCACTAATGAGAACATTGTTCAGTAAACTGTTCTCTATTTTCAACATACTCTAGATAATGTGCAGCAGATTCTGTCTGATACTAAGGTATAATTCCTTGCTAAAGGATGATTGAGAGCTAAATGAGAAGTCTGCTGACCACATGCTACTCATTTACAACTTTGTTCTGAAGATGTTAGGGAACAGTTTTTAAGGGTATAAGCTCTGGCATTTGCTAGTCTGAATACAGACTATATCCAGATTAACAGACCCTTAGATGAGGAATTTAACTTTTTTAAAAATCTATAAAACAGTTATGATAATAGCATGTGCATCAGTCAGGGTTTAACAAGATATATCTTAAGAGACTTATTTGCAAGAAATTGACTTTTATGGTTTGGAAGTTGTAAATACATAGGGCAGGCAAACTCTAAGGCATGGGCTATAACTGCTGTTCACAGTGAAATTACTTTTTTATAAGAGTGGCCTAAGTTCTATTAAGTTCTTTTAACTGATTGAGTCAGCTCTCCAAGATTATCTATAACATTTCCCTTATTTATTTACAGACAACCATATCACAGCTACAAAATATCTTTATTGAATACCTAAATACCATTTAATTGAATAATAACCACTTGTAGCTTAATTAAGTTAACACATCAAAAGACCATCATGGCTCCTAAATCATTGGCTTCTTTTGAGCATCAAATATATGGTATGTGTGATTGGGTGTTTACATGCCTGCGGGCCATAAGCATACTCAAAAATTTCTAGCTATATATCATCTTTATTGCCTGTAAATAATGGGAATGGTAGGGATTTCCGAAACTACTGTACATCTGTGCCTATCTAAACTGCGGTGTTTTCTGGATCTCCTTATAATGGTATCTTTTTCCTTTAGCTGTTTTATGATCCAGTTACATTTTCCAATTAAAGAAGCAATTCTATATCACTTTTTATGGAAAGAATAATTAAAAATCAATTCCCCATTTCCCTGGTTACATACCAGTATGGTAACATCACCATCAAATTATGCTCTGTGAAACACTGTATTAGAAGATGGTGTTTAACATTTCCATGCAAACCCACAAAGATTTCAAAAATAATAAAGCACTATAAGATTATTAAATGATATTTATATTAAAACTATGAACACCATTGTCATAACAAACTATTCAATACACAATCCCCATACTTGTTAGCTCTCATTGGTTCCTATGCATTGTGGATGTTGCTGAGATATCTTGAAAAAGTAGTATCATGGACAGCAGTACTGATTCACATGTTAGTATACACTGACTCCTGAAATCATCTAGTTCCCTTCTGAAACAAGCCATCCTGTACCATTTTACTTAAAATATCTATCTTGTGCCAAATACATTTTCAAAATCAAATTGTATCATGAGGATAATAAAAAAGGGAAAATGAAAAGATAAATGCATTTTTATATATCCAATCATTCTGTATTAAAACTGCTACACATACAACTATATTGCAATATAATAATAATAAAAATAGAAAAAAAGAAAATATGCAAAATGTAAGATGTTCATTAGAAACATACAAAAGGCCATTCATATGGATAATTGCTATTAAATTATAGACTTTTATCATTAGAAAATTACAACAAAGAAAAGTTGAGTTAAACGGTGATTTCTCTCTAATGCACATGTTAACATTTTGAATGAACATTATGTGCATCAATATTTAAAAAATTTAACCAGTGAGATAAGGTAAATGTATTAATTCATATAATATAGGTTGGATTGATGACCACATGGCAGTGGATTGATGACCACATGGCAGTGGACCACATGGCAGTTTATAGCAAAACTGCTTCTAGATTTTTTTTCCAAAAAATGACAGTACAGAAAATATTCTGACAGTGGTATGTGGATGGGAAAGAAGTAAAGGATTATAAAGGAATTTCAGCAAGCTCGGTGTAATAACTTTTAAGTATTATCCAAAATACAAGTGATGCTGTATTCCTGAAACAGCTTTAATCCTTCATCAGCAGCCAGTTCCAAAGACGTAAATATCTTTTGATGAAAGAAATGGGCTCCATGTTTAATACACTTTTGGATTAAAGTTGACAAATCTTTAATTACCACACAGCTATATGCTTGCCTAATTCAATTTACATGCAACTCCAGTGATTGAGACTATGAGGTGAGTTCAATAATCATGCACTTAAGATAGGGAGATAATGTCAAATTTCAATAGTTTGTTAAACACTATGATTTTGACCTTCCATGATGTTCTTCAAAAGAAAACAGGTGCCCTTCCTGAGGTGTTATCACCTATGAATTCACATAACATAGTACTGATAACCTTGAGTAATAAGTAAAATGTAATTGCCTTGTTTTTGAGTTGCTACCAATTTTTATCCCTTGCTTTACTGTAACAAACGTTAGGAAAATTGGTCTCTAATCCATCAAGAAGAACACCACCTGCAATATTAGTGATCATTCATTGCCGAACAAACATCCCTGGATAATAGCACCATCCTCAGATACTATATTTGTTACTCAAAGCCAGACCTCTACTTTTAGCCATGCCTTTCTCTTCACTCACTTTGAAGATCCGTGCATGTAAAACTGTTTCTAGATTGAACCTAGCAACACTGGAAAATTCATTATTATTTAATCCATACATTCATTATTTCAGCAAATTATATTCATTTTGCACGCAATGCCCGGGAATAAGCATTTGGTGTACACAGTTAAATAAGACATTGCCCATGCCTTTAAAAGCTCAGTAGGGAAATTTAGGTGATGAAACACAAGCATATATTTCTGTAAATTTTCTTATGCAGAGGGAGGACTTTTGAGACTACACATGACTAAGATAAAACAAAATACTGATGGTTAAAATACACTGAGAAGTCACTTCTTTCTAAGCACACACAAAGTGGAATTTCTCAAAAGTTCACAACAAACCTTCGATTTAAATTCAATTATTATTGCCACTGCAGTGAATAGAAATTTGTAGCAAATCAAATTAAGCAACCTTCCCATAAAAGTTTAGGTGGGAGGGCCTCCCCGGTGACGCAGCGGTTGAGCACTGGGTTGCGAAGCTGCCCGCAGCCTCTGTGGCGCCGGTTCGATCCCCTGCTGCTCCCCGGCCACCGGAGGAGGGTCCTGCATGGCGCGCAGACCTCTCCTGCCGCCCGCTGTTCCCCTCAGCAGTGTACCTCGGTCCTTCTGCCTGCTCTGCTCCCTGCTCTGGCTCTGGTGAATTCTCTCACCCTCCCGCGCTTGGGACTGTACCCAGTGCATGTATAAACAAACAAATAAAAAAAAAAAAAGTTTAGGTGGGAATGCTACACTCAGGTTGTCTAGATCTCTAAGCCGTGTGCTTGGACACCACATTTCAGATGTACAGATAATACATAAGAAATTACCCAAGCATCCAGGGGGATGAGGAAGAAGGGAAGATTTTATTTGAGGAAAAGATTTTAAAGGCAGAATTCCTGTTGTTATTTGATAACATTTTACACGTTAACTTGAACAGCTGAATAGGCAAAATTATTTTTTTTTATTTTAAAATGGACATTTTTCAAAGTAGGAGTCACAAAACTTACTAACATGACTATTTTTCAGTCTATTTATACATCCAACCTAGCATTGAAAGTGTTTTATCTCTGTAATGTATTTTTAAAACTCACAAATTCCACTGCGTGACAATAGAAAAATGTCATGTATTTCTTCTCAAGGAAATTTGTCGTTTTGGCAAAGGTCATTCATGTGATATTTTTGATTTGCAGTTATAGTGGATGCTGAGGTACATGGCTAAGTTTTCCTTCATTTCTTTTTTTTCAAACAAAGAGAGTGACTGTGCCTAAAATCACATCTCATTCTCGGGGGCAGTCCACAAGCAAAGGCTTATTAATGTGGGGACACAAAGGCCAGACCATTTTACATTAATGTGGGGTATCTCTGCAGGCATCTCAGTCCCCAAGTTCTTTGTAGCATTGGCTGTGGTCCTTGGTGTGACAGCATCAAGGATCAACTCTGATTTTTCCTTTCCCATTCCCCACACAGCCAGCACTCCCCAATAAACTTTCTTAATATAAATCTTTGTGTGTGGGTCTAAAATATGTATTTACCCTACTTACAAATTAAAGTTAGCCTTTTATATTTTCAAAGATGTTGGCTGAGGAAACAAACTCCTGGTTCAAAGGCAAATGAAGTTATAACTAATGGCAAAGAAAGCAGTGAGAATAAAATTTTAATTAGTTTCTTCATGCCCTCATGACCAGCAATGGCAAAACAGAGCAGCTCCAGAAAAACTGCTGAACAGAGTGTATTAAGGGGAACACTGAAATTGAGGAATATGGCATTTTAAAAAAAGCAGTGACTGCTCCTTTGGATGGAGACATCACGTCACGCCTTAGGATTCCTTTCTACATACTCAGCTTTAAGAAATGGCTTGTTTATGGGCCTCCCCGGTGGCGCAGCGGTTGAGCGCTGGGTTGCAAAGCTGCCCGCAGCCTCTGCAGTGCCGGTTCGATCCCCGGCTGCTCCCCAGCCACCGGAGTGGGGTCCCACATGGCGCGCAGACCTCTCCTGCTGCCCGCTGCTCCCCTCAGCAGTGTACCTCAGTCCCTCTGCCTGCTCTGCTCCCCGCTCTGGCTCTGGTGAATTGTCTCACTCTCCAGCGCTTCTGACTGTACCCAGTGCTTGTATAAATAAACAAATAAATCTTTAAAAAAAAGAAATAGCTTGTTTAGAGAGTGGTCAGGGCCTCACTTTGTAGGCACAGTTGGAAAAAACTTGCAGAATTGCTCAGGGCCCAGGATCAATTTCTTCTCACAATACTCTGTATTTGAATTTGCTTCCCAGGGACACCAATATATGAGAACACCCCCTGTAAAATGGACACCCCATTAACTAGTTTTTTTCAGTGCACACTATCCTTTATTGGCTGTTCTTGAGACAGGGCTTTTCTTTTTTTAATTTTTATTTTTCTATATAATTCTTACATCACTTTTGCACAATATGCATTTTCATTTTGGAAGAGAGGTCTTCTTGGATGTGCTTGCTTTCTGTTCGCTTGTAGGCTTGAAGTCTCAGAAACAACAAGGCTAGCAATAGCATACAAGTCATAGCTTCGTGAATAACAGTAAGTAATTACTTACTCTCTTTCTGTAGTTAACGTCCTTGTTTCAGTCAATTGTCTTAGCAGTCCAGGACTACGAAGTGGCATCTTTTCCGGACCGAACAGAGCCGGCCCAGCTGGTGGCGCATGCGTCTTGAGAAGAATCCGGAACTCACTACAGACCTCGTCTTCATTGTAACACAAAGCTCTCTGCCTCGGGATGGGGTTTTCCCTCCCTTTTTTAAACTTGTGACACATAAAGGAGTGAGCCTCTCTCCCCCAGGGGGACGCCTTTTTATCCCCTCCCTCCTAGGCATAGGGACGAGTACATTTGCACATGAGCACACACTCATGCTCAGGTGTTCACAGTCAGGCACACGTGCCCCCACGCCCACACACCTTCTGTGTCAGCAAGGTCAAGGGCACAGGTGATGGCCTTGGAGGCTAATGGCATAAAAAGCCTGAGTTAGCAGTTTACCATGGCGTGGTCTGGCTCAGTCAAACCGCAACCTCTTAGATTCGCCTTACTCCAGCTCAGTCACCTGGAGAAGGCACCCGCCTCAGGGCCCTTGGCAACTGGAGGACAGTGTCTTCGAATTCCCCTGAGGTAATCAGAATTGCAAACAGCCAGTCTTCAGGAGGCAACCATTCCTGAACTGCACCGTGGCTTCTGGCAAGGAAGCTTGAAGGCCTGCCCTGTGTACTGTACTGACCCGTTCTGCAAGGTAAGCTCCCCCCCCCTCCCCCCGTTAGTTGGTGGGAAAAAAGGGGGTTAAAGCTTGCCTCGAAAAAGAATTGCCAACACATTCTACTTCCGAAGTGGGAAAAACAACATTGAAGTCGCTTTGACATCTTCTCAATACTGAGGTATGTTCCTAACGCTTCCCATAAATCGAAGCTTATGTCTTAAGTCTTGCTGAGGCAGTTACATGCATGGCAACAATTTCCTTATGTGAAGAAGGGGAAGAAAAGTATGTGAGTTTTGTTTTTGTTTGGAAATGTGGATTTCTATTTTTTAAACAAAAAATGAATTACGACGCTTGCATGACGCTTAGCTAACATTGTAACAATTTAAAAGTTTCCTTGAAAATGCAGTAGTGTTCAAATTCTTCTTAAATATTTTTGGAATAGAATTATTTCTGAATCTAAAGACTGTATTTATCAGTGTAAGGAAGAAACTTAGTTATAAAGAGTAAAAAAAAAAAAAAAAAAAAGAAGAGTAAATACATAGCAAACCAGTGGAACCAGTGGTTGGGATTTCTCAGTGTAAGGGGACCTGTTTGTGGAAAAATACTTTGACTTGAAAGAAAGCGCAAAGATTGCAATTGAGGCAGTAACTAGCTACATTATACACTACCACATTTATTATTAAGTTTACTTTTTTAAAAATCTAAATAGATCAGATAATCATGTCCATCTACAACAAAAGACACGGTATATTTTCCACTTGATTTGATACAATTTAATATTATAAAATGTAATTTTAAAATATTGGGAAAAGACTTGGGATTTTAAACAGTTAGGATTGGGACCAGGTTTCAATATAGTTTATTAATCTGAATTTGAAACATTAAAGTTTGGGATCAGATTTAGATATAGCCAGAATAAAATGAGCACTGAGAACTTTGACCAAATTCTTGATAATTTATAGAATTCCCCTGTACCAGAGGTTAAGCTAGACTTTTTGTTGTTGTTGTTGCAGACTGCTAGCAGGGTCCGGAGCTGGGATCAAAGAGACTCTGATATTTGCTAGAGACATGACATCAGTGGGGTCCAGAATCCATTCTAGAGTTTGCTCAGAAATGGAAGATCCAGCCCAAGCACAAAAAATCATACTCAGTTCTCAACTTCTATGAGAATTTTGGACCTTTTATTGTTTTTAAGTGTAGAAACATCTCTTTAAAAAAATTAATTTATTTTCCTACATCCTTGTTCATTTCTGTTCAGTATTTGATTTCTCCCCTTTGGTGTAGTTCCCATAGTTCTCCCAGCACCACAGTTCCCGTGATTCATCTCCCTTATCCCTTATTCTCTTCCCTTGCCTGCTTTGACCACTCTTTCTCTCTCTCACTTCCCTGTGATCTATAGTCAGTTTGTAAGTTTTGTCTTTTTCCTGACCCTTTGTTCAGTTCCTCTATAGTCCACATATAAGTGAAACCATCTGATAGTTATCTTTCTCCTTCTTACTTATTTCACTGAGCATAATCTTTCCCAGCTCCAACCATGTTGCTGCAAATGGCATGAGGTTATTATCTCTTTTGATCACTGAGTAGTATTCCATCTTGTTTATATTCCACATCTTCTTGATACACTCTTTGGCTTAGGGACAATTGAGTTGTTTCCACATCCTAGCTATTGTAAATGGTGCTTCAGTATACATAGGGGTGCAGGTTTTCTTTCAAATTGGTGCTTTTTTGTCCTTTGGATAGTTTCCTAGGACTTTAATCACTCAGTCATATGGTAGATCTACTGTTAGTGTTTTGAGAAACCTCCACCCAAATTTCCATAGTTATGGACCAGTTTACATTCCTACTGGCAGTGTAAGAGGGTTCCTTTTTCACCACATCCTTGCTAGCATTTGTTGTTTTGAATTTTGGAGCTATTTATCCCATTGGACAGAACTGAGAGCAGGAAGAGTTCTCCTGAAGTGACATACCTCCATGATGAGGACACTGGATGGGGGTAGTAGCCTCTATTGTTTTCAGCTTGCCTCTCCAGATGTCAAATTTTTACCCTATGAATGAGTTGGGGCAAGGGCATTAAGGCCTCAAGATTCTCAGCCTGAGCATATCCTCTGTTCTATGGGGGATCGGTTGAGGAAGGCAGCCCCCAAATGCTTGGCCATACTCGGCCAGAATTTAGCCTGACCCACTTACTGGTACTGGGGAGGTTGCTGAGGATGAATAATGTAGGATTAGAAAGAGATTCTGGCAGCTTCATCCTCATATTAAAATGCCTTTTCTCTTGAGTAGGAGATAGGGGAGAGAAAGTCCTGTTTTCCTGGTCATAGTATGTAGATTGGAGCTTGTTATTATTACACTATTTTTTTATAATTCATGACCAAACTGTATTACATTATTAGAACTTAATAAGCATATCAAAAGTTAGCACATAGAAGGGAGAAAGTAGGGCTAACTCATGGGCTAAAGATCAACCTAGAAAGGTTTTAGTGAGGGAAATTTGAGTGAGAGGGACCATGGGCATATAGAACAGGGCAGAAAGGTAAAAGATCATGGCCATGTGCCACAAATGCTCATTCTTTTTACCAAGATTTGGTATTTTCTAAAATAAATGTTTCCTAATCCCCTATATGCTGTAAGACAATTTTCAGAGACTTTGAAATGTTAACTTCTTTTTCCTTTTCTCCATTTATTAAATGTTTTCCTTTGGTGTGGACCTGTGGAACACCTCAAGTTACCATCCCAGATAAGGGCATCCTTAATAAAGTGGTTGGAGGAGATTTGAAATTTTGTTGGATAGTTGAGCCATCAAGTGTATAAACCAACAAGAATGGAACCAATAAACTCAACACAAATTATTTTTTAGGTCCTCAAGAACTTCAAAAATCATTTTTCTCAGTCCAACAGACCCTTATTTGTGAGTCAGTCTTGGAGATACACACACACACACAGCCTACAATAATTGTTCCCATTAATTTTGTGCTGCCCCAAATGCCAATTGTACCCTAATAAACTTTGTTCTATAATTTATGATTTAATGTAAAATTATCCATCAAAATTAAATACATGCATTGATAAACATCTGTGTCAGGGTAGCACAAGAGGTAGTTGTATAATATTGCAGAACATTTGGGGACTAGGGAATACAAAATTTCTGTGTTATTCTTTGTCCTGTGACTATGACCTTGGTGACTTTCTATAGTTTTTCTTTCAAGTTATATCCTTATCTGGAACTTGAGATTTGAGTAGGTGATCTTCAGGTCATTTGGAACTCTAAGACCCTTCGATTCTATAAGATAATAGCCTGACATCCAAGTAAAAATGTTGAGGAGGGAGTTGAAGATAAGGATAAGAAACTGACTGAGAATTCAGAGTGGAGATTTATATTAAAGACTGATTATTATTGATTTTGTATTAAAAATGAAACAAGAATAGATTTACTTCTTGTAGATGGACAATTGAAAGAAGAAAATCCCCAGAAAGAAAGACAGACAGAAGTAGAATGAATATCAAGACATTTTAAAGACTTTGAACTTAAAGATAGAGAATTTCAGCAAGGGAAACTGATCAATAATGTCAGAGACAAGAATAACCACAACATGTTTGGAAAAAAGGACTTTTGACCTGTTAGCTTTCAAAACATAAGCCAACAGTTTTGAAAAGCAGATAGGATAGTAGTACATTTGTTGAAAATAAGGAAAAAAAAACTAAGAAAAAACAAAATTTGATTATAAGAGAAAGAGCAGTGATGTCACTCTAATTGAGATTAAAGATATATTTGAGGTAACCAGTAATTGCACCACTTCAAATTAATTTAATAATATTTTTCCTGAATTATAAATAGAATTTACTTCTGTTTATCTCGAATTAGTCTATTTTGTAAGTTAGAGAGAACATACTATTTTTATCATTCTTGAATTTGTTAAATACTTTCTTTTTACTATGATCATGTTCATGGATAAATGGGACTTGATCAGACCCCCTTTATCCCCTAGTTTTTAGGTTTCACTTTGTTTTTATGCAATTGAATCACTTATTACATATAATTATAGGTAGGTTTGAATGACTATATATAAAAATTATGTATTGATTTGATCTGTTTTCCTATAAAGAAACTAGATATCCAAATATCATAATTTTACAAGAATATGCTATAGCTTACACAATTTAATTTTAAAACTTAAAGTATATGTTCTATTATTTTTTCTCTACCTTAAATTCCCCTATGGGAATTTGCCAAACCCCATTTATTGATAGGTTGGAACACTCCTACAACTTTCCTTAGTCTTCTCCTTGGTAAGATTTCCTCTTAATGCTAGTATTGACACAAGACTCCAAATTACTTCAATGATTTTCTTTTCTAGGGAAATAACATATTATTGATTCTAAGAACTTGTTCCATTTTAAGTGGCTTTGGGGATGGAAATGTATTCTTCTATGGCTATAATCTTTCTTACCCTAGAGAACAAATTATATAGAAAGATACAAGATTAGTCTATAAGCATTTGAAGATCTATCAGATAGTCAATAGAGTTGCAATAGCTTGGTTCACCATCAGGAGCTTTATAACAATAAAACAATGGCAAGGGATTATCTCCTAAGTATTCTCTAGAAGAAACCCTGGGAGCAATCAAGAGGCTGTATCAGAATTACACATTTGCACTCACAAGTCACTTTAGTAATAATCTCCTATGAAACTCTTTTTTTTTATTAAATTTTATTTATTTATTTGTTTATACATGCACTGGGTACAGTCAGAAGTGCAGGAGGGTGAGAGAATTCACCAGAGCCAGGGCGGGGAGCGGGGCAGGCAGAGGGACCGAGGTATGCTGCTGGGGGGGGGCAGCGGGCGGCAGGGGAGGCCTGCGCGTCATGCGGGGCCCTCCTCCGGTGGCCGGAGAGCAGCCGGGGATCGAACCGGCGCCGCAGAGGCTGCGGGCAGCTTCGCAACCTAGCGCTCAGCCGCTGCGCCACTGGGGAGGCCCCACCTATGGGCCTCTTACATTTACAGATGAGGATAACTGACGTGTCCAGGGTTTAACTTAATGAGCTCTTAATCTCACTGACTTTATTAGAATAACCTGTGATGTTGTGGCTGTATGTGTGTTAGATGGGGAGGGGCTTAGTTAACAATGATTTGCTGGCCCACCCTGAGACTATTTCTGTCAGTGGGGAATAGAAATGTGATTCTAATGATATGATACATTTCGGCACTATTGATACTGCTATTGCACCAGACTCCTGATCACATGTTCTTTTACATTATGCCATTGCTTCTGTCCCTTTCACTGCATAAAAACCATGGCTCTTTTCTCTAAACAGTATTTCTCTAGTCAGTGAAATCTGTGATCTCTTTAATGTTATTTTAAATTAGATCAACTTAGGTTGTCCACTTAGATTTCATTTGAGACTGTTCTGTGAAACACGAAAACTAACAAGAAAGCATACTAATGTGGGACTAAAGGTTGAGACCAACAAACTAGACTGAAGGTAAATAAACGTATCAATGCACTGTATTGGCGCCAAAATAGATTCCAGTCTATTTTAGCAAATATAAGTTTTAGCAAATATATGTTAGCAAATATAAGGAAGTAGTATGTTAATTTATATCTATTTTTTCCATCTGCTACAATTTCACTTGATCTTGTCTTTGACTTTAACAAATAACTGCTGGTTTCTACACTTCTTAGACTTGGCGTTTATTTAAATTGATCCTTGAGTATTCTTTATCAATAGGAACTGCTTATCTATTAGTTTGTAGTTATTGAAGACCTGCTTGAGAGATCATGCTATAAATTACATAAAATACAGCACAAGTGGTTTGACAGCTGAATTCAAAGGAAGTCTTAAAAACTAAGTTATAATGTGCAACTCTTCTATTCACATGTTTCATTCAATTTTTTGATGATACCTCATAATGCTATTTTTAATGAAGCTTGTCATTTGATACCACTAATTATTTCTATCCATTTTTCCTTGAAAGCTTTTATAATACTCCACCTGCTTATGTTCAACTAATTTATTATTTAAGTCCTTACATATATCTCATTTCTTGTGTATATTTAGGAAGCTAAGATTTCTTTGATCTTCAGTTTTCTCACATGCAAAAATATTGAACTTTCCTTCTCTACTTCTAGGAAAGTCTCATCCTCTTAGAAAGGTATTCTCTTGAAAATCCTTACTGAAGCAGAACTATCAACTCATTGTTTTAACTCAGTAATTGACAAATGCCTCAGTCAGGAAAGCCAACAACACATTCTTACCAAGATCCCTAAAATAGAAAGTCAAATTCACAATGTTCCATTATATTCATTCACTTCTCCCATTTATTTTGCCATACCAACCTGCCATATATGTTGTCAACTATTAGAAATTGCTTTAGTACTGTGATTTATACAAGAACCATCTCTCCTAGCTTCAGTAAACCAATCATTTGCTTCAATAGGGTTACTGTTATATTTTCTTATTAATTTTATTTATTTATTTTTAATTAATTTATTTATTTATACAAGAATCGGGGTACAGGCCAGATACGCAGGAGGGTAAGTGGATTCACCAGACACAGAGCAGGGAACAAAACAGGCAGACTGACAAAATACACTGCTAAGGGGAGCAGCGGGCAAGACAGGAGAGGTCTGCTGCGCCGTGTGGGACCCTCACTGGCCACTGGCCGGCCAGGATTGAACCAGCACTGCAGAGGCTGTGGACAGCTTCACAGTTCTGCCCTCAAATGCCTGCGCCACCAGAAGAGGCCTTTCTTATTAATTTTAAATTATATAAATTCTCCCTAATTCTTTGGTCTAGAATCTTTCAATAGTGTTGATATTTTCAAGTACACTTTAAACATATCTCTACCTTTGTATATTACAAAACTCCACCCCACAAGGCTTAACTGATTGTCAGTTTTCATAAAATGTCAAAAAGAATCATTTACACATTATACACAGTCTGTCAGTCAGTACTTATGAAGCTGTAAATGGTGTAAAAAATGTTATTATTCATCAGGTAAGACAAAAAAGCCTATGTTAATGTTTTTATCAGAATTTTTTATAGTAACAATAACCAATAAAGACAATTTGGAATAGCACACAGACATGCACACTTGATGTATTTTTAGGTGTTTTACTTAAGAAGAGCATTAATTTCCTGTTGTGCATTTATATTTGATCAAAAATGCTAGGCAATAAGAGAAATAGGAGTACTTACTGTTATTTAAAATGTAAAATCAACCTATAATACATTAGACATATGATAAGTACCTCAAGAAACATAGTTCCATATTTCAAATATATTAACATATTAAAATAAAGAAATAAGTCAGGGAAGGATGTGACCAGCTATGAAGATATTGTAATTATTATTTTTATGCAGTATAAGTACATTATAATTTCATTGTCGTTCTTTTCTTTCTCTAATGGATGGTATTAGGGATAATTTTCCTTGTACCTGATGTGCACCTGTGGTATTTCCTTGAATGCAAGTCTGGTTTTTATAAATTCCTTCATTTTTCTGTCTGATATATCTTTCTTTATCACTCACTTATGAAGAAAATTTGATTAGGTAAAGATTTTTAGGTAAGCAGTCTTCCATCACATCTCCAATTTTTTTTTGTTGTTGTTGGTTTTTTTGTTTATACATGCACTGGGTACAGTCAGAAGCGCGGGAGGGTGAGAGAATTCACCAGAGCCAGAGAAGGGAGCAGAGCAGGCAGAAGGACCGAAGTACACTGCTGAAGGGAGCAGTGGGCGGCAGGAGAGGTCTGCGCGCCATGTGGGACCCTCCTCTGGTGACCTGGGAGCAGCCGGGATCGAATCAGCACCGGCGCCACCGCGGGTAGCTTCGCAACCCAGCGCTCAACCGCTGCGCCACCGGGGAGGCCCCACATCTCCAAATTTTTTATTTTATTTTATTATATATATTTTTTACATCATTTTCTATTTTTGCACAATTCATGCACTTTCATCCTGATTATAGTCCCCATACAATTCCCACCCCCTTAGCTTGACCCTAAGGCCCCCCTCCCTCACCGTAGTGTGTCTCTGGTTTATAGTTGCTTGCTGATTATGATTTTTACTTTATTATAATTAGTCTTTTTCCTGGGTCCCTTATTTACGTTTTCTAAATTCTTGCTGTGAGTGAGACCATCTGGTATTTTTCTTTTTCTTTCTGGCTTATTTCACTGAGCATGATCCCTTCCAGCGCCATCCATGTTGCTGCAAATTGCATGTGTTTATCTTTTTTGATTGCTGAGTAATATTCCATTATGTATATGTACCACATCTTTTTGATCCAGTCATCTCATTTTGGGCATTTGGGTTGTTTCCATAGCTTACCTATTGTAAATAGTGCTGCAATAAACATAGGGGTGCAGGTGCCCTTTTGAATTAATGTTTCTGTGTCCTTTGGGTAAATACCTAGGAGTGGAATTGCTGGATCATATGGAAGCTCCATCTTTAGCAGGTTAAGGAAAGTCCACACAGCTTTCCTTAGTGGTTGGACTAGTTTGCATTCCCACCAGCAGTGCAGGACAAAACAAAGAGTCGCCCCACTGACTGGGAAAATTTTTTTGTATATAACACTAATGATAAAGGACTGATCGCAAAAATCTACAAAGAGCTGATGAGATGCAACAAAAACAAGGTAAATAATCCAGTCAAAAAAATGGGCAGAAGAGCTAAAAAGGAACTTCTCAAAGAGGAAATGCAAATGACCAACAGGCATATGAAAAATTGACTATATGTCTTAATTTTCCCTCTAGTTTAAGAAATCTCTCTGTGCAATGTATTATATTCAACCATCTAGTAATGAAGACCAAATATTATTCTTTGCTCTTTTATTTTAAAACTATCAAGTTTCCTGCTGAAAAAGTAACATTTCATTTCCTAGATTAGAGTTGACAAACTTTTTTCTATAAAAGGCAAGATAGTAATTATCCTAGTTTTTTTTTTTTTTAAGATTTATTTATTTATGCATACAAGAACTGGGATACAGGCCAGCAATGTGGAGGGTTAGAGAATTCACCAGAGACAGAGTGGGGAACAGAATAGGCAGATCAAGAAAGACACTGCTGAGGGGAGCAGCGGGCGATTCAGGAGGAGTCTGCTGCGCCGTGTGTAGCTGCCTAGCCAGGGATCAAACTCATGCTTGCAGTGGCTGCGGATAGCTTCACAGGTTGTGTCCCAATCCCTTGCACCACCAGGGAGGACCTATCTTAGTCTTTGGGGGCTACAAATGTACTGTGCCATATTTTCCTTTGTGTTGTTACTGATGTTTAGTTTCTTTGTTTTTGCATACATTTAAATGTGTAAAAGAAAACACATTTAGCAAATGGACCAGAGAAAAACAAGCCATGATCTGCATTTGGCCTCAAGGCTAAACCCAGTGCCAATACTTATCCTAACTTGATTAAACATAGTCATTTTAAAGCCCATGTTAAATAGGTCTAATATCTGGATACCCTGTGATTCTGTGTTTATAATTTTTTTCTTGATTTTAAAATTAGATTTCTTATAATTTTATCATACTGTATATGACAATAGTTGGATTTTTTTTAATATGGGTAAATGAAGAAAATAAAGATGAATTTTTATTCCAAATAGATATTGAATTGATTCAAGCATTTTGGCTATAAATCAGCAAGCACTCCTAGATTACCAGAATATAAGCAGTAGGTGAGCTGATTAAAAAGCAGGCTTTTCAGTGGTATCAAGATGACCAAATAAGCCAGCCCTCATGTTAATCCCTCCCTCATCACAAATTGGCATCAGTACACAAACAAGAGTGCTTTTGAGGGAGCGGTGACATCCAGCACCATAAACCAAGGGACCCAGGAGAAGTCATGTGACAAGTAATAGGCATAGATATGTTGGCCCAGCTATGGACCCAGCAGTGACTGCAGTACCTCTGGGCTATAGTCTGGAAGACCCAGGGGAACACTATCTTCAGCAATGATCCATAGATGAAATGGCCTTTCTGAAAATCCGGGAGTCCAGAGGTGAAGTTTCAGACTACAACTGGACCATAAAAATGTACAAATTTGAATGCTCTGGAAAGGGTGAAAGGAGCATTTGGACTCTACTGATGTCATTCCTCCTTCAAAGCCATACAGCTTTATGCTAAGAGACCCTGTTTAGCTGGTGATTTCTCCCACTGGGGAAAATGTGAGCATTTGAATGAACATTTGAGCTTAATGGCCTCCAAAACTTCACTAACATCTTTGGAATTATCTATTCTCTGTTCCCTTGTTGCAGTAATTTCTCAGCACTTTTGTAGCACTGATCATTTTTATTTGGAAAAAAAAAATCAGATTTTCAATTACTCACCAGGAGATTAAATATAAATGCTATATCTTTATCAGAGAATGTTTTAAAGTCACCTCTTTATCATATAATTTAGACCAGTTCAAATACACATAGCAAATGGGCCTCCCCGGTGGCGCAGTGGTTGAGCGCTGGGTTGCGAAGCTGCCCGCAGCCTCTGCGGCGCCGGTTCGATCCCCGGCTGCTCCCCGGCCACCAGAGGAGGGTCCCACATGGTGCGCAGACCTCTCCTGCTGCCCACTGCTCCCCTCAGCAGTATACTTCGGTCCTTCTGCCTGCTCTGCTCCACGTTCTGGCTCTGGTGAATTTTCTCACCCTCCTGCGCTTCTGACTGTACCCAGTGCTTTTATAAATAAATAAATAAATCTTAAAAAAAAAAAAATACACATAGTAAATATACATATTCTTGTTAAACAAATTCTTGTTTTAGAAATAATGTCACCATTATATAAAGAACAATGTTAAGTGACTTTTCCAAATACCTTACTAATTAGACTCAAAACTAATGTGAGATCTGATTATTTTTTCTTTATATTCCAATTTGTGTGTATGTGTGGTTTTGTTTTTATTCTGCATTGTGCTGTGTCACTTGGGTCTCCTCTACCAGGAGTACCACAGCTAAACTTGCTATTTATACCAAACCAAAAACCTACCAACAACATTTTTGTATTTGTTTTTTAATATGTTAATACAATTAAATATGTTATACAATTAAAAAAATACCTTCTCATTGCTAGAATGTTGTAAGAAAAAAGAGTATTACATGGCTCAGTGGCGCCAGTGTTTTTAGAAAGAATTTGGGGACTATCTATATAAATGGACACAACTGTATATCCCTGAAGATCTTTGGCCCTCCATGGTATAATTTTATAATTGATTCCTAATGTCTTGTGCTAGGATTACCTGGAAAGTTAGGAAGTTTATAAAATAACAAGATATCCAAAGCATTGAGATGATTGTAATGTAAAAGTAGGAATGAAAAAAATATATATATTAAATGAATTGTTGTTTGTTTTTATCAAGTTTCCTTAGGCTGCAAAATATAAAATTATAAATAAATATAGTCACATTATATTTGAGGTTATCTCATGGTCATGAAAATTGGGTACTGCTATAGAGCTGGACCTCAAGGAAATCAGACCTGAAAAGGCTGACATCATATGTATCTCTGTTACTCTGGGAACACGGTCTTTTTCTCTCAATCAGTCCTTCCCAAGTTGAGGCTTCTCTTTTTTCTGCTCTCTTCCTCCCAGTTAACTCCTTCTACATGCAGTTCCTGCTTTCCATGTATCTAGCATCCTCATGAATTTGGAATGACTTTACAACTAAAATCCAGATTCTACATTATTTTGCTTGACTGCCTAACAAAAGCCAATTGTATTCTCTACATTCAGTACAAATTTTCAAAGAAAAACTGATGAGTTCACAACTAAGAAAATAATGTATCAATACTTGTTATCTTTGGTCCCTTAGTCTTGCTTGAGGAATGGAGAACAACTGGACATTAAGAAAAGATCCCATAGCTACATGCTGCAGGTTATGGGCACTTTGATGTACACCAGATGAGGTTAACTTTTTGGATGAAAGAGATATGGGTATACTATCCATTCTCTGATTCTAGTGGATCCTAGTGACACTAACAGGGTTCTGGCATTGCCTTCAACAAGTTGGTCAAGTTCACAAACTGTTGACCTTTAGGCTAATTCATATATTTTTAAATAGTTGAGGTGTTTTATTTTCAATTGAATAACTTTATCTGTAGCTTACACTTTTCTTTTTTTTAAGATTTATTTTTATACAAGAGCTGGGGCACAGGCCAAAGATGCAGGAGGGTGAGAGGATTCACCAGAGACAGAGTGGGGAGCAGAACAGGCAGACAACTGAAATGCACTGCTGAGGGGAGCAGTGGGCGAGACAGGAGAGGTCTGCCATGCATGTGGGATTCTCCCCGGCCAGCAGGCATCGAACCGCCACTGCAGAGGCTGCAGACAGTTTCACTGCGCTACACTCAACCCGCTGCACCATGGGGGAGGCCCTGTGGCTTACACTTTTCAATTCTTTTCAAGCCCTATCAACTTCATTAAAGGGTTGTTGTTATTGGTCTGACTCTGAGACATTGAAATTCACAACTACAAGGATAGAATATTTAAGTAATGTCTATAAAATGTATGAAATTTGCCAAAATTTTCTAGTAAAGACATCCTTGTAACTAGACAGTTATAATTCCTTCTCTTCACTATAATGATGGGCAGTTTTAATACATTATCTCATTTAATACAGAAATTGTATATTTATTATCTGCAGTTGGGGATTAGGAACAGAAATTCTGGGCTTAAGTCCAAGTTCTTCTGCTCACAATCCATGTTTCCTTGGAAAGATATTTAAGCTCTATTAGTCTCAATTTCTTCCTCTGTAAAGTGGTGGTTATAGTACCTATAATATAGATTTAATGTCAAGATCAAATGATAAAAGTATTTAAAATTACTTACATATAATAGATACTTAATTAAGCATTCCCTTGCCTTTTACTCAATGATTTTAGACAATGCAAATTTAATTATTTAATGTATCATCTATCATCTCTAATGCCCAAATGTGTGGTTACTACCTTAGTTGGAAAAATATTTCTGTAATTTTTTATTTCACACATAAATATATACTCCATATCAATGATATAAATTTGAGTGCTAATTGTATTAACCTGCCTGCTATATTAAATAAGCTGTTTAGTCAAAGTAACAGTATGAAAACACTTAAAATCATTTGGATAAAAGGGTTGTAATTTCAGGCATCATTTTTTCAATTTTTTATTATTCATAAAGGTCAGCAATGTTTTCTCTAAATATGCCATTAGCTCTCGCAGTGTTACATTTGTTATACCCTAACTGAATTATTGTGATGTAGATCCAGGATAATTCTAGCACATTTAGATTATTTAAAACTTCTTTGTCAACTCATTCTGTTAGACTGAAAATATAAGAACTCATTCTCATATTCTGACATGTATAAATATGATTACTAGAAGCTGTGTTTTCTAATTGATGATTTATTTTCTTCAGTGTGCTTCATCTTCTCTGGGAAATTCATTCTAATTTATCTTTGTATGGGGAACAAGTTCTTGCTTCAAGCTTTTCTGCTGCATTCAGATCGTATTCCTTCCTAATGACCTTTTCTAAAAGATTTATTTGCTCATGTATTTGATATAGAGATATGTAAGATTTTGTTCCTTTGGGAAACTATGATTTTCTTAGTGTTGAGCATTAAGTATTTGGGAAGTGTCAGAAGGGAAAAAATTCTGCTATAGCTGGGCCAAATGGCTCACAGATGGATCTGAAAGTTTTACATTTTAATGTAGAAGTGATAGGACTTTGACTTTAAGGGACTGGTAGTAATTTGAGATTTTGAACATTTCAAAATTCCTAAGTATCTCCCACATAATTATTTCTTCTGAAAAGGTTTTCTAACCACAATGTAAAACATAGGATATAACTGGATTTGGACCTGTTGTTATAACTCAAGTAGAACTTCACTAATAACCAAAGTAAGACCACAACAAAGGTAATACTAAGAAAGGGGAGGTTTAATTTTGGGAAAGAAAAACAAAGGGAAACACTCAATGTTAGTTCCCTGCAATAAAATCAGTGTGAAAAAATAAACGAACAAACAAAAACCTATAGTTCTTGTCAGCAAATATGTTCAAGTTAATAAAGAGTGGTCTCAATATATCTCTTGAATTATGACAAAACTTGTGATTATCATAACTAAATATCAAACATTTTTATAATGTAAGTACCTCAAGAGTTAAATTATTATGTAAATGAATCTCAATGAAAGTATGGATTTTTAAACTATACCCTTCCTGTAACATATCCTGGAATGTTGGAGAAATAATGGTTATTATTAAACCTCCCCTTTCTTAGTATTACCTCTGTTGTGGTCCTACTTTGGTTCTTAGTGAAGTTCTACTTGAGTTATAACAACAGGTCCAAATCCAGTTATACCCTATGTTTTACATTGTGGTTAGAAAAACTTTTCAGAAGAAATAATTATGTGGGAGACACTTAGGAATTTTGAAATGTTCAAAAAGTCAAATTATCAGGCTCATCTAGGTAGACCAGATATGTTCCAAAGCAGGTAGCAATGGGGGATGGGAGAAAAAGCATGTGGCAGGAGGTTCCAGGTTCCCAGTCCATTCACTTCTATAAGTCCTAGATAAGGGAAGATGTTCTCCCTCTGGCAGTATACTTTCTGTTTAGGGAGTCTGTAGAAAGTTCCTTGTTAAAATAATTTCCTCTCCAACTTACTACCTGGTCTTAAATTACTATTCAAAATAGAATTCATTGGGGGTTAAAGTATTTTTTAATCATACTCTAGATAATGGCAGCACAGTCACACTCATACACAAACACACATGCAGTTTAGAATCTTCTATCCCCTAGTATAGTGTTTTAAATATAGTTGCAAACCCATCTTTTTGAAAGGGCAACTTGTCAGTCACCCTAGTCCCCATATTTGTTTTGCAAAGGACTAATACCAGTTCAGAGGCCTAAGGTAGCAATGAGCTTGTTGTTCAAATACCAGAGGGAGGTTTTCATGGACAGAGCATAATAAACAGAAGACATTTTGGTGCAAGAGGTCAGGAAATAGATAGGCATTAGAGAATATATAAAGTTCTATAGGACATGATAAGAAATGTAGATTTTATTTGAAATATATACTAAGGATTATAATCAGTAATAGAACATGATTAGATGATTATTGTTTATTAGGAAGAATAAAGGAAAAAGAGATAAAAAGAAAATATTTGGAAAATATAATAGTTTCACTAGAATGATTCTGGTACAGATGGAGAAAATTGAGGGCATTTGAATAATGTCCTGGAGTTATAGTCTCCAGGACTGTCAAATGATTTGAAATTCTGGATTATGGGGGAAAGAGAAATTAAGAGCAGCTTCCATTTTCATTGATGTCTTTGACAAGAACAATTTCATGTAAGTGGTAAAGACAGACACCCAAGATATGTGAGTTGAGGGGAAATTGAAAAAAAAAATAAAAGTGAAAAAAAGTACGTGTGGTTGTGTTTTTTAAAGTTTCTATTGATAAATTTTGTTTCAAAGAAAATTATCATGGAAGACAAAAATTTCTTGTGATGGAGTTAATCTTGCTTTTTAAAAATCAGTGAAAAAGCACATTAGAAAGTCATTCACAATTCAAGCCTCATTACTTCCTATCTACACCAGTATTTTAAATTGTTTTTATCTATACCATTCTAGAAAAATTTTGAAGCAGACCACCTGCTTCTCCTTTACCTATCTTTTTCAGCATTGTTGATTTTGAATTTGTATGTTCAACTTTAAAGTTCCTGGTTTTCCATTTTACAGTATCTGCTGAGAAAAGAAAAATAAGGGAAAAATGATAACTCATTATAATCCAAGTTTTGATAATCCTTTTTTTTCTCCTGCCTCATACACTCTGGGAAAGAGAATTGAGGCAGCATATCAGAGGACAGTTGCTCTGCAGGGAACAATCCTGATACAGATGTAACCACAGTTGAAGAAATTATAGTATTTGCACTTAATAATTTGGTGTCCTTTATAGTAGATAATCACAGTATTTGAGTGGGTTTGAACTGAATTCATCACTGATGCTTTAGGCAGTAATACAGAATTACCTGAGGGGATATTTGCAGCTGGTTTCAAGAGCAGTGTGAACCCTGGAAACAGATTCTATTACCATAAACAGAACTTGAAGGTCTTACTATTGGGATATAGTTGCTTTGTTGAAATCAAAATGATAAATGCAGTCTGGGTTATGCATCTTTCATCATTAGCCATTGAGGATTTCTCTTGGGTGTGTTTATGGTATAATTCCTGGATGCATTCACTTGTGGTAGAATAGGGTCATAGTCATCTGTGGCTGTTGTGCATGCACTGTACATGTTAAATGTGCTTGCTTTAAATTTGTGATTCTGTATGCTTTGTGACTCTAAGGCAGTTTTAGCTTTTAAATCCAGACTCTAGATCTTTGTATTTAACCTGTGTGTTTAATTAGAAGTTTTATTTGACCTTTTAATTTTACTGTATTTAATGCTAGATGGATAGAATACGGAGTTTAACAAAAGGGCTCTTATTTGAAATGACAAATATATCCATGGCATGGAGATTTAGAGAATAGCTAAAGACTCATTTTTTCTTTGGTCTATAAACTCAAATCAGAAATGCCTCATTTCTTTTTTGAAAGTCACTAAAAGTAATGTAAAATGTCATTTATAATAACAATAGAATAAACACAATTTATAGGATTTTTTAAAAATATCAAGCCTACCATGTAGTTTAGCTTCATGAGCCATGGCTCTAGATTGCCAATGATCTTAGACACAATTATGAACTCATAAACATCTGAGTTAATAAAAACATTTCCTTCTGCTGTAAGTGACTTAACCTCTAGAAATTTTATCTAAATCTTAATTCCACTGGTATAAATATTTGCTTGTCTATGAAGCAATTATTAACCACCAGCCATTAGACCAATAAACATTTTCTCTGAATATGGTTGTCTGCAGAGGATTAAAATTTTTGTTGGATCAATATTTTATTATTTGTTTTCCTTGGGGACTGTCAGAAGTTGACCCTTGGGGAAAGTATACGAAGATGACTAAAATCTTTATGAATAATTGGAGGCATCAGAAGCTATTTTCTCGTGAAATAGCTACTGTATTATATTGAGCTGTCCCTGAAAAAACATTACAAGGGCAGTAAAATGACTGGAATGTAGTCCCCTCACTTGCTCATTCAGCATACATACTATCAATTCAGTAACTATTATATGGTCAGGTATACTTCTAGGCAAGGGGAATGAAGTAGTAAAGAGGATGGACAACTTTGCCATTTAGGAGCTAACATCCTAATAAGAAGGATAACAATAAACAAATAAATATATACTATGTCAATCAAAGAAATATCTAACTGAAATTATAGTGGAGGGCATTAGAGACACTTGATAAGAAAACAGAAATCCTTGCAGCAATTTAGGAGGAAAAACACTTCAGGCACAAGCAAAATCAAGTCTAAAAGTCTAGAATTTGCACAGTATTTAATATATATGAAAAGTGAAGTGATGCCTATATAAATGGACTAGAGTACAAGAACAATCCTATTCAAGATGACCAACATACTGAGCATCAGGTTCCATAGGTTTTTACAAGAATTCTGGTGATTATTCTGCATGAAATGATAAGTGATTGAATGATTTTGAAAGAACAACACAATGCGACTTGTATTTCAAAATAATTACCCTGGTATATGCAAAGAGCAAATGTGTAAGTGGCAAAGAATAAATACAAAGTATTTAAGAAGTTATTACAATAACTCAAAAGGTTATGATATTGGCAGTGGGGGCAAAAGTAGATTTTTCATATACATTGAAGATGTATTTAAAGATGTATGTGAGGTATGAGAAAAAGGGGAAGAAAGAGGGCATGCCAGATTTTCTATGTAGGTGGAAAACTAGAGTTGCCATTTTCAGAGTTGAGAAATAGGAGAATTGGGTGGAACAAAAAAAAAAACAATCATTTCCTTCTAAATATGTTATTTGAAAAAAAAATTTTAAACAATTTAATGGCGATATTAAGTAAGCAACTGGACATATTAGAGTATGTTATTCCACAAGGGTCCAAATTGCAGATATAAATTTTGGAATTATGAGCATAGGAAATATGGACAATGTTAAATGTTTAAAATTTTGAAGATATTATTTTGGGACTGAGGTTTTATTTTGAGAAGTGGAGGATTGAACCTAGGGATGCTTCAAGTTTAAAAATGGAGATTTCTTAAAAGCAGAGAACAAAGAGAAATATAAAAAAATAATGACTAGTTAGGTGAAGCAATTGTTTGAATAATATACAAATAATCATCATGTAGAAATCTGTTGATAGATCAATTAAAATGAATGTTCCATGTTGATCATCAATTAGGCCAACTGAAAATCAGAAACCTTGATGGAAAGTAGCACAAAGGAAAGTAGAATTCAAAGACAATTTTTTTTTTTTTGGCCAGGAAGACTATTACTTATAAATAATCTAATTTTATGTATATAATCACAGTAGCAAGTCTTTTCTCAATAATTGTATTTATAATCAATTTGATAATTCTGACAGATTTATATATTGTTTCTAGGACAATATACAAAGATTAATATAATCATAGCAAAGTGGTTTTGAAACACATATTAAATCTTTTCTCTACACTTCCCTACTATGCTTATTTTCAACCTAAGATGTCACCATTATTGATGTCAATTTTGTGAAGACTTTTAAAAAGTAGTGCATTATCCCAATAACCAACCCCATAGTGTTTGCCTAAGGTGAGATCCTAATCAGAATCTTAGAAAATGTCACCTTGTCATATATTTTTCACCTCTGTGTTAATATACATTTAATAAAAAATAAAGGGTAATATACTTTCATCATAAACACAAGGCATCACTAGAGACATTTGAAGTCTGTGGTGCACTGGGGGTATATATGGCAACAATAATCTTCATAATCATCCCTATTACTAATTGTAACAACAAAACCTCCCACATTAAATTTCTTATAGAAGCAAAGGTGTGCTTACTTCTAATTATAAATATAATTGACCTCAGTGTCTATGATCCAGTACAGCATGTCCAACATTCAGAAAATAATTACAAAGCACACAAAATGGCAAGATAAAATACAGTCTAGTGAGATAAAGAAATATTTATAACTAGAATCACATATGACAAATGTTGGAACTATTAGACAGGGGATACACAATAACTGTGATTATTATTAAGTCAAAAGTGCTAATGAAAAGGTAGATAGCATGTAAGTAAAGGTAGGTAACTTCAGCAAAAATTTTAAAACTATTTAATAAAAGTCTAATGACAACACTAGAAATAAAAAACAAATAAACACACAGAAATACAGAATGCCTTTCTCAACCATATTAGAAGACTCAATAGAGTCAAAGAATAAATCAGTTATATCAGAACAATAGAAATTACCAAAAAGGAAATCCAAAAAGAACAAAAGTCAAACAATCTAACCAGAACATTCGAAGGCTCTAGTACAATATCAATTGATTACACATGAAAATAATATTTCAATAAATTTTAATATATATATTAAAATATCAAATATTTTAATATATTTATTGGAAATCTAGATTAACCACTAATACATACTATATATGTATATATGTTATAAAATGTATGCATAGTGTATGAAATAGAATAAGAAAATATTATTCAAAAAATTCAACCTCTTAAATAAATTCAGTTCCTTAAAAATCACATACTATATAAAACTCACTAAAGTAGAAATACAATCCCAAATTGCGAGGGAGGAGTAGATAATAAAAGAAAGTACTGTAACTTATACTAGTGAGGAAGGCAATCAAAGAAATTTAACTGCTTGTTGACTTGAGAACTGGACCAGAGGAACTCATCCCAATCAGTGGCTTCTCCTTGGAATGTATATTATATACTTGTTCCTTGAAATGTGTGTTTCCAGAAACTGCTTCAAGGATACAACCTTGAGAATATGTGTTGTGATGTGTAATGTGTTTTTTAAGCTCTCTGCACTGCATACATGACTGAACAATGAAAATCTTTATAAAAATGTTTGAGTTTTGCTAGGGATGGTGCAGAGTTTTTTCATTTTGTGGCTGCCCAAGACAAAGCCTCTTCAGTAGTAGTTCCCTTGGTTATTAAAACTGCCACCTAACAGTTTGATGGTGGTATGCCTTTTGTTTGGTTTTTCCTTGCCTTCTATGTAGAGGCAGGAAGAATTTTTCAGATTATATCTAGGAAGCTTGCGAGTTTGCAAACTAACACAAACATAAACACAGAGAGAAACAGATTCTATATTACATATAAGGTACAGGTTGATCTAAACGTGTTTATTTACATGTATGTTGTATGTGATATGTGATATGTGTAATTATATTTCACATCATATATACATGAAACAGACATATACTTGCACATATCAACAGAGGTACATAAGTAATTGAATGTGAAGTTAACCCATTGTCTCAGCAAAGGAAAATCTAGGTCGAGACACATTCATTAGCAAATTCTACCAAACATTTAAGAAACAAAGTACCAATTCTGCCAAATCTTCACAGAAAATAGAACAAGAGGAAATACATCGAGTTTATTTTTTGAAACCAATAGTACAGCCATTTTGGAAAAAATACATTGTCGTAATTTTAAAGTTAGTCACATAAAATATGAACAAAGTATTCTACTCTTAGAAACTACCAAAAGAGAAGAAAGCATAAGTCCACACCCAGGCATTTTAATTATTGTACTTAACAGCATTCATTATTCACAATTGTCTCTAGTGATACAACCACATGATACACACATGTATATTATTAATCAATAACATTTAAAAAATTACTGATATGTGTTGGAACAGGGAAGAACATTTAAAACATTATGCCAAGTGAAATAAAAGCAATTTACAACTACTGCATGGTTCCACATATATGAAATTCTAGAAGTGGCAATATTATTGTTACAGCAAGCAAATTCCTGATTATCTGGGGCTAGGGTAATAGAAGAAATTCATCACTTATATGCAATAGAAAATCTTTTTAGGGTAGTGCAACTATTTTTTATTGTAGTAATTGTTCCATTACATGTACATTTGCTAAAATTCAGTGACCTGCATGTTTAAAATATGTAAATTTTATTTTATAATATTTTATTTTATAATGGAAAAAATAATACAACAATAAATAAAAGGAGAACTCTATCCCACTTGAATGTTTCTTCCATATTTGCATGATGACAATAAAAAATACAATTATTTCCAGAAAGTCAAACTATCTAGGTATGACTAGGTCATTTGTACTGCAAAACCATGAATATTAATTATTTATCTACCTTATAGTACATGAACCCCTTTTCAGAATTGATTTTCTTTATCCAGGAAACTAAGATGAACATGTCTTTGTAAAGATTGCCTCAATATCTTTGTGATTTTTTTTTGTAATGACAGTCAAATTGTTTTTAAAATGTGCACAGACTAGAATATTTTCATTTTCCTCCTCTGTGACTCTTACTATCCCTTTGTGAGATCATATTCTGGTAATCTATAGTTTCCCTTATTCTTCTGTGGAATATCCCACTTGGCGACTTCTAGAAAAAAACACTTTAAATCAGTATTTTCAAAAGCAGACCAACTAACATCTTCCTATTTCCCACAACAAAAAACTCTGCCAAGTCAGACCCAGTTTTGTGAAACAAATGCTTCTTTGCCCCAGCTAAAGCTGCAGTCACAAAAACCTATTTAATGCAAGGAAAATAAAGAGTGTTTGTGGGAGTCTTCATTCCTTCTGAAGAAGCTAAGAGTCCTCTTTCCATTTACTTAAATTTTTGGCAAGTCTAGATATGTATGTTTGGAAATAACTTTTGTCTCATAATTTGATGTTGGCATTCAGTCTATAAGGAATCAGGAAGGGACTAAATTTGCATGGGCTCAAAAATTGAATCTCAAACATGTCTCAAATATATATATATATATAAAGAATTTATAGTATATATAGTATAAAAAGTATTTATAGTATATAAATACTATATATATATAGTATTATTGAAACCTTTATGTTAAAAGGTCAATAGTCAGATTTAAAAATATGTCTAATTATTAGCAGATTGACTATTTTATAATGATATCAATGTAGTATTTAGGATAGAATGAAATGTGATAGGTGAATAGATTCATTTCCAAATCATTTTTTGTATAAATTATGTGTCTTGTATGTCACTTTTAAGTGTGTTTTATGAGTGTTCCTCATAAATTAGAAATTTTATTTTGTTCCTTCACTCAGAAAATATTACTTGAGTACCTTGTAGGTACTCCTAAGTACTGGCCATATAATAAGGGACAAAAAGGACATAGTACCCCAAGTCAGAAAACTTTTATTCTAGAAAAGATAAAAGATTCCTACAAATAAATAGTAAACAAGTATATAATTACTATAGGAATAAATTCTAGAAGTGAAAGTATGCTATGAGAGAGTGTAACTGACCATAAAATAACTTTGGGAAGTGAGCATGTGGGTATTAGCAAAGAAAGGAGAGAATGGCATTTGTGATCTCAGTGTGTGGGTGCTTTTTCCTAAAACTCAATTGTAAAATAAGGAATTTTTCTTTTATTTCAGATGAAATTCTCCCTTTTCTAAGATAATTCAAAAAAATTATCTTCAAATAAAGTCCAAGTCATTTATTTTTCATTTGCTTATCTTATTCAATTTTGCTTCCTGATATGTGGTAAATTTCAACTGCATAAGTGAAGCAAGCTTTTATATTTCCCTTTAAACTTTGCATGCTAGAATTAATCACTGAAAATCCTTTAGAGTCATCTATGTAACCAATGATACCTTTAAAATTATTATATCTGTTATTTATATTTTTCTCTTCAAAACTTCTCTTTTCTCTCTCTCTCTTTCCATTAACCTCTTTCAAATCTGTGTTCAATTTCCTTTTCTAAACACTGGTCCCAGAAACATTTTATTTAAAGATATAATCAAGTTGAGACTCAAATGTCAGAGCAATTCCAGGTCAACATTTGAGTAGGAGTCCCACAGTGATGATTCAGGTGTTGTAAACATGGTGCTGGGGTTTCAATAGATCATATATCACCACTCAAACATCTGGTGACCCAGTGCAGGAGGAGAATAAGACAGTGGTGTGCCTCAATTTGCCCTTATAGTATACAGATAAAATTTTGTAAACCCTGTTCTTCTTCAAATAAAATAAAAGAGCAGTTTGCAGAAAAGAAAAAAAAATGTATACTGTAATTCATTTGTAAAGTGGACAATTCTTTTATAAAACACCTAAGCACCTATCTTTCTAGCCTGTAGATTTCAAAGCTCTGCATCCTGTCTCCTTCTGCCTCTCGAAAAGCCTTATTTTCAGACTTACCACTTTTCTTTCCAGCAACTATAATTTCTTCTTGTCTCTTTTCTTGCTTTCCAATTGAAAGATGTTATACATCTCTCAAAGCTGGTGCATTTACTCCATTTTCACTGCTACTTTCCTTGGCCAAATTGCCACAGTCTCTTGCCTGGAATACTATAATTACATTTGAGTTGGTTTTTCCGCCTTTACTTTTCCTCCTTCTCACTTCTTACCCTTACCTCAAACTGCAGCCAGAGTGAATCTTATAGATTGATTCCTTCACTCCCCTGTTTAAAAGGACTTTTCATTAAAGTTAAAATCCCATATCTTATCAGCTCATCTCAAGTCATTCTTCCTTTGTTCTTTGCATTGTAGTCACACTCAGTTCTTTTTAGTTCCTTTTAGTGTTCATTCCCCTGCTTTATTTTTCTTTTTTTTTTTTTTTAATTTTTTTTTTCTTTTATAGAGGCATGTTTTTATTTATTTATTTGTTTGTTCGTTTGTTTCGTTTATACATGCATTGGGTACAGTCAGAAGCGCGGGAGGGTGAGAGAATTCACCAGAGCCAGAGCAGGGAGCAGAGCAGGCAGAAGGACCGAAGTACACTGCTGAGGGGAGCAGCGGGCGGCAGGAGAGGTCCGCGCACCATGTGGGACCCTCCTCTGGTGGCCGGGGAGCAGCCGGGAATCGAACCGGCGCTGCAGATGCTGCGGGCAGCTTCGCAACCCAGCGCGCAACCGCTGCGCCACCGGGGAGGCCCCCCCTGCTTTATTTTTCAAAATTACTTTCTATCATATACCAAATCTGAGTTGTACAAAAAAAAGCTTTAAATTATAAAACAGACTGTGTTAAATACCCCTCCATTATGTCATAATCCTTTGCATTTTTTCCCTAACAACCTCAAATACTACATTATATTTTGTTACTGTTATGGTTAAATCATAAATTATAAACTTTATAATGTCTGCCACCTTGTCTAAAGTAAAAACTCAAAGAGAACAGGCACTGTCTCTGCACTGTTTAACAATAAGCCCTCAATAATTAACAATTCCTTGCACATAGTAAGAGTTTAACAAATCTTTGTTGAATGAAACATTCTTTCCAGAATTGAAGACTTTTGGTGATAGCCTTTTCAAAATCCTCTGTATCTTGACATAGGGGGAGCTCCATTTTCCTGATTTTGGTTCTATATCTTATATTTTTTATTCATCTCTTTATGTATTCCTTTTGCCCACTTATGCATTGAAACATAATTTTTTGTGTGTGCATTTTGTTTTTCTTAATATTTAGGCTTAGTACCCAACCTCTGGTACCACTTCATCCACTCTATGTCCTATTGGTGAACTCCTCCATTACCAATGCCTCAATCACCATGGACTTTATTGTTAAAATGAATCATAAGATCCTGCAGTTCTACCACTTACATAATGCTTACATCTTCTTCAGTCCAACAAATGGTCTTTAAACTATAGTTCAATATCTTTCTCATAAGAAAAATTTAATATCTTGAAAAGGTATGTATAAGAGATATCACAAATAATAGATATCACAGATAAAACATCTAATAGCTAATTTTATGGTGTCGGAAAGCTTGTGGAGAATAAAATCATACTTTACTTAAAAATGCCCTTTTTACTTAAAAATGCCTTTCTAAATTTTGTTCAAACAGTTAATTAAGCCAATTCTACTTTTCATATCATCACATGATCCCACAGTTCCTTTTGGCAATTGATACTTAAATCAGCCACGCTTTCTAAATCAAACTTAAATTTCTTCTACATTATTAATGCGAAAATTATACCATAGGGAAATGAATGAAGATGTTACAGAAGTGAAGATTGTTTAGTCAGCTGTTTGTAAGTGCATCTGGTATAAAGACTAAATAAATTTTAACTCCCAAAGCAACATGATAAAAATGGAAACTCTTGGACAAAAATGTGTCCATTTCTCTATTCATCCATCTAGAAGAAGCTGTTTTTACACAAAATATCTTACAGGGCATTCCTCTAAAGTGTTCTCTAAATTTGATCTTTCAGAAGTAAAATACTACATATTTTCCCTTGTATTTTATAGAGAGGTTTATGAAATGAATTTTTAAGGAAATAAAATAATATCTTATATCCTAATATAACTAATTTCAATATCATTAATTCTCTTAGGTAAGTGTGTGAAAATACATGATGTGTTATATCAGGAAAGTGAAAGAAGTATCTACCATATATTGATATTTGGAAAACAAGTATTTTAAATCCTTTGAAAAAAATGACTAGTTGTTAGTATAACTATGTGATTTTTCTTTTTTAAAACTATGCTAATATTCATGGTGAAGTGGGCACTATTAACACTAATACCAGAAGATTAGGAGTACAGTTGACCTATTTCAGACCAAATGGGATAACACATCAGTAAATATTTTTGCATTAAAATATTAATACCATCCCAGATGACTACAGTATTTTAGGCTGTCAGCAGACAGGTGAAATGGTTCCATTCTAAATAAGCAAATCTCAGTTCATGTGGTTCATATTGGCCAACTCTCCATTAGGATGTTGTCTATGTTCCTTTATATTTCCTAAATTCCAAACTTGAATGCCACCAGTGATAAGAAACTCAATGTCTTTTCATTATTGGCCAAGTCTAATAATTTGCAGAGGCATTTATTATTTTTATTCCAAAATTTGCCTTATTCTCACATTTGCTTGTTTTTCCCCTAGATTTTTCTTCAGAGTGCAGATAAACCCAGATTAATTTCCTTTTCACAAAATACTTCCCAAATATATTAAGACTTCAATCATGTCTGTACTGAGTCTTCTGTTTCCTGGAAAACAATTCAGATCTCAACTCTTTATATCAATCTCTTACCCTGAATAATCCCAACTAGTTATGGCCTGATGTGCTGATCATTATTTTAATGTGACAGTATTTCTATTGAAAAGTGATAAGCATGAATGGATCCAACAATATTCCTTGATTTGGGTTGAGAACAGGTAGTCTTCCTTCACTCTTTGCTAGTCATACCATTGGGGAATACTGTGTTCAGTTGAAGAATGGGATGATGATTTGGAACACATTTAAGGAAATTCATAACTTATTTAACGTTATCCACTATTATACTAGAGAATGTGAGTATTGCATATGTGTACATGTATGTATACATGTATTTGCTTTTCATTTTTTAATCTATATGTCTTTCTATATATATTTGAAAAACACCTGCTAGTGTATTGAATGTTGACAATTTGAAAATATAATATTTTATATTTAACTCAATATGTTGAATTTAAATACACAATTAGAGTAGCACGCCCAAAAGAAAACCAATTTAAGTCTGCAGTTCTATGAGACATGATATCATGGCACCAATGAACAGGGGTGAGAAAATCAACTTGGCGATTAAAGGCTTAACTTTAAAGAAATGAATAACGGCATGTTTATACATGACATAGCCTTACCTTTAAGTTATGTATTTACCTTATTGTGGGTGTAGTGGCCAGGAATGACACACAGTGCAGGTTTTCTAGGATCCCATGCAGACCGGGTGAAGGAGGAGTCAGAGTCCTCAGTGGTTTTTTGCAGGTCTTTTATTGGGATTACCAGGTACACGGCAGGCAGGGGTGCTGGGGGGCCGGGAGGCTAGCAAGTCTTTTCTCTTTCTGGGCTCTCCAGCGTTCTCTCTGCTTCTCTTCTCTTGGCTTCTCTTTCAGCTTCTGCTGGCGTCTCCATGACGCTGCCCTTAAAAGCCCAGTCTCAGCCCAAGTGAATCCCATCTACCTATGCCCACACCCTATTCCAGGTGCCCGCCATCAGGCATGCATTCAGGACCGCGAGGATCCATCATCTATCCTGATGGCGGGAGGGCAGAAAAGCCTGACATTTTCCTTACCCTACAGTGAGATACAAAGAAACATGTGAAAGAGTTTTGTTCTCTTTTTCAGTTTTGTTTGGATCATTCAAGTGGCTTGAATTTAAGTATCAACACTCACAGAACTGAGATATCAAATGAACCTGATGGTGCAGCAAATTCAGTTTGCAGGAGACAATGACTCCAGATGCAAATGCATAGCTATAGCAGCTGTGGTTTCAGTACAGACATATTGCTGATCTGCTTTAAAATAATCAAACCCCAAGCTTAGAGCTCATAAATTAATTATGTTTGCAACACTTATAGAGGCAAAGAAAAAACTTAAAATGAAACAAAACAAAACTGAATTGTTCTACAGCATACTATCTTCTTAACTGTAAAATAATAGCTAAAAATAACTAATTTGAAGATATCAGATGATATTTAGGTCATGTGTGGATTATAAAGAAACTGATAATGATTTTAAAAGTTCATTCAGCAAAATATATTTGGATCATTGTAGATACTAATCTTTTAGTCACATATTCTGACAGACAGTGATTACTAAAAGATAATATTCCATAGGAGTGAAACAACAGAACACAGACATGTTTCAGGATATGAATGAATTCCAGTATGAATATGACTATGAGCACCTGTATGAATTTGGAAGGGCATATTTGTTAGAAAGGGTTTTGATGCTGGCGAGGTTTATAGAGGTTAGTCAGAGAAAATATGTGTCAACAGTAATGAAGAAGAAGAGTTATTAAGGGGATGCTACATAGTGACAGCTCTCATACACAATGATAATTACACACTAAAACTTTGCCAAGGTGCACTTACCTGAAAGTAACAGCTCTCTGACTTTCTGTTTAAGGGAACATATGGGTTGCAGGTGAAGCGCAGAACTCAGATGTTGATTGTGAGGATAGCTTTTGTCTTTCCTGTTCCCCTTTGAGTGTGTAAGAGTATAACTGGAAACATTATGGATTTTAAATCAATGAAAGGCTTTTACTAGTTCTTTGTAAATATACTAAGGATTGTTTTTTAAGATTGTGTCTCTGATCAGACTTTATCTTTTGACTCAGGTATGAGTCTTGAGCTCTTTTCTCAATTAACTCTTATATCTCACATAGTAGAATTTTACTAAGATTGATAGTGATTAAATACTTGTCTTATTTACATTACTAAGTTGTAGTCTTCGAAAGTAGACTGTGTTTTTTTTTAAATTATAACTTAATAACAACAACAGTGGCAACACACACGACAGAAGCTTCCATTTATTTCATTTAACATTCCTGTAGCACTATGGGTGTAGGGTAAAGAAAATGTCAGGCTTTTCTGCCCTTCCGCCATCAGGATAGATGATGGATCCTTGTCCTGAATGCATGCCTGATGGCGGGCACCTGGAATAGGGTGTGGGCATGGGTAGATGGGATTCAGCTGAACTAAGACTATGCTTTTAAGGGTGGCGTCACGGGGACGCCAGCAGAAGCAGCAGCAGCAGCAGTAGAAGCCGAAGCAGAAGCCGAAAGAGAAGCTGAGAAGCAGCAGAACGAACGCTAGAGAGCCCAGATAGAGTGAAGACTTGCTGGAGGCTTGCAGGCCAGCCTCCCAGCCCCCCACCAGCACCCCTGCCTGCCATATGCCTGGTGAACCCCAAATAAAAAACCTGCAAAACTACTGAGGACTCTGACTCCTCCTTTACCCGGTCTGCATGGGATCAGAAAACCTGCACTGTGGCCAGTCCTGCCCCTTACAATTGGCGTAAGTCGGCAAGATCCATGTAGACGGGTATTGGAGCCCTCCGAAGACCTGGAGGGACTAAGGAGAACAGACTGCCTGTGATGACGCTGGAGGCGCCATGATGGCACAGAAGGTGGACAACGTCCATGAGCTACAGGACGAGACCTGGCATGAAGGAGACGCCCGAGAGAACCAGACAACGACACCCGAAAGGACTGGCCAACGACCCCTGAGGCAGCAGAATCGTCAGGGAGGAGAGGACCACAATTCAGCACTTGCCAGTGCTGATGCAGGGAGAGGCCAACGGACTTCAACTGATGGACATGGACTGATAAACTTGGACTGACAATCCCGCCAGAAGGCGGAGGACCTTGGCAGGTGTAGGGTAAAGAAAATGTCAGGCTTTTCTGCCCTTCCGCCATCAGGATAGATGATGGATCCTTGTCCTGAATGCATGCCTGATGGCGGGCACCTGGAATAGGGTGTGGGCCTAGGTAGATGGGATTCAGCTGAGTTAAGACTGTGCTTTTAAGGGCGGCGTCACGGGGACGCCAGCAGCAGCAGCAGCAGTAGTAGCAGTAGCAGTATGAAGCCGAAGCAGAAGCCGAGAAGCAGCAGAACGAATGCTAGAGAGCCCATATAGAGTGAAGACTTGCAGGGGGCTGGGAGGCCTGCCAGCCTCCCAGCCCCCCAGCCAGCACCCCTGCCTGCCACGTACCCGCTGAACCCCAATAAAAAAACCTGCAAAACTACTGAGGACTCTGACTCCTCCTTTACCCGGTCTGCATGGGATCAGAAAACCTGCATTGTGTCTGGTCCTGCCTCTACAGCAGGTTATTTTATTTTATTTTTTTTTTGAGAATCTGGGGGTGGCCTGTGGGCCTAGATGGCCAAAAGCAGCCTGTGCATGCCCAGCAGCCAGGTGGAGGAGAAAAGCCAACTAAGAAGGCAAAAGCTGGTACTGATGCTAAGTTGAGAAGCCCTAAGTGGCTGTTAAGCAGCCTGGGTATGCTGAAGAACTGTGAGTCTCGTAAAATCACCTGTGGGTGATGCCCTGCTCATTTTTGAGTGAGGGTGAGGAGCTGAGGAACCTGTCCTTGAGGGACGGGTGGGGAATGTGGCTTGGGGTGGAGCCCAAGCCAAATGTAGAGTTTGGATCCCGACCCATGTGCTTGTGCAGTGGGTTGGCTTGAGTGCAGGGGTCTGCGAGTCGCATTGGTGGCTGTGAAGGCCGAGTGTTGGAGCGACTGCAGACAGAAACCCTGAGGGTTGGCGATTACCCCCAACAGAATAAAATTGCCAATCCCAGAGCTAGTGCATCCTGGGGATGGATGCTGTGTGTGTCTTGTAGCCGAGACTACAGCCAGAGAAGGCCAGGAAACCTGACGGCTCCTGGTGTGTTATAGTAGATGCTGTGAGTGATTCCCCTCCCTCGTATGAGCAGTGCCTTCGGCAGCAGATTTGGTGGCTCATCTGCTGGTACCAATAATTGTCTTTTGCACTAGGTTGGTGACCTGCCTGGACTTATTTGTATTCTGTTGTATTTTGTTATATTTATTTGATGTATTTGCTTTTGTGGGCTATGACTGCATTGTTTGTTTGCTTAGAAAATTGTATATATATATGTATAGACTGTATGGCAGAAAACCCTGAGGGGGTGGACTGTAGGGTAAAGAAAATGTCAGGCTTTTCTGCCCTTCCGCCACCAGGATAGATGATGGATCCTTGTCTTGAATGCATGCCTGATGACGGGCACCTGGAATAGGGTGTGGGCATGGGTAGATGGGATTCAGCTGAGCTAAGACTGTGCTTTTAAGGGCGGCGTCACGGGGACGCCAGCAGAAGCAGCAGCAGCAGTAGAAGCCGAAGCCCAAAGAGAAGCTGAGAAGCAGCAGAACGAACGCTAGAGAGCCCAGATAGAGTGAAGACTTGCTGGAGGCTTGCAGGCCAGCCTCACAGCCCCCCACCAGCACCCCTGCCTGCCATATGCCTGGTGAACCCCAAATAAAAAACCTGCAAAACTACTGAGGACTCTGACTCCTCCTTTACCCGGTCTGCATGGGATCAGAGAACCTGCACCGCGTCGGGTCCTGCCCTTACAATGGGTTATACAAAATGTTGCCTAATACAACTTCTTGCAACACTATGGTTTCTCAGTCATACAAAATGTTGTCTGAAATAACTAATGTTGTCCATTACAAATTTTGTCAAGCCTAAAAATAAATAAGCCTGGTACAAGAAATAGAAGCTCTTTTACAGTTCCCTTCTCATTTTATTTCTTAGGTGAGAAGGGTAATCTCAATCTTTGTTCTTATGAAAGAGTCAATATTTTCTATAAAAATGTATTTTCATTCCTACTAAAATTATTTCTTGGACAGTGCCATCTCCAAAACCTATGTTCCATGGAAGAGACTACTGAGCAGCTCAAAATTCAAAGCAGGTTTTTCTAAGTATCTTTGACAAGAGTCTTGGAAGACACTACTTTGTTTAGAAAAGAAGAGCTCCTAAAATATTGTAGTTCGTTAATATTTCAAAGGTCTAAACTGGTAGACTAAATTATCCAACTTTCTTTAGGTCAAAATGAAGAGTGATAAGATAAAATGCCAGTGTTTTGCCACCAGCTGTAATTTCTCACTGCCATACCTCTTCCATAACACTGTAGCTTGGGAGAGAGGGCTTTAGAAATATTTGCATAAATGTAGGTGAGTCACTCCCAACTTTTGAATATAAGCCATGGCAAAATGTCTCAAAAGCAAAGAAATAAAAAAAATTTGTGGAAGGAAACTTTATGAAAGGGCTTGAGGAAGAATTTCTAACTTTCCATACCAGAGGCTACTAGGTTAGGTTCTTCATGTGGTTGCATGAACCCAGAGATTGTAGCATCACTGAGAGGAACAGTAGACTAACCAGAGCCTGACAGGGAAGCAAACAGACAGCTGAGAATGAGGTGTTGTATAAGACACAAAGTATCAGACCCCTCTTGTCAGGTCTAAACACTTAGAAGTGAGTACATCAAAACATTCAAAAATACAAAGGACATCTCAATGACTAAAAACCCTCACAGAAAAGAACTAGACTCCCACCTTCCTCCACTTCCACATTGCCAGTTGAGACTTTTATCTTGTAGAGGAACACAGGAAAGCCTTATCAAGAGACAGTTTAAGCGCCTGTAATTATTAGCTCCAAGGTGTTTTTCAGTCTAGATTCAATTAAATATTGTTTGTTTCTCATTTTTTTGTCCCCTACTGAATGGTTTGGGTGAACTCAAACCCTTTTAATTTTACAAACTCTATTCTTAAATTCCTTCAGTATGAATTATAGTAGGTCTACTATAATTCCTTGCTCAATTTGCATTCTTTCTTTCCCAAATGACTACTTCGTATAATTTCCTTTTTCCTTATACCTCTCACAACCCATCTCATCTCCCATTAGTAACTCCATGTTGTGCTTTCTCATTAAAGAGACAGGGGAGATCAGAAGGAAGATTTGTGCTTTATTTGCCTCCTAATTGCAATCATAGTCTTCATGTTGGTCTCCTGCCCCAATTTCTGTTCTGCAAAAAACAACCAGAGTGATGATTTGAACATATAAATCAGATCATGTTACTTTCCCAAGTGACATCCCATTTCACTCTGTATGCAATTCAAACTTTTTCCTGAAAACTTACAAGGTGATATAACATCTTGGACCAGAACAGCTATATAACCTCATATGCCTTTCTTTTGTTCTCCTTGTACATTCTAGTCACTCTGTCCTCCAAACCTGTGAACTCTTTCACATGCCAGGTACATTAAACATTTAATTTTTTTTTTAAATAGTATTTTTTTTCTGCTGAAGGATCACATTATGCATGTGATGTATTCAGAGAAGACTTCCTGACATTCATGTAAATTGCCCACCAACATCACTATTTCCCATACCCGGTTTCACATTCTTTTGGGCACATCATACTCTTTTGCTTATTTCTCTATTGCTAGCATACAGGACAATTTCTGATGCACACAAAATATCTTAAAATTTTTGAATAAGCACATAGATTCGTGAATCTCTTATAAAGCGATCAACACCATGTGACACTTGTCTTATTACAAGGAATTAAGATAGTAAGAAGATGATGTAAATAACATCACTGAAGTAAAGGCCTTAAATAAAAACGTCATTTCTAGTATTTATTTGTAAATGAGTAGTTTGGTTAGACAGAGTGACACAGATGATAGAAAAAAAAATTATGACTATGTACCATGGTAGTTCAACTAGTTTTTCCCCTATTTTGCAGTCACAGAATTTACCATGTCTCAATCAGTCATTTTGTAATTATCTCCTCTTGTTCACATTTAGTTGGAACAATACCAATCTGTCCCAGTAACAGGAAACTGTTCCCTATTGACTGGTCAGCAATATCATCATCATATCCTTATCTGCAAAGTGATAGTTTACAGGAATAAGAGACATTACAAGTTTATTTTACCATTGTCTTAACCAATTACAATAGTTCTTTATCACCACACTTGAACAGGGGAGGAAAGATCTCTTTAAAAATTAGAAAGTAAACTACTTGGATCTCTACTGATTTCAGATCTAACTACTATAATCAGATTTTTTTTCCTACCAAATCTTAGCATATTTGTTTCCTGCAGAAGTCAGAGTTGATGAAATAATATGGAGAAAGTAATATATAGGAAGAAATTATATAATGTTCAAAGCTGTAAAGAGGTCTTCAGTAAGGTCACTAAAACTCAGGTGAAATTTCAGTTGAGTCTCTTTTGTTCTATTTACCAAAATGTTGAAAATTGAACTTGGCAGTTAGGAGCCCTTTTGCCTTCTGAACAACTGTGACTTGAATCCATTCTTGTAAAGAAAATAGAAAATATCTTCAATGCACGTAATTTAAGTCTGGAAATGGTTTCAGTGCCAAACAATTGTTTTTGAAAAGACCCTGTGTTTCAAATAACTGCAATTTAACTATGCATTCAGTACTCAGCAATGGCAAATAAATTGTAGATCTTTCTGTTTTACTTTAAATGTCATTATTCAACCCAACTTTATTCACATTCACTGCAGCTTTAACAGTCTGCATGACGATTTCTGTTCATGGATTAATGAGAGCTTTTTCTTTTTCCCCAAGAGAATGCTATGTTGACTTTCTAAAACTGTTTTTAAAAGCAAAAGGAAATGACAACATTTTTCAAATGCATATATGAATCACATCATTCATAATTGTAGTTTCTAAACAGAATATTAGATGTGATCATATTTCCACCTACCTTGGATTTAGTTAATGCTAACCAGTGATCTTTTTAGGAGACCTGAGGTCTGGTATTTATTATGCAATTGCTTACACCTGTGGAAAATCAACCTGCCCTTCTGGAGTGAATAAGGATATTAAATGTTAAATTCACACTGCATTGAGAGGGCTTTTTCAGTTATGCCTGCCATCTTTTGCCTAAGAGTGTTTCATATTCAGTCCTGCTCATTTTCATGCAGATTACCATGTATTTTATGAGTCAGATTAAAAGAGAATGCTTTTTAGAAAACCTTCAGCTGCCAATCTATATTCCATAGTTAGGACAAAGAAGGAGGAAACTGCTATCCTGTTGACTATGGAAATGTGACATGAAGTCCATTGGAAAGCTACTGAATACCAACTAGTAATAGTCCCCAGCCACCCCAGGATGGTGGGTTCTTCAGGGAATGATGAACATTGTCACTGCTCTTCTCAGTGTTTCATGTATGACTTTTTTTTTTTCTTGTTGGCATTCATTTTAGGAAGAATGTGCATTTTCCTTGAGATGCAGTAGTGTGCAGAAATTTACTTTCAGAATGTGGCTATTTTGTGTTCACATTCCATCTGCTATTCACCAGCTGTGCAAACTTAGGGAATTCACTCAATTTCTCTAGATCTCAGTTGCCTCATCTATATGAAGAGGTTGATAAAACGATTAAATTAGTAAGTATCTAGAAAGCAAGTAATAAACATTAATAAATACTGTCCTTCTATTTATACATTTTGCTGAGTGATTGACTCAAATTAAGTTAATTTACACTAAAGACAGTTACCATATGTGTTTTCTCATGCTCCCCTACTAGGCAGCCTTCTTCCTAACAGCTATTATCCCTACAGGGCAAAAAATAAGTTCTCAGATCATAATTACTCTTACGGGAAAAAAAAATCAGATGGATTGGGCCCAAAGCTCTATATAGTGTTTTATTTCCACAGCCATTTGTATCAGTGCTAATTAAAATAAATCTAGATTCTTTCATAAGAGCAAATTAATATCCTCAGTTAATAATATGCTTACCAACAAAATAATTGAAAAGTAATTAAAAAGAACAAAATATCAAGAAGAGCATATTTTTCTAAGGAGCATATGAGACAGACATGCCAATAACAAGACCTCAACATTACAAGTATACTTGTAAGTTCATAGAAAAGATATAGGAGGTTTATACATCAAACTAACACTGATGACCACCTCAGGAAAAGATGAATATTGTGTGGTAGTCAAGAAGTTCTTTATTTTTACCTATACGGTTTAATGTTTTTTAACATGCATTTCTTGTGTAATTGAAAACATTACTTTGCCTATCTCAAAAGTAACATGGTAGCTTATCAAATAATGACATGGGCAAAGCAACTGAAAGAAGGCATAAGGAATTTAACTAAGTTACCCCAATTTCAAACAGCTAATTATTGGTGGGGCTATATAAATAAGAGCCCCAGAAAGGAGAACAGATGGAAGCTATTTACTCAAATCTTATTACATCATGGACATCAACTAACATCACTTGTATTTGGCAACAGCAAGCAAGGGACTGAGAAGAATTTACAGTTAAATAAAGGAGTGAAGGCTTTAGATATGCTTTGATTGAAAGCTGTTGGCCTGGCAAAGATTGAAGTAGCCTAACTAGAAGCAAGGTGTCTTATGTGATTGGTTTAGGGAGTATATTTGACTTTTTCTGCCGGTCATGAGTTGGAAGCAAGGCCAAGAAAAGGAAACTGGCAGTCATTGACCATCTTTTAATCATTCTGGCTCACTACTTAAGAAGTTGTAGTTTGGCTCCCTGAATCTGCAGAAGTTATGGTTTTGCTTCCCAAGTTATTGGCTGCAGAGAATTGCAAGTCAGAATTTTATTTCTTTATATGGTCAAACAATTGTCTATTTTTTCTGGTTTGGTTTCTCAGAACTAAGACTAAAACCCAAGCTTTATGATTAGCCACTTAAACATAATTATTAGTGGTTGTGAACTTAGTCCTAATGAGTAAAATTAAATGGGCCATTCCTTGCTTATTGATGATATATGTTAGCAGTTCTTAAAGAAAGGTCTGGAAATTATAGCAACATTATCTGGAAAACTGCACTGCTATGCTTATTACAGCACTATTTTTAATAGCTAAGATATAGGAACAACCTAAATGCCCAAAAACTTATTACTGGATCTAGAAGATGTGGTATATACACACAATGGAATACTATTCAGCAATCAAAAAAGATAAACTAATGCCATCTGAAGCAACATGGATGTAGCTAGAAGGAGTTATGTTCAATGAAATAAGTCAATAAGAAAAGAAAAATATCAGATGTCTTCACTAAAATATCAGATGTCTTCGGAGAAATATAGAGGAACAAAACAAAAGATCAGGAAAAAAAGACAAAACTAACAGGCAAACTATAAATCAGAGGCATTCAGCAGGGAAGGGAGAGAGATTAAAACAGGGGAAGGAAGAGCACAGACTATGGAGACAGTCTATGGGTGTCTCCATGGTGGGAATTTTATGGGGATTACACTGAGAAGAGAAATCTCAAACTTGTACAAAAATGAACAATGTAAAAATCTATAAATAATAAATAAAATTTAAAAATACAACAGAGCAAAAAAAAAAAAGAAATGCAAATTTGGGTTCCCATGTAAATCCAACTGAATCAGAAAGTGGTTCTGATGTAAAGCATACTTTCAGATGCTTTCAATGTAGGTATCGACTTGAATCAAAAGTAAACAGATAACTGGGGTAAATTATTTTCTGGCTTAAAAAATCACTGTTGTAGATTTCTGCAAATATTATAAAAGAACAAAAACAACAGTATTTCATGACAGTATGTTTTTGACATGACACTGCTCATTCTTTTAACAGTCTTTTCATGCTTTTGAAGTTGTTCAACCATATTAGTGGGTGGTAGAAACAGAAGTGGAAACTTTTTTCTTCAATTGTGGTATTCATTTTAAAAAGGCAGGGGGCTTAAGGCTGTGTAGTTAAAAGTCATGCTATCCAATTAAATCTCAAGGGATTAACCCAAAGAATATTTTTAGTTTTCCTGCCTGGAGATATGAAAGTAAAATTGATCAAAGTAGAAATTTCATATTGGTTCCTTTATGTCCTGGATTTTATATGATCCAAATGATTTTCGACAAGAATCTGGCCTTCATAATATATCATAGTACCAAATGAGGAATTTGTTTGTCCTTTAATAATTCACCTGGGTCTGGATGAAGATGATGCAATTAATATTAAGAGTTTTATTATCTGTTTTCTCCAACATATCCATTTATTAAAGTTGGTGCTCTTTTACCCTTTATCTACAGTGTTTCACAAATGTTTTGCTATTTGACTGCAATTTTCCATGAATCCCTTATATTTGGTTGAGATAAATAAATATTAAAGTGGAATAAAATTTGTAAATATGGGTATTCTGACTAACTCACACAAGCTATCACTATTGCAGCAGAAGCCTCAAATGGAACTAAAAACACTTGAAGCCATTTTCATATGGAAACTGCCACAGTCCAGAAATATTCTTTTTTCCTTTACAAATTAATGGAATATTTAATCAGTCTTTTTTTTTTTTTCCTGGAAAAAAGGCAAAGTGTTTGTGATGTATTCTGAATATGTGACATATATTGAAACTCTTTGTTAGTATCAAAATACCAAACAGTGGCCCTCCCCGGGTGGCGCAGGTGGTTGAGAGCTGAGCTGTGAAGCTGTACGCAGCCTCTGAAGTGCTGGTTCGATCCCAGCTGGCCAGCGAGGGTCCCACATGGCACAGCAGACCTCTCCTGTCTTGCCTGCTGCTCCCCTCAGCAGTGTATTTCATCAGTCTGCCTGTTCTGTTCTTGTTCTGTCTCTGGTTAATCCTCTCACCCTCCTGCATGTCTGGCCTATACCCTGGTTCTTGTATAAATAAATAAATAAATCTTAAAGAAAGAAAAGCAAGAAGTTGTTTACCTCACCAGCAAAATAGGTTAAAAAAAAACAAAACAGAAATGTTAAAAATTTTTTGCCTTGAAGTATGTGAAATGACTGAATCCATGTGAGATATGAATATTCAGCATCTTATTAACTATAAATATGTTGAGAGATTTCATTTTATGAATTCAAGGAAGCAAGTTGACTGCCACTGAAACTTTTAGTGTTTTACCTAAAGTGGTCAATCTAAGTAAAATGAATGCTAAGTCTCCATATTTAATTAGGTGTCAGTAAATTTGACTAATAGGATTGTATAGTTGAATTGTTTTTGTTATGCAAGCACAAATAATAACTACATATCTGCATTTTTCAGAGTCAAACTTGTGGGCAATCTCCAAACAAGTGCATGCATGATTTTGTGATTAATGAGGTCAAGGTATGTAATTTATATATTGTACAATTTTTTTTAAAAATATATTTATTTATAGAAGAAGCGGGATACTGGCCACATGCATGGGAGTGTGACAGGATTCACCAGAGACAGAGTGGGGAACAGAACAGGCAGACTGACAAAACACACTGCTGAGGGGAGGGCATAACAGGAGAGGTCTGCCTCACCATGTGGGACCCTCTCTGGCCTACCAGGATCGAACCCGTGCTGCAGAGGCTTCGGACAGCTTCACAGAACGGTTCTCAACCACCTGCCTGCACCACCAGGGGAGACCCTATATTTTACAATTTTTTAAGTTTAAGTTTGAAAAAAAGTACTGCCTAATTTCAAGTGATTTAAGGTCAATTTTTTGAAGATTTTTCTCCCATATTAAGCCAGAATTTTAAGCAACTTGAACTTTTATTCAAAACAAAATGAAGACAAATTATATAATGGCTTTTAGTTTCAACTTGTCTGTATTTGTTTATTTAGACTAAACCCTATCTTATATAATTAATTATACATAATTATCAAATCAGGATAAGACTATTTCCACTGAAACTTTAATTGCCTTAATGTTATGAGTTGCATTTTTATTGAAATTAAATTAAATTTCACGAGAAATTTGTCACCTAGTCAAGAACATTCACATGAAATCAATATTGCTTAAATGCTGGCAGACTATAAGAGTCAATTGAGAAACACCTAAGAATATTCATAATGATATTACTGGTCTTCATCTCCATAGTTTGACTCAGTTATTCTGGGTAGGAGTCTGTGATTATTTTTTTTTTTAATTTTCAGATAATTCTAATGTATAGCTAAGGTTGGGAAACACTCTTCTTCCACAGGGAAGAACAGGTTGTCACAGCGTGCATCAGAAGCACTCACAAAGCTTGTTAAAAACACAGATTGTGGCCCTTCCCGGTGGCACAGCGGTTGAGCGCTGGGTTGTGAAGCTGCCCACGGCCTCTGCAGCGCCAGTTCCATCCCCAGCTGCTCCCGGCCACCGGAGTAGGGTCCCACATTACGTACAGACCTCTCCTGCCGCCCGCTGCTCCCCTCAGCAGTGTACCTCGGTCCTTCTGACTGTTCTGCTCCCCGCTCTGGCTCTGGTGAATTCTCTCACCCTCCCGCGCTTCTGACTGTACCCAGTGCTTGTATAAATAAATAAATAAACAAACAAACAAACAAACAAACAAATAAATAAATAAATAAACAAATAAACAAACAAACAAATAAATAAAAATAAATCTTAAAAAAAACCACATTGTTAGGATCCATCGCCAGAGTTTCTGTTTTGGTAAGCCGGGAGAGACTGGAAAATTGCATTTCTAATAAGATGGTGAAGCTGCTGGTCTAAGAACTACCCTTTGAGAATAGTAGATGAAGTACATAAAGAGCTTAGCATCAACTTGGGTGTCTCAATTAATTTGAAATGTGATAACTTTAACTTTTTTTTTTAAGATTTATTCATGCATACAAGAACAAGCAGTATGGGCCAGAGTTGCTGCGGGGTGGTGGGGGGTGGGGGGGTTGTGTATGTGTGAGAGAGTATTCACCAGAGACAGTGGGAAGCAGAACAGGCAGACTGACTGAGATACACTACTGAAGGGAGCAGCAGGTGAGACAGGAGAGGTGTGCTGTGCCATGTGAGTAGCTCCCTGGTGGCTGGGGATCGAACTTGAGGCTGCAGATAGCTTCACAGTTCTGTGCTTAACCCCTTGTGCCACCAGGGAGGTCCTAAAATGTGATAGGCCAGTGAACTGGCTGCCTACTTTTGTAAATAATGTTTTATTGGAGCACAGCAATCTCCAGTCTTTCATTGTCTGCATCAGTTTTCACTGTCAAAGGACAGAGCTGAGTACTTGCACAATAAACCTGTCCCACTGGAGCCTAAAATACTTATTATCTGGACCTTTTAAAATCTATTTGCTAATCAATACTTTCAATCATTCTAAATGATAATGTAAAACAAATAGGTTACATAGCAAAGCACCAATAGCCATAATAAAATGAGAAAACGAAGACCAGTAATCATTAAGATAACGACCTATTTATCCAATCCTTAGTCCTTTACAGCCAACTACCTTTTGGTAGTCATCAAATCAGATAAGCTAAAACTCAGCATATTCATATTAAATCTATGATTTTCCTCCACACAAATCTAGTCTCAGTTCTTTATATTAATGTCATCAAACATCCAATCAGTTGTGCAATCTATAATCCAAACAATCAGCCTTGGCACTATCTACGTGTAAGCATTGTGAGCTTCTATCTCCATCCATTTATGTTACTGTCAGCAGAGTTGTCCATAACCTCCATTTTAGAATACAAAATATCTTTCTAACTAAACTTTCTGCATTCACTTTAGCTACTTTCTAACCCATTCTCTGCCCTGCATTCAGTGTGTTCCATAGCATAAATTCAACTTCTAAATCCTTTATGTCAAACCCTGCAGTGGCTTTTCATGGCAAAAAGCCTGTGGTTGGGCCACAGTGTGGTTGGGCCCTCTATAACCTCTCTATTCTTTCCACCCCATGCTCTGTTTACCTGCTCTCAATTCTTTTCTAACTCATTTACTTCCTCTCATTGTCTCTATCTTCTATTTGAAATACTCCTCATTATTCCTTTCTAAATTCTACCCGTTCTTTAAATATCAGTTCAAGTATCACTTCTTCAGAGAAGGCTTTCTCTGAGTTTGGTTATTTCATAAATTCCACTATAGAGTCATATATTCATTTAACTTTAACTCTTGCCACAACTGCACTTCTAGATTTGTTCAAATAATTCTTTGATATATCTGTCTGTATTATAAAACTTCTATCTCAACAAGACCAGGAGGCTAGGTATTCTGTATTGTTTTCTAGTTTTGTATCTCTGCATATACTTTGTATATATAATGTTCACAAGCTATTTTTTAATAAAATGATGCATCAATGGATAAACATGCCAAATATTTTTGTGTATGTGTGATAACATACACACATATTGATTTCCCCAACTAAAAGTCATAGAATCAAACTAGGATCAAAATAAGTGGCAATTATGGGGAAATGGTAGAAAACAGAAACTTATGTTCTGTAAAAGTATGTATGCAGTCATTTAAAATTATACTCTCAAGACTTTTTTAAACATTAGAAAATATTTGCAAAGAAAGAAGAAAATATGTGAACAATATTCTTTCACTAGAAAGAACTAATATAAAATGCCTGCAGAAATTGCACTTGATGTAACAGGACCTACAACATGAATAAATGTTGAGGACATTATTCTAAATGGAATAAGTCAGTCACAAAAAGACAATACTGTATGATTCTACTTCTATAAGATGCCTACAATACTCAGATTCCTAAAGACAATGTAGAATGGTGGTTGCCGGGTGCTGTTGTTGAGGAGAAAGTGGTGAAAAGTTTTAATGGGTATAAACCTTCAGTTTTGCAAGACTTCTGGAAATGATTCACAACAATGTGAACATATTTAACATTACTGAATTATGCAATTAAATATAGGTAAGATCGTAAATGTACACTATTCATGTTTTACCAAAATTTTTAAAATTGTGTATTGATGATGGAATTACTATTCATTTTTACACATAAAATCAATTCATTTTCATTTTATTTTGTTTTTGTTTTTGTTTTTTTTTTAAAGAGGCATGTATTTTATTCACTTATTTATTTGTTTGTTTGTTTGTTTATACATGCACTGGGTATAGTCAGAAGCGCAAGAGGGTGAGAGAATTCACCAGAGCCAGAGTGGGGAGCAGAGCAGGCAGAAGGACCGAAGTACACTGCTGAGGGGAGTAGCAGGCGGCAGGAGAGGTCTGCGCGCCATGTGGGACCCTCCTCCAGTGGCCAGGGAGCAGCCAGGGATCGAACTGGCGCTGCAGAGGTCGCGGGCAGCTTCGCAACCCAGCCCTCAACCGCTGAGCCTCCGGGGAGGCCCAGTTCATTTTCATTTTAATGTGAAAAAAAAGGCTACTAAAACTTTTGAAATGAGGCAAAGACAGGAACTGCATCTTAGAAATACATGCATTATTATATATATATGACGTTACTAGAAAAGAATGAGCTTTAAAAATTGTAGGAGTATAGTACACAGTTTAAGAATAAAAAGATAGATCTGATTAAGTGATTAAAAGTGCAAGTGCTTGTTGGTGGGAGTGCAAACTGGTCCAACCACTATGGAGAGCTGTGTGGAGATTTCTGGACCTACTATACATAGAACTTCCATATGATCCAGCAATTCCACTCCTAGGTATTTACCCAAAGGACACAGAAACATCAATTCCAAAGAGCACCTGCACCCCTATGTTTATAGCAGCACTGTTTACAATAGCTAAGCTTTGGAAACAACCCAAATGCCCAAAAATAGATGACTGGATCAAGAAGATGTGGTACATATATACCATGGAATATTACTCAGCATTCAAAAAAGATAAACACATGCAATTTGCAGCAACATGGATGGCGCTGGAAGGGATCATGCTCAGCGAAATAAGCCAAAAAGAAAAAGAAAAATACCGGATGGTCTCACTCATAGCAGGAATCTAGAGAACTTAAATAAGGGACCAGGAAAATGAATATAAGAAAGTGAAAATCAAAATCAACAGAAAACTATGAACCAGAGACACTTTTTGGGGGGTGGGGGGCGGGAGGGGAAGGATTGGGGTCAGAATGGGGCGTTTGCAATTGTATGGGGGAATATAAAAATAAAATTTATTATTAAAAAAAAAAAAAGTGCAAGTGCTTAGAAATTCCCTCTAGATTTGTCCCTAGAGTTATCACTTGAAAGTATGTAATTGTAAGGATAAATTATTCTGACCAGGTATTTCCTTTGATTTATAGAGTTATCCCTAGAGAGATGGCCTACAGGGAGACAATCTTCTCTGTTGATAGTTCAAGATGGAACTTTAGAAAAGTATTGCCAGTCCTAGATTTCAAATTTCTAAGTATTACTCTGTCATCTAAGTAATATGTTTCACAAATTGATCCTAGATAGCTGAGGGATAATATACACAATTCCAAAGGGGGGGTTTATATATGTATCAGATATAGATATATCATATCTGACAAGATCTTGAAGTCAAATACCAGGGCACCTCCCCAAAAGTAAGGTATTCAATATACCATTTTGTGATTTAGACATTTATCCCTGATCAAATCCAGCTGAATAATCATTTAATCTCATCTCTACCAAATTGTCTGTACTAGATGATGATTTTTTTTTTTTGTATTACAAGAATGTGTTTAAATGACATAAGAGAAGATAATTTTTGAAAACTCATTGGCCTTTTTAATGTGATTATTTTAAGCCTTAAAGAAAAAAAAAGGGGTCATTAAAATGTGGATTGAATTCCCATGTCATTGACAAGGGTTTCTAAAAATGAAATATTATACCTGTTATAGGACAGGGAGAGGGGCAGCCCAAGCCCTGCAAACCTGCCTATTCTAAATGGGTTCTGCCATCCGCCGCATCAGCACAAAACATATAAGACTTTAATGGGAAGGAACTTTAATAAAACTAGGAAACAATACAGGTAAGGCAAAGAGTCTAGTTTCTAAGTGAAGCACCCAAAGTTACCCGTCCCCTCGTGGGTAAAAGTCCATCCAAATGGGATTGGCCCAGAGCAAGGCCCCAAAGCCTGCCATGAGTCTAAAGCACCTTTCAGTGGGGACCCACAGCAAAGGGTCAGAAACAATCAGACAAGCCCAGAAGGAAAAGAGCAAAATCAACATCAAGATAAAAGCTGCCATTGTCACCTCCCCACCGGTCTCACCCACATCTGTGTCACCCAGTCCACGACCAAAAGACAAGCGCAGTTTCTTCACGTGTCTCTAGGCTCCATGCGCCTCTTTCAGGTCTCCTGGCTCCATCCTGCTTCCTTCCTCAGTGTCTTCTGCAGCTTCTTCTCTTCCTGCTGAGCTCCACCCTCCCTTGGGTGGGGCAGGGAACCTCCCCCTTTCCTGAGGACCACCCTGTTACATACCCTTTAAATATAACTGTTACACAGTTCGAGGCTGTACATTTCAATTTACAAAAAAAAAAAAAAAAAAAAGGTTGTTTATAGCATAACAGTGTTTCATTTCATTGGAAAATATGTGATTTCTACTAAATTGACTTGAGGTGAAAGAAATTACTTTGCCAAATGCCAGGATAAGGTAATAATCATTCATTCCTACAACTGCTGGAGAAGAAGGATGAGTAAACTGAAGTATGAATTCATGAGTTAACATTAAGTTTGAAGGTGAATAAATAATGCTATTTATTAATGTGTTTCTGCTATCAAATATTTAAAAAAAATCATCTCTTTTTTCCTCAGGGCAAATTTGGATTAAAAGAGAGATTTTCATGGCAAAAAATATTTAAACTTGGTAGTCTGTGAAAACTCTGTGTTTAACTTTAGAAGGTTTATAAATAAGTTAAGTGTGCAGTGACCCAGTAGAGATGAACCAAGGGAGAGAGGCAGAATGTAGTAAGCAAGTCACTCAAGTATCTAAGGGAGTTATTTTGAAAACTCTTTGGGGGAAGTTGAGGAATAGAAAGATGTCTTCTTCCCTGGGTGCTATAGTCTTCTAGGTTACTTTCAGAACCCCAAATTTGTTTTATCCCCCTTCATTTAGTAAGAGAACTAGAGAATGACTCTTGTCTTAGGTAACAATCTTCATTCAATGAACTTGTGTACTGTGCTAGGCACTAGTTTCTAAGATGTTTTCTAGGGAGGCTACTCACTACTAAGAAGGCAGACATTATTTACTGCTAATTGCCATATTGATTTTCATTATCACAAAAATGAATTGGAAAAACTGAAGACCTGGAGAAAGCCTTTGAAGATCTTCTTTGTTACAAAATAGATCCTTTGAAGGAGTTTGTTTTAAGAATCTAAAGGCAGGTCCATTTGAAAATATTTATGTTGCAAGTATTTACATCTCTTTCAAAGAAATCCTGGTGAAAGTTTGATAACTCACTGATGATCAGCATTATCAACACTCTTTTTGTGACTTATATCAGAAACAACAACAACAAAAATTCTGTTTCTTTTCTCTTTTTTAAAAAAGATTTATTTATTTATGCATACAAGAACTGGGGTATAGGCCTGAGGTGCGGGGAGTGAGAGGGATTCACAGGATTCAGAATGGGGAACAGAACAAGTAGATTGACTGAAATACACTGCTGAGGGGAGCAGCAGGCGAGACAGGAGAGGTCCACTGCGCCATGTGGGTAGCTCCTTGACCAGCCACGGATCAAACTCCTCCTACTGCAGAGTCTGAGGATAGCTTCACAGTACTGTGCTTAAGGCCTTAGGCCACCAGGGAGCCCCTTCTTCCTCTTTTGTGCTTACACTCAGGAGCCAAGCCCTTTGTGGTTTTCTTATGAAAATCCCTTTGTTTCAATATCTATTGTAAAGTCAAGTGAACTATTGTTGTGAATTCTTGTCTCTTCCCTATCTAACTGTTCTATGTTTACTGCAGATTACTTTTCCTAAAGGGCCACTTTAGTTCTTTCAATTATGTGCTTATTAATTTCCCATTTTTTTAAGGAGCTATGTATTTATAAATTTACATGATTGCCCACCTTTCTAGAACCACCACTGTCTTGCCTTGTACAATTATAGATTCCTTATGTTTGCTCCTGAACTTTATATGAATAGAATCATAAAAATCATCTAGCTTATTCCGAAATACATTTATGAAATTTATCCATCAGTATATATAATTATGCTTTCTTCATTTCCATTTTATATTGTGTTCCATTACATGCCACAATTTATTTACCCATTTTTTTTTATTAATGAGTATTTAGGATATTATTCTTTTTTGAAATGTTTGAATGACTTAAGTTGGACATTTTAGGTCAATTAATATAACATTACAATATTTTAACTTATTGATAATTTTCATTTGATTATGACATTATACTCAGGAAAATCATTATGTTAGGCAGACCAGGAAAATAAAAAAAAAAATGTAATATTAGCACTTTACTTGGAGAAGATATTAACATTTTAATAGGAAATATCAATCTTTTTTGGTTACTGAAAATCTAGGCACCCTTAATTTATATAAAATTATTGGTTTCTATTTGTCTTAGTTTGTAGCTTATTATTACAATTTTTGAAATATTCCTGTACTTACATACACAGTGATTATACCACCAGAAATTAACCAATAAGTTAACATGTCTTCACTTTTCTTGTGAAAAATGCAGTTATTTTATCAGGTTAAGGTCAAAGAGGGTTTAACATTGTAAAATATATATGTATATATATATAAACATCATTTAGAAAACATTTCAACTGAGCAACTTATTTAACATCCTTGAGAACATCAATGCCTATGTAAGATTTAATTAAAGTGATTTATAATTAATATAAAAAAGGACTGATATAGTAAACTGCTACATTATACAGATTTGGGGTCTTATTATATAGTCTTTCAGAAAATTGAGTGTAGCTATAAAGTAATTCAATTTCAGCTTCTGTCAGTGTCACTTTTATATACAAGCAAAAAGAATTGCAAAGCCAAATGAAACTGTAACAGGTGGTCCCTAGGAAAGGGGGAGGTTCCAGGTTTCCTGCCCCACTCAAGGGAGGGTGGAGCTGAGCAGGGAGAGAAGAAGCTGCAGAGGAGACTGAGAAAGGAAGTAGGATGGAGCCAGAAGGAGACTTGGAGGAGGCGCATGGAGCCTAGAGACACGTGAAGAAACTGAGCTTGTCTTTTGGTCATGAACGGGGTGACACAGATATGGGTAAGACCGTGGGGAGGTGACAATGGCAGCTTTTATCTTGATTTTGACTTTGCTCTTTTTTCCTTCTGGGCTTATCTGGTTGTTTCTGACCCTTTTCTGTGGGTCCCCACTGGAACATGCTTTAGACTTGTGACAGGCTTTGGGGCCTTGCTCTGAGCCAATCCCATTTGGTTGGAGTTTTACCCACGAGGGGACAGGTAACTTTGGGTGCTTGATTTAGAAACTAGATTCTTTGCCTTTCCTGTATTGTTTCCTAATTGTATTAAAGTTCCTTCCCATTAAAGTCTCATGTTTTGTGTTAATGTGGAGGATGGCAGAACCCTGTATAGAATAGACAGATTTGCGGGGTTTGGGCTGCCCCTCTCCCTGCCCTGTAACAAAACTACTTAATCAATAATATTTGTTGGGAAGCTTCACTTAGAGCATGGTTGGCTTAGTGCTTGTGATACTATATTATAGGTGGAACATAAATGCTTAATCCATGTTTGCTGAATTTATGTAGAATATGGCGAAATTAAGATGGAGGGAGAAGTGTATTGTATGGAGTTGTTCAATAACTATAATTTATAGTTAAATAAAGCATTTTAAGATAAAATATTTTATTAAAAGACAAGATTTATCTAGTATATTCTAGCCCAAATGGGTAGCAATGCAATGCTGAGAGGAAAGCAAAATAGTGCTTAGAAAATTGCAGATTGCTGCTAAATCTGTCTAAGGGAATGTCCAACCCCTTCTTCAACAAAAGCCCTCCAGCAGGAACTTTTAAATACGTGATTAGATTACCCTCCCTGTGATCTTGGCTTGCAAATGTCTAAATAGCAGTAATAAAATAATCATGGATTAGGAACTTTATCCAGTCATTCTATTTGACCATAATAATGTACCAAGGAAGTTCATTGTGTGTGGTTACTGAATGCTTTGCTAAGAATTATAGTTAAACCTGTGTTTATTGGAATGGAACATGAAGGGAATCGGCTGGTCTTTGGAAAAGTGGAGTTTAAATGGAAATCACTATAGTGATGGCATACCCACAGCTGAACTTGAAATTGGTATTTAGTTAGAAACATAGCCTGGAGTTAGTGTTTGCTAATCAGCTTCTAATTGCCATAGTTCTTTTGAATTTCTTCTTAATACTCATTTTCCTTATGTTCAAGGTACAAAGTTAAAAAGATAGCACCTTGACGATTACAACAGAAGTTCTAAAATAAGCAAAAATAGTCAGAAGCAGAAAGATAAATGCCAGATGATTTCACTCATATGTGGTATGTAAAGAAAAACAACGCAGAAACAGATAAAACTAACCCAAAGCAAACCCTAGAAATCTAACTATAGATTTGAGTCTATCAGTGGGGTGGGGGGCCCAATGGAGTAGGGTGGAGAATTTTAGGTAGTTTGGTGGTAAGTGTCGTGTGATAACATACATCTGAAGAAGTGTTAAGCTATACCTCCAAATCATACACAATGTTGGAAATCATCATTCCTTTAATAAAATAATTATATGCATACATAAACATATAACACACATACTCATATATGTATATGTAGTATCAGATTCCCTTCTGTATGTGAATTTTTTTCCCCTTTTACCTAGTTTCTAGATTATGGAACACCAGATTGGGAAATGAGGAGACTGTTTATAGACTACTTTTGTGTATGTTTGTGAGTGTGCGTGTGTATTTGTTGTGTTTATGCTTTTCTCAATTAAAGACCCTCTATTATTAGAGTAAGTATTTCATTTAGAGCTCCCAGCTATGAATGTTTTTACAGTAATTTGGTAATCTGTGTTTTCAATGAATAAGAAAACACTTTTCCTTAAATTGACTTAAGGTGTATAAAGTTATAATACTTATTTTTAAAGGTAGGAGTCAAACTATTTTATGTAACCAAATAATATGCCATAAATATCCCTCTTTTTTTGACATCAGACAAACCCTCTTCCCACTCTGTGGGAAAAATTTTAATGAAAAAAATTTAGAAAGTAAAATTTTAAGCTTATAATGTTCTAAAATAATTCTTATGTTTTCAACCATTTTAGGAATTTAATCATATGCTTTTCAAAATGAAATTTCAAATAATGTTCTCTCATCTTTTAATGCTTATTGCTAAATTTTTTATATATTAAGAGATTTTACTGTGCCAATTTTTATATTCCTAATTGTGAAAAAGTATTTTCAAAGCAAGTTTGCATTTAAACTTCCAAACAGATGACATCTATTCCACACAGTATGCTACTTAAAATCCTACAATAGGTTATTTTGCTGCAGATATCTTCATAACACCCAAAAATCCATCTTGCTTGATCCAAATCTTCCTCTCTGCTTATTCTGATTAATGATTTTGGTGTTATAATCTTTTGTAACCGCAGGATGTTTGCCAAACTACTGTTCAGCTTTCATATTTATCTCTGTGCCCTCATAGATTAAAATTCTCCATTACTTTTTTTTTAAAGATTATTTATTTTTATACAAGAGCTGGGGTACAGGCCAAAGGCACAGGAGGGTGAGAGGATTCACCAGAGACAGATCAGGGAGCAGAACAGGCAAAAGGACTGAAATACACTGCTGAGGGGAGCAGCAGGCACAACAGGAGAGGTCTGCCATGCCATGTGGGAATCTCACTTGCTGGCCGGGAATCGAACCTGCTCTACAGATGCTGCGGACAGCTTCACAGCACTGTGCTCAACCCACTGTGCCACCAGGGAGGCCCTCCATTACTTTTAGTTTAAATTTGTCACAGAAAATTAATATGACTTTTGTCAAACATAGATTTCTTCTTTGGGGATTCTGAAACCCAATAAGAGATTGATATTTGAAGGTAAATATTAATCACTACTAATATGAAAAAATCAGGAACATTTATCTTTTAATATCACATTTATATTCCTTTGGTTTCAGACAAGAATAAGCATTTCAGTGTATGCTAATCAACTGGCAGTTCTTTCTACCTGTAATGCTCTTTACCATAAGTCTTCACATGATTGCCTCTAGTATGCTTGGATTTCTTTTCCATTTATAGTTAATCAGGAATTCTGCCTCCCAAGACACAAACTACAATATGTTTATTACAACACTATAATTGATAAAACCTGGAAACAACCCAAATGCCCAAAAATAAATGGCTAGCTCAAGAAGATGTGGCATATATACACAGTGGAATATTATTCAGAAATCAAAAAAGATAATCTCATGTCATTCGCAGCAATGTGGATGGAGCTAGAAGGAATTGCGCTCAGTGAAATAAGCCAGAAGGAAAAAGAAAAATACTGGATGAGTTCACTTATAGCAGGAATATAGGGGAACCAAATAAGACATCAGTGTAAAAAAAAATAACAGTATAAAACACAACAAAGCAAAAATAGACAATTATAAATCAGAGACATACCGCAGGGGAAGAGGCAGGAGAGGGATCAGAGGGAGTGAGGGAGGTACTGAGGTGATGATGTACAGGTGCATTGGGGAAGGAAACTCTATGGGGAGGACACCTGAAGGGGTTGGGGGGAAGCAAATATTGTTTAAAAATAAACAATGATTAAAAATAAGTAAAATATATAAATTAAAATATATAAATTGAAATATATAAATTGAAATATATATATATGTATGAAACCCCAAAGAATCAAAAGAAAAAAAAATGGCCATTGATGAGAGTGTAGAGGTTAAGTAGAGGCTGAATTTAAGTTCTTTTGAACAATGTAAATGTGTTTGAAATGTGTTCTAAAAAGGAATCAGATACCATGGAAGGGTTTTATGAAGAGGATGATCTGATCAGACTATCAGTTTTCATTTAGCAATGTGTATTTGCTTCTTTGAAATGCTTTTGTCTGTATATAATAGCATACTTTTCTGTTTTATTTTTATGTTTCCTTTTCCTATATAGTTTTCTGTTAATTTATTGTAAGATTCATCAATAAAGGTACTCAGGGGCCTCCCTGGTGGCGCAAGGGTTTAAGCACCAAACTATGAAGCAATCCTCAGCCTCTGCATCACCCCAGTTCTTGTATGCATAAATAAATGAATCTTAAAAAAATACAGGTACTCAAAGATTGACACTTGTATTCTCACAATTCATTATAGAGAATTAAGGTCATTGAATAATTCTTGGGATTACTCTGTTGAGATTTCATTCTTTCATTCAGTGGATATTTATTAAATGCATATTTACAAAAATGCATATGCTGATGAAACATAGAAAATAATAATTCTGGTCCTCAACAATAATTAAAGAGAATATAGCTAAGATCTAAAAGACCCCTACAGAAATAAATATGATCATTTTAAGCTATAATTTCTATAGTTGAAATAAAAACAAGTGGGTCCAAATGTGATAAAAGTCTGGAGGATATGATATCTTACTTGCGTTTTTTACTAATACCATCATTTTTCTGCTGTTGTTTTTGAAAATTCTGAGTGGGAACTGACAGAGATTGTCAACTCGACCAACGTAATAAAGACTATTAGCTCTGCCCTGTTTTTTGCAAAATATGTCACTTGATCTATAATTTTGAAAAGGGGATAGATCTTTATAGGCTTTATCAAATATTATCCAGAAACTAACACCACACTTTTAAAAATGCTATTCCTAAACCTTCTTCACTGCAGATACATTTGAATTCTTAGAAAACCATGAGTCAAAATTATTAAGCTGAGAGCCAAAAGAACCTTTTCTTAATATTTTCTGAGTCAAAGTCATTATCATTAAAAATGGAAAGGTCTGCAAAGAATTAAATTATAAGGACACTGTAAACTATCTTTCTCTCAATTATCTCATTTACATTATACAAAGCTTACAATTGCACTGTTGCCCTTTGAATCTTCACAAATTGCTGTATTTCAAGGGGCAAACATCTTTTTATGATTCCCATTTCTCTCTTTTCTTAACTTCTCTTATCTGTTATACTTATTTTTAAATAATGTTAATACTTACCCTGGAATTTGTAATACATGCTGGCAAGTAATCTAATTCTACTATCAAATACACTTGCTGCTTCACAGTTAGTAAAGCTCTCTTAAAATTTCACAATTTCTCCTTCCTATCCCTTATGGCTTTGCTATCATTCATTTCACTTGTCCATTAGCTAGAATCACCCAATAAATTCTTGCTCCTAATATTTGAAATAGTTTATGTCAGAGCAACTACACTTTCATTGTTTTATTCTCTAACACTCTTTCTTTATTTATATAGTACTAAGTGTCTGACCTATATAATTTTCCTTCTATCTGAAGATTAACATGTCTTGCAAAGTTCACTGGCAATAAAATCAGTTTTGTTTTTTTTTTTTTCATTTTGAGAAAGTGTAATTCTGCTATACTTTTGAAGGATAATTTTGTTGCAGAGAGAATTTTGTCTTTCTTTTCATTTTCAACACTTGAGTTTTGTGTTGCTTGAGTGATATGCCGTACCTAAGAATTTCATTCAACTCCAATTATTCCTCTCAAGTTTGAAGATGTGCTTCTAAGAAAGAATGGTAACCACCCTATTTGTCATCATGTTTTCAACTGGTTAAGCCATATTATTTTAGAAAAATAGCTAAAATATTTAAACACATAAAATGTAAAATTGAACTATAAAATAGATAACTTCACTCTTTTCTTATATGCAAAGTCTTTGAAGGAAAGTCCTAATTTTTTTTTCCTTATTTCTCTGTAGTATAAGTACAGCTTATTTCGAGATTTTCCCTTTGTCTCTTTTTTTCTGCCTTTTGACTATAACATGCCTATTTGTAGAATTTTTGTTGTTTTTCCTGCTAAGTTTTCTTCTTGACATCTGTCATGAACTTTTGAAATTTTCAGCATACAAATATCCCTTATGTTTTTATTTTATTCTTTATGTTATCCCTATTATTTATATGTTACACTGTAATAACCCCACACTTCAGTAATGGTCTTTTTTATTATATTTTTTTTTCTATTTCAGTGTGAGAAGCTTCTATTGCTATGTATTCAAATTCACAGACTCTTTCCTTGGTTAAGTTCTCTCTAGTTTTGAGCCCATCGAAGATATTTTTCATTTCTGTTACAATGTTTTTGATCACTAGTATTTCCTTTTGATTAGAGTTTCCATCTCTTTGCTTGGATTACCTATCTGTTCTTGTGTTACTCACCTTTTCCATTAGCAACCTTAGCATATTAGCTATGATAATCTTAAATTCCCTGTCTGATAATCACAAAATCTCTGCTATATATGTCTGTATTTGATATTTGCTTTGCCTTTTGTAGCATGTGTTTTGTATCCTGCTTTTCTGCAGCTTTTCAGTTTTTATTTGAAAGCTGGGTAATAGTAATAGGATCTGAGGCAAAAAAGGTCTTTCACATATGATTTTATTTTTCATTAGCTAAAAGTTGAGTTGTGTTTCTTGTTTGCTGTAGCTTTAAGTATCAATATCTAAGGCCACCATTTCAGATAATCCCTGTTTTATTCTTATTTTCTTTAGATTTCCCTAAACAGTTCTTATTAGACAGTCTTTCTTACAACTTTCTTAGCTCTAATGCACTGTTATATTGTGCATCTGTTGAAGTGGTGGTGTGGTACTGGGGAGAAGCTCTCTATAAATACATGATTAAATCTCTCTGACTTTAATGAAACAGAATCCAGGGATGTGACCCTCAAAATAGTCTTTTTTTTTTTTTAATTCCCTATATGATACAGAAAAAAGAGCAGTCTGAAACTATCCTACTGTTCTTCCCATAGGTCATCCCAGGCTCTATCAAAGTCCTCTTTTGGGGGACAGGTTCAAGCCACAGAATACTATGGGGATCTTTCAAATCAGCAACTTTTTCCATTGACATATTTCAAAATGGTTAATTTCCACTTCTCTACCTAAAGAATGAGAAGAATATTCTATAATGTTTGAGAAAGTAATGGGGTTCCTGGAAGGAAAATTCCCCAAAGTTTAGATGTACCTGCCTAGATGGGCCTCTAGATTTTACCTATGAAATTAGCTTACCATGAAACTAAAATCATTAATCACCACTTTAATGTTCCTATTATTGGCTTCTCCTGCCAATAAATTGTGATTCTGTATTTGCCTGTATTTCTTATGATTGGGATGGCAGTTTGTCCTATGATCTTTATTCTGTAGTCAATCTAAGAAGACTTGTTCCTTGTCATTTTTTTTTCTTGTTGTGAGGAAGGGAGTAGGGACTTCCAAGTACTTTATAAGTGAATGTAAAACTGGCCAACTATTTTACATTAATATATATATTTAATAGATCTCAAATATTGATATTTGCTTTGATTATTAGATACATTTTTGTGTAGTCTTTATACTATTAAACATAAGAGGAAAATCATAATTCTCTCCTTTATCCTAAGCACTCTCATACTTACTATGAAAATCTGATGTTATGCACATTTTAATGCTGAGGCAGCGCAATGAAAAGGGGGTGATGGGCAAGCTCTTTATCATTTCTTGAAAATATGAACTAGCAGATGGCATTTCCTCTTTTCTACATTTCACCATTCAGCAGAAAACAATTAAAAGCAAATGAGTCTTAACAAATAGTTGGCATGCTTATTTCTGTGGTAGTTATTTTTATAAGAATCAGAGCTTTTGTAATATATTTAAAATAGCATTTACTGTTTTCTGAATTCTGATTAAGTCTGGTGTTTCATTTCACAAAATTATGAAAATAGTTTCATATTGATCATTAGTAGGTTCAGAAACTTAACCAACATGTGAAATATCACCTTTGTGTTTAATATATACAGATTAAAACGTATAGATTTTAAAGTGGCTTGGGCAAAAGAGCTATGCAGTGCAGGTAATGAAGCTGAAGTTTTAGGGTACCTCCCTTTTAAGCTCACATTCTTAGCTCCAGGAAGGGCCTTGGTGATTTGTTCAACTAGTTACGTTGTGCAATGTGTAAGATATGTATTAACCATAATAAAGTATGCTGTATTATATAAATTATATGTGCATATATTATACAAGTTATATATATATATATTATATATAAAGTATATTATATAAATATATCTTAACCAATTGGTACAACTATCATATTCCACTTTTATTTCCTATCTATCACATCACTCTTGTTTTATTTAAGATAACAATGGAATAGTTATAGGCATTATTTTAGATTCCCCTAAATTGAAACTGAGTTGTAATACCATTACTTTGGGTTTAGAAAGATCTATTAAGTAGCTGGTACTCACTCTAGCACATGTTAAGTGATGAGTAATTAGCTATCTTGTTTTATTAAGGACTTCCAGGAATAGTCCTATCATGACAAAAATATTCTGGCCTGTGTTTATATGTGTCCTATAGATCCCAGACCTGAAAGCAAAGTGCAAAATACATGGACATAGAAATATTTTTATTAAAGTTCTTTTAGTGATAGTGCTTATAAAGCTGAAGTGTATTGAATTTTTCCCCTTAAAAGTGGAAAAAAAAATTTCTTGCCAGGAATATACTCTGAGTTTCAATTATCTACAGCTGCCTAACAAGTTATCCCAAACTTATCAATAGTAGCATATAAGAAGTTCTTACTATCTTAAACAGACTGTGAGTATCTTATCTTCCAGCTCTTATCTCTTGAGATTTTCAGCTAAAAACTGACCAGGGTTGGAGGATCCATTCTCACAATGGCTCAGTCATATGGTCATTTGTGGGATGCTTCAGATTTTCATTGTACAGTCCTTTCCACAGAGCTGCTTTAATGTGCTTAGGACCCAGCATCTAGATTACTCCAAAATAAGTTATCTTCGAGAGAGCAAGGAGAAAGTTCTAGTGCCTTTCATTATCTAGTCTTGAGTCTCCACTGATGCTTTTACTTAACTCATTAGAGAAATGAGTCAGCCTACACTCAAGGGAAAGGGAATCAGATTCCATGTCTGTAACGGAATATCTTTCAGAAAATTCGTAGTCGTTTTAAAAATACCACACTTGATATTAATGGATTTTTAAATAATTACTATTTTTTTTTCTAGGACTATAACAACAAATTACCACATATTGGATAGCTAAAAAAAGTGAAATTTATTCTGTCTCAGTTCTGGAGGCTAGATAGCCAAAATCCTTTTTAGAACTCCAGAAAGAATCCTCTCTTGCCTCTTCCAATCTTCAGTTGGCTCTGGGCCTTTCTCAACTCGTGGTTGCGTCACTCCCATCTCTCCGTCTGTCTTCATGTGACTTTCTTCCCTATGAACCTGTCCTCTAAGTCTTTCTTTCTAAATCTTCCACTCTTATATCTCATAAAGACACTTAGCATTGGATTTAGGGCAATTAATTTATGCCAGCATGACTGTATCTTAACTTGATGAAATCTACAAGTTATCTTTCCAAACATGAATACAAGCATGTATTCATAGGTATTGGGGGTTAGGACTTAAACATATGTTTGGGGCACATAATTCAACTTATCGAATTGAACTTATAAGTCATTTCCAAATTTAACATTAATTCTAAAAATTTACTTGATTTTATCAATATTGTGCTATGAAGCTAAAAGAAACTTTTCTAAACATTCACAAATAGTATATGTGTATATATATATATATATATATATATACACGTGTGTGTGTGTGTGTATATATATATTTCTGTTTCATATATGGAAAAAAGGTAAAATTGTGTGAAGTAGATAAAGAATTTATGCATCTTTTTCAATCTTGTAAGGTGCAAATCTAGAAAATGTTAATTTTTTTGATGTTTTATAGAATCTCAGAAAATACCAAACTAGTAGACATTGTATGTGCTTAATCTGTTGTTTCTGTCTCTTATAATGGTAAGCTCACAAATACTGGAGGTACTATAACTTTGTATAACTTTAGTGTAAATCTGATGCCAGTAGTACATTACCAAAGGCTTTCTCATAATGTGTGAGGGTGGTATAAAATATCTGGGGAAAATATTCACACAAAATACTATCATATATATACTGGAGAAAACGACATGCTCTTGTGCTCACAGATCTACCATTAATATGAAGTAAATTTGGATTTATTTTTAATGATAAGCAGTTAATTGCCCTCGGATTTTGTATTGTTAGGAAATTAGTAGCAAGCCAACTCTAAAAAAATAACATTAAAATAATTGATATTTAAACAGTGTATTAAGTAGACTATAGAAATTTAAAGCTATCGATTCTCATTTAAATATAATAATTGGAAATGGTAAAAAAAATTAAGAGGAGAAAGAGAAAAAGCCTTCTAAATGAAGATCATAGAATTTTTAAAGATGAAAAGATCATTTACTTGTTCATCTTCTTGACAATTTAGAATCACCCTGTATTAACTAGAGTGGTTGTTTCTTTTATCTTTTTTCTTTTATTTTTTGTTTGTTTTTCATCCTTATTAGCTGATATAAGGTGATTAACATACATTCATTCATGCAATAAAATTGCCATTAGACGATCCATCTTATTTTGAAGCCATACATGATTTCTACATTTTACATTCTACAAAACCTTGAGAATTCAGTCTCAATTTTTCACATTTCTTGTGCTTCCAGAGTTCACTGAGCATATTTTTTTAAATTTTTAACACTGAATGTGTTCTCACAGAGGTATGTGTTCAGACCTCTTCATATATAAGAATGTCTTTAAACCAAACAAAGGGTCAGATAAAGACAATTAAAAAAAAAAATGAACCCTTGAAAGCTGACTATAGAACTGAATCACCCAGAGAGGGAAGGGGCAGAAGAGGGGTGAGTACAAAGAGAGGAGGAAGCATGATGGACTATCGTGATAGACTATGGGTTATTTAGTGCTGGGTGCACCATAGTAACTATATTTGAAGGGGAGTATCCTGTACTTCCAAAATACCAACAATAATGCCAGCCAGTGCTACCTCAATTAAAAAAGAAAAAAAAAACAATTTTCAATAATCTGATCTGAAAATCTCTTGACATTGCCTTTAAGATTCAGTTTTACCATTCAAACCCTTGCTTTTGAAAATTTGTTTTATTCTCTTCCCAAGTTTCAAGTTGGTACTAAATTTATAATTTACTAAAATATATAATATTTCATGTTTAAAATTAAATTTGTTTAAGAAGCATGGGGATATAGTATTATAATAGTAATAGCTTACATCAAAAAATGTACATGAATTTACATATTTGCTCTGTGTAAGGTCTGTTAGCTCTATTAACTTAATCTCTCTCTGGAGAGAGAGAGAGAGAGAGAGACAGAGACAGAGACAGACAGACAGAGAGAAAGAGGAGAATGACATTATTATACAAATTTTAAAAATAACACTAAAGAAGGAAGTTAGGTGAGATAGCAGATATTTGTCCACATGACAGAGAAAAACAAGCATCAAAGCTATAATACAAACCCAAGTCTACATGTTTATGTGTACATTTTTTAAGTGACATGAAATCTAAACTTTCTGTGACTGCATCTTTATCAATGATTACTTTCAGCTGTATTCACATTTTTGCATCAGAAAGATACCACACACTGTGACAGATATATAAATAGCACTTAAATAGGAAAAGAAAATTAAAATGCAAAAATAAAGAAAAGTGTCAATAAAACAGATCTAGCATATAGTACTCATAGTTAAAACACAATATTAACAAGTTCTTTATCAGATATTTCAGAAAGAAATTTTGTTTTGAAAGTTTTGATGCTTAAATAAATATAAATGAACTTGAGGAAGAATTTGCACTTCTTAGTAAATTTCAATTATATCTGTATGTAGTCAATTTCTATAAATGTTTCTAATTGAAAAGAATGGTTATCATAGTATAACACAATACTGTTCAACTTACGTTCTTTAGGTATTTTGCTATCTATTGCATTTTTAATATCTTATATTTTCTCATTATTTGTTTCCTATCATTTAGCTAGAGAACATTTAAATAACTCTCTTCACTGTAAATTTTGTTTCTACATACACTATTAATTTTCAAAGATTTCAAAATTTATTCTTATAAAATTACATCATTCTGAAATCAGTTTATCTGTAGCAATGTCATGAAGTCTCAACAACTAGCTTATTAAAAGTGACATAGGGATACCATGTTTTAATATTTTATAATATATTTTCCATCCTTCCAAGTTGTTTGTATTTTTATGTATTTGATGTGTCTCATAAACAATATACTAAAAATCTCTGATTCTTTGTGTTAATCTAGAAATAATGCTATTGTTATGGGGCAATCCCAATATAAAAACTGGTTGCCTGGCTGTGGGTCCTCACCCGCGTGCTGAAAAGGGACTTATTAATACTCCACTGCAGGCACACACAAAAATGTTAATAAAAGGTTTATTTACAGGGGAAAGGGAATTAAGGAAATGTACAACTCAGGGAGAAAATAGGGAAATAAAGTCTTTAATGCGTCCTACCCGATCCACCGACCTGGAAACCCAAAGGCACTCTGTGAGCTGGCTGAACGGCTGTGAGCTGGCGGAGAGCCAAAATGGGGGATCCCATCCAAAGCCCACGTGTCTGGCTTTATACCAAACCTGGCTGCTTAACCCCAACCTCAGGTCCCAGCCACCTTCCCTTTGGTGGTGATGGGATTTGGAGTTCCCAGTATCTTTGGCTTTGGCCTGGGGTGGGGGTGGAGTCCACAAAGCCTGTATGGAATTAGCTTTAGGACATCCTTTTCCCCCTAACACTATCATTCATTAACAACTTTAAAGGTAAATAAATCTTTGCTCTTCATTGTTGTCTCAGAGGGGTGGCAGTGTTGGAAGTGGTGCAGAATGGAGAAAAGACAACTCAAAGTCCAAGTTTAGAGAGACAGACCTAGAAGGGCTTCCATCTCTGGAGATGTAGTCCCCTGCCCCCCCAGTCTCACATTTGTTTGGTATCAGATTTAGGGAAGATGGGAAGTATGTGGAAGAATGTGTGTGGTGGGTATGTGTATTGGGGATGCATAATAGTCTGGAATAGGTAGGGGGGAGTGAAAAGAGGCTGTTGCCTGGGGGGTTCTACTGTTGCTGCTGATCAAAACATCTTAATCACTAGCCTCTGCTTACACTTAACTTCTGTCAAGGTGGTCTAGCTGGTCATGCAAATCTGGCCATAAGGTCTGCCTGCTATTTTCAGCAGATATCCTCATACCAAGACTTATATACTGTTGAGAAGGCTCTTGCCTGACTACATTTTATCTTGACCAGAAGCAACTTAGGGTGCCATGCAAAATTCTGAGAACAAGAGGGGCCAGGCAATCCACACTTCATATTTTAAAAATACTTATATTTCATTTCCAATTACCCTGTATTTGACCAATATTTAATTGTTTTTCATTTGAATCTAATCTTAACTTTAAAAACAATTTTTAAAGAATAATATAATTATTATTCTCTCATGAATTTTAATTTATAGTTATTAGCATTTTTATACTTTTCTTATTTCAAACTTTACATTGATTATTGCATTTTTTTCTTCCTTTGGGGTTTTGTACAGTAGATAATTGTTGGTGTTTGAAATATGTTTATTTTTTTCTAATTCTAGAAAAATATTTTCCAGAGTTATTTTCTTTGAGTTCTATCTTTACCTTTTTAGGTTGTTGTGAAAGACATGTTAGGTCTAATTGCTATGCCTTTCAAAATATTTATTCTTTTATCATTTTTAGGTGATTTCCTTTATTGTTTTTCCAATTTCAACAACTCATGTATGCTTGCCCACCCTCATTCCTTTCCTCTTTCCCCCCTCTTTTTTATCCCTACTTTCTTCCTTTTCCTTTTTCCTCTTTCTTTGTAATCCTTTGGATTCTCTGAGAACCTATGATTTACGGATTTTTAAAGCCACTAATGGAAATACTTATGCAGTTATCTTTTTTAAAAACACTTTATAGCTTTCTCTGTCCCCCCCAACTCCCTGAGACTCTAATACAGCATATGTTCTTGTTATAGGACAGGGAGAGGGGCAGCCCAAACCCCGCAGACCTGCCTATTCTAAATGGGTTCTGCCATCCGCCGCATCAACACAAAACATATGAGACTTTAATGGGAAGGAACTTTAATACAATTAGGAAACAATACAGGTAAGGCAAAGAGTCTAGTTTCTAAATCAAGAACCCAAAGTTACCCGTCCCCTCGTAGGTAAAACTCCATCCAAATGGGATTGGCCCAGAACAAGGCCCCAAAGCCTGCCACAAGTCTAAAGCATCTTCCAGTGGGGACCCACAGAAAAAGGTCACAAACAACCGGACAAGCCTGGAAGGAAAAGAGCAAAATCAACATCAAGATAAAAGCTGCCATTGTCACCTCCCCATGGGTCTCACCCACATCTGTGTCACCCAATCTGCCATAGTACAGGAAGAGGGGTAGCCCAAGCCCCGCAAACCTGCCTATTCTAAATGGGTTCTGCCATCCGCCGCATCAACACAAAACATATGAGACTTTAATGGGAAGGAACTTTAATGAAACTAGGAAACAATACAGGTAAGGCAAAGAGTCTAGTTTCTAAATGAAGCACCCAAAGTTACCCATCCCCTCATGGGTAAAACTCCATCCAAATGGGATCGGCCCAAAACAAGGCCCCAAAGCCTGCTACAAGCCTAAAGCATCTTCCAGTGGGGACCCACAGAAAAAGGTCACAAACAACCGGACAAGCCCGGAAGGAAAAGAGCAAAATCAACATCAAGATAAAAGCTGCCATTGTCACCTCCCCACAGGTCTCACCCACATCTGTGTCACCCAGTCTACGACCAAAAGACAAGCGCAGTTTCTTCACGTGACTCTAGGCTCCATGCGCCTCCTCCAGGTCTCCTGGCTCCATCCTCCTTCCTTCCTCAGTCTCTTCTGCAGCTTCTTCTCTCCCTGCTCAGCTCCACCCTCCCTTGGGTGGGGCAGGGAACCTCCCTCTTTCCTGGGGACCACCCTGTTACATTCTCATTGTATACTTCACATTTTTATATACTTTTCACATTTTCTTTTTAAATTTCTCTGTTCTGCAATCCTGGATCAGTTCTTCTTATATATCTTTCAATTGGTTATTCTCTCTTCTACTGTCCAATGTGTCACCAAATACCTTGTGTTGTGTTTAAATTTTGGCTATTTTGATTTCTGTTTCTAGAAAATTTATTTGGCCCTTTTATTACTATAATATGACACTTATTATATTCACAGTTGTATTCAAGCTTGTCATTTATTTCTTTAAATACAGTAAGCCTAATTATTTTATTGGAGTTATAGGACCCTATTTTATTGTCTTTTGTATTTGCAATTCTTGCTCATTTTGCCTTTTTTTTTTTTCTTTTACCATTTCCTTTCTGGGGTATTGAGGTAGAGTAAGAGGCTGTTTTCTACATGTACTCCTTGAGAAACTATTTAAATGTATTTCCAAGATCTTTGAATGAATGTACTCTCCAGTAGAGTTATTTTGTGTTAATTACATCCCCCCCCCAATTATGGACACTCCCACTCAGTTGGTTCTCAACTGAAAATACCCAAACTTGCCTACCCTACCTATACCAGTGATGTATGGATACAAGAAGATAAGCCCAGGCTTATTATCCTTATAATATCTGGAGGTATTGAGGAGAAGGTGGGGGATGAATACACATATATGTCTTGTTCATTGTTGTTACACTTATCCTGAGGTTGTAACTATTTGGACTCTCTGGTTACTAGGAAGAATATCTTATATGATTCTTCTTCCCATAGCCCTGAGCGTGAGATATGTGATCTTGGTCTGTTGACTCACAAAAGCCAAAACTAAAATGTCAAGTATCACAATATCAGCAAATATCATCAAAGTACAAGTTAGTTTTGCATTTTGATAGTCAACTTATTTGTTGAATTGGAATTTCTTATAACAATTTTCCTAGCATTATTCCATTTCTCCAATATTTTCAGTATCTTTCCTGCATGCTGTGTGTATGTATGTGCATTTTATATGTGTGTGCATATGCACACAGATACATAAAATCTAAAAATCTTGCTTAAAACAAGAAGCATGTGTATGACTTATCAGTCTCTTAGTCAATTGGTCTAGGATGCCTTTGAGCCTGTATCTGCAGCTATTTGGTATATAAACTGGGAATTGAATTTGTTGGAGCCTATCACATATCTGGGGCCTCATCTGGGATTGACCAGGTTTTACCTATTCTGGTAGTTGATATTCCATCTGAATATGGAAGATAGTCTCATAGTTTCATATCTCTGGAAGGCTATCAAGACTTTTTTTCTTTTTTTTTTAAAGATTTATTTATTATACATGCAAGAATTTGGGTACAGGCTAGAGGTGCGGGAGGGTGAGAGGATTCACCAGAGACAGGGCAGGAGCAGAACAGCAGACTGAGTGAAATATACTGCTGAGGGGAGCAGCGGGCAAGGCAGAAGAGGTCTGCAGCAGCATATGGGTATCTCTGCAGCTGGCAGGGATCCAACCTGCACTGCAGAGGCTGTAGACAGCTTCACAGTGCTGCACTCAACCGCCTGCACAGTGAGGGAGGCCCCTATGCACATTTTTCTTCCTTCTTTTCTTCTTTCTCTATTTTTTTTCTTTCTTCTTTCCATCTGTGTGCTTTTAAGTCGTTATTGAAAGCTTATATTCACAAATATTTTTACCAGACTTCAATCATCAATTTATCATTTCTCTTTGGCCTCTTAAATTTGGGTTTATCTTTTTCTGGTGAGAAATTCTTTATTATTAATATTTTACTCTCTGATATCTAATAGAAATAAATATGTGTGGTGGTTTTCTCAACAATTAAAAATGTCTAGGAGTTATTCTTTTGTAAGATCCCATTATGCTCTGAAAGGTGTCTACATTTGATTACTAAGGTTGAGTTAGTTATGCAAAAACTAACAAATAATTTGAGACTTACAAAGATGTCAGTTGAATTTCCTTGGTTAATTTAAATCAAACATTCCTTGTAGCACTGAGTTGCATTAATTGGTTTCAAAATAAAGCAATTCCTGTCTATGCTAGCATTTTTCTTATAAAAAATAAGATAGCAAATTAAAGATATTAAAAACTGAAAATTAAAATTTAATGTCAACCTAAAAAAAAATCCCTCAAAATATTACTGCAGAATTGTGAATTCCAGAAAAATAGGTGAGAGGGGAAAAAACAAAAACAACAAACAGTCTGATGCCAGAACCACAATAAACTAAATTACAACCACCTGGTTTTGGGGTCTAACAATTATATATTTTATCAACTTGAGTGAGCTATTTAATGTTCTAGTTCTAAACTTTCTCACTTACATAATAGTGATAATAATGAATGTAAAGGGAATTTACATCATTCTTTTATATGGATTTTCTCATTAATGTCCCCATTTTTAAAATAATCTAAAGAAACTTGCTAATGTCATCCAGCTGGGAAATTGGGAATAGTCAAAACCATCTTGTCCTAGAAACTAAGTCAGTGTATTGCTTCCTGCTGCTGCTATGAAAATGTGTGAGGATGAACACGGCAAAACTTTACTATATAAAACGCTGTATCAGTCTGGTGTTAGTTATATCATTGTCACAAATGTAGGGCCTTAGGTATAAGCTTGCCCAGTTCTTGATGGCCATGGATGAGAATCAGGTCATGAAGCCCATATATGTGGGGAGCAGGGACAAGTTTGTTTGTTTGTTTTTTAATGGGGCAGCAGGAGATACACAGGCAGCAACAGAGGCAGTGTCCAGTAAGGGTAGCCCTGGGTTCCCCACAGCAGTGGCCCTATGCCCAGTGAGTGGTCAGTGAAAGGCCCACAAGTGACCAGTGAATGTCCATGAGAGCCACCTCCCCCTTTCAGGAGCCCTATTAGATTTTATGTGATTTATAGACAAAGTCTGCACAGGGCCATGTTTAGACTTAGTTTAAGGAAGTATGTTTGCACATATGAACTATACACCAAGGTTATATATTATTTACTCTTTTCCAGGTATGTGAACTACATGCCAAGGTTACATATTATCTACTAGGTCACTGGTGTTGGAAGGTCATAAAAACAGTTTTAGAAACTCTGAGAAAACTCAGTCCCTACATCACCATCAACTTTAACTCACAATTGCTTTTCTGAAAGCCTTTAAAAAAATTGTATTAATAAAGATAGTTTTCATGCCACAAATATTGCCCTATTTGAGTAAAATAAAATAATACCCAAGATTCTCTTTTAAATTTGAAGAGAATCCATTTCCATCCTCTCTGGCAGGAGAGGGCTCTGTAAATTCTGTGACTGATTGCATCCTTTAGTTCTCTGATGAAGCTGGGAATCACCAGTGCTTGAGAAGGCTGTTCTAGTGGACCACTTATAAAAGCTCTATCATGAGCCCTTGTCTCAAAAAATTAACAGTCCTCCTACAAATAAGTCTTCTCCCTCGATGGGTACCAGTATAGAATTTTATACTAAATAAAAATAGTATGCATACTTCTTAGAGCATAGTACTTTTGAGAGCACTAACAGAATCTGAAAAGCTTAAAGATAGATGGTAGAATAGCTTGCTCAGGTTTAGGGGTGGTGGAGGGGAAAACTTAAAATGGACAAGGAATATTCATGTTGAAATCCTTGCCTTGGAAACTTTATCTGCAATCAGGTACCTCTAGTAGATTGACCGTAGCAGTCACAAAACCAATTGGAATTGGAGTGCAGTGAAGCCTGTGACATGGAAGAGGATGATGCTAATGCATCCGAAAATAGTCTGGTTACAACAGTTAAAGAATAATTTTTTCCCTCTGGTTGAAATAGTACATTATTGACAATTGAGGGGTGGGGCACAGCTGTGCACAGTCAGTAATTGCCTCTGAAATGGAAAGTGAATGTTTCAGCAAGATAAAGTATTTGCATTTAAATAAGAAAAAATCAAGTCAGCACTATCTTTGGATTAGGCTTTCTGAACATTGCTTATATTCTCTATTTTTCTTGTTTAAAGTTTGTTTTTTCACCTAACTGTAGAGATAAACATCAGAAAAACAAACGCAATGATGTGAAGCTATATCATTTCTTGTTCTGGAATAATGGATATAGAAATAGAAGGGTTGTAGATATATCCTAGAATGATTATTATCATGCTCAAAACAAATGGACTGTTTAGATGATCAATATGGCACTTGGTGTGATAGTTGCTCTCCCTTTAAAAAAAATTAATGTGACATTTACAATTTATATATACATGAATTCTTTCCATATATGCAAATTCTGATTTCACTTGCATACTTGATAAAGGGACTACATTTACATTAAGTGACTAAAACCAAAGATGCAAAAGCGACCATTAGCATTTATCACACACACACACTCACATACATGTATATATAGAAGCTATATATGCGTAATGCATTAAATCAATCAGGCGGAATACTGGATCATTAAATGATGATATTCAATATGTAATATATTGGTTTCATTATAGAATAATATTTAATCATTATTGTGTAAGTAAAATATTTTAATCCTAAAAAACATATGTACCTGATATCAATCTTATCTACCTGATATCAGTATAATTTAAAGTGAAAAGAACATGTTTTACATTTTAGTGCTATGATGGGATAGTTTAAAATGTGGAAATCAAAATTTTCAGATTACATGAAAAATGTATTGGTATTGGTGTTCATTTTTAAATAAAGAAGATGGAAATTGTTTAACAAAAATTACTTGGTTAATTAAAGATGGTTTTCTGAATACATTCCTAATGAATATCTTTCATGTGTCTATTGGTCCTGTGTATAACTTCTTTGGAGAAGTGTCTGTTTAGCTCTTTAGCTCATTTTTTGATCAGATTTTTGTTGTTGTTGTTGTTGTTGTTGGGCTATGTAATTTCTTTGTAGATCTTAGTTATCAGCCCCTGTTCAGCTGTATGATGTGCAAATGTTTTCTCCCATTCAAGAGTGTGTCTCATCAATTAAATGATGGTTTCTTTGTGCTTTTTATTTGATATAGTCCCATTTGTTTGTTTTTGCTTTTGTTTCCCTTGCCATAGCCATCAAGTCCTCAGATACCTCATGAGGGCAATATCATGAGTGATTTCCCTATGTTTCCTTCTGTTTTGGTGATTTCTTATATGTTTTGTGGTTTCAGGTCTTATATGCATGTTTTTAATCCATTTTGAGTTGATTTTTGCATACACCATTTGTTGGAGAGACTTTCTTTTCTTCAAGGTATACTCTGGCAGGTGGGGTGATTGCTGTAGATTAACTGTCCATATGTATGGGTTTATTTCTAGGTTCTCAATTCTACTCCAATTATCTGTGTCTATTTTTATTCAGATAACATACTGTCTTCATTACTGGTTCAATCCCCAGCGGCCGGCGAGGGTCCCACATGGCACGCAGACCTCTCCTGCTGCACTCGCTGCTCCCCTCAGCAGTGTATTTCAGTCCATCTGCCTGTTCTGTTCCTTGCTCTGGCTCTGGTGAATTCTGTCACCCTCCCACACTTCTGGCTGTACCCAGTGCTTGTATAAATAAATTAATAAATAAACAAACAAATAAATAAATAAAAAATAGAGTAGTGCATATCTATAAACGCATGCACATATTTATACTTACATTCATTGGCAGGTTGAGAGAAAGAAAGAATATATAAGTAAATATATACCAAACTATTAGCAGTGACTATATATGGGTATTTTGTGGATTTGGTCATATTGGGAACTTTCGGTTTTTAGTATTTTAATTTTTTCCATAATATTCATTTATTTTCTTATGAAAAATAACCAAAATGATTGCTAAGACATCTATTAGCTTTGTCCAAAATATGCTGAACCCACAATATGTATCCAATGCGATTTAAAATTATAATTAATTAAATGTTTTAAATTGTTTATTAACTAATGGAATGTGTCCATACATAATTTAAAACTAAAGAAATTTCCATTACTTTTGAAAAATTCTTATATATGTATAATCGTCATTTCAACATTCATTATCTTATCTACATTTAAAAATACAGACTAGGGCCTCCCTGGTGGTGCAGTGGGTTGAGCGCAGCACTGTAAAGCTGTCCATAGCCTCTGCAGTGCTTGTTCGATTCCTGGTTGGCCAGGGAGAAACCCACAAGGTGGGGCAGACCTCTCCTGTGTCTCCCGCTGCTCCCCTCAGCAGTGTACTTTGGTCCTTCTGTGTGTTCTACTCCCTGCTCTGACTCTGGTGAATCTTCTCACCCTCCCGCTCCTCTGGCCTGTACCCCAATGCTTGTATAAATAAATAAATCTTTTTAAAAAATATCCATTTAAAAAAATACTGACTAAATATGACAGTATGAGATTATAAGCAGATTTTTCAATGAACAAGATTCATTTTTAAACTATACATTAGCGCCCACATATTAGAATTCCAGATTAAGAGTTAAACTAAGGTGAATCAAAAAATATTCAATCCACTTTAATATTAGCAAGGCTTTAACGATACCTCAATCTTATCCATTCATATCCCAGCTCTCATGTGTCACAATGCTTTGACAGCTCTCATTTCAGCCTGCAAAAGTGACTTCAGAGTCCCTTGACATTTTATCATCTAGATTTATATAAACAGTCACTTTTTCAAAAGGAATAGAAAAGAGAAGCAGAGTTTATTTAAGAGTTCTTTGAAATTTTGCTTGATTTGGTGTGTGAGGTGTAGGTGAGATTACTGTCTTATTTTAGAATACCTGGGGAAACAAGAAGAAGGCTAATGATCTCAATACCTTTAATAATTTTGGGGAAATATCTAGATAGTTGACAATACATCCTAGATATGGCAAGATGGAGGAAGATTATCACACTGGGCATGACTCCTTCACATGTTTATAACCAAGGTATATGTAAAAAACAAGCAACAGTCCTTATATGATGGTTGACTATTGTATGAATAAAGAGGGCAACACAGAAGAGGAATTAGGAAAAACTGCAATTCAGTTGTATTTGGAGAATTGCCAAGCAGTGAAACCTAAACGAGGGAGAAGCAGCTACTATATAGAGCATTTCTGCTATTGTTCACTGAAGCACTCATGCCCACATTTGCATCTTTAAAACTCAGGAAATGCACAGAAGGCAGTTGTACACAGAGTCTGTGTACAGGATGGAAGGTGTATGAACTATAGGAATAAGGGTGCAAAAACCCATGGTAATATGCCAGAGTAGTAAACCATTAACCTCAGATCTAGATACTGTACTGCCAGATGGCAACTAGGCAGCCAAATACAGAGAGTGAAACACCCTGCATACCTAGGTAGGGAAGTTTGAGGATAGTGAATATTGGGGTGAGCATGGTATCTCTGTAAGATGATGGTTATAAACTTGAGCTGCTGAATGTGAATAACTGAAGCCCAGTTTGGTGGGGAGGTCTACACTGGCTCACCTGTATCTCCATGCAGAGGAGGTTATTCTCTGCAGATTTGTGGTGAAGTTGTGCAAATCACCTTCTTCACCCCCACCTGGAACAAAAGGGGAAATAAAAGCTCTGATAGTGTTAACCACAGCTCAAAGCACTGGTCCCTGGCAACAAGAATAAGCACCCCAGAGAAAAGTTCTGTACTCTTAAGATGAAGTAAATTAACCCCAACCTGTTACCCTATTCTAGGTATAGCCCCACGCCTGGTGCTACAACTGTTGACTGGTTGCAGAAATCATACAGCAAAGCTGAACTGAAGCTGAGAGGTCAATAGTAACAAGGAATTATTCAGAACATTTTAACAAAGGAATTGCCTAGGGGATATCACTGTAGATTTTCCTCACCCAAGTTTGGTACCCACAATATCTTAAGATATTTGAATTCTAAGCTCTCTTTTGTTTCCCACTCTTTGTCTTCTACCTCCCACCCTCTGTTGACACTAATGCCCTGTCCCATTCATCTAAACAGACGCAAAGACATTGGTCTATGAAGGAACAACCACCTATGTATTTTGCTTACATAACCTAGGATTTTATCCATCAACCTATAAATACAAAGCAAATCCATAAAGACAAGCAAAAAGAAACCTCCTTACCTCAATCCACAAAAATTTAAATAAAGAGACAGAGGGACATACATTAAAAAAAAGAAGAAGAAAACCAAAAAAGCTCTGAGAGAAATCCAAATCCAGCAAAATTATATAACTTGCCTACTGAGTTTAAGGTAATAGTTATAATCATGCTTATTGAAAAAAAAAATGGATGAGCAAAGGCAGAGATACAAGATAGAAAAAATGCTAAAATATTTCAAACGGAATTAGTGAATCGAAGAAATACCATAATTGAATTAAAAAAATGGAAGAGAGAGCACCTCAATAGTAGACAGATATATGTAGATAGCAGAATCAGCAAGGGCAAATACATAATGATAAAAAATGCACAAATGAAGAAGAGAAAAAATAAAGTGTGAAAGCACTTAAAGAACTCTTTGGAATAATTTAAAATGAAATAATGTCCATATCTAGAGATTCCAGAAGTGGAAGAAAAAAGACAGAAAATCTATTTTAAGAAATAAAAGTTGAAAATCTCTCTAATCTGGAAAAAGAATCAGATATCCTGATCCAAGATATCCAAAGAGTCTCAAACAAAAAAGTACTAAACAGATACATCCCAGGACACATTATAATCAAACTGTTACAAAACTAATGACAAGGAAATGATGTCAAAAGTATCCTTTTAGCATCTAAAGAATTTATTTAATGCTTCAGCTTCAGTTCATTTTTTATTTTTTTTTTCTTTTTGTAGAGTTGTATGAGTTCTGTAGATCTTAGTTATCATCCCCTGCTCAGGTATATAATCCAAAATATTTTCTCCCATTCAGGAGGGTATCTCTCAATTAAATTACCATTTCTTTCATTGCATAGAAGCTTTTTAGTTTGATGTAGTTCCATTTGTTTCTTTTTGCTTTTGTTTCCATTGCCATAAGATGAAGTCCCCAAATACACCCCTGAGACCAAAATCCCTGTGTTTCTTCTGTGCATTTTGTGGTTTCAGATCTTACATCCTTGTCTTTAATCCATCTTTGAGTTGATTTTTGCATGTGTTGTAAGACAGTGGTCTAGTTTCATTCTTTTGCATGTGGTTATGCAATTCTACCAACACCATTTATTGCAGAGATTTTTCTTTTTCCAATATGTACTCTTGGGCGCAAGTCTTTGTTGTAAATTAACTGTCTATATGTATGGGTTTATTTCTGGACTTTGAATTCTATTCCATTGCCCTGTGTGTCTATATTTATTCTAATACTATGCTATTTTGATTATTATAGCTTTGTAGTTTAGTTTGATGTCTGGCCATGTGATCCTCCATTCTTCCTCTTTTTCCTCAAAGTTGCTCTGGCTATGCAGAGTCTGTTTTTGTTCCATATTAATTACAACAATGTGTTTATTTCTTTGAAGAATGCCATTGAATCTTTGATAGGGGTTATACTGAATTTTTTTTAGGAATTTCACTGTATATGTATATTGAATTAAAATGGCCATTTTAACAATGTTAAATTTTCCAACCCAAGAGCAGAGGCTCTTTCCATTTCTCAGTGTCTTCTAATTCTTTTAATAATGTCTCAATTTTCATAGCACACTTCTTTCACCTTCTTTGTTAAATTTACTCCTAGGCATTTAGTACTTTGTGATGTGACAGTAAAGGCAATTGTTCTTCATTTCTTTCTCTTATAGTTCATTGTTTGCATATAGGAACACAACTGAGTTTTGTAGATTTGAGTTTGTAGCTTGTCATATCATGTGCTGATATTGTTTCAATACTTTTTTTGTGAAGTCCTTAGTGTTTTCATGTACTCTTATCAAGTTATCTGTAAATAGTGATAGGCTTACTTATCTATACATTTCTTAAACAGAAATAAAACATTTTAAAACACTGATTCTTCATAACTTCAAAGGTCAATAAAACAAAATCTTTTAATTATATTTTCTTAAAGTACCTCAAAATTGGGTCTATATCATATTGAAATAATACAATGTCACACTTTACAAATGGTCAGTTGATATTTTTCCACACTCTTTTCAAATGTTTCATTAATTTAAAAGTGATTTTTAAAAGCATTTCTTTTCCTTTAAGAAAATAGTGTATTAGTAATAGAAATGCTAAATGACTACTTTGTGTACATGTAATTGAAATCTTGTTGGTCTCTCTTACAATCCCATAAATTATCTACCAAAGCATGATGGGATTAATTAGAATAATTAGATAAATCCCAAGAGTGATTTTTTCTTTGATGCTGAATTAATGTAACTACATTAGACACACAAATCATCATACACTACAAGTTAATCAATTCTTCTATGACAGAACAATAAAACCAACTGAGGCCATCATGCACCCCAAGGATTTGTAATCCTGTACTGATTTTAGAAAAATAAAGACCATTAGGCGCTTTTTTATATCTTCTCTATCCTAATTTCATTAATATAATAAGCCCAAGAGATCAAGGCATCAAAGTTTAACCAAATACCAAGACTAAATTTGTGTTTCTGATCACCATGTTTGGCTACATTTATAGTTTTTTATAATATTCATTACAAATCTAATATTTTTCTTTCTAAATATGGGTAGTTTTGTGTTTGCTCATCAGAGATTATGACAAAATTGATACACTGCAAAGAGAAATAATGCTTTTGTTTTAAGTATATGTGTTGGGTCAAAATTATATGAAATCCTTTCAAATTCCCTTTCACGTCCCTTATAAGTAGATTCAAAACTACAAGAGAACAAACAAAAAAGAGAGTAATTTTTTTAAAATCAAATTGCTTGCTATTCTCTCATAGGGGAAAAAATGGAGTTTACCTTTGTTATCCTTTTAAAAAATTTGGTATTTTTTAGCTTAATTTTTATGTTTTATTTTTATTATATTATTTTATTGAGGTAATGTTGATTTGTAGCATCAGACTTCTTCAATTGTTTGCTATTATACTATCTGTACTACCAAAGCACCCATAATCCTCCACCATGGTCCAATGGATTCCTTCTCTTCTTGGCTCCCCATCCTCCAGTCCTGGTAAACTTAATTCAACACTCAGGATTTTATTTTTGTTTCTTTGTTTTTATTCCCACATATGAGTGAAATCTAGCATTTGACTTTCTCCTTCTGAATAATTTTGCGTAACATTATTCCCTCCAGTTCCATCCATGTTGCCACAAATGACAAGAAAAATCATTTTATTGTCTAATCTTTTTCTCAGTCCCTGTTCAATTAGATGAAATATTGATGAATTCATTGAAAGAGTCCCTTCCATAATAAGGCATTTATCTCCCTAGAGGTCACTGATCTTCTTAAACTTGGCTTAGCTCACCATTATGTTGTTATCTCTGCTTCTTTTGAAATATAGTAAGGATTCAAACTTTCTAAGGTGTAAAAAAAATTTTAATTGTCATTTTTTCCTTGATGTTATCTGAGAAAAGTTAACAAAAGACATAAACACTGTCAAAACATTACCATACAAAGGGTAGTGATGTTTCAATCATTACTGATTTGTCTTTCTATATTTGAGGGTGTTGTTACCCTCCTATATTGAAGTTACCAATACAAGGTTTGATGGAAAATCCATATACATGTCCAAATAATAATAATAATAATGTATATATATCTCCAGTTAGGGTGGTTTTTTTTTGCATTTTCAGTGATACATTTCTTATTTCTATACCTTTTCAACATTTCTTACCATTATTTTCAAGCTAAAGGGAACACTGTCTTAAGGTTATTGATTGCTGAACACCAGAATGATATGTACTGAACATATCTTCTAAATAGAAATAGAAAAATATATTTTTGAAGAAAAATGGAACCCAAAAATTTACCTTTTTAAACATGGGAATTTATGTATGAAAAGGTACTATTTGAAGTAATTGGAAAAAGGTTAAATTATTTAACAAATTGGGTAGAAGGAAAATAAGGCTTAGTGTTAGTCCCCTAAATAAAATTTACAAATAGACTAAACTTTAAATTTAAGGATTAAAACTGATAAATACTAGAAAATAATAAAAGAAAACTCATAGGACTTAGCTGTGTATTTTAGACCATATTAAAAATTTGAAAACAAAAACTGATACTAACTGTAAATAGTCTAAAGTAAAAAGCATAAAAAGAAAAAAATACAATAAAATGTAATTGAAGTTACTCAATACATATTACATAAAATATGTTAAAAGTCACTAATAATAAAATATATGAAATACGAAATAATAAAGATATTTTCTTCCAACCACAACTAATCTATAGAAAAATGTGATGAAATATCCACTCTCACAGATTGCCAGTGAGAATATGTATTTTAACAATTAAAAATATATAATTTGATGTTATGTAACAAAATAAATAATAACTTTTATTTGACACAAAAAGTTTGTGTCCAACTATTTATTTGTAAAACTGAAATACCAGATATGAAAATATAAGTACTACTACTTACTACTAACTACAACAATATTTGATTGAACCTTTACTATGTACCCACCATGAGAAAAATTACCAAAAACATATCTTCTCATTTTACTCCAACATCCCAAGAGTAATCTAAATTTTGTTACCTAAATTAGCTTCACTTACTACTTTCTCCTGTTTCAAGACATTTATTGCAATATTGTATGTTAATATCAAATGCATGTTTGTTTATAAGTGCATGTATATAAGTGTAAAAGACTGAAACAAATCTCAATGATCTCAAATAGGGTAGCTTAACATTTTCTGTCACATTCTTCAGCTGTTAAGAATAATGAAAAGGGGCCTCCCTGGTGGTGCAGTGGTTGAGCGCTGGGTTGCGAAGCTGCCCGCAGACTCTGCAGAGCCGGTTCAATCCCCAGCTGCTCCCCGGCCACCAGAGGAGTATCCCACATGGCGCGCAGACCTCTCCTGCCACCCTCTGTTCCCCTCAGCAGTGTACTTGGGTCCTTCTGCCTGCTCTGCTCCCGGCTCTGGCTTGGTGAATTCTCTCACCCTCCCGCGCTTCTGACTGTACCCAGTGCTTGTATAAATAAATAAATAAATCTTTAAAAAAAAAAAAAAGAATAATGAAAAGGGTGCAAAATTTGACCTTAAGAAATGTCCATGAAGGGCCTCCCCGGTGGTGCAGCTGTTGAGTGCTGGGTTGCGAAGCTGCCCGCAGCCTCTGCAGCACCAGTTCGATCCCTGGCTGCTCCCCGGCCACCGGAGGAGGGTCCCACATGGTGCGCAGACCTCTCCTGCTGCCCGCTGCTTCCCTCAGCAGTGTGCTTTGGTCCCTCTGCCTGCTCTGCTCCCTGCTCTGGCTCTGGTGAATTCTCTCACCCTCCTGCGCTTCTGACTGTACCCAGTGCTTGTATAAATAAATAAATCTTTAAAAAAAAAAAGAAAACATATGTCCATGAAAATTTGTTAAATGAAAACATTAGGTTATAAAATTAACAGGTAGAAATGGAGGTATATGTATATAAAACAAAGAACAAAAAAACTTATGTATGTAAAAAAATAATTATAAACAAGTTAAAATGTAAAAAAAAAATCGACAAAAACCTAAAAAGATAATTGAACTGTTACTATATCAATAGGTTGCTCAGATAGTAAAATCTGATATGATTGTATGGCAGGATAATCAAGCAGGAAGAGAGAGAGACATATTTTTACTTGATAATTATCACATTGACTCTGCATTCAAAATTAATATCATTGGTACATTATTTTTAAGCAAAGGTCCAAAGTCTAATATTATGTATGTATTTTCCTGGTTTTCTTACTCGAATGAAAATAAAGCAGAAATTATTTTGATATGCGTATGCCTACCATATATTTTAAAATTTTCAAAGATATACTCACACAATTATGTTAAAATATTTAGATGGAGGATAAGAATCCTAGAGTAAAAATATTTGTTTAATGAATATACAACTCTTAACTTTCAAATTAATTACTTGAGGAATTCTTCTAGGGAAGTTGGTGCTTTATATATGTATTCTTTACTCCCTTCCTAATCTGAACCACATATTTTTTTTCTTGGACTTTCCCTGACCCCTTATTTGTGGCTGTTGGTCAGTCACTCTAATCTATATCCCTCTAATATCAGTTCTGTTTGAACATTGTCTTCCCTTTACTTGGGCCACATTTTCCCCTCCCTCAACCATTATCTAATTTATTCTTACAGATCATATAAATATAAGTTCAAATATATCACCTACACAGAGAAAAGGCTGGTTGAGTCATACTGTCTCCAGTATAAGGTCAGGTATTACATTATTAACTCAAAGTATCCTGCACTTTCTATTCATAACATTTATTACTGTTGGTAAGTACATATAGATAGAGATAGATATATGTGAATTGTTTGAATAATGTGTGGTCACTATTTGGATTATAAACCCATGTTAGGAGGAAGGTGTCTGCTTTGCTTATCATTTTATTTTGGTACCTTGCTCAAAGATAATGTTTAAATGGTATTTAATCAGTATCTGTCGAACAAATGAATGAAAAATAACACTGAGCTTTTGCCCTCAAAAAAAACCAAGAATTGACATCAAAGCTAGACCTAAATAGTCTAGCCCAAAACCTCTCTGTATCTCACAAAGACCAAGAAAGGGCAAATAATTTGGAAAACTGTTCTGTTCAGTACTCTTACAAGAAGTGAACTTCCATAACTCATTCTCAAATTCTACCTTCACTCAGCACCTGAAAAGACAGAAGCAAACACAGGTTATAATCACTTATATATGCAATATAATGCAGTTTCTAAAACAGTTGTATAAGAGACTGGGGAAAGACTGAAGCCCCTAAAACAAACAAACAAAAAAATCAGCACTTTGTTTTTTTAAGACTTCAGCGGGTGAAGGCATCTGTCTGTCACATCTTATTAAAACCAAAACATTTTAGCATTTTGGAAGTGTTGGTGAATATATGACTGTAAAGAAAAGAAGTCAGGGACACATCCTTAGTAGTTAGTTCATTCTTCATCACATGCAAGGTGCTTTAAAGAGTTCCCTGATCTAATAAGTAAACAAAAGAAAATAATATCAAGATAAACTGCTTGATATTATTCATATAGGAAGGAAGTGTGTAAAATATAGGTAAAACACAACACTGCTACTTTTTTTCCTTATTCTCTAATTTGACTCATGGAAAATGACGATTAATTACGGGCACTCTATTTACATGAATGTGGATGTGATATCAAAAGCACTCCACATATTACCCATCAATCAGAGCTCCTCTGCAAATTGACTACCCTTGCTTATATTGACTGTTATGGTTATCTTAAGTTGCTAAATAATTGGCTTTACAATCTAACCAAAGTTATATGAAATACCCTTGTTGATAACAAAAATTAGCTGTTGTGATTCTGACACTAATAAAAGTTCGTTGTTTTCTAGTGTGATTTTCCCATTCTGTGTGGTCAGAACCATGACTGAGATCCTCTCATGACTCATCAGACTTAATATGAGTGCATTTATATTGATTTCTATAATATGCCTGGAATAAAATGTCATATTGCTTTCTCCTTTTGAAAGATGACCTCTTTACATTTGTGGAATACAAATGGTGTTTCAAAACAAACATGGGAAACACATGAAAATGTCCAAATTTGTCTTATTGTCTTACTATTTGAAAAACAGTAATGAATATTAAGAATGCTTCTCTTAAAATGTCCTTCCTTTTCATAACACTATTGGGTTACAAAAATAGAAAAATGTGCTCAAAGTGTACTATTTTGTATTGATTACTAGTTTCTTTGATAAAATTTTGAGTTGAAATTTATAATCAATGCTTATTTTTGAATTATCCTTTTTACAACAATCCTGTATTTTAGTTGTAATGCATTTTTATGAAAAATGAAAAGGAAAACATTGTGTTAAGGAGAAAGAATATCAACTCTTTCATTTGTTTTTATAGTATATGTATTTTAAGTTTTGTACAATAAGTGATATCTTTTTTGTTTCTGATTCAATAGACTTTAACTTATATAGTAAATAAAACATTTCTTATACTAATAACAAATTTATGAAAATTACAACACTAAATTTATTTTATATGTCCTTGAGTAATGTGTAGATTTCTGATATTTTATTAAATGTAATTAGAATAAGCTAGTCATATCATTACTGAGATGCATTTAGGATCACTTTTGTATAAACAATAATCTAAGTTTAAATAACTGAACTATTATATGAACAGAACCAGCTGTTATTATATGATCAGAGCTGTTCTGCTCTTATAATGCTTTACTTTATATTATAGGTTCTGTGATACAACATTAATTTAAATCTTATGGAGAGTATAAAAGATTCTATAGTTCTTAAATATAATGGATTCCTAGATATCTTAATTTATTTTTGATGTATATAACATCTGATATTGGCTTGTCTTAGAGAATACTCAAGAGTCTGGACTTTTGTTTATTGCCCTGAGATGTATAAATTTACTAAATACTTTCATGGTGGTAAAATATAAAATGACTCTTCCCACTTTTTACTCTGTCAAAAGTCTTTGTGTAGAGTATATTTTATTCCATCAAATTACAAATTTTTATTCCTTGTTTATGTTTCATGTAGGTGGAAACCAATGTTCTTAGTGACCTTTAGGCCCAGAGATGCTATTATGCTTTTCTTATCCAATCCTGTAATATTATTTGGCAATGGTACTAGAGTAGTTACAATCATAACTACTAGAGTAGTTACAACATATTAGAGTAAGAAAATAATTGGTTGAAGACCAAGCCTCAAACTTTTAAATATAGCACCTGTTCTACTTCAGTAAAGCATAGTCAGTTAAACACAGAGTCCAAGTCTGACAAGAGAATGCTCCTTAATTGTTTCCAAAGTAGCCTGCTTAACAAACAGTATTTGAATAATACTAACAGCAGATGTTTTCAGCCTTCCAGAATATATTTTTTTGCTGTTACCATGGTCACCACTTCTTAGCTTTCTAAGGTCTCAGTTTTTCAGATATGACATGGTTCCTTTGTTTTTCACATTGACTTATTTATTGCTGTAAAGACAAAAACTAGAGGCAGTGGCCAATACTTATGAATACTTAAAAAAATAAAAACATTTCCAAAATGTTGATGATTGACAATTGGCTGATTATTGAAGCACAATTAAGAAGGATTTGAGCTATTTCAGTTATCATTTCTTTCCTTACATAACATCATGCACCAGATAACTATCCCTTGGTAAAATTGGTAAACATCTTATTTTTAGAATTATTACCTACTAGTTCTCTCAAATGATTAATTAATCATCATTGATATAAAACTATATAAGGCAATAATCCTTATTGCAATGTAAGTCTAAAACTAAAATCAATTCACAGTTCCTGTCTTCCAAAAATGAACATAATATATAAAAAAAAAACACTGTCATTTCAGTTAGATCATGAATACAAGTTGTGTCACTTAGAATGGAGAGTTTTAATTTAACTCATCTTAATTTTGCGAAGACTTACTTAATTCTATCTTGAGATAATTAAGATTAGTTCTCAAATCCTATTTCCAAAACTGAACAGATTTCTGTTAGTATGATTGATTGCTTGTTTTAGACAAGTTATGAACTGTGTTTCTTAACCTTAGGATTTTTTAATTTCTTTTAGATGAATAGTGAATGTTTGTTGTGTGTTGGGGGGATGCGGTGGTTGTATACCTCATAGAATATCGGTTACATGTGTTATTGATGTGACACATGTGTAGATAATAACAGTAGCCAGAGACTTGGATGCAACAAACAGGTTGTTTAGTTTGTTTTTGGCAACAAGCAAAAAATTCATGTCAACAATTCACTAATCCACACTCCATTTAGATTCAATTTAGGGAAAGGGGTTAAATAACCTATAATGTGCCAATATTCTGGAAAACAATGCACCCTTTAAAAGGGCTACTTAATTTTATATCTGCTTCCAAGGGAAAATCTGCCATATTCATGATTGAAAAGGGCTTAATATCACATATGTTTTATTAAAATGCACACAGGAAAAGGTAGTTACAAATATGTACACTTCTATATATATTTTATATATATATATTTTATAAGATAAGTATTTCACTCAAAGGATATCATCTGGGGAGAAAAATATCAGGTTTTAAATAGTAGTTACCTCTCGGCTGAATGCTTATTTTTTTAGTGTGTGTGCATCCACAGAAATTTAAATTTAATGAATATTGTCTGGTGATTTTAAAATAAGAATGTATTCATCATGCATAACAGCAAAATAAGTGTTTTTATATTATCAAACACCTTCCAGCAAAAATACAGGCTGATTTCCATGTAGGTGTTCAGCGAGACATATTGTAATGAAATATCAAGCTTCACTTGTAATTGGCACAAATTTTGAATGCAAACTACTTGAAAATAGTTTGTTTTCTCTGGTAAAATATTATTTCTACAAGCTTGTTTATCATTATTTTTAATTTAGAAGATTACTTATACCATATCAAATATTAACCTTCCCTGTACCCTAATTATTATACATTCAGAATTAAAGCTTTCTGGGTTACTTATTTCTTTCTCCATAGAAGCTTGGTAAACTGAATAAATGTCAAACAAATAAACCATATTGACTTTTAGTTAATCTATTAACCAGAATAGTTTAGATTGTAAGTGACAAAAGATTGACTCAAAATATCTTAAGAGAAATTATGTATATTGGAATTGTTAAAAAGAAATGAAGGTCATTTATAGGAACAAGAGAAGCTCTGAAATCTTCAAAGGCTGAAACCTTTCCCCTGTACCTCTAGAGATTTCTCTTATCAGCTATTCTCTGATAAGCTTTTTTCCACTTGTACTTTCTCTCTCCAGTTCAGGGGACTAGTCTCAACCTCCTCTTCATCACCTCCACATTATAATGAGTTCTTCCTCAGAAAGGAAGAACTCTTTCAAGTGTGAGTCACGTGCCTTTCCCTAGAAATTATTGAGGCAAGGGTACCATTACTGTGATTTTCAAGGCCTGCAGGATAGGATCCCATGAGCAATTAAAATCTTGCCATTAAAATATTGCCAGCGGAATTGAAAATGAGCAGTTTTTTTTTTTTTTCCCAAAAAATGAATAAGGATTGAGTGATGGTTCATAGGTTCATGAACAAACTACTAAAATGAGTATGTTATTAAGTATACAGTGCAATATATGTTCTGTGCTATTGGTAGTCAGCTTGTTTTCCTTGGTACATTGTTATATTTCCAATCCAATTTGATATTGCTTGGTATTTTAGATTTCTACATTTGACATCTTTCTTTCTCTAAAGCATATTTTTCACTATTTTACCTAACCCTCCAATTCTACTGTAGCTTTGCCATTCTTAGCAATATCAATGTTGCATGTATGCTATAGATCAGATAGAGAAAATTGGAACAACAAATAGTGTGAAGTATACAAATATGTAAAGTTGATATAAAAAAATTAATTGATTATTTGTGAAGATTCAATACTATAGTATGTGAACTTGTAAATATTTTGCACCTTAAAACTATTAAAATCAAATAACAATTAGTGGATTTTCGAGCACATGATCTGGTCTGCAAATATTAGACTGCCCAATTACTGACATGCATAAATTGAATAGGAGTTATTAAGGGATATTTTATTTTTGGTTTTAGACCTGTCTATCATTTTCTCCCACTGACATGACATATATAACAGCAAAATAATATGTGTGAGTTAGACAGCTCCACTGATTGGCTGTTGGAGCCCTGGATTATTTGCTGAACATAGTCTGGTTTCATGATGTGACTTAGGTTACTAGCAATTGTGGTAGTATGGAGCCTTCACTGCTTTCCCGATTTCTTACTACCATTAAGGAGAAATGGGTTAAATCTCTTCTAAAGTAGCTGAATAAAGTTCAATACATTCCCGCTTACATAAGATAACTTATTCTTAGCCTTCTTCACATGTGACCCTTATGTATTTGCCCTCAGCTTTTAACTTCTTTTCTCATCTGAGATTTTGACCAATTATTCTTTCGATTTCTTTCTTCTGCTTTTATCTATTGCCAGTCCAAAGGGTCAATAAAAATGTTCAATTCTTCTGTATCCTAAAAAAGTGTCTTAACTTTGCTTCTCATTCAAGTACCATACTTTCATCTTTAACTAAAAAAAATTCTCAAAAATTAAATGTAACACTTATGACTCCAATTTCTCACCTTCCATTCATTCCTCAAAGCACTGAAATCTTATTATTCTGTTCTCATAAATTTATCTTGAAAGGAAAATTAATGACATTCAAGTAGCCAAGATTGACATTGATATTCTACAATATTCCCACTTTTTTGCAGTATCTTGAGAGTTTCCTCATCTTTAATCCTATAAGAGAACTGCTCTCCTCCTGTATCTCTTCATGTCTCCTTCCCAATCTCAAACATTCATTAATTCAGTATTAACTTAAAATCTTTCTGTGTGAGAGGCTAGTCTTTTTGTTGACTTCTTTGACTTTGTCCGGCCTTAACTAACAACTTTCTATATACTTTTTATTAGTGAAACTGTCCAAACCATGGTAGAATTAGCAGTTTTTATGAATCTATGGCTAATCAAATCTATATACATTGTTATATAACATAATAATAGTTTTTGCAGATATTTCATAAAGAATATATATATTCATCATTTATTCACATTACACTTACTATATTTGATGAAGGATTTTATTTTTTAATGTCAATAAGAAGCCCTGTATAACTCAAATTTATATTTGTAAAAAATGTACTGTCATATGTTGATTCAATCTAAATGCCCATCAACCAGTGACTAGATAAGGCAATTATGGTATATAAACTCAATGAAATACTATTTGGCTGTAAAAAGATGAAGTTAGAAAGTGAGGAGAAATTACCATATGGTTTCACTCTTATGTGTTATATAAATAACCAATGAAAACAAACTGGCAAAAGACAGCAAAAATAATTGTTAGATTATGAAATTTATGGTTATTGCCAGAGGCTAGGATTAAGGGGGCTGGGAAAGTGTGATGGAGGTCAGTTTAACAGCAAGTTTGTGCTAGAACTGTAGTACTGGGTGTGGTATGAAACTGTATTCCTGCGTTATATACTTTTATAAATGAATTGTAAATCAACAAAATTTGATTTTAAAAATTCCTGTTGCAGTTGTTCAGCATGAGAACAGTAAAACCAGATATTGTCTGTGAAACTGTTCAGGTTCAAAGGGATTCTTTGCATGTGTGCCATTATTATTATCAAAATAGAGAAACTCTTTAAAATTAAATAAATTTGGTAAAACATATGATTTGAAAATCTCCTTTTAATTGCCCTTCTACAATGACCCCAGCTGCCTGTGGCATGAACAATTTAAACACATATTCAACCTTTTCGAATTTGAAATTGGCTCTTAATTAAAATGGGAGGCAGTTGCCACTTCATTTGTGCTGTAAGAACTTAGCTCCTCTAATAGAAGATTGTGGGGAAATGACTATCTTTTTTAACCAATGGGTGGCACCAAAGTTGGCTGTTACTTTCAATGTTCAATTTCTTATAATATCTTTTTATATGTATCAGATATAGATAAGGATATTATAAAAGAAAAAAATGAGAATGAGGCAAAAATTATTTAAAAAAAAACAATGGCCAAAATTTTCCACATTTAGTGAAAGATAGTTACAGATTAAAGAAGGGTATTGAAAGTCAAAATAAGTCAATATGAAAAAGAAAATTCCTAGATTCCATCAGAGTTAACTTTCTGAAAATAAAATATCTTAAAAGCAATCTCACACTCTGATAGCTCCTTCTCTCCAATCAGATTTGAGCTTAGATATCATTCCTTAACTTCCTCAAAAGATCTTTTTCAAACACCATTTCTGCATGAGGTTCCTTCTCTGCAATTGTATACTATTAACACCATGTATTTTTCTTCATACACTTAGAATCTATAATAATAATAATAATAATAATAATAATAATAATAGATTTCTATTACTAATTTTGTATTTGCTTATAGATTGCCCTTTCTTTTTTCTTATCTTAGGCTTACATCCACAGGAAAGGTAACATTTATCTGTTATTCACTATAATATCCCTGTTGGGAAAAGCAGTCAATTTTGTTTCTTCTCCACTCTTGGTGGCATAAGAGTGACTTTTCCTTCCTAACTAAGAAATTGAGTCTTCACAGCATGTGGAGGACCTGCTTTATGAGGGAATCTTTTTTTTTTTTTTTTTAGTGGGACCCTCGCTGGTGGCCGGGGATCGAACTGGTGCTGCAGAGGCTGCAGGCAGCCTCACAACCCAGCGCTCAACCACTGCGCCACCAGGGGAGCCCCAGGGAATCTTTCCCTATTCCAAGCCAGATGTATATTTGTTTGTTTTGCTTATGGTGTGTGTTCAGTGGACCTCAGGCATGCCCTTATCTTTCTGTATTTCACAGAAATGCAGACATGGAGTTGTTTCCATTATTCTTACAGTGACGGGTCTTGTCTGGAGTAGATCCACATTTAAGACAATGGGAACTAACACATTGTAAGGGGCTAGATCTTCTGCAGACTCCTCCAATTTTCTTGCTGTAAGTAAAGTTTGTACAGTTAGAGCCTGGTGTACATGTTGCTTGTTCTCAGTGACTGTGAATCATGTACTTCCCTGTATGGCATTTCTCTGCCTTTTACCCTTGACCTTATGGTCTGGCCACTGAGGGGATCTAAAAATATCTCAAATGGTTTTCATAATACCCAGCAAAAGGAGGTGCATAGTTAATATAAATTTAATTTATAAGGAATAAAGAAAATGCCTTATCAACATCTTCCTAAATATATTAAGTAGTTCCTTAATCAGGAGGAATTGAGGATGATATAAAACTACAATATATAATTTTGTGGTTTATCTTCATGTTTACTCAAAAGCAACCTTTATATAATCTATTCTATATTGTATGAATTAATATTTAATTCTACTTTCTAGAAGTAGTAAGAAGCCCTTTAAGTCATTTTTATTGATTTCTAACCATTCCTCAAAAGCCTCAAGTAACCTAGATTAAGTATATCAAGTATAGAATATTTTTTTTAGAAATAGTTCTTTAGCCATGTCTTTTTGTACTGCATGAACATTTTATAAGCATTTTTTTTTCCTCATACTTGCCTGGTCACTCTCATTGGTCTTTATTTATTTTTTTAAAGATTTATTTATTTATACACACAAGAACTGGGGTACAGGCCAGAGGTGAGGTGCGGGGGTGAGAGGATTCACCATAGACAGAGCTGGGAACAGAACAGGCAGACTGACTGAAATACACTGCTGAGGGAGCAGCAGGTGAGACAGAAGAGGTCTGCTGCTCCCTGGCTGGGGATCAAACTTGTGCTGTCGTGGCTATGGATAGCTTCATAGTGCTGCGACTGAACCTCTTGTGCCACCAGGGAGGCCCATGATTAGGTCTTTAAAGATAAACCTAGGATAAAGGATAGATAATAAAGGTAAATGAAAAATAAATGAACATTACTGAAATAGTGAATTCATGCTATGCTCAGAAAATATGAAAACTTTATCTTTGCAAAAACCTGAAAACAGATGATAACTAGAATATGTTTTTGAGATAGAATTTAGTACCCAATAGGAATAAAAAAAAATAAAGCAATGAAAGCTGAATATATTCTAAGAAAGATGGAAGTAAAACCAAATGTCAAGGAAAAATTGGACCTTCCTGACTGCCACTGAGTTGGCAGCAGATACTTTTATGGCATTTCTTTCTCTTCATCCCATATGGATAGTAGTAAATACTGTTTATCTAAGAAGTCTATCATTTTCTCTATTCTAGTCTCCTTTTCAAACGGAAAAATTTTGCCACTGGCTTGCTGGACTATTGCCCTACATAAAAGTAATTAGATTCTAACAGAACAGAAGCTAATTTGTGGGTTTAATATAGTACTGCTTTTAGATAGTAATAAAATCCTTTTCTAAAACACTAAGTGCACATCAGTATTAACATAAATCAAGTAGTTTCAAGCTTCTCACATCTGAAGGGTGTTTTTCATTATTTAAATCCCTAGAAACTATACAATATCTATGACTACCTAATAATTCCCTGTTACAGATTCATATGATACTCTTTTACACCAAAGAGTTCTAGGATTTAGAAAATGTGGAGTGGTTGGTTTGTGGTGAGCTGTTCATTTTGCAGTTTTAACAGAAAGAAAACCCATTGGATTGATAGAAAAAGTTTGGTATAAACTGTAGATTTCAATTATGTAAAATTGTCATTTTTTCTCTGCAATTAAAAAAATCACATCAAAATATTAACATCATATCCAATATGTTCAAGTAATCACTCCTTTGACACATTTATGATGATTTAATACACAAAATTGTGTGAATTCAAGGGCCTAGAAACATAACAGAAGGATATGTAATATCCAGAAAACTCTTCACACCATACCTGTGGCTTCATGGTGCCAAAAGGTGAAGCCATTCATGGAGGTAGAAATAGCCTGCAACCTGTTGTGCAAAGAACTCAATTGATGAGTTTCCTATGAGGATTCAAATTTATTTAATCCTATTTTCCTATTATGCTTAATTTTGGAATCTTATGATCAGGCACATTTTGTTTGTTCCTGAAATGGCAACATCATTTTATATTTTATCCAAAGAAAAACTTAGTTCACAGATGGTGAGAACATTCAACAAGAGTGAGTCTACCTTGGGGTTGTAAAGATGGAATATCATTATAGGAAATATAATGAAAACAATATAGTCATACCATATATCATATTTGTATCTGACACATTTATGTAATATGCTACTTATGTCTATTCTATCTTGAACACATGTCATCATTGATTGTTTTTATTTTAATACCTTCATTGAGATATAACTGAGTACAATTAACTGAAAATTTTGATGTTTAAATTATTCTTTATATATTTTCTTAAAATAACATTGTTTTGCAACACTGTATATGATTTAGAAGTATAATATTCTACCACTTTAGGTGACTGTCCCACAGCACACCCACCACCAAGGCACCCGTAGTCATATATAAAGTGTAGAGCTAGATAAGCTTTGATATTAGTATATAGTCATGAAACTATAGTTGCAATCAAGATAATGAACATATCCATCAACCACATACATTTTCTTTTATCACTTTCTATGATCTTTCTCTCTCCTCTTACCCCTGCCCAATCCCTAGAAAGCCACTGAATTGTTTCCTTATACTACCTATCACTTCACATTTCCTGGAATTTTATATGTACATTTATGAAGTATGCACATTTTTATGATTGCAACTTTCACAGATCATAATTATTTTGTGCACATCAGTAGTTTCTTTCTGTTGCTGTGTAGTAATACATTATATCAGTGGATAATGGTTTCTTTATTCATCTGTTGATGGACTTTTAGGTTCTTTCCAGTTTTCTAAAGACACGGTTAACATTTGTCTTGAAAAAATACACCAGAGTGGAGTGACCAGACTATATGATTGATAATGTTTAACTTTTTAAGAAACTGTGAAGTGTCTGAGAGTTCTGTTTCTTCCATATCCTTGTGAACAGTTGGTAAGTTTAGATTTTCTAAATTTTGACCATTCTGATAATTTTATGATCATATATAATTTTGGTTTAAATTTTTGTTTCTGTAATAAGGATACTGAGATCTTTATAAGCTTGCTTGATATCCCAATATTTTCTTTGGTATATTGATAGTTCCTATATATATTTTGCCCATCTTTAGTATTTTATTGTAGGAAGTTTTCTTAAACAGTTTATATACAAATCTTTTATCAGATACATGATTTTAAGAATTTTCTCCCAGATAATATCTTGCTTCTTTGTTCTTAAGTGTTTTTATAGAGCAGGAACTTTTAATTTAGATGAAGTATAGTTTGTATTTTTTTCATTTCTTACTATACTTTTGATGTTTCAGCTAAGAAATCCTTCCATAAGCCATGGTGACAAAGGTTGTTGTAACCTATGTTTTGTTTGTTTTCAGAAATCTTATATTTTAAGTTCTATGATCCATTGTGATCTAATACATATATTTCTAGTCTTAAACATTTATGTTTTAGCCACTATCCTTCTGCTATTATACTAAATTATTTTTGTACACATTTATAAAAACAATCTGCCTCATAATTCTTTAGATAATTATTTTGATTTACTTTTAGTTGTGCACAACTAGTAACAAAATGTACATTACTAGGAGAAAAGTTAAGTAAATTATACTTTAGCTATATGTTAAAATAGAATGTAACTGTTGACATTGGTGACAATGATTTATTTTTATTGACAAGGAAAACTATTGTATTTAATAAAGAAAGAAAGTTGAAGAGTAACATTTTCTATGCAAATTAAAAGTAAATAGTATTGCAGTTTGGTTTAAGTCTGTTGTCTGCAGAAAATAAATGAAAATATTTATAAGTTTTGAAATGCAATTCTTATGTGTATACATGTATGCAAAGAAATGCCTGCTTTATGGGATACACATTCATTTCTTAAAGAAAACATTTCATTATCTGATGTGCTTTTTGTCTCTTCATTGATATCCACGTGTGTATAGGTTTATTGAGATTTGTTTGCAATAAGCATGTATAAATTGTATCAAGAGAAGAGAAACATTGAAGCCATTTTCATTACCTAATTAAAAATAAGAACATTAGGTCTAATGGAAACATGTTTTAGACAAACAGGTTCAAGCTTATACATTTATTGCATATTTTAATTTTTTTTCATCCAGTTTTTGTAGTAATAATCAAAATGAACTTTAAAACCTAAAATGATATTTGAGTCTGAGTTGAACTGTTCTTCCTACTTTGATCTTTCAATTCTGCTAAATTTTGTCTTCAATATTAAAAACTTAGAGGTTCAGATGGCACAGCTGAATATTTTGGGGCTCATCCAAGCTGAGCCTTTGGAGACTCATTGAGCGTTGGTATGTGTTGACCTTGTGGCTCAATATTCTCCCTTCTTCTCAGCAGTATTCAAAGCTAAGCTTATCCAGGCAGAATACCAAATAAAAAGTACATAGCCATGTTTTAGGCTTTTACATTGCATTTTTTTTCTAATTATAACATCACACAAATAAAATAATTCAGTTTAGAAAATAAATTTAGAAAAATAGAAGTTTATAAAGAAAACACAAATCCATAATCTTAATGATGAGGTATGAATGGGGATTCTTGGATCCCTTTGAGATGAATTCTACAAAGTCATCTTAATAAGCACACAGTGAGTTTCTTAAGAAAAAAGGAGACATTTGCATAGACATAAGCAGGTAAAGGCTGCATTTTCAAAAAGACAGGTGTCCTTTTATGGTGTTCTTAGGTAGAATTTCTCATTGTTCTTTGTGAAATTTCTCACTTTGGGCTTTGGATGGTTTTCTCAAAAAATGTTAGATCTTTCTACCAATATCCCTCCAGTTCCTGGTCTTGTGAAATTTATATAGCCAATTTTAAAGACTGTGTTAATTATCCCTTTCCCACCTCTGGCTTATTCAGGAGGCGAGCTGTCTGGGCAACAGGAGTCAAGATGTTTGGCAAAAAAAAAGAAAAAAAGAAAAAAAAATATTTGGCTTTCACAGCAGGGTATTCTCTTCTGCAATCAGATGCCTCTGATCCCACTATTAACCCCAGGGGGACACAGAGAATTTGATTATGGATGTAACACAATAATTTTTCAAGCTTCCTGGAATGTATTTGGAGCCAGATAATGGATGATCACAAGTGGTGGGGTGTGTAGGGAGTGTAATTCAGTGAGTTAATTGTTAATCCTAAAGAAGGAATACAATTCAGTGGTCAAAGTTTATTTCTGCATATTTCTAAATTTTTAGCCTAGGGGAGTTTTTGTTGCAAACTGGAGAGGATCCAACTACATAAATACAGAGATAAAATATATGTCTGTAATTAATTTTGCTTCCCTCAAATAGCAAAACTTCATTTTATTTTTGCCTTTATCTACTTTATTTATTATCATGTAATATAATTAATTATGCTTGCCTCTAACTATGTTTCAAAATCAGTTTTTAAGGACCACTAATATCCCATTTAATTAATTTTTTCCTAAGGAAATTAAGTTTTTGTCAGTATTTTACTGTTACAAATAACACTTTGAATAATAATTTGTATATGACTCTTTGAAGAGGTTTATGATAATCTTTAAAATTAAATATTTAGAACTGAATTTTCTGGGCCAATCTTTATGAAATTTTAAAGACCATTGCAAAATTGCAGTAATAATTTACATGTTTAACATGCATGCAATATACATATATCTTTGCATACATACATGTTTTCTGACTTAAAATGGTTAATGCATCTTCTTATGTAATGCTCAGAAAATATTTTGGGATAGTTGTATATGTGTGGTAATGTCATGTCATGTTCCTATCTTTTGTATGAGCAAAATCTCTGGCATGCAGGGAATAAAATTATCATTACAACTTGTCAATATAAACATGATAGTAAAAAATTTTCAAAACCTCCTATTCTTTACCCTATACTTGACTGATTATAAAATTTCTTATAGTGTAGCATTTAATATTCTTATATTGTAGTATCTAACTCCCAGCTAACAGGAATAAGTGAATAGGGTTATTTATTCACAAGAAAATAAACAGGTTTTGGGCCTCCCTGGTGATTCAGGTGGTTGAGGGCTGCACTGTGAAGCCTCTGCAGCATGGGTTCCATCCCAGCCAGCCGGGGAGAATCCCACATGGCGAAGCAGACTGCTGTCTTGCCGGCTGCTCCCCTTAGCAGTTGTATTTCATCAGTCTGCCTGTTCTGTTCCCCGCTCTGTCTCTGGTGAATCCTCTCACCCTCCAGTGTATGTGGCCTGTACCCCGGTTCTTGAATAAATGAATAAATCTTTAAAAAAAATAAATAAATCTAAAAAAAAAGAAAGAAAATAAACAGGTTTTAAGCTAAGTACTACAAGATACATATGCCACAACAAGGTCCATTGTTTCTTGGGTGTGTCCTTCTAATTGAATCTGCCCATGCTTATTTCCATTTATGAAGCGTATTCTCATTAGGTTGTATGTTCAAGAACGAATTTATCTGTCATTTCTTAATCTTTTTTCAGGGAAGGAAAACCAGACTCTGAAAACATCTATCTATCTATCTATCTATCTATCTATCTATCTATCTATCTATCTATCTATTTGCATTTTATAGCAGTTAAGGAAACTAGCACCAACAAATAAAAATAACACTTGGATTTTTAATATTCTATTTTTTATACCAATATAGCAAATCTGTTTCTTTTGAGAACCATTCTCAGATGCCTAAGAACTGTAAATTTCTTTATTTCCTCATATATGAACTTAGTTCCATTAATCTTCATTCTGTACAATAAGAATTGATCTGTGCATTAATAAGAATTGATCTTGATCAAGTTATCATTTCCCTTTGTGTTTTTCCAATGATTGCATTTAATTTCTTGAGGTCAGCTATGATTTCAAAAACTCTGTGGAGAGAGGAAGAGGTGCAATGATATTTGGTCCTTGGTGTTGTCAGCTATCCTTGATAGAGATAACTGCAGTGCTTGCCTTTCCACCAGGACATCGCTTGTTAGTTTAGAGTAGACAGTCCTTCCTGAGCACGAGAAATTTTAGGTCTGTTAGTGTTCTGTGCCCTTTCAGTGCCAATCTAGAGAACACCCTGACATCTCCTAGGCCACATGATAGAACTGTAGCAGGTTCTTAGGTCCAGGCAACCACAGCATTTGCACATTTTAGTTGCTCTTGCCATGTAGTAAGCCTGGGGTTTCATGGAGAAATTAAATGAAAATCAATTCTACCCCCAGGTTTCCAAATTCTCCCAGGTATTCATCTTGCTTTCTGACTTCCAGGTCTCAATCAGAAGGGGAATGGAGAGGACTCCACCTCAGAAATTCACCAACTTCTCTTTATTTCCAGTTTGATTATTTTGCTCTTCTCTCCATTTTAGGCAAAATTTACTAATTTCTAGGGTAAGAAAAACTGGTTCTGATATATTTCATGCCTTTTTGTGTCAGGTCTGATCTGCAGTTTTTGAAGCACAAAGGAATTGGACTATTTTCATCTCTGCATTTTTGTGTTGTCATTTCTTCATCTGGAGAATCCTGATTGCTACATGAACAGAGGGACAGGAGAAGTTGCTCATAGATTTGTAAGTAGAAAATGATCATATATAATAAAAAATGAAAATGTTATCACATTACAGCATTTATAGTGTAGCCGATAACAACCTTTGCATCTTTGTTTCCCAATGGGCTCAGTTCTAACCACAAGCACTTTTTCATCTTGGGCTACATCTAATTTCCTCATGTCTGCAAAGGTGATAATCATAGAACTAAGTGATAAAATTATGATAAAGTTTAATTGAAATAATTCTAGCAAATAGAATTTCAAGTTTAAAGTGTTTAACAAATATTGTTAGCTACTATCATTAGCTAATATTTTTGAATAAACAAAGATATTTCTCCCCTTACTTCCTTCATTATTCTTTGCATAAATTTATCTTTCCAATAACCTCAGGGATTTAGTAATACCAGTTGGATATATGAATGAATGAATGAAAAAATAGCTACTATCTATTTTATTAGCATTAATATTAGACTTAAACTTTGCTAATTCGATATTTGGGTTTTTCACAATTTATTTTTAAATATTTAAAGCTTTCTTATACTTACACACAATTATTATTTACTCCAAATCTGCCATTGACAGAGGAAGAATTTGTAACTGAGTCAATTTTGCCTATGGTAAAACTCATTTATATCCTTTTTCAAAGGACAATTAATGATGAATTAAATGCAGAAGAGTCTGTTTCAAGAGCCTTTGGGCAAAATTTTAAATCAGAAAATAATTCTTAGGCAACATTTCAAAGGAAAAACACTAAGCCATTCATTGCAACACTGCATATCTGACTTTTGTAGCCCTTCAAATAACTCAACAACTGATATTTGACCCAGACAAATTTGTGTGATGGCTGAGTAGGAAAGGGCATGAATCAGAAAATTCACTATGCAAAGATGGATTTTCAAATAATTGAATTTATTTAATGTTTAAAGAAGGATTTGTGTGGCACTTTGCTTATTTTAAAATATTTATGTTTAAAGATATCTACATTGTTCAAACAAATAATTTATCTAAAATAAAATATGATGTTAAATATGGCATCTGATCAAAATATCAGATGCAGATTGTGGCAAAAGAATAAATATAGTAGTCTGTGTTATTGATAAACTGATGGAAAGGCAAAACAGTGTGCTAGAAAAAATACTAAATTAAATAATGATTCTACCACCAAAAAGGATATTTAAAGTTTTGAGATTCACTTTGACTAGATATCAGTCAAAGGCTTTGCAAGGGCAAGGGCTTTGCAGTTCGTATAATCTTAGATCTAAATAATGGGAAAGTTCACTGAAATTAGATTAAATAGTGTAGGAAATTAAGTTGTTCATATATGTAAATTTCTGACTCAGTGTAGTTCCAGATGAGTTTTTTTTTAAACAGTTCAATGATTGCACGAAACAGTGGTTTGCTTACCTTTTGTATACAAGTAAGGTTCGACAATGGCACTCTCAGTTCCAAGAAGCAGTTTGATCTTCTGGTTAGATGTCCTCAGAGTCTTGGAATGGCAAAAGCACACTTGAGCCTCATTTTTTTCAACTGTTTTGTTTAGAATGTTTTGTTGAATATTAGATGATTTCTTTGGAATCAGATAATGGTTCTAATTGTACTTTGGTAGTTATCTGCTTGCATACCAATGGTAAATTAAAGATGGTCATAAATACTTTGACAATGCTTTTTTTGAAAAGTGAAATCAATGGCTTTACTCCTTGCATCACAGATGGAAAAATCTGTGACTCCTTTGACAAATAGAATCTCTTTGACATGGAGATACTGGCAGTTTCTACTTACCACATATTACACTCACTCTAATATCTAGCTGCTATTCTTTGAGTAAGCCCAGGTTAGCAAAAGTCCTAAATGGAGAGAATCTAAGGGTACAGTCAGTATTGACAGCTCACAGGCAAGGCAGGTGAATAACCCATTTTGTGGTTGATTCTTCAGTCCTATTTCACATACCTGGGCTAATACTATGTGAAACAATGAAAGCCATCTCTTATAAAATTGCAGATCTGTGAACATACTAAATTATTGCTATTGTTCTAAACTACTAAGTTTTGGAGAGGCTTGTTTTACAGCAACATTTAATGAGAACATCAGTTTATCAATAACACAGACTACTATATTTATTCAAATTGTGTGTGCTTCCTCTTGGTAATTGATACAGTAATTTCCCTGAGTGGTATTGGAATAACATTTTAATTGTCAGCTCCAATATTTATTGATGTAATTTTGATAATACTAGCATGTTTTATTTTTGATGAGAGAAACCAAGAGACATTTTCATATGTAATTTTTGTTTCAAGTGTGTTCAATTAAAACAGATTGACAATTGTATAATTTTTATCAATATAAAAATTAAAATTTAATGGCATGTAGTAAAGATTGCCTTTAGGGTATGTAGGATCCTGGAAAAGCTTTTTGTGGGATTGTTAACTATTTAATCAGTTTGAGGCCCCTAAATTAACCTCTTCAGCATCAAACAAAGTGACTCAGTCTTGCATGACTTCATGAAGAGTTGTGCTATAATGAGTTTCTGGCTACAAGGTTCTGGGTCAACTCTATGGACAGGAGTTCTGAAGGTCACAGAGATATCTAGTCAACTTCATGAGGTAAAGCATTGAAAAGCTTTCCAGAGACTACATGGATTCCAAATCAAATTAGAAATATACTATCCACATTTCATAATCATTCCGGCTTTGTCTCAGGCACCAAAAGGGAATTTTAAAAATTTCAAAGTATACCAGAACATGGAGCCCCCAGTAATTTAGAACCTGAGCAACCCATCTGCCTGTGCAAGAACAGGACTACTTTTAATGTATACATCAAGATTCCTTCTTTGAGAGACTATGTGGAAGGCTTTGTCTTATTACTTTCTTTTATTTTCTATGATTTTTGGCCTATCGAAGTATTGAAGAATTACTGCTAGTGTCCTTTCGTGTGAATCCTGATTTATCTATCATTGTGTTTTTTAAATCTTGTTTAAGGGAAACTATTTTACACACCCTTGTAAAATATCATCTTTGAAAAGTAATTCACCTAAAAAACAATATTTATACAAATATATTAAGGTAGGCTTTCCACTTGTATATGTTGGGCATGGAAAAAATCAGCAGAGAACTATAAACTTCTAATAACAATGATGTACAAGCCATTTAAAAATGTAAGCAGAGATGGCAAAGCATATTTATTTCCAGGACTATACAAACATAAGTCAAACTTCAAGCACAGTCCATTTATGTTTTTCAAATAGGTTAATATTGGGTAAGTGGATATATATGGAGGAACAAGCTCATTAGTTAAAATGATTAAGAAATTTAATTTTAGAAAATATAATTTCAAGCTGATATATGCAGAGAGATGTGCCTTTCTACAATATTCAAAATATAATACAACCTATACTGCAAAAGATAATATTGGATACTAACAGGCTCCAAAAAAAGTTATTTTCTTTCTTTAATATATTGAAAGACACTAGCATGAAAGGTCCTCTGATTGACCTCACCTTTTTTACTTGCTGTTCAGTGATAAGAATACTGGTCACAAAATACCATTTAGAGAGAAAATTCTACAAACCATAAAAATAGTTCTAATGCCAGGAGTTCTGATTTCTTTTATAAGTTTCATTATAAATATTGATGAAAAAGTCTCAATTCTGGAAATATTTGTGCCAGAGTAAAATGGTGAATTCAATAGCATTCTGATTGTGATTTATAATGGTTAATGGGAATTATTCTATTTAGATGTTTAAGAGGCTTTTCTCATTTCCTTCATCAGGTTGAATCATAAATGGCTTAATCATTCAGAAGACATTACTGAATTAGATTGTATTAACTGCATAATAACAGAAAAAAAAAGGGCAATATGGAAACAAACCAAAATGCTATTAGGAAGGAACTGAGTTCATTCCCTTTAATTCCTTTGCTGATTTGTTGAAATTGTTGATCCTAATCAGGATTTTTGTTCTGTTCTGTTCATCAGTTTCTCTTCACTTTAGGAGACATGCATTTATATTTTTGAAAGAGAATAAAAAGTTTATACATATTAGCGTATGGATTCCAGAAGACTTTGTGAGCTTAGAACTTAGGTCAGCTTTAAACTTTACTATTTGAGACAAAAAAATATAAAAGTGTGGTTATATAATAGGTGAAGAAATCTTTTCCCTCACAATAATCATGGATAGAAAGATGCTATTTTATAAGAAGGGAAGAAGTTATTATTTGATTAATGAGATTTATAAAGTCACAATCCACAGGATGGTTAAGTTATGTACAAGAAAGAAATCACCATTTACTTGAAATACCAGTTTTGCATTATATAATAGTGGGCAAATGCTAGATGAATTCATTTATGTTCCAAAATTTGAAGCAGAAAAGGAATCTAGAAGTCACCTGTTCAATTGCCTGTTCTTTGTAAATATATCTGCAGTCCTGAAATGACTGACTTAGAATCATGTATCTTGTTTCCAGTAGACAAAGCCCATATACACAGGTCTTTGTGACTTTTTCAATGTTCTTTGCCCCTCTCTTTGCTTCTTGTAAAATGAGTATCTTACACATAAATCATTCTTTCAAATTCTCTGAACTAATTTAATATCTATTATTTGATGCTTACAGGTAACGTTATGGACTGAATTTCCCTCTCCTTATTTCTCGAAGTTATTGTGTGTTTCTCTCCCTCTCCACTCTTCTCCATCCAACCTGTATTCCCATTGGATTCTCACACTCACTATGCTCTTTCTCATCTCTCTTGTCTAGAAAATAATCATAAGATTTCTCCTACTTGGGTCACTCCTTTCCTTTCCTTTCCTTTATCTCATTAATATCTTAGGCTTTTCCTATTCCCTTATCTTAAAATTAAAGGAAAAGGATGCTTTGTAGTTCAAAATGCTTCATATTTTGGAGTCATAAAAATCTAGTGTGGGCTGTGCATCTCTTTACTTGAAAGGTTTGGTGGCTGTTATCAGACTTGCATTTTTTTCTTTACCTTTTTAAAATATTGAGAAATTTCTCTAAAATATTGGGGTATACTATAAATCAGTAAACAAATAAAGGAGGCGATTACTGATTGTAGTGAGTACCATAAATGTAATAAATAAGTTTCAAGCTAGAAGAAACTGGAAAGCCACTCTAGGTGCATAATCTAAAAGGTTTTGCTAATGATATAATAGGTGAGAGGAGACTTAAATTTTAAGGAAGATCCAGCCATGGGATGGAATATCTATACTCTAAGGAGAAACATGAATTTGAAACACAAAAAGAGGACTAGTGAGGCTATAGGACAGTGTAGGGAAGATTTTTAGAAAATGGTCTTGGTAAGGTAAGTAAATATTAGATTACATAGATCATAGTAGAAAGGATGAAGACTTGTAAGTACCAAAGAATGGAAGCAATATGTTTAAAACTTCAGAAAGTCATTTGAATACTTTTTTTCCTTATTCCAAAGAATAGCTAACCTAGGCTTTTAATAATTATTGACTTGGATATAGACAAGAGTAACAGTACAATATGTAGGGCATGTTGAGAATTTATCACAATAATTCAAAAGTACAAAGGATAAGTACCAAATCTTAAAATCTTGAGGTGAGGAAGAATCAGAAAGGTAGGGGTCAGCATGATAGTGACAGTTTCAACTTTATGAAAAAATTGTTATTTTGTTACATGTAGGAGTATATATTCCTATCTGTAGCTCTATGTTATATATAATTATATCTTTTCCTATATGGGAAGAACAATAGAAATAAGTCCTTCTTAATTGTTTTGTTATTAAAATAAAGAATATGATCCGGCAATTTCTAGTCATAAATTTGCCCAGCCTATATTCCTTCTACTTGTTAATCCAAAATATATGACATGATAGAAGTAATAGGTGTCATCTTACTGTATGACAGGAGGAGTTCTTTTAGAATATAAATTGTAAGTGGATAAAACATCCATTTAAATCATTCATTCAGCATATATAGATAGAAGTTTTTAAGAATTCTGTGTAACATAAAATATTACCCATACTAACTCTCACTTGTAGTGCTAGAAACCAGTTTTCTTTTCATAATCCTATGTCCTGAAACTATTTTTTTTCTATTCATAGTAGCTTATTAGATATTAGGAGAGCACACTCTTTAATTGTGATTATTTCATTCATAGCAGGTATTGGTCATTGAAATATACTTAAGGCTCTATGTTGTAAAGGAGATCAATAATTATACCTAATTGTCTTCACTCACTTTTGATTTTCTCTTTGCATCATTTGTGCACTAGTTCGGGAGAACAGTCTGCCAATATAAAACTATGAAAGAAAAACTCAGTTTCTGCTTAGAAAGATATCAAGGTTGGGTTATTGCTAAGCTAACATGAAAAAAGCCACACATTTTATTTATTTTGGCTTTAACTTTGTTTAGGATGGAAGGAACTCTTTATTTTACATTAAAAAATCTGTGAGTAAAGTGCAAGTTTGGTATATGTTTTCACAGAACTGACAAAAAGATAAATAAAATGCAGCTTTCCATTGCATCATTGTTTTCCCACATTTGTCTCAAGATAATTCTTAAGAATCCTTTGCTAATTTAAAATCACTCTGGTCAGTTCAAGTCAAATCTGCAGCAGCTAGTTTAGCACTTTGTTCTGCTTTGTGATTCCATATATAAAGGGTCAATAGATAAAAATTAGGACATATATATGATATATATATCTATATTCTACATGATATTAGGTATATAGAATGTCATAATTATCTATTTCATTGAGAGTGCTGTAATTATTATTAGAAGTAAACACAAATAGCTTATTGCACAGCCTGTATTATAATGTTTTTGGCTATCCCCTTTCATTCACTCTTTCCTTGTATCTTTCATCCTTCCCTCATTTCTTTCTCCATTCTCTTTTAGCTCCTTTTTCTTTCATCTTAAATCAAAACCACTAGAGAGCAAGGACTTTTACCCTGTTGTACAGTCCACAATGCCAAGCATGATGTAAATAGGAATTCAATAACTGTTCATACATGACTTTGGGTTAAAATATCTTCAGTGTTCAATATAAATTTCCAAATTTTCCCACAGAGAAGCACAGAAAGTGGCATTTTCTGTTTCTCTTTTTATATATATTTTAAGTTCTTCAGTCTGTATATTCCAGGATCTCTTCTATAGTCATTCTATACTATGTCTTTATTGTACACATTTACACATTTACCACTGCACTACCAAGTTTTTCCTCTTCCTCTTCTTTTTCTCCATTTTAGCCTTTTCTCCTTCCACCCCTCCCTAACTCTCTCTCATTTACAAGACCCAGTAGCTATTTTCAAGGGTAATAAAGATGAAAGGAAATCATTCTTCACCCTAATCTTTTTATTTTAAAATTCAAATTGCTTTAACAATATAATAGAAATTTTAAAGGCAATTAGGAAATGTTTTGTTTATCCACAGAAGGTTTTTTTTTTCTATTCACACACATATTTGAATAGAAAGATCTTATGAAAAGTTAACCTTTGTGCAAAATCTTAAACTACTGCATAGACACAAACAAGAGAAACTTTAAATACTAACATTAAATTTTATTTTTTAAAGATTTATTTATTTATTTATTTATAAGCGCTGGGTACAGTCAGAAATGCGGGAGGGTGAGAGAATTCACCAGAGCCAGAGCGGGGAGCAGAGCAGGCAGAAGGACCAAAGTACACTGCTGAGGGGAACAGCAGGCTGCAGGAAAGGTCTGCGCGCCATGTGGGACCCTCCTCCAGTGGCCTGGGAGCAGCCGGGGATTGAACTAGCACTGCAGAGGCTGCGGGCAACTTCGCAATCCAGCACTCAACTGCTGCGCCATTGAGGAGGCCCCCTAACATTAAATTTTAATTAAAAAAATCAAATACAGTTATTTGAATGTTAACAACTGAGAGTCAATGTGTTCTTAATGCAGTCATTTTATGTTCTCACCTTTCCACACACCAATTGGATTCAGGAGCATCATGGAAGTGGACTTTGAACTTGATTAGACCTTAGGCATAATTGTTTAATTCCTTCAAATAATACATGAAATTTGTTATTGAAGAAAGTTATGTGATTTATATGTTTCTAAAAGATAGTGATATCCTACAAAACTCTCAGTACATAGGGGGACACTAAAATCAATGCACAGACAATGTTTAGATGCCTTCAAATACACTCACTATCATTTAAGAAGTTTTTTATAAAACAAAGAAAATAATCCAGTCAAAAAATGGGCAGAAGAGCTAAAAAGAAACTTCTCTGAAGAGGAAATGCAAATGCCCAACAGGCTTGTGAAAAAATGTTCAACATCACTTGTAATCAGGGAAATGCAAATCAAAACTACCATGAGATACCATCTTACACCAATGAGAATGGCACATATTAAAAAAAAAAAAAAACTAGCAACAACAAATGTTGGTGAGGTTGTGGAGACAAAGGAACTCTCCTGCACTGTTGGTGGGAGTGCAAACTGGTCCAACCACTATGGAGAGCTGTGTGGAGATTTCCGGACCTATTAAACATAGAGCTTCCATTTGATCCAGCAATTCCACTCCTAGGTATTTACCCAAATGACACAGAAACAGTAATTCCAAAGGGCACCTGCACCCCTATGTTTATAGCAGCACTATTTACAATAGCTAAGCTATGGAAACAACCCAAATGCCCAAAAATAGATGACTGCATCAAGAAGATGTGGTACATATACACAATGGAATATTACTCACCAATCAAAAAAGATAAACACATGTAGTTTGTAGCAACATGGATGGAGCTTGAAGGGATCATGCTCAGCGAAATAAGTCAAAAAGAAAAAGAAAAATATTGGTAGGTCTCACTCATAGCAGGAATTTAGAAAACCTAAATAAGAGACTAGGAAAAAGACTAATCAATGCAAAGTAATAATCAAAATTAACAAGCAACTATAAACCAGAGACACACTACGGAGGGGGGCGGATTAAGGAGGGGTGAAGAGAGGAAGAACTAGAGTCAAAATAAGGGTGTGTGTGCAATTGTATGGGGGATATAACCAAAATGAATAGGCATACATTGTACAAAGATGAAAAATGATGTGAGAATTATATAAAATAAAATGTTAAATAAAAGAAGTTTTTTATAGGGTCTCCCCTAGTGGCTCAGCAGTTGAGTGCTGGGCTGCGAAGCTGCCCACAGCCTCTGCAGTGCCGGTTCTATCCCCAGGCTCTGGGTGAGGGTCCCACATGGCGAGATAGACCACACCAGCCACATCCGCTGCTCCCCTCAGCAGTGTGTTTCCTCAGTCTGCCTGTTCTGTTCCCCTCTCTGGCTCTGGTGAATTCTCTCACCCTCCCATGCTTCTGACTTTTCCCAGTGCTTGTATAAATAAATAAATAAATAAATAAATAAATAAAATAAAATTTAAAAAAGAAGTTTTTTATAAAAAATATTATTGGAACATTTAATGTGAGATCTGTCTTTTTAGCATATGTTTTAAGTACACAATGCTATGACTATTTGCTATTTTATGTAGCAGATATGTAAAACTTGATCATCTTGTATTATTAAAACTTTACACCTCTTGAATAGCAACTCCCCATCTACTTCTCCCCACCCCCAGTCTCTGGCAATCATAATTCTACTCTATACATCTATATCTTTTACCATTTAGATAACTTGTGTAAGTGGAATCCTGTGATATTTTTCCTTTTGTGACTGTCTCATTTCAATTTAAATAGTGTTATCTAGGTTCATTCTGACATATGTTAGAGGTCCTGTTTAAACGATTTGGTATCCTTTGTAGTTCCATATGAATTTTAGGATTGTTTTTTCTAATTTTGTACAAAGTATCATTGGAATTATGATAGCAATGACATTGACTGTGTAGATTGTTGTTATTGTGGACACATTAACTAGTTATAAATTAATTATTATAACTCATTAATAGAGAATATCTTTAAATATTTTGTCTTCTTTCAGTTATTTCATTATGTTTTGTAGTTTTCAGTGAACAAGTCTTTCATCACCTTAGTTGATATCTGAGGATTTTATTGTTATTAATATTATTTATCTCACTGTATTAATATTAATATAACATTATAAATCATATTGTTTCTTAGTTTTCCTTTCAGGTAATTTTTATTAGTATACAGAAAGACAACTTGCTTTTATATATTGATTTTGCAGATTGCAACTTCACTAAATTCATTAGTTCTAACTTTTTTTGTCTTTAGGGTCTTCTACATATAAAAGCATGCCACATATGCAAATATAGACTTATTTTTTCCCTTCTGATTTCTATGATTTTTATTTATTTTTCTTGCTCAATCGCTCTGGTTAGGATTCTCTGTGCTATGTTGAATATAAATGGCAAGCATGGGTTGATAAGTTCTTAATACATGTTTCCTGCTCTTCTTGTCAGTTTACGTCATCTCCAATTTTAAAACAGTCCTCCAAAGTAATAATAGTTTTTCTTGAGAAAAGCTCAGAGGAAATGAGATATTTGTGTAAAGTCTATCAGGTAAGAAGTGATGGAGCTAATGTATTGGTGGTTGAATGTTTCTAAAGTCCACACTTTTTCCATTATTGTACATAATCTCCTAAAGAGATCAAATTTTAAATGGAGACAGTTAGAAAATAATTTGTTTTAGAAGATGTTAATAGTACAGTATAGAAATAAATTCATGAGAGAATTAAAGGTGATTAGCTTAAATCCTGGAGTCATAAGGAAGACTTTCTCAAGAAACATAAATCTGAAGGTAAGCCTTAACTAATTTCTTTTTTCAGTTTTTATGCAAATAGTTATAAGCTAGAACTTCATGGCTTGTTTATAGTACCATTCAGTTTTGGAAACATGTTTAAATATCTCAAAGAATTATATATTTTTAATGCCTCTAATCAAAGTCTATACTTACTTGACAAGTTACATGCTTTCTCAGCTAGGTGGCACCAAGGAGTAATTCCATTTGTAGCCAGTCTTCCCACAGTTTTGCCACTATCTCAGCTCCAGCATTTGTATCCGCTACAATATCCAGTTAGAATTAATTCTCATTCTATAACTGAACCAAATAGTTTGTGCCACTATACCATAATGATAAAATATCTTTGAAACAATTCATACTTTCCATGTCTTGTAACAATTCCAGTGACTGAACCAAATATAGACTATTAGCAGATATTCTCCATAAATATGTATTGAGAGAAAAAATGTCCATTTTCTTGAGAGTGATACACTTCTATCTCTGTACTTGAAAATCTTTGGTTTTCTGGTTATGTTTTTCCTTTCCTCCATTTGAGCTAACACAGCTTTATTTTATGTTCTCAAAATTCTTACTTAGGCAATTGAATTAGTATACTAAATTATCTCTCTTTCTTGAATCTCCAACTTGCCCAATCCATTATTTCTACACTACCCAATTATAAATTTTTGAGCTTTTCTGCTCAAAAACATGCACAAGTTTCCATGACTAGCAAAATGTTAAAAATCAACTTTGCCGATACCAGTTTCTCCCAAAAGAGACCAAAGGGAAATTGTTCATTTAAAAAATGTAATATGGAGACAAAAGGGGTGTAAAATGAAAATATTATGCAGTCGTCCAAATTCAAACAATTAGTTCTTTCTCTAGCTTCTTAATTTCACTATTCAGATGTTTTAAAGATTATTTTGGTTTTTAATTGGAAACAACATATTTTTAACATTGAAATTGAATAGTTACATAAATTCAGTAGTAGATATATGTTGATCACCTTAGTAACCATCTAGTTCCCGTTGTTCTGGCTATGTCACTGTAGTTTTCCTTAGGAAACCACTTCTTCCCTCTTTGTAGTCATTTGTGTTTAGGGTGAGAATTTCTTCATATACCTCCCACTTTCATCTGTGTTGTAGTTCCAGATCTGGGGAAATAGAACATTTCCATTTTCTACAATGTTACTTTATTGATGTTTTCTAACTCATCCAATTTTGGGACAGATGCTATGTTAATTGACAAGAAGACTTTGTCTCTGCTATAGGATTTACTCAGGTCTTGTAATATGTGCTGTCAAATTCAATGTGCCTTGATCAAGTAACAAAAACAAAGGAAAATAAGGTTGACTGATTGAGACAGAGGTAATATCCTAATGACATTCATTGGGTCTCACTGCATCTTGCAACATCCAAAGGCAGGTTCACCTCTTGAACTTTCCAATTGTACGCATCAATGTGTTTCCCTTTCTTTGAAATTATTTGAATTGAGTAACTTGTGACAGAAGTTGATTTTTTTGCCATAGTTTATATTTCCAGCACATAAAACAGTGTATAGAACATAAAAGCAACTAAGTAAGCATGTGGTAAATGTCCGACTCAATAATGAGTGCCAGAGGATATCAGCCTCTTCAGCATCCACTTATTAGTTTTTTTCATCAATTGATAACAACATCAAGAGACCATCATCTTACCACTTTAATTGTAACTGTGGCTATACTGCAAAAAATTGAGTTGCCACTTCTGGCTCTCTGGCTGACTTGTTTTCTAAAACATATAAATCTTTTAGAGTCCATGGTGAACTCTGGGATTGAAAAATATAGTTTTATAATTATAAATATATATAATTATATTTATTTTTTAAAGATTTATTTATTTATGCTTTCAAGAGCTAGGGTACAGGCCAGAGGCAACTCGTGCTGCAGTGGCTGCTGATAGCTTCATAGGTTGCATCTTAATATATAATTAAAATAGTGTTAATTCCACCTTCAGAACAATACAAATATTCTTGAACTTTACTGAGTAAGCTGCTATGTATAGTGATTATACTATATTCACCTTTAAGTTACCTCTTTGGTTTCTTCCTTAATACTACAGTAATAGTCTTTAAGAAGAAATCTATCTATCATCTATAATTTTAAATGTATGCTTCTAAAAAATGCCTAGTATAAATAACTCTAAAATATTTTCCTGCCAAGACCTAAACTACCATATGTGTTTATTACATACTCATTTATGAAATGATTTAATGAACTAAGGGCCACCAAAATCACCTTGTCCATAGCAATTGGGGCAAAAGACTTGTGAATGAGTGCAGCTCTTACAAAAATCAAATAGGCCTAACACAGTTGAGGTTTTAACTATGTCTTGGCTTCGTGGGGGTTCAATTTATTATCTTTTCAGTTCTGAGTCCCTCAAAAGTGGCTGTCAATTACAACTCAACTTTCAGTTAAGCATAATGGGAATTAATTGCTTGATAGTTAAGTTCATCTGTTTTTTATTTCTTCTATCTGAGTTTCATGTAGCCAGTGATCCTCTTTTGCTTAGCATCTGCATCATCCAAGTGTGATTGAGATTTCCAGAGGGATTGGTTTTGAATGAAGGCAGACAATTGCAGCAGATTGCCATGTTAAATAACAGTATTCTGTCATTGTGGTTAAAGAAGAATCCTAGTGGGAAAGTGGGAACATCAGTTTGTATGGGAAGAAAATAATCAGAAATGTTCTTATTATGCTAACCATAGACATTAACCTCATTCACTCAGGGACTACTGGCAAACAATTCCCTGTACCTAGTACATTGTCCTGCTGTCTTGGAAGAAATCTGCATTCTCCTTTAAGGTAGGATCATAAAAGAAATCTTATAAAAATATGCAAAAATACTTTCCCAGGGCAAAGGTCTTATAAATTGTGCTACTTCTGGTTCACAATTTGATGCAGAAAAGGGATACTGTAAATTAGTTACTATTACTAATAATATTGATAACTAGTATATTCTTGAGTATGTTCTATACCCCAATAAGATGCCAAATAGTTTGTATCCATTAACAGAGTGAAATAGTAATCAGAAAACCAGAATTCCAATCTGAGCTCATCCATATATTTATTAATGACATCAGTGTTCTCATATTGTTAAATGGACACAAAATCTACTCTGTAGACTTCACCATTTCAGTGAGGTTTAAATATAGACAATATGTGAAAAAAACAGTATAACTGTTAAGTCACTAGTAAAAATAATTATAATTATCACTATATTCTAATTATGTTTCAAGCAGTTTTGAGGTAAATTCTAAAGAAAATAACATTCCACATCTCCAACACTACCCTCCAAACAACCCCCTGCAATGCTGACTGAAAAAAATGAAAGTATTCATTATATATCAGCTGTTCTTCTACGAATCTCAAACGTGGCCAGAAAAGGTTCTCCAAGGGCCCTGAAGTAATACTTGTGCAGGATAAAGATGCTTTGCCTTGGCCTAAATTTAAGGTATATTGTTCTTTATAGAGTGTGTCATAAAATGACAATTTTTTGATGCAGATTTTTATATTCACCAATGAGAGTAAATTAAAGCATGATCATTACTACTTTAGGATTTGGTGTGGTAAACTAATCAAGAAATATTATTTCTTTGTCAAAGATTTTATACACACATGCAAATATCACACACACACACACACACACATACTCATGCTCTAAAAGTTGATACAATTCAATTGCCTCTATCCTGGTATTCTTCATTTCAATAACCTCCTGGATTTGTTGCTATTTTTGTTTTGAAAGATAATGGGGTTCTGAGGGGAAAAATGTGTGTAGCAGTAAGGATTTCTAGAGAAAGAAATTCTCTTTTTCTAAATGTGTATCTTGGTTGTAGTTGCAGTTCAATGTTAGTATTTGGTTTCTTCTGAGTTCTTACAAAGGTTCAGTGTAGTGATTTAAGATAGGGACAATCTAGAGTAGTTTTTGCAGAAATAAAGGATAGTATTTTTGGAAGCCAAGCATATACTTTGCTTATTTTAATGCAACTCAATAAAGCAGCACTATTTTTTACAAGTTTACTATTTCCTATTTTACAGTGGTAGATGAAATACACATTTTTGGGTATTCTGATGATGTGCCAGTGGTGAAACAGAATCTGCACTTGAATTCTTAAGTAATATTTTAGCATAACTACAAAGGCATTCACAACCAATAGAACTGCAAATAGATTTTTTTAAAGATTTATTTATTTATGTCTACAAGACCTGGGGTACAGGCCAGAGATGCGGGGGGAGATGAGAGGATACACTGAGAAACAGAACAGGCAGATCAACTGAACTACACTACTGAGGGGAGCAGCGGGCTAGCCAGGAGAGGTCTGCTGCACCATGTGGGTTGCTCCCTGCCCAGCTGGGGATCAAACTCCTGCTGCAGAGGCTGTGGATTGCTTCAGAGTGCAGTGCTTAACTCCTTGAGCCACCAGGGAGGCTCACAAATACATTTTTGATTCTGCCATTTCTCTACATAGTCTAATTTTATCCCAGGTTATTTGAGAAATCTTTGGATATGATCCAAAACTGTTTTGATGTGTGCAGAGGGGAGACCAAAAGAAGTTTTGTGACTTGCTACTGTGTTCACTCAAAATAATTGATCATCCTTTATCACTGCCATTTGTAAAAGTATGGCAATAGGCTGTTTGGAGTAGAAAAAGGAAAATGCCTTTTTAAACTAAATTCTCCTAGGGCTTTTATCTAGTTGAAAAATGGGAACATGAACTTACAATGAAGAAATTACCACCCTTGGCTAACCTTCAGGCAGTTGTCTCCTTGACTATAGGCTTCTGCCCTTTCCTTAGAGCATTTACTTTAGAAAACCTTCAATCTTAAATTATTTCTGCCCCTTTGAGATGTAAATATTTTCCCATGCTCTTGCTAGTTTTATGCTCTTGCTAGGAATATCAGCCCTTTGAAATATAATCATTAAGAAAGATAGGTTTCCTATCTCAGTCTTTGTGAGATGGTTAGTAACTTTGGGAACTGCCAATTAACAAACATAGATGACTGAAGTCCAGTGATCAACCTCCCCTTTAACTTCCTCCAATACTTTGCCACTAACTCATTCCCACATTTAAAAACCTCGTTTTTCTCTTTGTTTTTGTTATTGTCTCTTCTGCTGCACAGAAGCTCTTTAATTTGATGTAGTCCCAGCTGTTTATCTTTGCCTTCACCATCACTGCTTTGGGTGATGTGTCTGTAAAGATGTCTTTGATGTGCATATCACATAGTGTTTTGCCTATATTTCCTTCTATGTATTTTATGGTTTCAGGTCTTATGTCTAGTTCTTTAATCCATTTTGAGTTGATTTTTGTGTATGGTGTGAGGTAGTGGTCACGCTTCATTCTTTTGCATGTAGCGACCCAGTTTTCCCAACACCATTTATTGAAAAAACTTTCTTTGCTCCAATGCATAGTCTTTGCTCCCTTGTCAAAGATTAGTTGACCATAAATCTGTGGGTTTATTTCTGGATTTTCTCTGGGAGAACATTTTTGCACACAACACTAATGATAAAGGACTGATCACAAAAATCTGCAAAGAGCTGATGAGACTCAACAACAACAAAGAAAATAATCCTGTCAAAAATGGGCAGAAGAGCTAAAAAGAAACTTCTCTGAAGAAGAAATGCAAATGGCCAACAGGCATATGAAAAAATGTTCAACATCACTTGTCATCAGGGAAATGCAAATCAAAACTACCATGAGATACCATCTTACACCAGTGAGAATGGCACATATTAAAAAAAAAAAAACTAGCAACAACAAATGTTGGTGAGGATGTGGAGAAAAAGGAACTCTTCTGCACTGTTGGTGGGAGTGCAAACTGGTCCAACCAATATGGAGAGCTGTGTGGAGATTTCTGGACCTACTATACATAGAATTTCCATATGATCCAGCAATTCCACTCCTAGGTATTTACCCAAAGGACACAGAAACATCAATTCCAAAGAGCACCTGTACCCCTATGTTTATAGCAGCACTGTTTACAATAGCTAAGCTTTGGAAACAACCCAAATACCCAAAAATAGATGACTGGATCAAGAAGATGTGGTACATATACACCATGGAATGTTATTCAGCATTCAAAAAAGATAAACACATGCAATTTGCAGCAACATGGATGGAGCTGGAAGGGATCATGCTCAGCGAAATAAGCCAGAAAGAAAAAGAAAAATACTGGATGGTCTCACTCATAGCAGGAATCTAGAATCCTTAAATAAGGGACCAGGAAAAAGAATGACTGTAAGGAAGTGAAAATCAAAATCAACAAACAACTATGAACCAGAGACACTCTATGGGGGGTGGGGGGCGGGGAGGGGAGGGATTGGGGTCAAAATAAGGGGGTTGCAATTGTATGGGGAATATAAAAATAAAATTTATTAAAAAAATAAAAACCTCGTTTTTGAGTTCAAGATCTGCAAATCATTCTAGGAGCACTATTGGTGGAGATAGAAGCTGCATCCTACCTGAAGGCCACAGCATCACTAGTGACCCAATAACCAGAGCTGCTCCCACTGCTCTATTCTGTGGTTGTGAAAGATGAGAGGAATTCAGAAGTTGTTTTATGTGTTCAGTCTCTCAACACCTGTTAATATTTTGAATCTTGCTCCTCAGTAGTCTACCAATTTGTACAATGCTGGATGTTTTAAGGGTACATTCAGTTCTCTTCAAATTATCCAGTCATTTTTTTTTACAATCTATAACCAAAAGCATAACTAATAGATATGAACAAAGAAGTACAGACCAAAGTGGTTGGGTGAAATATAGTGGACATAACACTGGAATTATGAATAAGAAACCTCAGTTCTACATCTTGTTCTGCAATTCCCAGTGGAATGGGGGTGAATCCCTTTATTATCTTTATCCTAAATTTCTTCAACTTCATATACATTTATTAGGTATTCAAAAATTATTTTTCTGACTATATATGAATTTTGTAAAATAAACAGAAACATTTTTTATAGATGACTTTTGTATCAAACTATGTTATGGTTAAAGAGTAATCTACTATTTAGAGCTGTTGCTCTAGCAATGCCTGCATTGCTGCATCCCTGGTTCCATTTATTAATCAGGTTGTAATTAAGAATCTGTCACCAGTAAGACATTACGTAATGGGTGAGACAGTAGATAGGCAATGCTCTCTTGCCCTGAAGAGATAAATACATAGTGATAAATGTTGCAAGTCAAGTGTCTTGCAACTATCTAGAGTATATATTGCTTTCATGTATTCTCTTGGGTCCCAAATAGAGGGAGCCTGATTTTCTCTCTGCCTCCACATATACCTTAATACAAGGATATAAGTTAGTGCATGGCTCTGGGTTATCTAACATGATGTATTGACTCAGGGCATAAGTCTTTCATTTGTAGACACAGATTCAATTTTCAATCTCACTAATTTATTAGCTTTTTGACTTTTAAGTAATTTATCTACATGAAAATTCAGTTTCTTTCCTACCCAAAAGAAATGATAGTTACCTTTAATCTCTATGATTGTTGTGAGATCAAATGAAATAATGACTATAAAAGACAAAGTACTGAGGGCCTCCTCTTGTGGTGCAGCAGTTGAGCGCTGGGTTGCGAGGCTGCCCGCAGCCTCTGCAGCACCAGTTTGATCCCCCGCCACCGGCGAGGGTCCCACCAAAAAAAAAAAAAAAAAGTAATTGACTATAGTAAATGTTCAGTGAATGATTCAGTATTAGTTTTAGGGCCTCCCCTGGTGACGCAGGCGGTTGAGCATAGAGCTGTGAAGCTGTCCACAGCCTCTGCAGTCCGGTTCGATCCCCACGGCCAGCGAGGGTCCCACATGGTGCGGCAGACCTCTCCTGTCTTGCCCACTGCTCCCCTCAGCAGTATACTTCTCCAGTCTGCCTGTTCTGTTCCCCGCTCTGTCTCTGGTGAATCCTCTCACCCGTGCATCTGGCCTGTATCCTGGTTCTTGTATAAATAAACAAATCTTTAAAAATATATTAGTTTTATATTTATACAATTTTTAAACCATTCCTATGACTTACTAGATATGATGCGCTGGGAGTGTTATTGAAGCTAAACGTTAAGCAACTAAGGGTCTGTGAGAAAAATTGGGGACGATCCATCCTGCTTGATAATGTAGTTCTTATGAGGTGGCAGATAGTGAGGTGGTATAGGATGAACTCAAAGAAAGAAAATTTACAACTAAGTCTACACAGATGGTTACCTAGGAAACCAAGTCATGCTGCATATGTAACAAACATCAGTAAAAATATAATCCCGGATTCTGTTTCTCAAACCTGGGAGAAGAGCTATAGGATTGAAACACATAGCTCGTCTCATGTACTTCAAGGTAATACAAAAACACGAGAAATTATCTTTGTCTTATGAAAGAATATAAATTGCTCCAGAATTGTAAAACCCACTGATGTGACAATAAAAGAATCCAAACATTTCAAAATTAGCTATTTTCTTGATGGATGAAGCTAAGAATTGGCAAAGTATAAAAAGACCCAATAATATCTTTGGCCTATCTCTCTCCATTGCTATTCCCCTACTCCCTGATAGGTTTCTGTCACATAAATTCAAACAAAGAGCTCAGACTAAATTAAATCTTTCTCACTTCTAAATTCTTAATTCCTAGGAAAGAGAATCTGACTACCTTCATTTAGGGCTGCCATGTATCCCAGATCAGCTGTGACCAGGAAGCAGGACCCTATAAGACAACCAGAGTTGTGCTTTGATTTGTTTTGTTTCATTTTATCTCTGTGGAGTAGGATGTAGGTACAGTTGGAGCCTGGATATGTATGTTTTCAAGGAAAAGGGTATTATTAAAACCTGGCAGCCACCAAAAATGATGCATATGTTTTGTAACCTGAGAATAACCACACTTTTGATTATGTAAGCATATCAAGAAATTCAACAAGTGGCCAGGCAGCAGTTTTTGACACTCAGGGATTCTAAATGAAGTGGAAAGATTAAGAAAGATAGATTATGGGAGTAAATCATGGGCCTTTACAATTAAAAAAGAAATAACATTTTTTTTAAAAAGAAATAACATTTAAGAGAAAAAAAATGACACTTAAATTTATCAGAAGATACAAAAAGCTCTATCTTCTATTGTTTATTTTACCATTACAATCAATTTAGTTAGTTGTCTCATCTGCTTATATAGCAACATCTTTTTTTTTTTTTTTTAAAGACTTATCCATATACACACAAGAACCGAGGCACAGGCCAGAGGCATAGCAGGGAGAGGATTCACCAGAGTCAGTGTGGGAATAGAACGGGCAGATCGACCGAAGTACACTGCTGAGGGGAGCAGCAGGCAAGCCAGGAGAGGTCTGCTGCACCATGTATGTATTTCCCTGGCTGGGGCTTGAACTCCTGTTGCAGTGGCCACGGCTAGCTTCATAGGTTGCGCCTCAACCCCCCTCTTGCCCCTTATATAGCAACGTCTTAAAGCAGAAAATGTGAGACTTAATATTCTGTACTTATTTTAGAGAGCCTAGCCAGTGAAAGTTAAATTATGCTGACTCATTCAAAAAATTAGTTGGATGGTCTCTCTGGAGATATATAAAAACACAAATGCCCTCAAGCCCATGAGAATCAATTAAAAGTAAAAGGAAATTGGGTTAAATTTTATAATGTATTCATTTTCCATCAGATCACAAATCATTAGAAGTAAGATCTTAATTTTGCAACAATGTTCTTTCCTTAAAAATATTTTTTTTTTTTTACTCAGGAATGCTTTTTTAGCATCAATTCAGTAATAAATGCCAGTACTTTACTTGTTTTGCACAGCCCATATAAAGTTTGGCAAACATTTGCATTATATGTGTTATATTTAGTTAGGAGAGCAATTAAAGTAGAAAGTAAATAAGCTGTATATATATATGTATGTACATATATGTATGTATACACACACACACACATATATATATGTATGTGCATACATATAAGTGGATTTAATCCCAACTCTGAAAAGAAACTTAGAGGAGACAGATAAAAAAAATTAGAAAAGCATTGAAGATGATTTCAAAGAACATTTATATTTCCTTAAAAGGATTTCTTAATGGAATTTTCAAAACTCTGTGATGCTGAAGATGATCTAAGGCCTGAGATAGTAATATAATCACAGTGCTACATGCACAGGCATTTGGTTACAAAGCTGGAAGCAGAATGTCTGTTTGGCACTATCCATAGTAGGAGGGTAATAAGATTTCTGTGAAATGCCCATTCAAATTACAGCAACTGTGTGTGGTTTTCTTTCATCACTTATTGATTGGTGTTATTAGATCTTCATGTCTTTGTAATATGTAAAGGACTGCTTGAGAGCAAGAATTGTAATGAATATTGTTTCCACTTACATTTACCAATGAATTTAACAGATATTAAAGATTGAACACACTGTAATAGCATATTTCCTCATTGTTTAATCATTAATAATACTTGACAGAACTTCATACATGTTTTAGTGTCCAGCTTAAATTCTTAATGAAGATAACATTCTATGAGATCCAATAGTACCTTAAATAACACTTAACTAAGCATGGTGGAGTAGTATTTACAAAAGGAAATGCTAAATACTATGCTATGTTAGTTTTTACACCATGTTTTTAATCTTCTTGATCTTTGTTAACTACACAATTCTAATTTAGAATAAATGAACAGATAGTTCATTTTGGCAAGAAGGCAATAGCAGGAGCTATAAAAGGTTTTTGAAATTCATAGACAATAATTATTTTACTATGCTTTCATCTGTGGAACAGATTTGTACTAAGTTCTAATGGGGACTTGGACCTCAAACTATTTAAATGTTGAAATACATGATGAAGTTAATCTTGAAAAAATTGTATAAATCAGTAGTTTCCTATCAGTGAATGTCTCTGAATAGTACATACTAGATACTATAAGTATAGCAGAGGCAGCAGGAAAACCAGACAGTTTGCCAGTAATGAGAAAAAAAAATGATAAAAATTATCTTATTTAAAAAATAATGATATGGAAAATTAGTAATGTAGATATAAATAATTGATGTTGAAAAATCTCAAAAATGGTATCCCATTTTTTTGAATTATATGATTTCAACATGTTAGTGAAGATCAAGGCAAATCTACAACAGTGAAGTATTTGAATATTATCTTGGTGAACTTCAAAGTCACAATATTAGGTTTCTTCTTTTAGAGATGGCATCTCATGACTTGTCATTTTCTTATATAAAGTGAAATCAATTTACCATAAAATGCAAATGTACTTAACAGAGAGAATATGATTAAATATTTAAGAATAAGATATATTTTAGTTTATGTCTCTGTACTCATGGGACTACACAGTAAATGCACTTATGGGAGAGATCATAACCTCAAGAAAATCCAAGGACACAGACAAAATTAAACCAAAAAAGAAAAACCCCTAGAAATCTGACTGTAGAATTTAGGTTATTAGAAAGGGGTTTCAGGGGCTACAGGGAAGAGGACCCAATCAAATATGGTGGAAGATCATGAGTGCTTCTCTGGTAGGTGTGTAGTGGTGGCATACACCATAATGTAAACCAACATTATCTCAGTAAAAATAATATGATTAAAAAAGAAGCAGCTCAATTTTTCCAACGGTCAACCACTATTTGACCCTAGTGCCAATTAGGGTTTATTTTACTGATGATTCTGTAATAGTTCTTAACCTGGAGCCCCTGAAATCACGAGTTCTTTTGTTAGAGAGCTAAAGAGTTCATAAACTTACAGGAAAAAATGGTTACTTTATTCTCATCTATATATTACCATTTTCTATGTAAATACTTTGCACAAAATATATAACATAGGAAAAAAGCCCTGGTTATCACAGGTTTTGGAGCTATTTATATAAGTATTTAATCTTATCACAATGTTTTTCACAATAAAAATTCTACAAATCGTACCCATGTTTGTTTATAATAACTATAAGCCTAACCAGAAAGTATTTTTGCAAATGCCACATTCAAAATATATTTAGGGGTCTCTAATAGGCATAGTTACCCAACATGGACTAAGTCATTGCATTAGAAAGGGAAGCTATCCACATTAACTCTTTTTTTTTTTTATTTATAGAGGCATGTTTATTTCTTTATTTATTTGTTTTGTTTGTTTGTTCTGTTTACACATGCACTGGGTACAGTCAGAAGCGCGGGAGGGTGAGAGAATTCACCAGAGCCAGAGCGGGGAGCAGGGCAGGCAGAAGGACGGAAGTACACTGCTGAGGGGAGCAGCGGGCGGCAGGAGAGGTCTGCACGCCATGTGGGACCCTCCTCAGGTGGCCGGGGAGCAGCCGGGGATCGAACCGGCGCCGCAGAGGCCGCGGGCAGCTTCTTAACCCAGCGCTCAACCGCTGCGCCACCGGGGAGGCCCTCCACATTAACTCTTTACCTCATAACTCAGGGGACTAAATCAGCATCTCCTCTTAAAAATAATTACCGTCACCACAGAGATAATTCATCTACAGTTATATCTGCTTATTTCACTTGTTGAGGAAGTCACATGAATGATATAAGCCATTCCCAGAGTGTCAGGATTAATCAGTGGTGGTATGTACTTGTAGATTATAAATTGAGTGATGGATATAGTTACAAGGAATTTCATAGACCCAGTTTTATCAGAAGTAGTGATTATTGCCAACAAATCAATTGACTTAGTTTGAAAACAAATAAAATGTTACCTTAAGTAAGATATTATCAGACATTTTCATAAGCTTGAAAAATAATAGGGAGAATATTCAATATTAATTAGTCCTTCAATATCTTGATTCCAACCCCCACCCCACCAGGGAGAAAAAAGATCAAGATGTATTTTCAGTTTGTTACAGGCAAACTAAGAGCACAATTTTCAAGTAACTGTACCTTTTATCTTTGATATTTAATAAATAAATATTAGAGTTATAAAGCTTTCCTTTTACCTTGTGAAAAAATTTGTCCATATCCATATCTATCTATTTATCTATTTATCTATCTATCTATCTATCTATCTATCTATCTATCTATCTATCTATCTATCTATCTATCTCTTTCCTCTATCTGAAAGACTAAGCTTTCATACATTTAAAAGACTTTTGATATGAAATATTAGTGAAATCCTTTCATGTAAACAGATTATAAGATGTTTTATTAGACATGAGAAAAATTATCCATGGCATTATTTTATGTATACATATCTACAGTTTGAGAAAACACAAATGGAAACACAATTTTATATTGATACAAATTTCATGTATCAATATAATAATATTTGTGTTACTTTTCTTCACTTTCTATGATTTGCATTGGTTGTTCAATTTATTTCTCATGTCTGCATGATAAATACTATGTTCACACTTGATCATAAATCATACATATAAAATAGTCATACTTAGATAACCTCAATATCAATTTATTTTTGAAAATTTACATACAAATTGTTCCACAATATGGCTGTTGCTAGATAAGTCATGGATAGAATATTAATCCTTCCTTAGGTTTCCTAATAAAGTGATTTATTATCCTGCAATCTTTTAGTGAAACTTATATGTTCACATGGTTACCTTAATACTTCTTCAAAAAGAAAGCATGCCCTAAATAATTAATTTCTACCTTTTCCTCCCAAAACCCATCTGGAAAAGTAGACAGTAAATGATTATAAAGCAACCAATGAATAATTAAATTTTAGCTTGATATTCTATTGTAACCTGTTTATTAATATTTTTCTTTTTTGTTTTTTCATTCATTGACATCTTATATAACAGATAATATATTGTTGAATAATAAAACTGCTATATGTTATTATATAAAATTAATTCACCCCAAATTTAACATGAAAACAACATTTCAGTAACCTCCAACACAGAATGTATAGTTACCAAAGACTTTGTACTAACATTGATTTATTCACTGCTTTTATGTTGAGCAGCATTGTAATAAAATCCAGACTTAGGTTCCTGACTTCCTGAATTTGAATACTGCTTCATCATTATCTTCTTTATGAGCTTAAGAATGTTATTTGCTCTCTCTATACTTCAATTTTACATTTCTAAAATGGGAAGTATGCTACTACCTGTATCATATGAGTTTTTGAGGATTAAGTTAATATTTGTGAAACAGAATAGTTCCTGCCCCTAAGAAGTGCAATGCTAAATTTTATTTAGTTCACCAAATGTCCATACAATGTTAAAGCAAAATTGGTAAGACTAAATACTGACTGTCTTAGAGTTATTCATTAACCAGTAATCTATCCACCCTGTTTTTCTTCTATCAAATTTATATTTCTCTTTCTTAAATAAAATATTTATGATTGTTGAAAATCTTTTTGTCACCTATATTGTAATCTTTATCAACCCCATTGCCTGTTCTATTAATCACACCAAACTGGAGAACTGGATTAAAATGATAGGAATTAAACCTTTGCTAACTCTCAGAAATTCTCCATGGAAATAATTTTTATACAATTTCATCTGTGATCTAACCTAACCTCAACCACTGATAGTGTTTAGAGCCACTTTTCCCTTATCTCAAAGCCATAACTGTACTGTCACCCATCTTTACTCATTTTCAAAACTTCATCCATTTATTCCAATCACCAAGATCCTTTAGTAAACAAAAACAAGAGTTTGCCAATTACATTTTTTTTCTTTTTTTAAAAAGATTCATTTATTTATTTATTTATTTGTTTGTTTATTTATTTATTTATTTATTTATTCAAGAACTGGGGTACAGGGCAGAGATGTGGTGGGTGAGAGGACTCACCAGAGACAGAGCGGGGAACAGAACAGGCAGACTGATGAAATACACTGCTGAAGGGAGCAGCAAGTGAGACAGGAGAGGTCTGCCACGCCATGTGGGTCTCCCCAGCTGGCCGGATCAAATCCTCACCGCAGAGGCTGAGGACAGATTCACAGTGTGGCGCTCAACCACCTGTGCCACCAGGGAGGCCCTGCTAATTACATTTCTCAAGTACAAATTTGGGATGAGTTTTCTGGGTTAAATTTTTTTATTTTTTTTATTGCAAACAATAGAAGAGAGTATCAAGCAAATTTTATTGCAATAAATTTTAAGTTTAATACAAGGCTTTTCCTTGATAACTTATTTTGAATATCTCTTTTATAATGTCTGCTAATACATACTCAAATTGAACGGTACAAATAGATATATTTTTCGAAACATTTTGTGCTTTCTTTCTTTCTCCACTTTGGGTATATTCTTTTGGCCAGTACTGTTTGACAATTTTTCTCACCAAATTGTATTTTTTCATTCAGACATGTTATTAGTAATGAATAAGAATATAGGTTCTTGATTTAGAATAAAACTAAAGTGCTAGCTCCAACTAATTACCTTCACCAGTAATTTTGTAATACTGAATTAAGTTTGCTAACTTCCATATGCCTTGGTTTATTTATACATAAAATGAGGATAATTTTCCATGGAGATAATTATGACGACATAATTGAAAGGCCTAACCAGAATGTCTGGATCAGAGGACACATTTAACAAAGTGTAGCTATTTGCATTATTTCCTTCTCAAAGTAACCACGAGAACATACAAATCTGAGAATTTATTTTTTTCTCAAAGACCATTCCACAAAGGCAATCAGCACATTTGAGTCTACATCTTATTAAACACCTTGTTCTCTGAACATAGCAAAATATATCACTTCCAGTGATTGAAATTTTTACTATAAAATTTATTGCAAAATTTCACCTTTACATTTAGGATCATAGATGTAAATACTATGGAGTCTAGGCAGTTCTAAAGTAGATTATGTAGTCTGTTGGATAGAGCATTCCTACTAAAAGCACATATCCACCCAAATTGGCTTCATAAAAACAGCAACTGTTATATTTAATTTGACCGACCTAAAGAATCTAATATGTTTGTAGACAGAATGAATACACGATACATGAATCAGCAGTTAAGTGGATGAATGGTGGAATATATATATATATACATATTTAAAAGTCAGTAATTTTTTGCATTTTAACTATGAATATTAAAATTAATATACAGTTAAAAATCAGATTATATTGAAATGTATTTTGAAAAGAATTTTGATTTCATTTCTTTGCTTTTTGCACCAACCTCTGTCCTCCATGAAAGCAGTTTATATGAATTAATTTCTACTTTATCCTTCCAGTGTGTCTTCTTTTTTAAGAAGCAGATAACTCTGTGTGTGTGTGTGTATATGTGTGTGTGTTTGTTTCACTACCTTTCTCACTCAAGCATTCGCATATTATATACAGTGCTGAAGACCTTGTTTTCTTCCCTTAATATACTCTGGTCTACATCCCAGATCTTGTATGCATACATAAATAAATCTTTAAAAAAAAAAGAAATAATTGTAAGAGATAATATTATATTACAAGATAGAGACTTTTTTGCTGTAGGTGGCGCTACCCATGCTGTCTCTTGACAAAGTCCGGGCATTGGGGGAGACTCCCAAGGAGAGGGGAGTTTCTGCATTTCCCAGAAGATCTGAATAAGGGAGTTTCCACAGCAATGCCTACTAATACTCTTCTGTTTGTTCTTGGTTAATACAAAAGTAAGTTAGTTTTAAATCAGCTTGTGAAAACCTAATTTGGACCTATGCATTGATTGGCCTGTTGTTCTTACACTTGAACTATTACAAAAGAAAGTAAAATTGCTAAAAGCTATAGTTTGGAAAGAAATATTTTGGCCCTGAGAACTATGGAGAACAAGCTGCCCTGAGCCAGCTGTGCTTGGAAACCATAGCCTAACCCCCGGGAGGGGTATGTGTTTGTGGCAGCAGTACATTTCTTGGTGTATGCAAAAGGTCAATAGTTCACAGGTTGTGTGGAGGTTAGGTATTTCTAGTTGAGTTAGACTTCTGTAGAATTAAAATAGATTTGATAAGTTACTTTAGGCCACTTTGAAGTAATTGATATATTAGCTAGATTATTTGTGTGCTAGGGACAGAGGTTGATTTAAGTAACAGAGTATAGGACAGGACTTTCATGCCCACTCCGAAATTAGTAAAGTTTAATAGGATGATTGTTACCGAATATTGTGCTGTCTTAGATAATTGATCATGCTGGGAAATGAGTTGCACCAAGAAACCTAACTGTCCCTGATGTTTTTCTTAAGGTGATCAAAGAAGTGCCCTTTTGGTATGAGACCAAGAGGGTCTATATATGTTCATGAGAAAATATGTAATGATTGTCTTTGTTTTGCTTCAATGCTTATGTTAATGTAGTCTCACCACTGCTTGCCTTAATGTATAAATAAAGAACTGCTGAGACCCTCAGGAGGAGATACTTGCACCAGATAGAGTGTCTGTGTCTGCCTCATTCCCCTTCTCCTTATCCCCATTTCGCCTACGCCATCTCATCCTTTCAGGAACTCCTGACAGGACATTTTGCTGGAGCTGGCCTTTGGCACTTTTTATATTTTAAAGTTGCACTATAGAGTATGCAATAATTTATAAAATGTGTTACTTATTAAGGAACATCTGGATTTATTGCTGATGTTTTGCAAATAATACTAGTATAGTTTTAAATAGCATTTACAAACACTATTAACAAATAATAACATTGTGCATGTATTGTTTTTTATTTATGGATGTGTGCTGCAGGCCACATTACTAGAAGTGAACTGCTGTGCCAAAAAGTAAATGCATATACAATTTTTAGAAATATTGATAAGGTTCCTTACTTTTGGATGGTAGCATTTTGCACTCCTACTAGCAATACATGAATCTGCTTTTTAACACCTGATCAACAGAAAATGTGCATAACTTTGTATTTTATATTATTCCTACCTTTGAGCTAGATTATACTTCATAGGTTTAAATGATATTTCTTAATCTTTGAATGTCTATTTCTCTTTCCCATAGTCTAGTAAAATTTTGTTATGCTCAGTCTTAAAGGTTACTTAACATATTAATGATCTGATTTCTTTTCAGTAACACAAACTGCAAATATTTTTTCAAATTTGACATTTTGTATTTAACTCGATTCCTCTATTCATTTCTGTTAGTGTAGTTTAATTCATCATTCCTTTATCAATTTTGGTTTAAAAGCTTTTGCAGTTTATAAAGGAATTTATTCCTGCATTCCATTACTTACATATTTTTTATATAAATCTGTAAGTCATACATTTCTTCTCCATTTCATTTGCTAGTATTTAACACCCCAATACAGTGTTAAATACTAACAAATATAAATATAAAGCATTTTTGTCTTTCCCAAATTTGACTATGTCTTATCTTTTCAATTAAAGACAATGCTTTCAGCAGTTCTTACCCCAAGAATGTTTGCTTGTGTCTATGCAGGAATCTCTTAAACCTGTCCCTTTCAAATGCCACAGTGGTAGCTCTCACCTTCTCCATTTCCTTTTCCTAATAAACCTGTGCATCTAAAATGCAAATAATATGTAAATACATATATAAATAAAATGCTTTCTTTTGACTAAGATAGAAATATGTGTTTTCATATTAAGCAAGAATACATTGATTTTCATCTCCTTAGGGTAAATGCCAAGAAATGCAATTGCTGGATTGTTTGGTAAAAACACGCTTAGTTTTGTAGGAAACTACCTATTGCCTTCCAAAGCATCGATATCATTTTCCATTTCTACCACAATGAATAAGAGTTCCTGTTGCTCCATTAACTATTATATTTTTGATTTGTGCCCTCTTCAATTTTTCCAATTTATGCTTCATGGAATTTGTTTCTTGTTAGGCCCTTGCATGTTTATATTTATTATGTGTCCATTGTGGAATAAACCTTTCATCATTATACAACACCCTTCCTTATTTCTATTATTATCACCATTATTATTTTTGTTCAAAGCCACCTCAACCCTTTTATGTTAACTATTGCTTGATTTTGTTCTTTCTGCTGTTAATTACTTGCTGACTAAAGAATTTCTTGTACTATTTCTCATAAGGGCAGTCTGCTAGTGGAAATTTCTCTCAATTATCAGCCTCTACTAATTGTAGCTGATTTATTTTAGCATTTTTGACAATGATTTATCCTAAGGGAATAAATTCTTCCACAGTCTGATCAAATTAAATATGAGCTCTTTTGAAGGGGCAGTCTTTGAGGCCAGTGTTTGATGATTGTTCTAAACCCAGAAAGACTCTTTTTATGTCTCTTTTCCTGGTTCTCTCCATTGAAATTTTAACTGCCCTGTGGTTTCTTGTTGCCATCATAGAACTGACAACCTCTTCTTAATTGCTTACCATCAACACCTCCATTGTTTTTTTGTCACTAACCTTAGACTTGAACTTCACTGTGCTCTCTGAAATTAAAGCCAATTTTCCTAATGAGATCTGTGAACTATGGAACTCTCTGTTCTTATGACTGTCCTCATCCCCAGGGAGATTCTGTGTTACTTCTTTTGAACTGGGATGGGCACAGAGTGAAATAATTCCTCTATAAGTGGGTCACTGAAGTAGGGGGCAGCAGCCCCTGTTCTTTTCAACTTGTCTTCCATTTTAGACTTCTCTGCCATGAATATGGTGAAGGAGGATAATTGAGATCCAGTTTATCTTCTTGCCCTGTCTGGAGTAAAATTTTTGTTATGTGATTTGGTAACTAAGTGAAAGCAGTAAGGCCCAGACTTCTCAGTTGCTTTTGTCTAAAACAGAATTTTGCAATCAGAAGCTAGTGCAATGTAGGCGTAAAACGATCATAGTGTGGCCTATTTGGGAGAAACTAGAGTGCTTGCTTAGGAACTGGGAGAAGAAAAAGAACTCCTCCCCCCCCCCCTTTTTAAAAAAGATTTATTTATTTATTTATTTATACAAGTACCAGGGTATAGGCCAGATGTGCGGGAGGGTGAGAGGATTCACCAAAGACAGAGTGGGGAACAGAACAGGCAGACTGATGAAATACACTGCTGAGGGGAGCAGTGGGCAAGACAGGATAGGTCTGCTGCACCATGTGGGACCCTCGCCAGCCGGCAGGGATTGAACCGGCGCTGCAGAGGCTGCAGAAAGCTTCACAGTGTGGCGCTCAACCACCTGCGCCACCAAGGGAGGCCCCCCACTTTTTTTTTCACTGCACTCACAGAGAGTAGAATTGCTGGGTCTCTGAGCTATGGAAAGTCAAGTATGAACAGGTGAGTCATAACTCAAATGCCACAGACTTGCTATTCATACTGAGTTTGTAAATTTTCTCAAATGAGCATTTCTCCATTTAGTGTATTCTGTAGGAAAATTTTAAGAAATTAAAAAAAATGCCAGATATGATTGTTCTTGGAGAAAATATATAGAATTCATCCTGTGACCATTCGGGAAGTGTTTCTTTATAGTATATCTTTTTTATCATCAGAGCCAATGTAATTCATACTGGGATAATATGGTCTGTGAATGTTTGGCTGAATTCACCTACACAGGCACTGATCCTTCTCTCTGCCAATTGTACCTTAACTTGCTTGCCCTTCCTCTCATCAGCACTCTCTTTAGTGTTCCAAGAAGATTAAGGTAGTAAATAGCCAATGGCCAGTTAGAGAACATGGGAGGTTTGCTTTTATGAAAAAGGAGGATTTTCCTGGCTGTACGTAAAATGACCTGTACACACCCTGGAAAACTTTGAAGTTTTTATTTCCTTTGTATGAGTATCTGGAATAGTTGCATTGCTGATATTGATATTCACAGCCTTTTCTTTTCTTGTTCTGGAGGTTCTTGTACCCTGTGGTATAAATAAATATATATATATTATATATATATATATTTTGTTTACTATTCCCCTGTGATTCTTTTGTTTTTCTCTTCCTCCACTTTACCCTATTCATGCCACCAAAGCTTGTACTCACCTTTAAGATAATTTTTGAGAAACTTTCATTTTTTATGGAAATTACTTAAATTTATCTCACTTAGAGTCTATTTTGGGAAAATTCTTTTCTCTGTGAAGTCCTCCACTTCTTAGAGGATTTTTCAATTTACTTGTATATTTGTTTAATATAGATTCATATTTTATCTTAATCAGCTTTTTCCATGGTTGATTTTCCTTTTTCACGTTGTTTTATATTTATCTTTTCTCTTTTTTAATTAATTGGATTAAATGATTTATCAGCTTAGTCTATCTTTTATAGAGCACCAACTTTTACATTTTTCATTAATCATAAGCTCATTTTACTTATTCATTACTTGCTAATTTCATATTTATTATATCATTCTTTCAAATTTTTTCAGTATAATTTTTCATTTTTTATTTGAGTATTTAACTTTTACTTAAATTTTATATAAATAATTAATGCTATACATTTTCCTGTCTTGCATTTTAAAGGTTATAGATTTTTAATTACTTTTATTATTATTGTTTTTAAAGTTACTTTTGACATTTCAGCTTGCATTTCTCCTTTAACTGATGAATTTTTTTTCCACTGTACAAAATTATTTTGCTTTTGACCTTGTTGTGCTTTATTATTATGATAAGAGATTATTGTTAGTATTAATCTTGATTTATGAAACTTTGAATTTGCCTTTGCAGACTAATGTATGGTCAGTTTTCATGAATGTCTTATTTATATATTTGAAAATGTATATTCACTATTTTGGGGTGTCAAATTTAATATGTAATCACCCTATGTAGATTTTTACTGATTTTTTATATCATTTTTTTTAGAGTCTCTGTATCCCCAGAATTTGTTCTGAGATCTCAGATCAAATTTGGGAAAAGCCTGGAACAGAACTAAGCAGTGATTAAGTTCAATCACAGTCTTCTCTGAGTTCCTTCCCTGTTTCCTTGATTCCCAACATTTGCTTTCTTTATAAAATTAATTTGTTTTTATTTTTAATTGCTTCCACCAACCACCTGTCCCCATACCCCATCTGCCTCCATATACCACCCCCAACCTATTTTTTCAATGTCTTAACTTATTTTTGTCTAGTTGCTTGTATTGGATTGCGAATAGCACGTGTATGATTCATAGTATTCTATATTTCCATTTGTTTATTCTTGTATTTCCTGTGGTTTCTAATTTTGGAAAAAAGCACTCTGAGATTTTATGTACAGATGCCTTATTCAATAAATTAGCCATATTGCATTGAATTGTTATAATCTTGCCTGTATCATCTGTCATTTTATTCTTTTCTTTACCTATTTTCAGTGTATTTGTCTTATTCTCACAAGTGGGAAATAAAAATTGATATTGCTTTTTTTAAATTCTTCATAGGATCTGTTTTAGGATTTCCCTAATTAAAGACTAACATATATAATTTGTGGTTTGATGATAAAGAAATGTTGCCACAAAATAATGTGAAATTTGTTCATAATATCTTCACTTAATATAAACTCCAAATTTGGTTGCATATTAGATAGCATATGTTTAAACCACTGAACTGTTTGTATACATAGCCAATTGGTCCAAATATCCAGATAAACCCAAATATCGAATTTGGTACATCAAAATGCATTGCAAATGTGTGTACTCAAGATTCAAAAGTCACAGAAACACTGCCAGATTCATTCAGTGCAGAGATTAAAATGAACTTCTGATCTCACTCTTTGAAATATGGGCATTCCACTATAATTACCATCAAAATCATGGTAATAGTCAGATTGACACTTCAAAAGAAATACCTCTGGCTTCAAAAATACTTGGCAACAAGCACTTTAAACATAGTGTTTAAATAGAAATCTTACTAGAATAGATTATCTCTTATTTTTTAAAGTTTGTTTTTAAAAATTGACTTTCTGTGAGAAACAGAGGCATCTGACTTTTTTAAAAAAAGATTTATTTATTTATGCATACAAGAGCTGGGGTACAAGCCAGAGATGCAGGGGAGTGAGAGGACTCACCGCAGACAAATTGGGGAATAGAACAGGCAGACTGACTGAAAAACACTGCTGAGGGGAGCAGCAGGAGAGTCAGGAGAGGTCTGCTTCACCATGCGGGTTGCTCCCTGACTGGGCAGGGATTGAACTCATGCTGCAGAGGCTGCCTATTTGCTTCATAATGCAGTGCTTAACCCCTTGCACCACTAGAGAGGCCCTGCATCTGACTTTTTAAGCAAAAGATGTAGAGGTACAAAGAGAGTCGCCCTCATTTTCAGAGATAAAACTAAACCAAAAATTGGTGAAAACTTCAACAGCTATTCTATTGAACGTAGTATTGGGAAAATTCAGACACTGAAAGCAAGAAAGACTATATATTAATTTGCTTTGTTTGTTTTTCTACAACTAAGTTATTTGTGTTAAAGTATCAAGACCTACTTACCTTAGCTCACTGGAATCAAAATAGGTTTACTAAATGCCACTGGTGATCCTATTAGAACCCTCCTTAATTATTTGGGTTCAGTGATATATCTATATCTACATATCATTGATATATATATATATATCATCCATATTAGTAATCAGAATGTCAAAGTAAGTTCATTAAGTGTACCACATTCCTCTCAGTGTCTATGATAGCAAACTATCAAACTTTTTTTCAAAATCTGACTTACAATACTTACTTGCAAATAACCACACATTTCCTCATAACATTTGTATGTGAAAGATGAATGTTCCTTTTCCTTAAAATATTCTAATAATTTTATGTTAAATTATTTTCATTATTTGACTTTCTACCTTTTTTTATCCCACATCTTCTGATGAGGATTAAGTTTAAATGCCAATGGATTTTTCTTAAATGTTGAAACTATAATGCCTATACTTAAATGTGATAAAGACTGGTGATTCCTCAGGCTTAGGTTATAACAGTGGCATTTAGAATAATTTGAAATACAGACTTTGAAGATTATAAAAGATGAAAAGGATAATTATAATGTAGCAAGTAAAGAGTGGAGAATAATATTTGGCTGAAAATTACTGAGGAATAAAATCATAGTAAATGTGAAAACATTTCAGTGTAAATGGAGAAACAGATTGGATAAAATCTTTGATGATTGAATAGACATTAAATGAACCCCTAATATGTGCTTAGTGCTATGCAATATGAGTTTTTGTTTCATTTTTTTATCCAAAATATGTTATTTTTTAGAAACTGCTGTATGCTTAGGACTATACTGAATATCAACACCGATGAGAAAATAATGAACTCACTCAGGCATGACACTTGCATTTACATAATTTATAGGCTAGTTGAGGAGACAGACATTAATAAAACAGACAGAGAAATATATATAAAACATATGTAATATATATGTATATATAAAAGACAACAATGTTAAGAGATAAGAAGCACACGATCTCCAAAACATTAATAGGTCTGGATTAAACAAGTGCAGTAGCAATCAGGACAGACTTCCCTAAGAATGTTTCAGTAGGGCTGAGATCTTAATTTCAGCAAGGTTGAAATAGAGTATTCTAGTAAAAGGAATAGCATGTACAAAGTCTCATGGCTAATGAGAGTAGAGCAATACAACACATTGGAAGAACTAATCAAGACTAAGAGTGCTTAGTGGACAGAGTTTGTTAACAGCCAGCTCAGAAAAGACTGAAAAGTTCAAATTCAGAGACTGAAAGTTCAAGTTAAATAGTTTTCCCTTATCCAGTGGTAGACTAGAAATAGCTTACAATGTTCTCTGTGGTCAAATGTCTATAATTTTTTTTCAACCTTTATACTCAGTGATGTTACAATGCTTAGCCTGAAATTAATCTCCTTCAGAGTAAATGTTACATACTAGGGATCTTTATCTCCCAAACCTCCCCACACTGATTGTCAAACATTTAATAGTATAACTACCGCCATGTTTCTAACAATGAAAACCAAAAATTTTTACAGCTGAGGTGGGGCTAATAATGTTGGAAATGATAAAATTTACATTTTGAAAGAAAATAGTGCACTAGGTTCAGGATAAGGAATGCTTTGCAATGGAGAGTGAATTCAGAGAAAATCAATAAAGCTATTAGTATTCAGATACAGAGATGATGGTAGTTGGGCAGGGGTTTGGAGTTAGATTTAAAAGAGATTTTCAACCTTGTCTTTCTCTCTTTTTTCAAATTAAATCAAAAGTAGATACAAGTAGTTGTGGGCACAGTGGTGATGATTTTATGATTGCAACTGGTAAATGTAAATAATGTAAAACAAGTAGGTTAAATGTGGACATGATGTTAGGTGAATCCTTAATATAAAAGCTTATGTCATCCACCAAATAATCAGATGCTTGGGTGGAAATTAAATAGGTCAAATAGACTCTGAAGTTTTAATAGAAGAGAATTCTGGAGGGTGATAGGTCCAGTAAGGATTGGGAGTTATGTGAATAGACATCATAGACTTCAAAACAGAAGTAAATTATGTTAAAGTAGAAGCAGGAAACAAAGAAAATGCTGGCTTGTTCTTAATCCATAAAGTGGGAGGAGCATCCTTAGAGGAATCGGGAAAGAAGAGGTGCCATTAGGAAGAAAATTAAGAGGAAAAAAAATACTCAATTCAGACAAATGTGCATTGGAAAAAAAAAATATTGAGGGTATCTCCATGGCAGCTAAGTCCTGGCCAAATTCTCCATTTCACTTTGAAGCAAAGGCTTTCAGAATCTGTCCAGTGCTTGGCACATTGAAGGCTGGGAAAAGGGACAGCCATTATTGAAAATTGGCTGGGAGGATATGCAGGTGGAGAGAAGAAAGACAAATGAGCAGCTGAAAACACTAACGAAGTGTTTTGTAATGAGGTAGTAGCTAGGGCTTAAGAAATACTGTTTTACATTTCCCCAGATGGTGACTCCAAGAATGAAAAGTGATTACTGTTACTTCCTTTACCATCCTAGGCAATTCTTTCTAAAAGCTCCTTCTGCAAACATATCTAAACTCCAGTATTCTACTAGTGGGAATTTTTATAGACACCTTTACATTTGACTTTGCAGAATAAGATGACATACCATCAATTAGTAGAACAGGCAGTATCCTTGGTTAGCATTTACTCTGTTAGAATCACAAGTTTTATGTCTGGCACATCCTTTAGATCCCACTAAATGATACATTCTGCAGCCTTCTTGTTGAGTACTAATTTTTACATTAGAATTGTTTCAGTATTTTAAGATCAAATAATAGTATGTAGCTGTTTTGAATTAAAAAGTTGTATTGTTTAAGTATGGATACCAAATGTCACAAAATATTTAATTAGTGTATTTCACAATGTCATATTTACCTCACAAAATTGGCCAGAAATGCAATGTTATAACTACAAATACTATTTATACTTTTTTTTCCTTTTGTAAATGACATATGTGTATGTGTGCATATAAATGTATATGCATGCATACAAATGTGCATATTTACAGAGATGGTTGATAGATATGAAACAACACCCTGAGTTCTTTACATTAGATTTTTCCATAATTGCCTTAACAATAGTAGAAAAAACTGCAATAGACATTTTAAGTATGCACTATTTTTTTAAATATTTATTTATGCATGTAAGAGCTGGGGTACAATCCAGAGATGTGGGTGGTGAGGGGATTCACCAGAGACAGAGTGGGGAACAGAACAGGCAGATTGACTGAAGTACACAGCTGAGGGGAGAAGCGGGCAAGTCAGGAGAGGTCTGCTGAGCCATGCGTGTTGCTACTGGCCGGACAGGGATTGAACGCATGCTGCAAAGACTGTGATTGCTTCATAGTGCAGTGCTTAACCCCTTGTGCCACCAGGGAGGCCCTAAGTATGCACTATTTTTAAAAAGTAGTAAGATTTATTAACATAAGCCTTACAGAAAAATTTTCCTCTGCAGACTACAATAATTTTTGAAAAAAATATGAATGTCTTTCAGTAGGACTTTTGGTTTTATTTTTTTATTTTTTAACTTTTCCTTTTTCTCTAATAATTATATAACTCAATTACTAAGCTGATATTATAAAAGTTGGCTATACTTGATTATGTAAATATTTCTTCAAAATTTTTTATCCTTTTATGTAGTCCCAGGTACATAACAAAATCTATACAGGTCTGTTCCACACAGCACAAGTTGTTTAATATAAAATTTGTAAGACATTTTAATGGGATAAATATTTTTAGACAGTAATAGTTAATTTTAAAGAGGGAACCTTACTGAATATTGATACATAGTGTTTGATACACTGAACACCATTTTTAGTAGATGTCTCTAAATATTTCTTCCTATAAAAACATCTTGCTAAACAACATTTGTATCTATACATATAGGAGACCTCCTAGGAACATGTTCCTGAAGGATTGAGATATTGTACAGTAAAAATAGCAGTGATTTCTTTTTGGCCGTATAGTCATGGCTAATTAATTACTTTTTAAAAAAAATATATATTTATTTATTTATACAAGCACTGGGTACAGTCAGAAGCACGGGAGGGCAAGAGAATTCACCAGAGCCAGAGCGGAGAGCAGAGCAGGCAGACTGATGAAGTACACTGCTGAGGGGAGCAGCAGGTGGCAGGAGAGATCTGCGCGCTATGTGGGACCCTTCTCTGGTGGCCGGGGAGCAGCTGGGGCTCGAACCGGCGCTCTAGAGGCTGAAGGCAGCTTCACAACCCAGCGCTCAACCGCTGTGCCACCAGAGAGGCCCCGCTAATTAATTACTTTTAACTTTAATTTTGTTTTTTAAATCTTCTACATTTCTACTTGTTTGGTAAAGTTTATTATATAAGATAATAATTTAATAAATCAATCAAAATGCCTTCTGAAGTTCTTTGTTATCTAGAGCACACTTAGTAAGTTTCCTATAATGTTTCTTATAATGTTAATTTACATAATTAAAACCAGCAATTCTGTTGCTCCTATGTTTCAATATTATCCACAGCCAAAATATTCCCAAACCCTTTAATCCTCGCATGTACTACAATTTTTACTATCATAGGGATGTATTAATATGTAAATTCTTGAGCTACCATACATCAAGAATTAGAATATCCTGGAGAAGGCCTACCCGTCTGTTAAAAAAAAATGGCAAAGAAAAAACGAATCCAAAACAAAGCCTAGAAATCTGACTGCAGAACTGAGGAAACCAGCAAGATATAGTGGGGGAGGGGGTTCATTTGACTGCAATTAAGGTTTAGGGTGCTTTGGTGGTGGGCCTCTTGTGGTAACATTCATCTGATAATGTGTAAACCTTTACCCTAAGGCATGTAAAGTGTTGTGAATCAACTTTATCGCAATACAAATTAATACTATTTTTAAAAATCCCCATTCTTGATAATCTTTATAGTCAAGCTTGTTTGAAAATACAGCCTTACAGGATATTCCAGACTCCAAACCAAGTATCCTGCAATCCTATTGTCCTTGTATCACAGGCCAACTTGTTCCTGGCTTCTTGGGAATACGGAAACTCATACTGATGAATTCTTGTCAAGCAAGTTGTGGGAGAGAATTCAAGGATCATCAAGTTAACTGGTGTGATCACCTTTATGATAGGAGTGGGGTTAGAATGCTACAGGTTGGTGAAGAGGAACGATTTCTTAGGTCTCCAACATTTTCATTCCCTAAGTGACATTTCCTTCCAAACTCTGTCTTTTTCTTGTACTGGCCTATGATCTGATCTGTGAACCTTCCTTCAAAAATCTCTTTTGACCTCTGATTTTTTTATAGCAATGTGACCTTCTGATTCCATTTTGTGATTCCTTTCTTAGTGTAGGTTTAGAACACTAGACCATCAAAATGAATTCTCCCAAACTTTTTTTGCTGAATGATTTAAGCTGTCTGTTCTGAACAGAGAGAGAGTAACAACAGTGAGTTGACTTCTACAGGGGAACACCTTAATTGATCTCCATGTTCTTGCTGACCAGATCCATTGAATTCTTATATAAATATATAGTATCATACTGTAATGAAATATATTTAAATGAATTCATTGCACATTAGTTACATGTAGCTTATTTTAATATTAATTTATGGAAATGAGCCAGAGAACAATTTCTATTAATGAAATACCTAAACTATACAACCTAGTTCCCAGCAGTACCTAGAGGTCACTGAAAAATAAACTCTCTGTTAGCAGTATCTTTCAAATATACTATGTTCACTATATGAAAAACAAGTGTTTCATGGACATAATTCTAGCTAAAAAGTACTATATTTTATCAGCTAAGCACAAATAAAATTATGTTATTTATATTTAGTTTGCCATACATCAGAGAACAGCTCTATATGTGATTCTAATGATAAAAAAAAATAAATGTGATTATTATAAAGAACAAATCATATGTATTGATAACTACTTAGAGATCAATATTTTAAGCTTTTTAGGCATATATTGTAAAGCACTTTAAAATCAAATAGTCCTATTTTTAGAAACTGACTCTGCTGTTTTCTAACTGTTTGCCCTTTGAAAAAATAAAAGCTTTCAAACCCTGAGCACTAAATAGGAATCCACATTGGAAGGACTTATCCTAGTCCGTTTTAACTTCTATAATGATTGCTATTTTGAAGTGTTTATAATTTCCCATTTTTTATGCTATTTGTATGTTTGTGCTTAAGATTTACTTATTTAAGCACAAATATTTAAGCATAGTTTAAAATTTTATAAATCAGTGCTTCATAGCCAACCATTTTTAGCTGATAAAATAATTCATCAAAACTTATTTGAGTATGTTATTGTCTTTTGATATTATTTTATAAAAATTGTAAATAGAGCATAAAATACTGATTCTATGTAAATGTATTTGAGGGGAAAACAGAAATCAAGTACTTTTAAAGTGACAAACTTTGTCATTTGTCATCATTTTGACATTTATTGAAAGAAATTTGCTTGAATTTATTTGAGGGAATGGAACAGATCAAAATTTGAAAATGAAAATATATCACCAAAGCGTCTAACAGTAATTTTTATTACACAGAGGACTGAAGAGTTGTTTAAAATTGTGGAATTTTTAAAAAATAATTTAAATAGTTCACAAGTCTGTTGAGCATTTTGTTTGGAAAAACTAAAAAAATAGTTTGGGGCCTCCCCTGGTGGCTTAGCGGTTGAATGCTGGGGCTGCGAAGCTGCCGGGAAGCCTCTGGAGTGCCGGTTCAATCCCTGGCCACTGGCGAGGGTCCCACATGGCACGCAGACCTCTCCTGCCTCGCTCACTGCTCCCCTCAGCAGTGTATTTCGTCAGTCTGCCTGTTCTGTTCCCCGCCCTGGCTCTGGTGAATTCTCTCACACTCCCGTGCTTCTGACTGTACCCGGTGCTTGCATAAATAAATAAACAAACAAACAAATAAATAAATATTCTTTAAAAAAAAGAAAGAAACATCTGAAATAAATAAATAAATGAATGAATAAATAGTTCTAATCCTTTATTAATAGAATAAAATATATTTAAAATTCTCTTAAATTCTGTATATTATTTGTAACAAAAATATTAAATTCAAATTATTATTTCTTGTTCCTCAACCACTTAACAAAAGTCTTCATCAGAAAGTATTTTTTGAAGGTTATATCAAATTATTTTCTGATGTCATTTCAGGGAAACTGAAAAACAGAAATTGAGGCAAAAAAAAAAATTCCTTTAGTAATTTTTTTGTTTGCAGTTCTCTATTATGTCTGCATATATTTGAAATTCTTGGGAAAATATGCATTTTACACCATGGCTTAAGCTTTTGGAGTTAGTAATTTTAGTCCGTTGGGAAAATTTATGACCCCAACCCATAACATATGTCTTTCCTTGCTTTTTTACATTTCCCTTTCAGTGATATTTTCTTTAGAGTCTGAAATTCCTGGCAATGCATGTAAAGGCATCTTATAAAAATAGTTTAAAGTGTTTGATAAATATTGGTTGTTAAGTAGTTTTTTTTTAATATAAAAAACAAACAAAAAATAAAAGCAAAATATGCCCAGGTCATTTAGATAGGGTGTTGTATGTGTACCCTATGTCAAACTTATAACAGCTAGACTTTGAGTAATTAGGTAATTATCTGAGAATATGCACTATTCTGAAAGAATATAAATGTTTCTCTCACTTTAATAGGCCTATAAATTTATCATATAAATATATATGATATGTTCATGTATATGCATATATATGCATACCAGACAAGGATATAATCCAATCTAGCACAAATCAAATGTTATGCCTTTTCACACAGAAATAAAATTTTTCCTTTTCCACCCCCTCAGAAATTAACAAGTTGTGATGAAAGGATCAGAATGTTCTTTCACTGTGGCTGAGATCATAGAGAGGACTATTCTGCTCAATCCTGGCACCAACTTGCTCTTCTTACAACCACATATACATCCCCACAATGTTAGGAACTGCTGGGAAACATTGTCCACCTGTACCCTCCCTCCTTCACACATTGTTTTGCTAGTCTCTGAGTCATCTGAGTCAGAACAAAGGGGATAAATAAACAAGTAAACCTTGTTCCACTATTTGTCTAGAGTTGACTATCTTATTTGTGAAGTGAAAATCCTATAGCCCCTACAATTCTACTTTGTTCTGTCTTCCACCTCACCACCTGATAATTCTTTTGATATTGACCAGCTCATCTCTCACAATGTGATGGCTCAGAGGGAGAAGAAAAGGTCTTCTTCCTACAGCTCTTCCTGTTGGATTATGATTAAATTGGCTTAATGTCTCAAGATATTAAATGGCAAGTTTACATTAAAACCTGACATCAGTTTCCTGTGTTCATTAATTTCCCTTAAGTGGAACCGAGTCTAAGAAGATAGTTTTATATTCTTCATGAGGTACTGTGGCTTATCTCCCAATATAAATCAATATATTGATTTTTTGATACATTGAGCTCCACAGTAAAAACTGAAATGCTTGCAACCTCATACCTTCATTATGCAGACTAATAAGAAAGGCCCTACATCAAAATGTCCCTACTATTTGTTCTAGGAAATTGTTGTGTAAGAAGACTTTAGGCCACTGAATACTCTATTGTTAGCCTTAAGAACTCCCCCAAATCCCATTAATCCAAATAATGTACCATTAAGCCACTTTTCTTTTCAGGAGAATCAGCTCACACATCTTGATAGAGCCTTGCTTGGACAACTGATGACTCCATTAAACTAACTTGCTTGTTTATCAAACATTTATTCATCAAGACTATATTCTCATCGTACTCATCAATCATAAAAACTATTATAATACAATGTTTGGTCAATGCCAATCAAATACAACTTGGCAAAATTCAGCTTACCATATTCCAACCAAAAACCTTAACGCCGGTGATGATACCCCTTAACCACCTCGTCTAAGTAACTGTAACTCTCAGTCAAGGTGGGATGTTCCCTTATGACAATCATAAGGTCAACAGATTATTATGGTGGTTTTCTGAGATGAAATCAATACATTTATTTCTGAATCATGATTTTGTTAGTATGGATAACTATGCTTAGGCCAATCATAAATAATGAAACTCAGTTCTTTTTTAACAGTAAAAAACTGAATCTAAATTTTTAAAAATAAAGAAAAATCCACAATAAACTTACATGGAATACCCTGTTTTAGATCTTATCTCTCAAATTGTTTTATGTGATCATAGTTTTATCATGTTCTTCAAGGACAGAAAAGAAAATTATGGAAATTTAGGTGAGATTTTATAGAAACATTTTCTAAATATTAGAGTCTGTGAAGCCTAACTAACACCAGAATAAATTTAGACAGAGTATAAAACCAAAGCATCTCTTTTGCTTTAAGTGAAAGCTTCTTGCCAAGGGAAGGGAGATAACATTTTAAAATCTTTTTATGACCTAGCATTACTTTTACATATATGGCTATGGACACTGACCATTGAATTAAATAAACTAGCAGTTATGACAAATATGCTAAGTTTTATCTACAGTAGATTTTGAAGATATTTTGACAGTCTGGTCATTTGTTATTTATTTGTATCATACTCTAACATTCTTTATTTAGATTCTGATAATATAAAGCACATGCTATAGTAATATCAATTACCTTAATATCTCATCTCTGAATATTTTACTTCTTTATTGTCCTGGAGACTTATTATATAGTGTTTCCTTTGGTAAAAAAAAAAAGATGCATTTTTACTGTGTATTTATATGTTTGTTCTCTCTAATACACTAGAATCCTGTGATTTCTGAATCTAAAATATTAAGAGGGCCATGTGAATAAGAAGGATCTTACTTATTTGTTAATTGATATTGCTTTTAAATTCTCCGTTATGTTAAGGAGTTGTAGCCCCATGCTCTGGTCTGTCTTTAGAAAATCAATCAAAACAAAAATATTTCCTTTGGTCTTTGTGAGTAATTTTCCTTGACAAAGAAAATTAAATTATTTTTATGTCTTTTATCCTCTTTGAAAAACTAAAATAATATGAGAGTGGAGACTCAAGCAAATGTTTTATTAACTTTGTTTGGATCACCACTGATTTAATTTGTTAATAAATTGCTAGAAATATTTGGACTTATTAATGAGTTATATATTGATCAGTTTACATGAGTGGTATGTTGTGTTGTTTTGCTAGAATAATATTGTAGTCTTGAAGTCTGTTGCTAGGAATTCACAGCTTCTACCATCTGCTTCTGTCTTCTGAGTATAGAAACATAATCAAGACTGTGTGTGTGCGTGCATGCACACTTGTGCCTGTGTGTCTATATATGTGTGTCTATGTGTGTTTAATTCTAGTGGGGGCAGAGAGATAAAGTGAAAGGAACCTAATCTGAATCTTTTTAAATCAATACTAAACATGTGGAGAACAAAAGGGACACAATCATTTTCATACATTAACTACTTTGTAAATGAACACATTTTGAAATACTCTCCAAAAGAAGAGCAAGCATTGGAATACCAGTTCTTTCTCTGCTTGTTAATTAAATATTAGAACCTTATTTTCTATTTATGGAATAATGCTTCTTCTATGAATAGCCTTTTTAAAATTAAAAAAAGGCTTACCTTAATGAGGTTTATTATGTTCTCTCAAAGAATACCTATCATCTTATATCCCAACCTTCTTAGCTCAATTTGAGACCATGTCCTAGTCTCAGGAAGTCTCATACTGTGGCAAGTTGCCTTAAAATAACCAAATTATATCCCATTTTGACTCTCTCCTATATCTCAGGGGATAAGTCTAGTAATTCTATATAAGAGAATCTCTGAAAGCAAGTTCTCGGTTGACTTTTTACAGTGAGAGATATTCAGTGTTCTACTGAGTAGAATCCACTGTTACAAGAGGTAGCAATAGGCACAGGGGCTTTGCAGACCATAGACATGAGGTTTCCTATCATGCTCAACAGTCTGCCTCAGCTTTCTTTGGTCTTCCCTCTATGGAGTCTTCCGAATGCCCCACACTGAATATTTTCCTGCATGAACTGCTTAGAATTCATTGGTGAGTAATTGACCTCAGATACTACAAATATACCTGCAGAGATAATTTTTCACTCTGATTTCTTCTGAGCACTCAAAAGTAATAAGTCAGTTATAATATTACCTATTCTGCTGAATTAGGCAATTTTAATTGTTTGTTCCTAACAGATACCTAAGTAAAATGTAATAGTGTATTTTTTATGTAGAATTTCACCAATATATTTAAATATTAATTCTGACTATGGTATATTGAAACTAAATTAAAAATCATTAAAAAGTCAGTATTGATACTGGTATTATATAGCTTAGTCCATAAATAGATTCTCCCTGTTATATTTGTAACTATTGATGGATTAATGAATAGTGATAATCCTATCATGTTGCTTTTAGCTGAACATACCAGTATTACCAGAACTGTGCCTAAAGCTCACTCAATATTCATAGTAAGCACCATTTTTTCCCCAAAAATTTATTTCAATTTATGAGGAATAAAGTATAAATAAAATAACTAAGTAACATTCTTACTGGGCCCCTCCTTATGTCACAGGTATTGTGCTTCTCATATCTTAGTTTATTTACATGACAGTTAATTTAAATGATGGTTGCTGCCACTCTGATTTTACAAGTAAAGAGGTAACTCATTTTCCACATTCAAAAAGCTAATTGGATTTAGGACCAGAAGCCAAGTTCTGTGTATTCTGTGTCTTACTTCCTCAATAGCAACATGTTCTCTTATATGGTTTTCTATATTTGCCATAAAATTTTGGAAAAATGATTAGCATATGCATATGTCTGTTATTTTTTTCTGGATATTTAAATGAAATACAACATTCAAACATTGACAGAAAAAAATATTGCATTATAATTATTTGCTGTTAAATTCAAGCAAGGAAATGACAAAATCCAGACTTTATTTTTTAAATCCTGATGTGTTCCAGAGCAGGATATTTAGTCATTGAATTATATAACTGAGAAGATTAGTAAAGTTAAAGGCAATTTTACTGTAGACCAGGGTATTTCATGGTTGTATATTGACTAAGTAACTGATACCCTGGGGGTTGAATTGTCACAGGTCACCTTAACCAAAAGTAGTGGAGTAGAAGAGTTACTTTTGTTGGGAAGTTCACAGACATATTAGTCACTCCTCTGGGACTCATTATACATTAGGACTTATCCCACACAGAGTCAAAAGAGGGGAAATTAAAGATGAATAGACTTAAGAGGCAGAGTCTCTAACCAGGAAGAAATTTCTGGGGGAATTTGTGGGATTTGGGGTGAATTAGTGCTGCTGGATGACAAGAATAATTTTTATAACATTCTTTTGATGAGGCAAAGATTCTTAAATTGACCTAACTGAGTAAAGATCTAAGAAAAATCTTCTGTGACTTGGTAAGAAATTATAACATAAATTTCTATACTGAAAATTATGAGCATTCATGTTAGAGATTTAACACCAGCCAGTTTCTTTGAAATATCCATTTTAGTTCCCTACTAATAATTTAATAGAAATATTAAGAAGCAACTCAAAAGGCCATCTTCAACTGGCAGCAGATATTCAACAGTTGCTGTAGAGAACATGGTCCTTGCTCTGTCTGGACTAAGTGTAGCAGGCTCATGGGGGACACAAAGAATTCTAATTGGCTTCGATTGTGACCTAGTGCTTTAGAAAATGCCATTTGCCAATCCATAGTATCCACTCTGAAGATAACTTTGAAAATTATACTGAGAATGGCAAACTTCTCTTTTGTTTACACAATGAGCTAGCAGAATTAGGGAATTCATAAAAAGGAAGAGAAGTCTGCTAAAGCCTAACCTTGATGAAAGATGAATCAATAGTTTGTAATTATGCCTCAAAGCCAAACTGAGTCAAAGAGATTTTCTATATCAATACATTCATGAATGCACATACATATTTTAACTAGCTATTTATAAATTTGGACCTTACCAATTACAGTGTACCGTATACCTGTAGCCTATCTTTTAACCCATTGTTCTTCTTAGTCATATGATCGGTCTATTTGGAGTAGATGGATGATGTCAGAATATTTCTCTGAGACTCTTGTCTATAATTTTATTATCTGTGGACTCAGTTCCTTTTTATGAGGGCTGAGAGAATTAGAATCTAGAATATCTAAGCTTCTTCCAGTTATACCAGTGCTGTGGCTTCATGATTATATACATTGAAAAAAATATTTTATATGTCTTCTATTGATAAAAACTATAAAGATGTGGGAAAATTAAGATTGTCTATGTATTTGTTTTCCTGAGTGGTTGTAATGCTCTACAAAAAAGTAGGAAAACAATGACTTTATTTTTGGAATTGAATTAAATTCTATTTTCTTGGAAAGTAACTTTAATTTGAAATCCATTGCATTCATTAAGGCCTGGGCTAAAAGCCAGAGAAATGATAAGTTTCTTCCCAGTATCTTCTCTCTCTCTTTCTCATTCTTCTTCATTCTCTCTCATTCTTTCTCATCACACCCACACACCTACACACGTACACACCTCCAAGAGCCCTCTATGATGTGCATATTGTTCAAGGACCCTTATATGTCACATTTTCCAGAACTTCTGATCTACCAAAATACTCCTATTTCTAAAATTCCTTGTTCATTCCAATATCTCCATCAGCAAAACTTAACATATAAATTTCAAATTCAAAGTAAGAGGTACTTTTCTATTTTTCTAAGATGACATCACCTGAATGAAGAGAATGTTTTTAAGTATTTTATCAGTTATTTATTTACAAATGTGAAGAACCTGTTTCTAGGAGAATCTTTTATAAAACAACTTTTATCACAAAGGAAAAATTTTTCTAATGCCTATCATACTCCAGTGCAGCAAATTTCTGAATTATTTCATGTTCCATAAGATAGAGCTATGTATCAGAATAATCAATTTGTAATGTCAAGATTGAGGCATTACCACTCATTGAAATAAAATCAAATAATTTTGAAGTTCAAAAATTATTTAAGCTGTAAGCAAAAATCTACTTTGAAATATGAAAACTCAAATTAAACTGAAGCATTAAACATCTGTGACCTAAATTATTAAAAAAATATATGTAAGATAAAACAAGATTTAAGGATGGCATGTGGGACATTTCAAGGGCTAAAGAAAAACACTTTATATTGGTAGCAAATCACTGGATATAAACCAAATTGCAGTTTTATCAATTAATGTATTGTAAAAGTGGATTCCTGATATACAAAATTTTGAACTGTCAAGTTTTATCTGCTTTCAGGATGTAAACATGACTGTAGGTAGTTGTCCAAAATTGTAGTAGCTTTCTTTATAGAAAAGATTTTACTATAGACTAGGCTCACATACAAAAATAAATAAATAAAAATGTAGGCAGTATGATACATTATCAAGATCACTGAGTTCAAATCTTAAAACATATTTTGCAAGACATGACCTCACAACTAAAGATAAGAGTCACTTTGAGTTAAGTCAAATAAAATTTCTGGGACTCAATGTTCTCATCTGTAAAATAAGAAAAATGTTCTAAATGATTTATAAAACACTGATGGGTAAAAGTGTTTTTGATAACAGAATTTCAAGATGGTTCAGTTGAGAACATGATATTTGATAGCAGACCTACATACTAAACTTTTGATACATCTTCCAATGTTGGAAGGATGATTCAAAACCTAAAACCTCTGGATTTGCCACATTTTTCTAAAACCCTGAATAAGGCATTCACTAGTCAAATTTTATGATAAACAAATTGAAGTGAATTAGACTATTTTCAATAATCCCAGCTCTCTAAAACCAGTGGCAATTAGAATTACATGGGAAGTCTGTTAGAAATGCAGATTGATTATTGAAGCCTATTCCTACAGTTTCTGATTGGTAAGTCTTTGGAGAGTGCAAGATGCTTTAATTTTAATGATTGTCCTAAGATATTTTGATCCAGATATTATAATGGTTCTACCTGGTACCTTGTGAGTATCAGGCATATAGTAAATGTTCAATAAATCTTTCTTGAATGAATGAGTGGCTGATTATATAAATGAACAAATAAGTATATTAAAAGTAATCTAATCTACTCTAAACTTTTTTTCCTGGTAGACTAGAGATATTTCATAACTCAGAATTCCATTTTATCAAGAATAAATCTTCCATGCTCTTGTGTTCCTCAATGTGACTGGCAAGCTGTCCAGCTTCCCCTATCCTTTCAAAATTTCAAAAATGCTTAGGCCAAGAGATCAAGTGATTGGTTTAATTTTATTTTGTCAGTGAAATATGGTCTCTCCCTGATGTCAGATAGATAGAAATACAACAATAAATTGCTGAAAGTAAAAGAAAACAGAGAGAGAGAGAGAGAGAGAGAGAGAGAAGGGGGGAGGGCTTAGCCAGCCTTCAGAAGCAATTACCAATTTTCTTCTGAATCTTAAGTCAAGTACCTTATTTAACTGCTTATCCTCAGGCTTTCTGTGCCACTAGGTCTCAGAATAGTTCCACGCCTAAAGTCGTCCAACAAATTATTCTTTTTGTTTGTTTAGAGTAGTACTTCTTGATTTCTGACATTTAATTAAAACAAATGAGATATAATTTTAGAACTAGAAATAAAAGTTACCTCTTCAAGGGCCTCCCTGGTGGCGCAGCCGTTGAGCGCTGGGTTGCAAGGCTGCCCACAGCCTTTGCAGCACCGGTTCGATCCCTGCTGCTCCCCGGCCACCGGAGGAGGGTCCCACAGGGCGTGTGCAGACCCCTCCTGCCTCCTGCTGCACCCCTCAGCAGTGTACTTTGGTCCTTCTGCCTGCTATGCTCCCCACTCTGGCTCTAGTGAATTTTCTCACTCTCCCGCGCTTCTGACTGTACCCAGTGCTTGTATAAATAAATAAATAAATAAATAAACAAATAAATAAATAAATAAATAAATAAATGAGTGAATAAATGAATAAATCTTTAAAAAAAAAGTTACCTCTTCAAAATGAGCATTTCTAGATGAGAAAAAAAATGGAGGTACAGAATTTATGGAGGCTCGTGACAGTCGTGTGATTTCACATTTAGAAACCAATCTGGTCTGAGTCTAGACACACAAAACAATCAAATAGTGTATTATTAGTGTGGAAGATATGTTAGCTTTTATTGCCTGTGACTATTTATAAAAATTGAATAGGTCACATAGTGAAATGGTATGGAATTAAGCCCATTTTCTATTAAGAAAGTCATTACATGATTCTACCTGCCCAATTTACAGGGTGTTAGCAAATAAATTCAGTATAGACATAATTTACTGAAAAGAAACAGAATTACATGTAAGAAATATGAGACTACATCACTTATCTGAGGATGATGAGATATTTTTAGGTATCTAATGGAGTGTTATAAAATCAGGATTTCTATTGTCACAATTTTGTTCAAAGATACTTGCTAGCTCCTCTCTGCATAAAAAATACCAGTGACATATTAATTTTTCTGGTGTTTGGTGTTAGATCCCTGATTAACAAATGTCATAGTATCTCAGCATACATTTATTTCTATTATGCTTCATTATATTAATCCTTTCAATTTGATAGAATACAGAAAATATTATATAGAAAATACTTTTGCTTTCTAGAATGCTTTGAAGATAAATAAAAGACATCAAGCATATTTTCAGTAGTCAAGAAAATTATCAATATTCTAGCTAATTTTTTTGGATTCTGAATCCTGTCTAATTTCTTAAAGACATATATATGTATAAATATATATCCATCTGCATGATTTATATAATTAATTTATCTCAGAACACATCACTGTCAAGATTTTCTGGATTACCTGGATCATCTTGATTTAATGTTTCTGTCCTGAATCTTTGCCAGTAAGGAAAAAAAAAAAGTTTTGTGATAAAATTAAAATAAAAAAGTCTTTTGATAATGGAAGATTTAAAATGGATTAAAAGGTTTTTATTGGAATCTCTATTCATTAGCTGCATTAGGGGAAGACACTGAAAAATCGATGTTTGACTTTTACTTTAACCTTAAAATGTCATTAAATTCCACACATGAAAAGGTTGATGCAAACACCCTTTTTACTTAATTGACAACACTTCCATTCTCTGTTGCATTTTGTAAAAGAAAGAGAGACTATGTGAAAGGTATAGGAAAGGTCAGAATGCAACTTGAAATATTTAGTGTTTAGATAGGAAGTCTATGAGTGCAGACAGGTTTAATAATTAATTTTTCTATTTTCCATGTAACTTATTATTGTTTTTTTTCTTTGAGGACATTCAGATGAATAATTTTATAGACTAAGCTGCATAATTTATATTTGGGCATGAAGCCATTGTCCTACAATTGATGGTTACCCTGTAACTTTTCCCCTATTCTAAGTTGCCAGTGAGGGAGGAGTGATGGTTTTTTGTCTCTTCTTGTTTTAGTTTTTAATATGCTTCTTCATCATAATTGTTAATAATACAAAATAACAAGCTAATATGTGGACACAGCACTGCCTAAATTAGTGACATTTCCATACCTTAGTAAAGGGTAAAACTTAATCCCTAGAGTCATGAAAAAATAAATCCTGCTTTATGGGTGTCTACAAAAACCAACTTAAATACTTCATTTCCCATTGATGATATGTGGTTGTCACTGAGAAAACTACCATTAAGTTCAAGTTTTGTCTTCATAACACCAGGTCCTAAGGCAATTTAAAAAACAATTCATGGGGTATTTTAAAAATCTTACTCAAATAGATTTTGTTGGCAACATATTTCCAGGACATGTTTATATTCTAAAAATATGCTTCTCTATTTTTGTTCGAATGTCAGAAGGTAGACTATGATACTGAGTTCTCTTTTAGATGTGCTAAAAAGCTAAATTTTGCCATTTACCAAATCTACAAATATCCCGTGAAATTGTGGTTGGCATTTGTAAAAGCAGTTTTTTGCTTGCCAAATCCATGCACACGTAAAACATTTTATACCAGAAAGACTGCATGGATAAAATCAGGCATATTTCTCTAAATTCTGTGATACTTTCTAGAGGAAGGAAGACTTGATATGGAAAGTGGAAAGAAAATCAAGAACTTGAAGTGCAGCAGTCCTAGTTTTGAGACTCAGCTGTACAGTTTCCTGTTTTTGTAAACCTTCCCAAGCTATTTTGTCTCTGACCCTTAATTTCCTCACTTGTAAATGAATATAAATGTCCTTCTTAGAGATTGTGAGGACTATCGGAAATGTTTTTGCAAATGTTGCAAAATGTAATATACACAATGAAACCTCAACTGATAAATAACATACTCACACAGTGTTGGTTTTCACATATTCACTAATCATCATGTTAATACAGAAGAGTATGTTTGTTAAAAAGATATACTATTAGACAAATAAATATAGAACAGGAAGCTTTGGTTGGCAGGAAAGAAAATTACTAGAACCTTTGATAGCTATGGACTGGGTAATTGAAGATATATATTATTTGTAGAGAATCTCTGGGAAAAAATGAGGAATAATTAAAAGATATGATTGGGAGACCATGATCATGTTTAATTTTGCATATTGCAAGAGCAATGATATCATAATCAAAAAGTTTTAAAGAAGATTTATTTTTTGTTAGATCATAGTGCAAGATAAAAATCTATCCTTAGAGTGTTTTCATGGAAAATAGAGGTTGCAGAGTGATTTTGTTATCAAAGAGTTAAAAAAGATATGTGGCATCTAGAATGTAGTATTTGTTAGGGCTCAATGCTAGTCACTTACCATGGATAAGCAATAATATAATGGAAACTCTGCAGCAAGAGAAAACTATTAGTAGATTGGGTGTCTAGTTGTTCTTTCTTACTTTGCTGGACAGTACCAGCAAATGTGCACTGGCCTCATAAATCAATTCTAAATCTCCCATTTACTCTGACAATACACAATGGGAAAATAAAATGGAAATGGGCTATTAATCAGTGTGTTCCACCCTTAAAGTTCTTTCTTTAACCCAACTTGTTTATTAGAAAATGGAATTAATGTGGGCAATTCGGTATCTTGCTATGTCAGAGGAGCAAGCTTCATCACCTCCTGACCCAAGTAATTTGCAGTAAATTTCTGAAACACACAGGAGACATAGAAAGCTAATAGTGGTAGGAAACAGAAAAAAAGAGAGGAGAAAAATCCTTATCAAAATTCAGATATTGCCAATAAACCACAGCATGAGGAAAAAAATGTGGAGTGAACTTGCCCACCTATCGTATTATGTTATGTGTAAGAAAGAAATCAGGGGCCTCCCTGGTGGCCTAGTAGTTAAGTCTTGGCACTATCACCACTATGGCCTAAATTAAATCCCTGGCCAGGGAGCTGACCCACATATGACACAGCAGACCTTTCCTGTCCCACCTGCTGCTCCCCTCAGCAGTGTATTTCAGTAGATCTGCCTGTTCTGCTCTCACTCAGTCTCTGATGAACCCTCTCACTTCCCTGCACTTCTGCCCTACACCCCAGTTCTTCTATGCAAAAATTAAAAAAAAAGGAAAAAGGAAAGCAATCAGTTAAGTATTAAATTGTCTTTTAATTATTATATTTCTTGCACTCTATAACACTCAACATTATACTTTTTTATACTTTTTTAAACGGATTATTCCATTTTTAGTTACATTGGGTGTTTTAGTGAATTTGGCATTTGTTTCTATATACTATATTACATTAATTTTAGCAGACAAAATCAATTAGATGAGGTGAATGCAAAAACAAGCAAATGAAAACAGAATTATCCACATTCAATTGTCAAGAGGTTGATAACAAATGTTAATATAGGTTAAAAGTGATTTAAGAGACATATCAGCAATTTAATCAATAACAAAGAAAAGGGGAATGTGAGAAGTCGAAGAGATTTGTAAACCCATCAGGAAAATGTGGGCTTTTGCTATTTATATTAAACTCTTAAGTTTATTTTGATTTCTGTGTGAGAATTATGATATTGTAGTTACATCTTAAAAGTAGAATCAAATCTTAAAAAAATTAAACTCTATAGGTGAACTGATATGATTTTTGAAATTTGCTTAAAAATAATCTCATGATAGAAAGAAATGGAATGAATAGACATAAAAGAAATAGAATTACTAATGAATTAATGACTGTGGAATTTATCAGATTATCAGAATCTTTTTCAAAGGAATACTACTAGTTTATACCATTATTATTTCTGTTTATTTCAGAAAGTAAACCTTTTATCAAAAAGCAACATTCTCGTTTTCATATATCTTCCAAAAGTTTTGTTGTATTTGAGTTACCACTTCACAGCTCACTCATCAGAGTCCCTAACTACACAAGTGACAGTTTTCAAATTTTAGACTTAGTGTAGTAAGAGATAAATAACGAAATGAATGCATTTGCTAAATATGAAAAATGCATATTGGGTTGGGGCTGGGAGTTGCTGTATCTCCATGAGGTTTTGGTCCATGATCTAAAAGACACATACAAGGCCATTAACATATTTATCAAAATTGACAATTATATGATCCTATTAAATTTCATTTTTCTACTTTGCAATTAGTGGTTTATAATATAAGAAAGGGCATTGTGATAGGTGCATCTTTTATTTTCCAGGACATCTTTTTTTCCACTTTTAATCAAATTTCTCAGTGATTTCATATACTATTTGGCCTTGTCTGCTATTGGCAAGCTAACAAATTGTATGATACACTAAAAAATAATTAAATTTATTTAACAGTAAGTGCTCTCATTTTATTAAATATCTTGTAATGGTAAAAGTATTGAGGAGAGAAAATTCTATTCATAGATATGAGGCATTTTATCAACATCTAGAGGTATCACTAAGTCTGAGAAGTAATTTAAATTTCTTTCCATGTTAGGGAATCTTTATGTGAATGTGTGAAGCCTCATGAATATTTGTTATATTTTAAAGAACCTAATTAACATATAAGTGAAGTGACTTGAAAGGTGAAATATTTTATCTTATGGCAAGAAAATATTTTTTAAAGTTACCTGTTGCCTTTTATTCTGTGGCACATACCACTCTGGTTGTGGTTATAAATTGGCAGGTATGCTCTATTCAAAACTACTCTGTTCATAATACTAAACTATGATGCAAGCATATTCAATAAAAATAGACTTAATTTTGATAACAATATGACTGTCTTTATCAAAGATAAAACCCTAGGAAATATTATAAATTCTAAACCCATTTAGCATTAAAGGAAGAACATTTCTACAAGTAAAGACTGATGTTTTTTCTAGAGTTAAGAGACTATGATATGGTCTACTGACTTTATTGATTTAGCTCTAATGCAGCAAAACCCAAACAAAGTTGCAAGTAAAGAGGAAGAAACCAAGAATTATACAGTTAATCCAGATAGTAAGACCAAGCCCTAATCAAGGGATTTTTGCCTGGTTATATTTCTGAATTTCTGTAGATCTGTGGTTGCTTTTTACCTGTCATTTCCTGCCCTTTATGATCATAAATTTTATTCCAGTTATTCCATTATCTGTCCCGATATCATTTGTTAGGTATGATATTTAAGATAACTCATCTCTTTGATTCATTGGTGCTCAGATAAATAAGTATAACTTCCAAAAACTGTATCTGAAGAGTTTCTTGTGCACTTGAACCTGGTTTTGATGAGATCATGGACTTTAAACTAATACAATTAGCTGCTGAAACTTGGATGTGTAGGCAAAGGGATACTATATTTTTCATGTTGGAGGAATGTGAACTTTTGTGGTCAAAAGGATTGTGGCAGATTTTGTTTTCCAAGGAGATTGTAACAAGATCTCTAGCCCACATATAGTACTTAAAATGTGACCTTGCCAGTTGAACAGTAGTGCATGACCCGGGTTAACCTTCAACTGAATTATAGTGCAAAATAGTCTTTCCTAATATAAAGGGGGGGGGGGGGAAGAAAACTTGAGCGTCCATGTGGAGACTTTGTTTCTACTCCTGGCACTATTTGTACTAACTTTCTGACTTTAACCAAATATCTTTATCCCCAAAGACCTAATTTTTTCCTACAGTGAAATAAAATACTTGAATTTGGTCAGGAATGTTTAAACTAGGGCTTCTTGACTTGTAGCTAAGTCCATTGCCATCACTGCAGGAGATGAGCTTCAAGGAGTGCACCTCTTCAGTCAGAAAATCTCTGATTTTATCTGTTTTACATTTGGTCTTTTGTATAAACTTACTTGAGAAAGAATTACATAGTTTAAAACAATAAAGCTTGAAGGTTGCTGTCTTTGATGATCTGTATTTACCCTTTCAACTGTAAAATTTTGTAATTGTTTTGTATTGCCAAAATGAAACCATCTTAACCCAATGACATTTTAAAATTATACTTTCTCCTCCTAGTCTACTGAAAAAGCTTTAAAAAAATGAATCAATCTATTGCCTAAGAAGAGAAATGGGAAGAGTAAATGGGTTATCCAAAATTATTCTCTGATTCTACTACAGAAAGATAGATAAGGGAGAAAAGTCATGATAAAGAAAACAAAATATCTCTAAGCAATGAGATTAAAATTATACTATTTTAAAAGGTGTTAATCCGTTCTATAAAATCTTAGTAAATTTTTACTGAACTTATTTGATCTTAATTGTTCTTTGGATTTTATATTTATTCAAGGCTTCTTCCCAATTCATTAGAATCAATTAAAATCCCTATTAGATTGATGAGTGAAAACAATGTCAAATTATGGTCTGTGGTATAACAGGATTTGAGATTTGTTGTTATGATGAAAAAGTAAGGGGTAATAATGACTCAGTGAGAGCTATTGAGAAATGATCTGAAGGGTAATAAGCAATAATGTATACTTTTATGTAGACATGGTCCACATAAAAGTATAAAATAAAACCATAAAAGTCTCATTCTTAATTATTTTCTTTATTTCATCTCAGCTTTTGGTCACTTGCGAATTAAAAAGAATAAAGCAAATCTTGTAAACAAAATGCTAAATCAGTCTTTCAAATACAATCTTCCTAATTTTTTTTAAAGATTTATTTATACAAGAACCGAGGTACAGGCCAGATGCGCGGGAGGGTGAGAGGATTCACCAGAGACAGAGCAGGGAACAGAACAGGTAGACTGACGAAATACATTGCTGAGGGGAGCAGCGGGCGAGACAGGAGAGGTCTGCCATGCCATGTGGGTTTCTCCCTGGCCGGCTGGGGATTGAACCGGTGCTGCAGAGGCTGTGGATTGCTTCATAGTGCGGTGCTTAACCCATTGCACTACCAGGGAGGCCCAGTAACATAAATATTTTATAAGTGAAGGTAATATGTTTATGTTGATATAGTCTTTGTTTTGTTTTCTATGTCATTGGTGCCTAAGCATGTATTACATGCTTAATGTATACTTGTTGAGTAAAAAATAATAAATAGGGCCTCCCTGGTGGCGCAGTGCATTGAGCGCAGTGCTGTGAAGCAGTCTGCAGTCTCTGCAGCTGGGTTCAATTCCCGGCCGGCCAGGGAGATACCTGCATGGTGCTACAGACCTCTCCTGCCCTGCCCACTGCTCCCCTCAGCAGTGTCTTTGGTGCGTCTTCCTGTTCTGCTCCCCGCTTTGTCTCTGGTGAATTCTCTCACCCTCCTGCATCTCTGGCCTTTACCCTAGTTCTTATATATACAAATAAATCTTTAAAAAATAAATAATAAATAATAATAATGTTTAGCCCTTACTATGTATAAAGTGATAATTCACACACACACACCCCGATCTAATATTACCAATAACCACTTTTGTTGGGTACCATTACCATCCAAATTTATTTTTTTTTATTATTTTTTTTTTTAATAGAGGCATGTTTTTCTTTATTTGTTTGCTTGTTTGTTTTTGTTTTTATACATGCACTGGGTACAGTCAGAGGCGTGGGAGGGTGAGAGAATTCACCAGAGCCAGAGCGGGGAGCAGAGCAGGCAGAAGGACCGAAGTACACTGCTGAGGGGAGCAGCGGGCGGCAGGAGAGGTCTGCACACCATGTGGGACCCTCCTCCGGTGGCCGAGGAGCAGCCGGGGATTGAACCGGCGCCACAGAGGCCGCGGGCAGCTTCACAACCCAGCGCTCTACTGCTGCGCCACCGGGGAGGCCCCCAAATTTATTTTAATTTAAATTTAAGTATGTTGGGATGAAGAGACAAAAAAATTAAACAGCTTGACAAGACCACAAAGCTGGAAACCAAGAGTCTTTTTTTTTTATATAAAGCAGTCTGTTTTAGAGCATTATAACACTGTACTATCTTGTGTTTATGAATAGAAACAAATCTTCTTTTCCAAAAGCATATATTATTAAGAATTTATTGTAATATGTTTCTTATGGAGAAAAGAACACTAAATATAAAGTAATTAGTTATCAGACTACAGGGTAGGGAGAAAATATTTGCCATTAGGCACCAAAATTTCAAAATATATATTACTTAGTATCATCAAAACCTCTGCCTCTTCAAGGTATTTACCTTGAAGAAAGTTAATAGTATAAGTAGTGCATGCACAATCCTAGGCCTTTGCTATGTTTCAAAACTTTTTCGGGCCTCCCCTGGTGGCACAGCGGTTGAGCGCTGGGTTACGAGGTTGCCCGCAGCCTCTGTAGCACCAGTTCGATCCCTGGCCACCAGCGAGGAGGGTCCCACCAAAAAAAAAAAAACAAAAAACTTTTTCTCCTGAGTGTAGACAACAATTATTCAGAACTGCTGGACTTACAAGACAAAAATCCAAAATCCTCAAAATCCAAAATCAAGACCTGACTTATTAGAACTATTCAAATTAAAAAAAAAAAAAGAGAGAGCGAGAGAGCACCAAGTTAATAACAGCAAACTAAGGAAGCTGTTACTTGTGAAAGTCTTTCTGATAGTATTGTACTATAGTTGGGGCATATTTTGGAGACCAGGGTTATTCAAGTACCCCTTATACTATATCTTACTGGTACTTCTTGATTCTCCTTATTTCAAAAAAGGCCTTTCTCTATAGATCAGGAAAAATCAATGATAAGTCATATTGAATTTCTTTTTTGTAAGAACAGCACAATGTATGCAGCTCAGTCTATTCTAGCTTTCTGTTTACAGACAGAATTGAGAATTTATTACTGGTTCTTCAAATGTTATGTTCTATCCAAATCATGACTCAAATATATCTTCTCTGACATGAGATTAGGCCATCCAGTGCCCTTTCCAAATACTATGCCAGATTGTTGTGGCTGTGTATATAAAGATTTAAATTCTTTGTTGTATCGTCAGTGGATCTCTAGAAAGGAAAAAAAAATAACAGCAATTTTTAATCTCTGCATATCTATTGTTGCACAGCAATCAGGTGCCCCAGGAGAAACAAAGTAATTTATAGACTAAAACCTCAGTATTAAGTAGAGATGAGAAACAAAAATGCTATATTTAAGTGAAGCCTAAAATGTAAATGTTATTAAAGAATTGCCATAACAGTAGACAAAAAGGTAACATTTTCTTTCTTGTAATAAATAGGCTTATGGTGATTTAAATTCCTTTACTTGCAGAATTTGCCATTTGTTCTCATCTGAATGGAATCTGTAATGTTCTACTTTTATTCACAGTTCTTAGGTATTTACCTCACAAAGAATGTTAGTTAAAACAAAGCTTGACTTGTACATGTCCTTCTGAAGGCAGAATAAGGTAGGATAATAGTTCCAATTCAAATTATAGCATGTTTTTCTGCAATAGAAGTTTTCATTAGAGAACCACAATTATCTCACCAATAATAAGTAGAAATATCAAATGCGCTCTGAGAAATCTCGGTGGGTATTTCTGATTTCCTGCCCTTCAGTGGGAGGAAATTAAATTTCTGGCAGAGGATATACTATGATTTATTTGGGAAGGTAGATTAACAACCCAAGTGTCCTAGATCTTCATCCATATTGATGGAGGGAAAAAAAAAGACATTGGGCATAAGAAAAGTCTTAGGAAACATATCTAAAATATCTAAGAATGATGGAACTACATGTGAAAAATAGCAATTGAGGGATATGTTGTTCCATTGGAATATGTCATTTTTCATGTATCATGTTGAGAAATTAAAGAGTTTACATGTTTGTTTATTGGATAATCCTTTTCAATCACACTCATTTCCTCTGAGCACCTCCCAGAGGCTCCTCCAGTGAGTTGAAACTCCTACTAAGGCAGCTTCGAAGGCCTTGGTTGTCTTCCTAGGCTCAGGTAATTTCTAACTTGCTCTCAATTGTCCCCTATCACTTACAGAAAGGCACAATGTCTCTTTGTATCTTCTATTTTCTATTTTTCACCTTTGTACTACCCGCTTTCCATGAGGCAGGGAAATTCAAGGTTTTTTTTTTTTTTTTTTTTTTTTTTCCACCTGCACTGAGTTAAGATAGGAAGAGGCTGGAAAGGGTTCTACATGCAGGGGGGAAAAAACAATTAATATTCAATAATTGAATCTTCTAAATATGAAAACCTAATGCATCTATCTTCTAAACGTATGTAGTGTTTGCATAACTATGTAGATTTTATCTTGGAGGGGACATTATACAAATAAACTATAGTCTACAGGATTGCCCTATTTCACTGAGATATTGGAAGAGTGACAAATTATTCACACAAGCAGTGTGATACTATTGAATCACTAATAACAAAGGCTCATTACTAAAGCATTCAAAGCAATCTAGACAGGAATGCATCTGATACCTCCACCCTTTTTAATGTCATAAGAAACTAAGGCATTTCTGTTGCAATTCAGGTTGAATCATTTCACCCATAAAGCTACAATAAAATGCTTTTCAATAGATTAACTCAGACATTCTGATTTAATCACAGCATCCCAATGCACCATGAAAATAAAGAGATAATGGGAGGATGGCCAGCCCCATTATCATGACACGCCTCCAAAATGATTTCAAGCTTGGCTTCTCAACTTCATGAAGTTTGGAAATAGAGAATATGAATAGTTACAACTTATTGCTTCATCAGTAAGATAGGGATTAAGTAGTGTATCCATCACAGGATTATTGTGAGGATTGAATAGTATTAAGTATTTAAGACAGGCCTGAAATAAAATGGTATTCAGTAAACCTTTGTTGTTCATTATGATTAATATTACATTTGTCATTATTACAATAATAAACGTGTTGAGCATAGTGACATTATTTTGTACGTAGGGCACGCTAGTTGAGAATGTACGCTCTGTCTCATGCTAGATTCTCTAACACAAAAGATCTAAGGAAGCATGTCCTATCAGGGAGAATGTAAAGTAGCAAAATAGTATCATAGTTTAAAATGGGCCTTAATTTACATACTAGAACCTCCATTCAGAATTCAAAAATACCCAAATGTAAATCACTATATTGTTTTCAATTGAGTTGAGAATTCTAGGTCTTAGTGAATACATATTTAACATAAAACAACAGGAAAATTGAGACTATGCCTTTTAGAGCAGAATCTGTTTAAATATGAAAGATGAAACTGATTGTTACCTTATAACTTTAAGATAATTAAAAAGATATGCCGAAATATAATTTTGCTCAGTTTAACCTGTGAGCACAATGAGGAGAAAGTTTCATTTTTGAGTTATACTTCACTCCCCATCCCATGTTGTTTGTATTTTACACTATACCTTCTAAACCAGGACTCAACAAACTTCTTCATTAAATGGTCAGATGGTAAATATCTTTTGCTTTGCTCACCAACTCATGTCTGTACTTAACTCTGCCAATGTAGCACAAGAAACAGGTATAAACAATATGTAAATGAAATATATTGGCTGTTATACAATAAAACTCTATCTTAGAATACTGAAATTTGAATTTCTCTAAATTGTAATGTGTCACAAATATTTTTCTTTTGATTAGTATCAACCATTTGACATTGTAAAAACCAAGAGCACAGTAGATTTGTATAGTGAGCTATAATTTTCCAACCTCTGCTCTCAAATATGGACTGTCTATCTGACAAGAAACTTGCTTATAATTTGCTTGGGCAAGCAAAACTGATTGTGTAAGAGGACCTACAACAGTAAAGACTGCTCACCGTAATTGGTCTCCAAGTCACCCCCAAGGAAATCAGCAATTTTCAGATATAAAACCTATCTTTATACAGATTTTTTATTCTTGAGATTACATCATTAATGAAATCATACTGCTGGATTTTGTTCTAACATTTTTTTTAGTTTACCCATTCAATTAAGTACTCTCTACTTCCCGCAAACCACAGTGATTCATTTTTATCCAGCACTTATTGAGCATCAAATGTGTGCAAAGTAATTTTTCAATGAAGCAGTTATACTTGAATTTCCCTCTGTTCTCTTCAAAAATCAGGATAAAGAAACTCAGTTGCTTAGCAGACTCTATTCCTGGTGACACAAACATTTGTGTTAAAAAAGTCAATTGCCTAATCAAACTATTTTTTCTACTTTGCTTTCATTAATTGGCCTTCTAAATGACAAGGTTTCCTAATCTAAATGTTCATTGAACATTTGAAAATTGATTGCTCATTATTGTAATTAACACATTATTATAAGTAAATGATGCATCAGTATGTTGGCAATCTGAACAGTTTCTGAGCAGATGGATGATAAATATAGGAGATGTATCTTTTTTCCCTTTTTAAGCTTCTAACCTTACCTAATATAATTTAAATTGACTGACTTCCACACTGCAGTTTGTATTTTCACCTTGTGTACAGTCTGTTTAAAATATTAACATTATAATACTTTATATAGAATTGAAGAGAAATTACAAAAAAACAATAATGAGGATTATATTCATTCAGAGCAAGGAAACTTTCTACAAGTCGTTGTTTATGAAAGCTTATTCCCTGGCAAGTACTTATATAAGTAAATAATATGCAACTTGGGCATTAACACTAGGTTGTTATATAAAAGGCTAAGAAAACGGTCTATTCTAATGTGAAATGCTTAACATCTCATAGTTCTTTAGACTGTAGCCTATTCCAGATCTTACCCTATACTCTTGTAACTGAGACTTATTTTGTTAAAAATCTAAAAACAGTAGAAGTTATATGTAGGAGTCACTATACCAAAATTCCATGACCTGATGAATAATTCAAAATTGATACTACAGTAAAGAGATGGACCTTTTTCATCAATGGATATGGGGTTTCAGTAGCTGAACTCAGTACTGCTTAAAAATAATTTAATTCTTTAGCTTAAAACTTTACTTATCTAATACTCTAATAAATTGAAACATATCAACCCCTCATAAAAAATAAAATGGTCAACAGTATTTCCTGTCACTTCAGTTCTTACTAATAACAGTAAAGATTTTGTTTGGTTTCCTTTGTGCTCATGGAACTCTTTGCCTGTCACATTACTTATTGTTACTGCTTTTCAGAGGAAAAGCAAAGAGAATGTCTACTATATGACAGATATGGAATAAAACAGTAGGCATTTTTATTGCATTAAATCCTCATAACAACCAAACAGGAATAGTACTCTTTACCCTATTTCATACACTATTTCAAGAAAAGAAACTATGAAATTTCAGTATCTGGACTAAAAGAGTAGCAGGACCAGAATTCAGAGTCAGGATTCTTTGCCTTTTGAGATCTTAAGCCATGATGGCCATGTTTCTATGTTTTGCTCTATGCCCAACTAAAATTACAGTAAATATTTTTAAAATGATGAATATATGTAGGTATATGCCTTTTTCCTATACCACAGCAATCACCTTCCTCCCCCCCCCAAAGAGTTTAAAACCTGTCACTCATCAAAGAGTATAATTTTAAAATAAGTCACATAATTTGTTTGCTACCTTGATCCTGTTAGCATGAGTTGGTGAGACAGGGAAGTGCAGGAACCAGTAGGGGGAAAAAAAGAATATTTCATGTTCTTTCACTTAGGGAATCATAAGTGCTTTTGTTTGCAACATAACACTGACCCTTTGACTAAAATGATATAAGTATGTATTTTAAGTATTTACCCTGAGCTGGAATGTTATAAAATAATTCACATTCATTATATGAATCAGTTTATATATTTCAATATTATTATCTTTTGAAATTATTCCTTTTTTTAGAAAAGATTTTATTTATTTTGCATATTAGAGCTGGGGTACAAGCCAGAGGTGTGGGGGGTGAGAGGATTCACCAGAGACAGATGGGGCACAGAACAGGCAGATTAACTGAAATACACTGATGACGGGAGCAACAGGCGAGTCAAGAAAGGTCTGCTGCACCATGTGGGTAGTTCCCTGGCGAGGGATAGAACTCATGCTACAGTGGCTGCAGATTGCTCCATAGGTTGTATCTTAACTCCTTGCGCCACCATGGAGGCCCCAATTTTATTTTAAAATGGTAGACAGTTCCATTGTACCATAGTGAAATTTTTATCATGTTTTAAATTTCTACAATATGAGTGAATGAGATTTATGAGATATTTGGACTAGAACACTGAACATTTTCTAACTCTTCCTCCTTTCATAAAGTTCAGTTAAAATTAAGTAGAAAGAAAATTCTTCCTAATGGAAAACTATGGTATACTTAAAGGATTATTTTTACTCTTTTGCTATTTTAAGTAGCACTTGAAAATTGCTATAGTTAACCACTCATTCATTCATTCATTCATTTAAAAATAATGGTAAGGTTGAAATAAGTGAAACAGTTTACAAGTGAGTAAATAATAATCTCTCTGGGCTAATGTATATTTCCACAAAAATGTTGATGAAAGATTGTAAAAAAGCATAACCCACTAACCCTATCTCCAATTTCTCAAATTCAATCCTTTATAATGGGATTTACCTTACCAATCACTGTGGCCAATTATGGTTAATTTATGAAGTTACATGGCCTTATTAATCATTATAATCACACTCAACTTAGATCCATAAGAATGTAATTTAATGTTAAAATGCAATTTGGTCATGAAATTGAATTGAAAATGAATCCCGACTGAATGGTGAATTAATTTTAGTTGCAAACTGTACAGAACAAATTGATTAAAACAACATGAACAGAAAAAAAGCCTTCCACTTTAATACTGAATTGATTTAACTGATTAAAATATGGAGCATAGTCCTGCCAGAACTAAAAAGTTTTTACCATAAAAGTTAAAGATGTTGAACTCTTTATTTTTCTGTTTTTGAGTAGCTTTTCAAGCATTCTTTTGTGTGAAATATTAAAAGAGCAAATGATTACTTAAATCCAGGTATAAAGGACTTGGCTTGATCCAGGGACTAGAAGAAAGATTGAAGCTTTTCCCTTTCCTCAATATTTCAAACAGGTATAAGAAACATATATATATATATATATATATATATATATATATACACATTATATGATCTAATATTTATTAATCACATCATTATTTTTCACCTGTGGATTATGAAAAATAACTTTTTTGTAAGCTCAGTTATTTTTTTTTTATTTTACTTATGTTAGTTCTCAAAATGAGTGAGGAGAAAAATATAGTTTTTGGTTGACCATTATCTATAGTTGATGTAATCCTAAATTATTATCCTAGTAATACTAAATAATCATGTAGCCCTAAATAATCATTTTCTATTAAATGTTTAATGAAATGCCAGTTATCCCCTATAGTGGATAAGGTGAGGTTTTCTAAAGTCAAAAAAGAAGTTAAATTTATTTAGACCTATATTAAGTTGAACTGGCCAACTATGAGAAGTTGGAATGGACTACAAACTCAAGGCAGTTTAATTGGTTTCAAGGAATGCTCATCACAAGAGGGGTACTAAAAAGCGAAACTCTACTTCCACATCAATCTTTTTTTCCATTTTCTATATTTTATTCTTTACTTTGTAAAACAAAGCTTGAAGACATCATTGTGGCATTATTGAAGTAATTTTTCCATTAAAAAAGTTTTAATCATGATTTTAAAAATGAGCAAAAAACAGGAGAGTTATTATATGACATGATAATATATAAAAAGATGTTCAATGTCATTAGTAATAAAAGAAATGCAAATTAAAATGCACAGAAAACCACTTTTATCTTTCAGATTGGCAAAAATTCAGAGGCTTAGAATATAACTAGTTAGCAAAGCCTGATTTTATTTATTTTTTTTATTTTATTTTTTTTTTTAGCAAAGCCTGCTTTTAAATAGACACTCATGGCAATGTGTAATGCTCCAACGTCATGAGAAAGCGCTTTCTGCATTTACCCTTTGATCTACTAGTCCAAGCTAGAGGGATGTGCCTTGTTTTAGGATTATTTTTTATTATTTTTTAATATTTTTTTTTTTACTTTTTTACATCATAGTTCATTTTTAAACAATATTTGCTTCCCCCACCCCCTCAGGTGTAATCCCCATAGAGTTTCCTTCACCTGTGCACCAGTGCACCATCACCTCAGACCCCTGTGCCTCTCCCTACCTCTGATTTGTTTCCCTCCTCCTCCCCTGCAGGATGTCTCTGATTTATAATTGTACATTTTTGCTCTGTTGTGTTTTTTTATTACACTGATGTCTTTTTTTTTTTTTTAATAGAGGCATGCTTTATTTATTTGTTTTGCTGGTTTGTTTTGTTTTTTTGTTTATACATGCACTGGGTACAGTCAGAAGTGCGGGAGGGAGGGTGAGAGAATTCACCAGAGCCAGAGCGGGGAGCAGAGCAGGCAGAAGGAGCGAAGTACACTGCTGAGGGGAGCAGCGGGCGGCAGGAGAGGTCTGCGCACCATGTGGGACCCTCCTCTGGTGGCCGGGGAGCAGCCGGGGATCGAACCGGCGCCGCAGAGGCCGCGCGCAGTTTCGCAACCCAGCGCTCAACCGCTGCGCCACCAGGGAGGCCCCTACACTGATGTCTTATTTGGTTCCCTTATATTTTTATTATAAGTGAAACCATCCGGTATTTTTCTTTTTCCTTCTGGCTTATTTCACTGAGCATAATACCTTCTAGTGCCAACCACATTGCTGCAAATGGCGTGAGTTTATCTTTTTTGATTGCTGAATAATATTCCATTGTGTATATATGCCACATCTTCTTGATCCAGTCATCTCTTTTTGGGCATTTGGGTTGTTTCCAGGTTTTACCTATTGTAAATAGTGCTGCAATAAACATAAGTGTACAGGTGGTCTTTTGAATCAATGTTTTTGTGTCTTTTGGGTAGATTCCTTATATTGGAATTGCGTAGTCATATGGTAGCTCCATTTTTAGTAGACTGAGGAGCCTCCAGACAGATTTCCATAGTGAATGGCCCAGTTTGCACTCCCACCAGCAATGTAGGAGCGTTCCTTTTTCACCACATCCTTGCCAACGTTTGTTGTTGCTTGTTTTTTTGGTATGTGTCATTCTTACTGGTGTGAAGTGGTATCTCAATGTGGTTTTAATTTGCATTTCCCTGATTACAAGGGATGTTGAACATTTTTTCATATGCCTGTTGGCCATTTGCATTTTCTCTTTGGAGAAATGTCTTAAGTTCTGCTGCCCATTTCTTGACTGAATTGTTTATTTTGTTTTTCTTGAGTTGTGTGAGTTCTTTTTATATCTTTGTGATCAGTCCCTTATCAGTTGACTGGGATGTAAAGATTTTTTTCCCAATTAGTGGGGTCTCTCTCTGTTTTGGTTAATGTCTCTTTTGCTGTGCAGAAGCTTTTCAGATTGATGTAATCCCAGGTGTTAATCTTTTCCTGGACTTTCTTTGTTTTGGGTGATGAGTTGTTTTTTTTTTTTTTTTTAATAGAGGCATGTTTTATTTATTTATTTATTTGTTTGTTTGGTTTTTTTTTTTGTTTATACATGCACTGGGTACAGTCAGAAGCGCGGGAAGGTGAGAGAATTCACCAGAGCCAGAGCGGGGAGCAGAGCAGGCAGAGTGATGAAGTACACTGCTGAGGGGAGCAGCGGGCGGCAGGAGGGGTCTGCGCGCCATGTGGGACCCTCCTCTGGTGGCCAGGGAGCAGCCGGGGATCGAACCGGCGCCGCAGAGGCCGTGGGCAGCTTCGCAACCCAGCGCTCAACCGCTGCGCCACCGGGGAGGCCCTGGGTGATGAGTTTTTAAAGATGTTATTGTGATGTACATCTTGTAGTGTTTTACCTATATTTTCTTCTATATATTTTATGGTTTCAGGTCTTATGTCCAGTTCTTTTGTCCATTTTGAGTTGATTTTTGTGTATGGTGAAAGATAGTGGTCTAGTTTCATTTTTTTGCATGTGATGGTCCAGTTTTCCCAGCATCATTTATTGAACAAGCTGTCCATGTTCCATTGCATATTCTTTGCTCCTTTGTCAAAGGTCAGTTGCCCATATAAATGTGGTTTTATTTCTGAGCTCTCTATTTGGTTCCATTGGTCTGTGTGTCTATTTTTGTTCCAATACCAAACTGTTTTAATTATTATGACTTTGTAGTATAGCTTGAAGTTTGGAAGTGTGATACCTCCTTTCTTAGTTTTCATCAGTAGGGCTTTGGCTATTTGTGGTTTTTTGTGGTTCCATATGAATTTCATTAGTATTTGTTCTATTTCTTTGAAGAATGTCATTGAGATTTTTATTGGAATAGTGTTGAATCTGTGTATTGCTTATGGTAGGATGGACATTTTAATAATGTTAATTCTTCCAATCCATGAGGAGGGAATGTTTTTCCATTTCTTTGTGTCTTCTTCTATTTAACAATTTTTTATAATTTTCTTTGTATAGTTCTTTCACCTCTATTGTTAGGTTTATTCCCATGTATTTGATTTTATTTTTGTTTCAATTATAAAAGATATATATATTTTTTATTTCTTCCTCTTCAGATTGATTGTGTATAGGAAGGCTACTGATTTTTGAGTGTTGATTTTGTATCCTGCTACTTTACTGAACTGGTCGATTATTTTGAGTAGTTTTTCTGTGGAGTTTTTAGGGTTCTCTATCTATATTAGGATATTGTCCACAAATAGTGATAGATTTACTTCTTCTTTCCCTATTTGGATTCCTTGTATGTCTTTCTCTTGTCTTATTGCTCTGGCTAGGACCTCCAGTATTATATTGAAGAGCAGTGGTGAGAGAGGATATCTTGATCTTACAGGAAAGGCCTTCAGCTTTTCACCATTGAAAATAATGTTGGTGGTGGGTTTGTTGTATATGACTTTTATCATGTTAAGGTATGTTTCTTCTACCCAGAGAATTTCAAGGGCCTTCATCATAAATGGATGCTGGACTTTGTCAAATGCTTTCTCAGCATCTGTTGATATGAACATATGGCTTTTATTTTTCTTTTTGCTGATGTGTTGTATTACACTGATTGATTTTCGTATGTTGAACCATCCTTGTGCCCCTGGGATGAATCCCACTTGATTGTGGTGATTATCCCTTTGCTGTATTGTTGGATTCTGTTAGCAAGGATTTTGTTCAGGATTTTTGCATCAGTGTTCATTAGGGAGATTGGTCTGTAATTTTCTTTTTTTGTGCTGTCTTTGTTTGGTTTTGGTATTAGTGTAATATTGGCTTTATAGAACATATTTGGTAGTATTCCTTCTTTTAAATTTTTTGAAAGAGTTGTATAGGATAGGCACTATGCAAATGTTCAGTGCTGAACGTTTGGTAGAATTCATTTGTGAAGCCATCTGGACCTGGGCTTTTGTTTTTTGGGAGTGCTTTGATTACTGCCTTTGATTTTGGTGCTTGTAATTGGTCTGTTTAGGTGTTCTATTTCTTCTTTGTCCAGCTTTGTATATAAAAATAATTTTATGAAGATTAAATCAAGGTAAACATCATAGATTATTTTGAAGGGTATCTTATTCAGTTTGGATTGCTGTATTAGAAATAACACAGACTGAGTGATTTAAACCACAGAATTTTATTTCTTATAATTCTGGAAGCTCAAAAGTTCAAACTTAAGTGCCAGCAAGGTCAAGTTTTGATGAGAGCTCTCTTCCTGGTTGGTAGGTAGCTGTCTTCTTCCTTTCTTATATAATTAATCATTGCCTTATTTGTGTATTTATTTATCTATGCATTTATTTATTTAGTTAGTTTGCCTAGTCTTTTTATTTTTTGAGGTCTTCCATTTTGATTTGTTTAGGTTCTAATTTCATTGCCTTATTTACTATCTGTTATCTCTGTACTTGTTCTTTTGCTTCATAAGAACCTCTTTAACACTTCTTTTATGTGTTGTTTGGTGATGATACATTCTTTCAATTTCTGTTTTTCTCTGAAGCTCCTTATCTCTCCTTCTGTCTTAAATGTTAATCTTGCTGGGTAAAGGATTACAGGTTGGAAGTCTTTATCTTTCAATATTTAAAATATCTCCTGGGCCTCCCCAGTGGTGCAGCAGTTTGAGCACTGTGCTGTGAAGCTGTCTGCAGCCTCTGCAGTGTGGGTTCAATTCCTGACCAGCCAGGGAGATACCAACGTGGAGTGGCAGACCTCTCCTGTCTTGCCTGATGCACCCATCAGCAGTGTTTGTTTTTTTTTTTGTTTTGTTTTGTTTTGTTTTGTTTTTTTTTGTGGGACCCTCGCCTGCAGCCAGGGAATGAACTGGCTCTGCAGAGGCTGCAGGCAGCCTTGCATCCCAGCGCTCAACCGCTGCGCCACCAGGGGAGGCCCAGGAGTGCTTTTGATCCATCTGCCTGTTCTGCTCCCTGCTCTGTCTCTGGTGAATCCTCTCACCCTCCCACACCTCTGGCCTGTATCTCAGTTCTTGTATAAATAAATAAATCTTAAAAATATATATATATTTCCTGCCATGCTCTTCTTGCTTGTACTATACTACCAAAGATCATCTAATAATCTTATTTGTGTTCCCATATATGTTGCTCTTTTTCTTTTGATGATTTTTGGTATTGTACCCTTGCTATTGGCTTTCAAAGTTTTATTATAATATGCCTTGGCATGTGTCTATCTGATATGATTTTTTTTTGAACTCATTGGGTCTCTTCGTTCACAATATGCAGTTCCTTTCCCAAATTGAGGTGGTTCTCAGCAATTATTGCTTTAAATAGTTTCTTTTTTTAAAAAAAAAGATTTATTTATTTATGCATACAAGAACTGGAATACAGGCCAAAGATATGGGGGATGAGAGAATTCACCAGAGACAGAGGGGGGAACAGAACAGGCAGACTGAAATATATTGCTGAGGGGAGTAGCAGATGGACAAGACAGGTGAGTTCTGCAGCAGCATGTGTGTAGCTCCCTGGCCTGCCCGGGATCCAACCTGTGCTGCAGAGGCTGCGGATAGTTTCACAGTGCTGTGCTTAACCCTTTGCACCACCAGGGAGGCCCTCTTTATATTTTCTATCACTTTCTCTTTCTTTTTACTTCTAAGAATTCCATGATACAGATGTTATTTCTCCTTATGTTATCCCACTGGTTTTTACATTATTTTTCTTACATTTTCTCTGCCTTTTTTAATTTATGTGTTCTACAATGCTGTGCATTGAGTTCTTGAATACTCTCCATTGCTTGCTTTTGTCTGTTGTTGAGGTCCTCTTGTATTTTTTATTTTTTTTTAATTTTATTGTTATATTCCCCATACAATTGCAGCCCCCCCATTCTGACCCCAATCCCTCCCCTCCCGCCCCCGCCCCCCTAAAAGTGTCTCTGGTTCATAGTTTTTTGTTGATTTTGATTTTCACTTTCTTATAGTTATTCATTTTCCTGGTCCCTTATTTAAGTTTTCTAGATTCCTGCTATGAGTGAGACCATCCGGTATTTTTCTTTTTCTTTTTGGCTTATTTCGCTGAGCATGATCCCTTCCAGCGCCATCCATGTTGCTGCAAATTGCATGTGTTTATCTTTTTTGAATGCTGAGTAATATTCCATGGTATATATGGACCACATCTTCTTGATCCAGTCATCTATTTTTGGGCATTTGGGTTGTTTCCAAAGCTTAGCTATTGTAAACAGTGCTGCTATAAACATAGGGGTGCAGGTGTTCTTTGGAATTGATGTTTCTGTGTCCTTTGGGTAAATACCTAGGAGTGGAATTGCTGGATCATATGGAAGCTCTATGTTTAGTAGGTCCAGAAATCTCCACACAGCTTTCCACAGTGGTTGGACCAGTTTGCACTCCCACCAACAGTGTAGAAGAGTTCCTTTTTCTCCACACCCTCGCCAGCATTTGTTGTTGCTAGTTTTTTTAATATGTGCCATTCTCACTGGTGTAAGATGGTATCTCATGGTAGTTTTGATTTGCATTTCCCTGATGGCAAGTGATGTTGAACATTTTTTCATATGCCTGTTGGCCATTTGCATTTCCTCTTCAGAGAAGTTTCTTTTTAGCTCTTCTGCCCATTTTTTGACTGGATTATTTTCTTTGTTGTTGTTGAGTCTCATCAGCTCTTTGCAGATTTTTGTGATCAGTCCTTTATAATTAGTGTTGGGTGCAAAAATGTTCTCCCAGTCAGTGGGGTTTCTCTTTGTTTTTGTTATTGTCTCTTTCGCTGTGCAGAAGCTCTTTAATTTGATGTAGTCCCAGCTGTTTATCTTTGCCTTCACTATCACTGCTTTGGGTGATGTGTTTGTAAAGATGTCTTTGATGTGCAAATCACGTAGTGTTTCGCCTATATTTCCTTCTATATATTTTATGGTTTCAGGTCTTATGTCTAGTTCTTTAATCCATTTTGAGTTGATTTTTGTGTATGGTTTGAGGTAGTGGTCAAGCTTCATTCTTTTGCATGTAGTGACCCAGTTTTCCCAGCACCATTTATTGAACAAACTTTCTTTGCTCCAATGCATAGTCTTTGCTCCTTTGTCAAAGATTAGTTGACCATAAATCTGTGGGTTTATTTCTGGATTTTCTATTCGATTCCATTGGTCTGTATGTCTGTTCTTGTTCCAATACCATGCAGTTTTGATGATTATGGCTTTGTAGTATAGTTTGAAGTCTGGGAGTGTAATGCCTCCATTCCCTTCTTTTTTTTTCAGGAGAGCTTTGGCTATTCGGGTTTTTTTGTGATTCCATATGAATTTCATCAATAATTGTTCTATTTCTTTGAAGAATGACATTGAAATTTTGATTGGAATCGCATTGAATCTGTATATTGCTTTTGGAAGGATGGCCATTTTAATAATGTTTATTCTTCCAATCCACGAGCAGGGGATGTCTCTCCATTTCTTTGTGTCTTCTTCTATTTCTTTTTTTTTTTTTTTTTATTAGAGGCATGCTTTATTTATTTATTTTATTTGTTTGTTTGTTTTGTTTATACAAGCACTGGGTACAGTCAGAAGCGCGGGAGGGTGAGAGAATTCACCAGAGCCAGAGCGGGGAGCAGAGCAGGCAGAAGGACTGAAGTACACTGCTGAGGGGAGCAGCGGGCGGCAGGAGAGGTCTGCGCGCCATGTGGGACCCTCCTCCAGTGGCCGGGGAGCAGCCGGGGATCGAACCGGCGCTGCAGAGGCTGCGCGCAGCTTCGTAACCCAGCACTCAACCGCTGCGCCACCGGGGAGGCCCTCTTCTATTTCTTTTAACAGTGTTTTATAGTTTTCTTTGTATAGGTCCTTTACCTCTTTTGTTAGATTTATTCCCAAATATTTGATTTTTTTTGTTTCAATAACAAAAGGGATGGTTTTTTTGATTTCTTCTTCTTCAGATTTATTGTTTGTGTATAGGAAGGCTACTGACTTTTGCGTGTTGATTTTGTATCCTGCCACTTTACTGAACTGATTGATGAGTTGAATTAGCTTTTCTGTGGAGTTTTTGGGGTTCTCTATGTATAATATCATATCGTCTGCAAATAGTGATAGTTTGACTTCTTCTTTTCCTATTTGGATTCCTTGGATGTCTTTCTCTTGTCTTATTGCCCTGGCTAGGACTTCCAGTATTATATTGAAAAGCAGTGGTGAGAGTGGACATCCTTGTCTTGTTCCAGATCTTAATGGAATTGCTTTCAGCTTTTCACCATTGAGAATGATACTAGCTGTTGGCTTGTCATAGATGGCCTTTATGATGTTGAGGTATGTTCCTTGTATCCCAAGAATTTCAAGGGCTTTTATCATGAATGGGTGTTGCACTTTGTCGAAAGCTTTCTCAGCATCTATTGATATTATCATATGGTTTTTATATTTCTTTTTGTTGATGTGTTGGACAACGTTGATTGATTTTCGGATGTTAAACCATCCTTGTGCCCCTGGAATGAATCCTACTTGGTCGTGGTGAATTATCTTATGGATACATTGTTGGATTCTGATGGCTAAAATTTTATTGAGGATTTTTGCATCAGTGTTCATTAGGGAGATTGGCCTGTAGTTTTCCTTTTTTGTGTTGTCCTTGTTCGGTTTTGGTATTAGCGTAATGTTGGCTTCATAGAACGTGTTTGGTATTGTCCCTTCCTTCTCAATTTTTTGGAAGAGTTTGTGAAGGATAGGCACTAATTCGTCTCTGAATGTTTGGTAGAATTCATTTGTAAATCCATCAGGTCCTGGGCTTTTGTTTTTGGGGAGGTTTTTGATTACCATTTCAATTTCGCTAATTGTAATTGGTCTGTTTAGGTGTTCTATTTCTTCTTTATCTAGCTTTGGGTGATTGTAGAGTTGTAGGAATTTGTCCATCTCCTCTAGATTGTTAAACTTGTTTCCATATAACTGTTCATAGTAGTTACTGATTATTCTTTTGATTTCTGCTGTGTCCGTTGTGATTTCTCCTCTTTCATTGATGATCCTGTTTATTTGTGCTTTCTCCCTTTTTTCCTTTGTGAGCCTGGCTAGGGGTTTGTCTATTTTATTGATTTTTTCAAAGAACCAGCTCTTGGTTTCATTGATCTTTTGGATTGTTTTTTTAGTTTCAATTTCATTTATTTCTGCTTTGGTTTTTATTATTTCTTTTCTTCTACTGGTTTTGGGGTTTTTTTGTTGTTCTTTTTCTAGATCTTTGAGCTTCGAGATTAGGTTGTTTCTTTGCGTTCTTTCTTGTTTCTTGATGTGAGCTTCTATTGCTATATATTTTCCTCTTATTACTGCTTTTGCTGCATCCCATACATTTAGGATATTGGTGTCCTCCTTGTCGTTCAATTCAAAAAATTTTTTAATTTCCTCTTTCATCTCCTCATTAGTCCAGTGGTCTTCCAGTAGTGTGGTTTTTAATCTCCATGAGGTAGGAAAGTTCCTTGCCTTCTTTTTATGGTTTATTTCTAGTTTGATGCCTTCATGGTCAGAAAAGATAGTTGATATGATTTCAATCTTGGTGTATCTGTTGATGTTTGTCTTGTGCCCCAGTATGTGATCGATCCTGGAGAATGATCCGTGTGCGCTTGAGAAAAATGTGTACTCCATTTTTTTGGGGTTTAGTGTTCTATAGATGTCTGTTAAGCCCAATTGCTCTAGGTCCTTATTTAGAGCTTTGGTTTCTTTACTTATTTTTTGTCTTGTTGATCTATCCATTGTTGATAGTGGTGTGTTGAAGTCTCCCACTACGTATGTGTTTTCTCTGATGTCTGTTTTCAGAGAGGACAACAGTTGTCTGATATATTTTGGTGCTCCTTCGTTTGGTGAGTATATGTTAATGAGTGTTATTTCTTCTTGAAGTATTGTCCCCTTGATCATAATGTAGTGACCATTGGGGTCTCTTTTTATCTTTTTGAGTTTGAAATCTGTTTTATCTGATATAAGTATAGCTGTTCCTGCTTTCATTTTTGGTCCATTTGCTTGTAGGATTGTTTTCCATCCTTTAACTTTGAGCCTATTTTTATCTTTTGTAGCTAAATGTGTTTCCTGGAGACAGCAAAAGGTTGGGTTTTGTTTCTTAATCCAGGCTGCAACTCTGTGTCTTTTTATTGAAGAGTTTAGTCCATTTACATTTAGAGTTAATATTGATATGTTAACATCTGTATTTGCCATTGTGTTTGTCTTTCCTTTGATTTTATTTATTTATTCTTTTAATAACTTTTTTTTTTGGCCTTCTTTCATTGTTATTCGTCCCTCTGAGGTTCTGGCTTTAGGACTCCTTGTAGTATTTTTTGGAGTGGGGGTTTAGTTGCAATGAAATTCCGGAGTTTCTGTTTGTCTGGGAAGGTCCATATTCTTTCTTCAAAGAGGAAGGAGAGCTTTGCGGGATAGAGTATTCTTGGTTGGCATCTGTTTTCTTGGAGTCTGTTGACTATGTCCCTCCACTCTCTCCTTGCCCGTAGTGTTTCTTCGGAGAAGTCTGATGTCAGCCTGATTGGCTTTCCTTTGAATGTTATCTGTTTCTTCCCTCTTGCCAGCTTCATTATTTTTTCCTTGTCCTGGATTCTTGGGAGCTTTACTATTATGTGTCTTGCTGTATTTTTTCTTTCGTCGTGGAAGTTTGGTGTTCTTCTTGCTTCTTGTATATCAATTTTCAGCTCCTTCTTCACATTTGGGAAGTTCTCTTCAATTATCTCTTTGAATATTTTCTCTGTTCCTACTTCTCTCTCCTCTCCTTCTGGTATTCCTATAACTCTTATATTTCCTTTCCTCATGGAGTCAGATAGTTCCCGAAGTCTTTCTTCATTCTTTTTCCTTCGTACTTCTCTTTCCTTTTCTGTTTTGGTTCTTTTTATTTCTGTGTCTTCAAGAGCACTTATTCGTTCTTCCATTTCATCAATTCTGCTTTCATTGCTTTTCCCAGAATTCTTTAGTTCTTCCACTAATTCTTTGATCTCCTGCATTTCTTTTACTTCCCTCTTTAGGGACTCAATTTCATTCTTCTGATCGTTGATTATTTTTCCCTTATCATTGTTTTCCTTTATGACTTCTGTCAGTTTTTTAATCACGGCAATTTTAAATTCTCTTTCTGGAAGGCTCAGAAGTTCCTCCAAGTTACTGTCGTTGCAATCTGGGGGCTGGTTTTCTTTTTGTGGTGTGCTTTTTCTCTGGAGAGTTGCTAGGTTGCGTGTGGTTCTTCTCCTCCCAACTGTCTGTTTTCTAATTTGCCGTATGCGTTGGGACACTGTGTAGTTGGGACTGGCCGGCATCTTGGGTGAGCTTCTCTGCTCCCCTCTGGTTCCTCCAGGAGTCATCTGTCAGTTTCAAGCAGTCTTTATTGGAGAAAGGTCCCTGTCCTAAAATGTCGATGTGGGGACACACTCCCCTGTGCGCCTGGTCTGCCCCGGCGGTGGGTTCCTGCTCCCCCTCTGGGCTTGGACTGCAGGCCAGAGGGGGTCTGGCGTGGGCGAACTTCCCCCGCTCACCTCTGGCTCCTGAGGAAGCCTTCTGCAGGTAGTCTTTACTGAAGAAATGTCCCTGTTCTAAAATGGTGATGTGGGACACACTCCCTGCGCGTACGGTGTCAGGCACACTCTTCTGCGTGCCTGGTCTGCCCCGGCTGTGGGTTCTCGCTCTCCCTGTGGGCTCAGACTACTTGTTCGGAAGGGGCTGGGTGTGGGCTAACTCCCCAGCTGGCCACTAGCTCCTTCAGGAGCCTGTGCTGGCTTCAAGTCGCTAGGTGGCGCCAGAGATCTCTCCTAGAGCCCTTGGGGAGCTGATTTTCCACCCCGTGGGACAGGGAGCAGAGCGGGGATGGCAGGGCACACCTCAACGGCTTTGGGGTGCTGTGTCTGCCTTGTGCCCCACCGTCGTGGGGAACCCACGCCCCTAATTTTGTGCCCCAGGTCTCAGTTCCAAAGCCCTCAGTTCCAGGACGCGGGCTGTAGCCCAGTTCAGTGGCGCGGGAATGGCGCCTTTTGCACCGCTCCCGTGCCTGGGCGCCTGTTTCCTGCTTACTCAGGGAGGGACCTTCACCTCAGTGAGGACCTCCGAGCGTCTCCCCGCAAGCCTAGGTCGTCTCCCAAGCCTAGGTCTCAGGCGCGGGGACCTGGGCAGCCGCGATCCTGGTCTGCACTTGCTTTTCAAGCGCGCCGAGCGCGCCACTTTCCGCGCAATCTTACCGGCAGCCCGGGCTGTGTGAGCGTCTCCCGGGGTCTTTGTTCTTCTCTAATAGCGCCCGGAGCCGTTTGCTCACTGCTGCGGCAAATCCTGCAGGGTTCGCCTCAGCTCCTGTTCACGGGGTGTGGTGGCTGCAATAGTTCCTTTCCACTCACAGTCCCACTTGCTGCGTCCGTTTTTCTTGTTGGCCGTTTTGGTTTGTTGTTTCCCTCCTCTCTGCCAGTCGGAGAGTGCCGCCTCTGTGGGCGGGGGAGGGGAGCAGGGTTCTGAGCTTCCCTCCCTTCTGGTCCTCTTTTATGGCAACTTTCTTCTTTGGGCAGTTTGCTGGAGTCGTCCGTTTATCTTCCGTGTCCCAGTTCTCACTGGGACCTGCCGCTTTTCCTCCCTATTAACTTTTTTTAATGGGAGATCTTACTCGCAGCGTCTCCTCGCCCCCATGTTGCTCCGCCCCTCCCTCTTGTATTTTTTAATTGGGTTATAGTGTCTTTTTTTTTTTTCTTTTAGAACTGCTAGTTCTAATTGTAACTGTCTTGTATATTTTTATTCTTTATTCTGTGCATGTTTTAATCATTTATTGATTGATTTTTTTTAATTCAATGAACATTGTTATAAATGTCACATCAAACATCTCTTCAGGCATATTCTGCAGTTGTGCTGGATTGAAACTTTTCTCAGGGTTTTTTGCTCCAGTGTTTATGATGTGTTTTTCTATTTTATTTATTTTTTTCATATCCATTTAGCGGATATGTGTTCAACGCCTAACTACACATTTTCTTGATAATTTGCTAGTTATATAGGTGCTTTGCAATGTTTTGGAATAAGGAAAATAAATGTCCATTCAAGAACTAAACTTGTCACTACTGCATTATGAGCAACATGAGCCCTCTTTATGAGCTAACAGAGAAACTCCAATAATAAATTGTATGAAGTAAGTCATAACCAACCCTTGGAAGTTATTTCTGGGTCAATGTATCAAGTTAGTAACCATTCAATTTATAGAAAGGAAGGAGGGCCTCCCCGGTGGCGCAGCGGTTGAGCGCTGGGTTGCCAAGCTGCCCGTGGCCTCTGCGACACTGGTTCGATCCCCGGCTGCTCCCCGGCCACCAGAGGAGGGTCCCACATGGTGCGCAGACCTCTCCTGCCGCCCGCTGCTCCCCCTCAGCAGTGTACTTCGGTCCTCCTGCCTGTTCTGCTTCCCGCTCTGGCTCTGGTGAATTCTCTCACCCTCCCGCGCTTC